>NC_067399.1:260540413-261166455 GCF_016432865.1 Antechinus flavipes | reverse complement strand
TGTGTTTTGCTAGGTGTAGGAGAAAGTGATGCGGCCAGATGACAGAAACTAAGTGTCCGCTACTGAACACCAGTTCGGTCGTCCGGACTGGAGGCTTTGTACCGCTTTAGGAATTACCTGGAGCACGTGAGTAACCAGTTCTTTTCTACCACGCCCCCAGAACCAGGCAATAAAACGGGCTCGTCCGGGATTTGAACCCGGGACCTCTCGCACCCTAAGCGAGAATCATACCCCTAGACCAACGAGCCGATACAAAGTTTCTTCTTCTCGCCGTTACTCTACCATAATTATCTGCAATGACAAGCTTGCTTTTTAAAATTTGGTTTCATGCATTCAAGGAAATAAAGAAGTCTTTGAATGGGAATTGATTGACAATAACTGTGGTACCATCAGAAAAATAAAATCCCGAAGTTACAAGAGCTTAACCTGAGGGAGGAAAATCTCACTGAAGAAATGAGGTACAAACCCCTTATACATGTGTGGTAGTGTGGCCGAGCGGTCTAAGGCGCTGGATTTAGGCTCCAGTCTCTTCGGAGGCGTGGGTTCGAATCCCACCGCTGCCAACAAGGGTTTTATTCAGGAAAATTTGAAAATCGCTAAATTTATAAGATTCTCAAAATGAGTTAATGATCATTTGAGACACCATCTTCCTGCTCTTAGAACCCGAGTTCTCTCTAAATTAAAAATTGTGAGCCGTTCAAACTTCTTACAGCCAACAGTATTAAGAGCTTCTAAACAGGAAAATTTTTTCTAAATTTACACAAATTTACTTCCAAAATAGGAAAAGTGAATTGCTGTGTACATCACTAGGTTATATCAAAATTTTCCAATGGATAAACAATTAAAAAAAAATTCTACAATTCGAGTCACTATTTCTTTGGGCCAAATTTTCATTGATAAAGTTGGACTTTAAGAATCTTTATGTAGAACTTTTTTTTTTTAACACAAGAAAAATTTATTTTACATTGCAAGAATTAGTGCCTAGGTTGAGTAGACACACCTTTGAAACCCCTAAGGTAGCATTTTATTTCCTATCATGAAGCACAAGTCCCTTCCCTGATTCCCCTTTAATTGAATGTTACAGAAATTATACTAAACGAATTTCCACCCCTCATTACATGGCCAGTCCTGCCCCCTAGGAGCTTCCATTCTAGAAGGGGATGGGGGGAATGACAGAGGAGGACTAGGGGCAAAGAACAAAATATTCCTTTCAAATCTCAGGCCACTGCCCCAGAACACAAAAGTCAATCCCTGCCCCCAAAGAGCTTACGTTCTTTTGGGGAAAGATTACCTTCCTTCTTGATTATTCCTTGATGAACTTAAGGGTTTCAGTTTTCTATTTTGTTTCATTCCTCCCAATTTAATTTTCATAACCATGGAAACCAAAATGCCCATCCATTTTTCACAATTTTCCCCTTTTTTTCTTCTTGATGATTTGGTTTCCACATCATTTTTTAACCCCTTAGCTTTGGCTAATTTTTATATCCCACCTTATAAAAGTCTATTAACCCCTGCACAGATCTCCTTACACAGAATGGATAATTAATCCCTGAATTCTCCCTGCAGAACTCTTTTAAGTTTGATCTCTTTATAAAGTTCTTCCACACAGCCAAAGAGCCAGGAGTAGAACTGTTGGCATCTTTCAGTGTCCATATTATACAATTATCCACTATGTATATAGACGATTTGTCACCAGAAGACAGTGGATACCCAGAAAACCAAGTCTATTTCATCAATTCATTTCTGTAGCTCATAAACATGATAAACTCAAATTCTTTTTCTTGAATACTTTGTTTTCCAGGAATCTGAATTTTTATTTCAGCAATTCTTTTCTGCAAATTATAAATGTAATACTGACAAATATGATTCCAGGGAACAAAGCCTGAAAAAGTTTTCCCTGAAGAAATCGTAAGGCCAAACATAAGCTAAAATTGAGGAACTTCCAAGGATGAAGGAGAATTTGGAACTTTTGCATTTCATTATGGGGGGGGGGGGGGGCGGGCGGAAGAGATACTCGACCCTGAAACTGTCCTCCCTGAGTATGGAGGGAAGCCATAACTGGTGAAACTCTGAGAAACTCTCCTTTGGGAGAAGCCCGCCTCAGGCAATCAAGATAAAGTAGCTTCATTCAGTTATCACCCTCTGTTGAGTTGAAAATTAGTCCAAGACCACTCTTACTCAACTCTAACTTAAGTGGTCTCATTCAACTGGAAGTCTAGGCTTGTAGGCAGTGACAATATTGAAGGAATCTTATTCAATTCAAACCCCAATCTCAGATTTGGTATAAAAAGGGTAATTTTAAACTCATTTTCTTGCAGAAGTCTGGAGTAGGAATTATGCCATGCCAAGGGCTCTCTCCCCTTGGCACAGCTGCCTACCAGAACTCCAGCCCGTTGTGAAGAGACCTTCTTCTCAACGAAAATCTCTTGTTATTTCTCTGCCAGAACCTTGCCACTGAAGAAGTCTGTCTTCCTAGCAAAGCTGACTTCTCAGTGCCAATAAAACTTCCTTTTTTGCCACTAATATTTCAGGTTCCTGACATTGGACCTGTGCCTCCAACCAAAAAGGGGAGTCCTACAGCTCTCTGCACTGCCGCTAACCCCATCAATTATATTTTTGATATTACTGATATTTTTTACATAACAATTTTTGTGCCATAACCATTTTTCCTCCTTCCATTTTTAGCTTTTCCGAAGGTCAATGCTTATGTCAAGACCTTGTGTTTATTTATTTACCATTTCTCCTCTCTTCCCTGAATTATGTTCAATCCTCTTCCCTCTCCTCAGTAAATAAACATTTCTTCTCATCCCCACTGCTTACTTTGCCATCTCAAAAACCAGTTGATTTTCCCGATTCTGACGAAGCATCTTTCTTCTCTGAAAAATCTACTCAAGCTCCTCATGTCTTTATTCTTAAAATTTCTTAATGGTAGCCTAATATTTGAAGCTGTCCATCACAAACACATCATACCTCTTTCTACATCTTTTTTTTTTCTTTTTAGCATCGTCCCTCTTTTCTAATTGATTCAGTTTCTTCCACAAAGATTTTGCTTATTTCTACCTCCTCCTGTTGATGTCACCTGCCCTCACTTCCAAATCAATGAACTGCTCATCCCAGACTTTACCACCAATTCACATCCACTGTTTTCTTCAAAATTCAATTTAAAACTTTTCAAGAATCTTGGATAAACTCACTCTTCAAGAATCACACTTTTATTGTACAGACTCTAAGCTTAGATAATTTAGGTAACTGTTGCCTCCATCAGCAAGGATCAGGAATTGTAAGCTCCCACCCTTTTCCACACCTTTCTAATGGATTGTAATAACATCAGTATTATCTTTGTTCTTTTGACATGACATGACAATCTATGCCCAATAACTTCTTTATAAATTCCTGTGATTCTGCTCCGTAGGCTGCTTAAAACCAAGTTCCTTCCTCTCACTAATACTTGGAACTGTCTCATGCACATCCATGTCAGCTCAATCCATCTGGTGTTCTCCACCATTCTTCCCTACCTCTTCATTGTGCTGCCTGGGATACTTGCTCCATTGTGAAGAAAATGACCTTTGTAATAAATCTTCTTTCTGCAAATTACTTTATTAAAAATTTTGTGTTTAATTTTGAGTACCACTTATTTCTTCACACACAGTATAAGAAGGTAAGCTCTGTTTGCTACAAGGGGTGGCTTTTGAAATAAGTTAAGTGAAGATGAAAATATAGGTTATGCAAAATAAAATTAAGACAAAAATGAAACAAAAAGACGGAACGCTGCTTGAGGATAGGGAATGACTGAAAAGTAGATGGCATTTTAAAAATGTTCATTGAATTTGGTAACTGGAAAGGATTCTAAATCTGGACTAGGACCAGAGTTCAAATTCTTTTCTTCCACTTTCTTGCTGTGTAACTTTAGACAAGTCATTTAACTTTCTGGATCAACAGCATCTGAGTTCAAATTCTATTTCTTGTACTAACTGACTCTGAGACCTTGAAGAAGTCACTTGGATCCTAGTTTCTTCTATCTGTAAAGGGAATCGGTAATTCTTAAAGATGCCTAAGATCCCTTCCAACTCTACATGTTTGAAGCCGTATTGTTCCTATGAGTAAGGAAGGCAGCAAGAATTATATGAAGAGATGGAAAGAGTAAGAATAAAGGAAAAAGGTGTTTTCAGAAATTCAGTTCGGTTAGTATATAGTAATTTGGAGTCCCAAAATAAATCAATCAGTTAGTAAGAACTGACTAGATAGATACCAGAGTCTGTTAAGTGCTGGATTGGCAAAGACAACCTTCAAAAGACACTCATGCTTTCAATGAGCTTAGATTTCTAAGCCTAGTCAGGTATTTTGAAAAATGTTTGTTCACAAAAAAGACTGGGTGTCTAGTGAAATTCCAAATCTATTAACGCAAAAACGAACTATGTGGAAAAAGTTCCACACGCCTCCTTCGAGCCGGAATCGAACCAGCGACCTAAGGATTCCTACAGATAATGACACTACAGTCCTCCGCTCTACCAGCTGAGCTATCGAAGGGCGTACAGCACGACTTTCTAGCATACAATTTTGTGTACATTGCTGCTGTAAATTATGTTTCTTCAGTAATACAGTGTAAATCTGTGTTGATCCTAAATTTACTTAGGCTTCTCTGTTTAAAACTCAGGTCCAAGACTGCAGGAAAGCAACGCTGCTAGATATCAGTTCTTCAGAGGCTCAGTAAATTTCCAAACTCAGAGAACATTTACATCTTATAAATTGGAAATCTTAGGCAAGTCATTTAACATTTATGGGCCTCAGTTTCCTCCTCTGTAAAACAAAATTAGACTAAATTTGGCCTCTAAGGTGTCATCCAACTATTAGTAGCTCTATGATCCTATAATTCTGGATGTTTCTAAATTTTTTCAGGTCTTCAGATCCTATGGCCTCTTCCTACAGCTAGCTAGTTTCTGCCAACTTCCTTCCCCTCATCCCTAAACTGCCCCTACTAATCCAGAAAAGGAACTTTTCTGCTCCTAGAGCCTAAGGGAAATAATACTAAGAGACAGCAGGTTCCTACAAACAGTTCCTTGTTCCTTTTCTAGCTTGAAAGTGGGAAGATTAAAGGAATTTTCTTCCTTTTGCTCACATTGGTCAGCCATACCTGAAAGGTTCCATTCCTTATCATTAAATGCTCACAAAGAAGATTGTATTTGTTTGTAGCAGACCTTTTTTTTTGGTGGCAAGGAAATGGAAATTAAGTGGATGCTCATCAGTTGGAGAATGGTTGAATAATTTAAAGTATATAAATGTTATGGAATATTATTGTTATATAAGAAATGATCAGCAATATGATTTCAGAAAGGCCTGGGGAGAATTACATGAACTGATACTAAGTGAAATTAGTAGAACCAAGAGAACATTATACATACACCAACAAGATTATACGATGATTAATTTTGATGGATGTGGCTCTTTTCAACAGAGAAGTGATTCACAACAGTTCCATTGGAAAGCCATATGTGCCCACAGAAAGGACTTTGGGGACTGAGTGTGGGTCACAACACAGTATTTTCATTTTCAAAGTTGTTATTTGTTTTTTTTTTTTTTTCCTTTTTGATCTCATTTTTCTTGTGCAGCAAGATAATTGTGAAAATATATATATAGAAGAATTGCATGTTTAACATATATTAGATTATTTTTCATATAGGGGAGGGGATGGGGAAAGGGAGGGAAATTCGGAACACAAGATTTGGCAAGAGTGAATGTTAACAATTATCTATGCATATATTTTGAAAATAAAAAATTTTAATAATAAAAAAAGAAAAGGTAGGATTTTTTAAAAATAAAATTAAAATAAATAACAAGAAAAAGAGAAGGAAAAAACTGGAAGCTTGTTTTTGATGATAGAAGCAATTGTGACCCACTTGAATTTCTTCAACAAGTGAGTGACATGGTCTAGGACCTGTGCTTTACCAATGTAATTTGGCATGGAATTAGGACCTGAACTAGGATAGTGGCCTTGTGGGGAGAGAAGAGAACCAATTGGAAAGACTAAGAGGTATAATCTATAAAACTTGGCAATTGATTGCTTATGAGGAAGAGTAAAGGAGAGGGATGGGTTAAGGATGATTTTGCAGTTGTGAACTTGAGCGACTGAAAGGGTGATGGTGACCTCTACAAAACCAAGGAAGTTAGAAAGAAGAGTGGGTTTTGAGGGGAAGATAGTTACTTCTGTTTTGGACACAAAGGGAGGTGTTGGAGGTTCAATGAGAGAAGTAAGCAAGAAAAAGTGGCTGCACAATGGAAGTAGAGGGTTAAAAAGTCCATTGATTGAAGAGCTGCCAGGATTGATTTTTGAAAACTTCTTTTTCAGTGCTTTTAAAGACCCCAAACTTCTCTCTGAAAATGCCTATTTTTATGGCATATTTTACCAGTGGGATATCAACCTGCCATTGAACAATGAGACCAGATGCTGGGAATTCCATGCTCACTATTCTGTGTCCTGGCAGCTCTTCAATTCTGGATTCATCTAATCATTATGTGTACAGTATATTTCCCAAATATATGAATGGATGGACCAGCTCTCTAGTTGTGTTAGAAAAATTCTTCCAGTATTGAACTCATCTGTTGTAGACAGTGAGGCCAAATTATTTTTAGTGATTATAGATTAAGTACACTGGCATCTACAAACAGGAAGGTCCTAAAGACCTGAATCATCTACCTTTCTTCTATTTGGACTCAGCTCTTAAAATACTCCATGTTGCTGGAAAGAATATTTAGAAAGTATAAATATCCCTATTTTATACTTTTCACCTTAGTCATTACAATCAGAAGAGTACCTTCTATCTTTGTTGTTATATCATTCAAGGAATTGTGAATAATTTTGACATGTGAGAGATATCATATTGAAGTAGAACCTGAAAGGCAATGTTTGTCTCCACTGAATCAAAGGCATTTTTATAGTTGACAAACATAATGATATTTTGTATTCTTTAAACTTTTTCATCTACTTAACCTCAAAGATATGGTCTGCTACACAATATCATTTGAAAGAGCCTTACTGTTCCCTACTCAGATCTTCATCAAGGATTCATTGAGTATGAGAACAGATACATATAAGTTTGGTAGTTATTTATATCCAATCTGTTGCCCTTTGTGGAGTTGGGAGAATAATAATTAGAGGCATCCAGGTGGCATAATGAATAGAAATTGTAAATTTGAATCCTGCCTTGGCCATTAGCCTACAGGAACATGAATAAGTCACTTAAGTTTAATTCCCTCATCTTAGATGTGAAGGTAATGATAACATCTACCTCCCAGCATTGTGGTGGGGATCAAATGTCACCTCCAATATAAAACTCCTCTGTTTGGTCTAATCTAGTCATACTTCCTATCTCTATTGTTTTATTTTCTTTAGGGCATTTTTTTTTTTTAAAGAAAGGAAAGGGAAGGTTATTGGGCACCATTAGCCTTAGCATCTCCTTCATAATCTTCACAAGGTAGTCAGAAAAAGCCACAGAAGGATACTCTCAAGGTCTCTCTTAAGAAATTCAGAATTGATTTATGACATGGGAGACACTAGCACAGAACTACCCAGCATGGCATGCCCTTAGAAAAGATGCTCTATGAGTAAAGCAGAATTGAATTAGCTCAGAAGAAATTCAATATTCCAAAAGTTAGAGAAGCCACTCCAAATATTCATAGGAACTATTTGTGTCTGACCTCTGGCAAGGCATTCTGAGCTTGTACTAGTCTGACCTGCCACAGCAGTGCACCCTGTAATTTGACTCTAATGATGATGTCATTTTGGTCCTTTTTGAGAAATAAAAGACAAGAAGCCAATTTGCTTTAAAAATATTAGAAAGTTTGAAGAGACCTATTATACGTCTCCCTCCTCCCACTCCCCCCACCCCCCATCCCATAGCTTTAGAACAAACCAATCTCCTGAGCCCTTGCTCTTTAACTTGAGTCTCAGCATGTACATGTAGAGTCAGAGAAATTTGGTCTAAATCTGTGCTCTTATTACTTGTGAAGTCTGAGAAGTTTCAGTTTTCTTATCTGGAAAATAATATGAGATTAGGCAAAGTGGTTTCTATGACCTTTTCAGCTTTATGTCTGATTAAGGGACATCAACACGCCTTCTTCAATAACAACTGACATTTCAACAGTCGCAATTCTATGTCCCCAGTCTCTTCCCTAATACTATGAACAAAAACATCTACATAGTACTAACAAAAAATTGAAACAATGAAAACAGCAGTTCATTCTAGAACATAAATTTGTTGTGCCTTCTTCTTCCCTTATGGCTCTCCGAAGTCAGTAACCAGGAGGAGGAAATTCCTTATCCGGCCTTTGGACAGATTCCAATATTCATTAGAAATTTTCTTTTTTTCTCCTAGTCCAGAAGAAAAGGTTGGGCTTTTCCCCAGCAATCAATCAACCAACGAATCACCAAATACTGAAACAATCACTAATCTCAAGGAGCTTACATTTTATGGAGAGAAAATGTATATAGAAAACTAAATAAAGCACAAATATAAACACATACAAGTATATAAAATTATTATTTGTCCTTCATTTTTCAAGAGGACCATGATATTGGGAAGGTGATATCATAACTAGCAACTGAAGTGGATTCAAATAAGGTATAACTGTGCAAAATCACCAGCCTCACTCTCTTCTCTGGAACTATCTGGATCCAGAGGAAATATATAGATCAGGACGATTGTAGGTAGCTCTTGATGCAGTGGGAGACCTTGGCCTTTTTAAGCTAAGGTCTTTTCCTAGAATCAATTTACTCGAGGTAAAATTCAGTGATTTTTAGCTATTCAGTGAATAAGGCTGGGTAAGAAATGAGGCAAAGAATGGCCTCTTTTAGCTAGTCAAAAAAAAAAAAAATCTATCTGGAAGGGAAAGATCCTCAGTGCTTCTGGGCAAAAAGAAACAATTGCTATTAACATATTCCGAATCACCAGGGTACAAGCAATAACCACGTGAGGTTTGGGACTGGGACTATTATTGGCCAATCAATGAGAACCAGAGTGCTTTGGGTTTAAAACGTGGCCCTTAAAAAAAGAAATCTAGCCCGTATAATATATTACAGTATAACTAAATTAAAAGAAATTTGGGCAAGAAGTACTATGGATGGGGAGGACAGAAGGTCAGGAAAGCTTTCTTGGCACTAGAACTGCTTCTTAAAGAAAAAGAAGGATGGGGGGGGGGGGGGGGAGGAGAAAAGAGGGAAGGGGAAGTAAGGGGAGAGGAGAGAAAGAAAGGGGAGGGGAAGGGAGTGTATTCCTAATCTGTGAGATGACCAACGAAAGAGTAGGAGACTGGAGCTATGAGTTTTGTAAAAATAGAACAGGAAAAAGGCCAATTAGGCTGGAAAGATAGTTTGGAGTCAGACCATAAAGGCTTTTTTACAAAGGAGTATTATTATTAAGCGTGTGGAGTCCTCTCTTTTTGCTCCAAGATTCAGTTCAATTCTTTACCCGCTCCAGGGTCCTCCAGATTCCCAAACACAAATCTGAGTTAAAGAATAGAAAAGTGCCAGGAAAATGCTGATCCCAGATTCCTAGTTTCCTGCTCCCTTTGGACAGTGTCTGTATGCTTTTTGTTCTCGCAGAAACTAGATCTCGAATTTAGCGAGGAGAATCTTTGTCCGGGACTCGCGTCCCGGGAAAGGCCTAGATCAGGAAATGGCAGACGGATCATAACGTTTGAGAAGATCTTTAAATGAAAGATAGGAAAAGTGTTTCGGCTTTATTTTTGTATACAGAACAGAATCTAGAAGAAAATCACGCGAGGAATTGACCTCAATCAAGGAGATAAAGACGAATGCCGAGTAACAGCAATGTAGGTAGCGTGGCCGAGCGGTCTAAGGCGCTGGATTTAGGCTCCAGTCTCTTCGGAGGCGTGGGTTCGAATCCCACCGCTGCCATAAATGTTAGTTTTTGGCTAAAATAAAATTTACTTTGTTTAGATTTCTTATTAATTTATACTAGACATAAACATGTGCGTGAAAGAATTTAGTTAGGAACCCAAGTGGTTTTAGTTAATTAAATTTGTTTTATTTAATTTATTATTTATATGATGTTTTTTATATTTTTATTTATTATATTTAATATTAATAATTTATATTAATTTAAAATTGTTAAATAAATCTTTCACATTTGAGGAAGGCTATATGTTTTTAGCCCCCCAGATCTTTTTAAGGATCAGTCAATTTATATACATATAAAACACCTACAATATGTCAGGTAATTATGCTAAACTGGAGATAAAAAGAAAGGTAAAGGGCAGCGCCTGACCTCAAAGAGACAATTGGCAAACAACGACGTCCAAATAACATATATATAGAATAAATTGGAGATAATCAAATAGAGGGAGGGACTAGCATTCAAGAGGATGAGGAAAGGTTTTCTGTAGAGGATGGGAATTTATCTGGAACTTGAAAAGGAAACCAGGTAATCCAGGAGACAGAAATGAGGAGGAAGAGCCTTTTGGGCATGAGATACAGTCAGTGAAAATGCCAGAACTGAAAGAGATAGAGGAGTTCCATTTAAAATAATTGTAAATAATCTAAAATATTTGGGATCCTACTTCAAGACAAACCTAGGAACTTTATGAATACAATTACAAAACACTTTTCACACAAATAGGTAGATCTAAATAATTGAAAAAATATAAACTCCTCATGCTGTAGGCTGAGCTAATATAATAAAAATGACAATTCTATCTAAATTAATCTACTTATTCAGTGTCATACCAACCAAACTGCCAAAAAAATATTTCATAGAAAAAATAACAAAATTCATTTGAAAGAACAAAAAATCAAGGCTATCAAAGTAATTAATACAGGAAGGGAAATGCAAAGGAAGATGGCCTTGTTGCATCAGATCTAAAACTATATTATAAATCAGCTGTCAACAAAACTATTTGGTACTGGCTAAGAAATAGAATGATGTATCAGAGGAATAGGTTAGGTACATAAAACATAATAGTCAATGGCTCTACTAATCTAGTATTTGATAAATCCAGTCTCCAGCTTCTGGGATTAAAAATTCACTGTTTGATAAAAATTGCTGGGAAAACTAGAAAATAATATGACAGAAACTAGGCATAAACTAATATCTCACACCCTATATCAAAATAAGGTCAAAATGAGTTCATGATTTAGACATAAAGAATGATACTATAAATAAATTAGGAGAGCAAGGGATAGTTTACCTGTCAGATCTTTGGGAAAAAGAGGAATTTGTGGCCAAAGAAGAACTAGAGAATATAATAAAATGCAAAATGAATAATTCTGATTACATGAAATTAAAACGGTTTTGCACAAACAAAACCAATTCAGCCAAGATTAGAAAGGAAACAGAGAGCTAGGGAAATTTTTTTTCACAGTGTTTCTGATAAAGGTTTTATTTCTAAAATATGTAGAAAATGAGATAAATTTATAGTAATACAAGTCATTCCATAATTGACAAATGGTCAAAGGATATGAAAAGACAATTTTCAGAAGAAGAAATTAAAGCCATTTCTTGGTAGTTGTTGTCCTTCATTCTTCAAGAGGACCAAAATGACAGCATTACGTTAGAGTCAAGTTACAAGGTGTCCAACTGTGGTTGATCAGACCAATACAAGCTCAGAATTTTTTGCTACATGTCAGACACAAATAGTCCATCTGAGCATTTGGGGTAGCTTCCCTAATTTTGCACATCTTAAGTTTCCTTTGAGCTAATTCGTTTCTGCTTTGTTCATAAAGAACAGTATCTTCTCTGATGAGGGCAAAACATGCTGGGTGGTCCTGCTTAAGTGTGTCCCATGTCATACAATCTAAAGTTCTTAGGAGAACTCTTGAGAACATCCTTTTATTGCCTTTTTTTGAAAAGCACTTTGTGAGCACTTGCCCTGTGTGAGCTCTCCATAAAATAATTTTTTTGGCAAATGTACATTTGGCATTTAAACAATGTGGCCAGTTCAACGAAATTGTGCTTTTTGCAGTAGAATTGGAATGCTTGGCAGTTTAGTTTGAGAAAGGTCTGTATTTTATCCTGCCAGGTGATCTTCAGAATCTTCTTAAAGCAATTCACATGGACATGATTCAGTTTCCTGGCATGTGAATTAAGATTATCCTGATAATTCTTAAGATTACTGCTACCCTCTAGGAGCCTGGTCTACCAATTCAAATAGATATTCATAAGTAGTCTTAAAAAGAATGCTATGTAAACATTTAAAAACATTAACTGCACTAGTATAACAAAAAAAAAAAAAAATTGTGGAACCACTATTGAACCAAAACCTCAAAGATATCAAAGACTTATATTAACTGATAGAAAGTCAAATGAGGAAAACCAGAAGAGAAATGTATAAAATAACCACAGTATTATAAAGAAAAAAACTTTGAAAGACTTAAAATCTTTTATCAGTACAATATTCCAAAGGATTGTTGATTACCCACTAGCTAAGAGAGAGATAATGTACTCAAAATGTAGAAAAGACATATAGTCAATGTGGGAATTTGTTTTGTTTGATGGTTCATTTCTGCTCTCCCTAAATTTTTTTCTTTAATATAAGGATAAGAGTAGAAAGAAGAGAGAGGCCAGGGATGGAGTGGCCAAAAAAAAAATAAATAAATAAAAAAGTAGAGATGAACCAAATCAGTTCCAATAGAACAGTAATGAATTGAACCAGATACACCCAGTGAAAGTTAACTTATACTTTATATATAAGTTATATAAACTTATACTTATACTTTAATATATTTAACATGTATTGGTTAACCTGCCTTCTGGGGGAAGAGGTGGGGGGGAAGGAGGGGAAAAGTTGGAACAAAAGGTTTTGCAACTGTCAATGCTGAAAAATTACCTATGCATATATCTTGTAAATAAAAAGCTATAATAAAAAAAAAAGGGAAAGAAAAAAAAAAGAAAAAAGGAAGGAATGAAAGGAAAGGAAAAGAGGGTCTTTGAAGCAATTATAAAATTTTATAGCAGAGAACAAAAAGGCCAGAAAGAATCACAGATAAGCATGACAAATTTGAAAGTTACATATTGAATTTATTAAAGAAAGGAAAATTATATGTAGTACAGATTTCATGTACAACTCTTGTTCTATTATGTATATGTAAAAGGCCCATTTTATTTGGTATTTATTAAGTTACAGATTTAAAACAAAACATATTCTAATAAGAAAGGAAGAATCCTGGAGTCATCAGTCTTGGGCTTCAGTCTTGGTCCTACCATTGATTTGTTGAATGATCCTGAATCTCAATTCCACAGATCAAAAGTAATGGACTAGATGTTCTCCCAGGTATCTTCTAGCTTTGATATACAATGTTTCATTAAATAGTTATGATTTTTAAAATATTGTAATATATGCCTATTCAAATACATTTGTGGGCACTTTGATTTCCAGCCTCCTTTCCATAATGCAGATTACAGTTTATCCATGCTTGTTTATTGTTGGGAAGATTCTTGTCCATGTCTTCCTAGAAATTCAGAACAGGAGCTCTAGAATTCTTGCTTCCAGTCTCTTTCAATTGCAATTCTTCTTTCACCTTACTACTTGATGAATAATTCTAACATGGCTCTGATTGTATCATTCCTCATTTAAATAAATTCAGTGACTCCAAATAACTTACACAATCTATTTCCAAGCATACTTCCCAGTATTATCTCACATGACTCTCCATATTAATAACCCAACAGTTCTCAAACTATTGTCTAAAGAACTTTGGTTATCCATATAGCTTCTTAAGATCAAAATGATTTTCATAATGATATAATGATGTCATTAGCCTAATAAAATACTTCTTTCTTTTCTGAGTACATCTCAGTGAGGTCAGATTTTCTCCATATATTCATCCAAAATTACATATCATAAGAAATAAAATGAAGAAGTAAAAATTAGAATTTAGTTGTCTTTATTAAGCTAGATCTTTAAAGAGATTTTTTAAATATGTAAAAGGACACTGTCCTTGTTTTTTTTTAAATACTTATTTTTAATTAAAAATCATTTATATTAACTTGTGTTATTACTTTTTTTGTTCTTATTTTTAAATGAATTGATAAATATCTTAACAGTCTTAATTTCTAATGTGGTAAATTTTGATTATATGTAATCCATATAAACAAAAGTTCTTTGTGTTCCTCAATAATTCTTAAGGTCAATTAATATAATTAATAAGTGTAAAGGTATTTTGAGGCTAAAAATTTTGAGAATAGTTATTTTTTAAAATTATTCACAGGGCAAATTTTCTCATCCTGGCATTTTTCATCTCAGAATTTTAGTCATGTATCCCTCAGGCCCAGAATGAATGTCACCTTTCCTGACCCCATTTCTTCATTGAAATTCCTCTCTCCCTCCCTTCCTTCCTTTAAGATCCAATTCAGTTTGAATGAACTTCCTGTGTATCAATCAAACATTTTCAATATTGTGTCAGTGGGGTAACTTTGGACAATACAAGAAATCATGGGTTAGCAAAGTACTACCATCAATGACAGAGGAAAGTAAGAGCAATGGGAGCTTGGGAAAATAAAGTGTATACACCAATTAGTGATAGTATCAGCAATAGATGAGGAAACAATGAGCAATTGTTGAGTAATTAAAGCCCCAAATCCAATTGAGCAGCATGGTGTGATAAGAACAATTTATACCTAATATTTGTGGAAGAAGCTAATAAGTCTCTTCTCCCCTCTTTGCCTACATAACTTTAATTTTCTATCTTTGAAAAAGACCGTTAAAGCACTTTGTAGATGTTAATGGTGCTATTATTATTTATGTATTTATGTTTGTGGTTTGTCTTCAATATTTCTGTTTTGTTTTCCTCTGTTTTCCTTCAAAATTATTTTTCCTATTCTCTTTTATTCTCTTTTGTTCTCTTTTATTCTCTCCTATTCACTTTTATTAAACTTACCTTTGTCTTACCATTTTTTTTTTTTTGCTGCAAAACCCCCCACTCATTTCCTTATGAAAAATTATTCAGTAAGAGATTACTCTGTGCTAGAAAGCTATTAGGACATTTGACAGGATTTACAAAAGAAATAGAGGATACCATCTCTGTGTTCACAAATGATTTAAAAAAAAAAAAAAGACCTCCAGGGACTACCACTCCTCCTTTAAGGCCATGTAAAGAAACATTTATAGCTTATGATGCACTTCTGTGAACAGGTAATCATTAGACATGGAAACACATTTCTCTCAGTAGATAAATGAGAAACCATGTGACTGAAATATTTCATGTGACAGATTTATTTGCTTTGTCAATTGGTTTCTCATTTCTTTTTCTTTCTTACAAGAGAAAGTCCAGTAAAACATTTTTAAAGTATCAATAAAATGCCAAAATAAACTAACAAAAGTACTGCTCCTTATGTTGTACCAATTTCCTTTTATTGTCCTGCCTCAGTTCCCTAAATTATCCTGCCTCAGTTTCCCTGAATTGCTCCGCCTCAGTTCCTTGAATTGTTCTGCCTCAATCCCCCTGGTTATAACTGCCCCCTTTTCTGTTCATTTGGATTGAGATAATTAGGGCTGTAGCTGGGCACTATGGCACTCCAAAAGATAAGGCTCCAGATGTCCTGTCTCAGATACCTAATTAACATCCTCTACCTCTATCTCTCCAGACTTCCTGGCTCTAGTTTGACTATCTCCTTTACTCCCACTTTGTAACAATTTATGGTCCTCACCCCACACCTGTCAGTTGGTCCGATCTGGCTCTCAGTGCCCGGATTCCATCCCCTCGCCTTTGTTCACCCTAGTCATTTGGAGCCAAGTGTATACATATTTCACTGGAATCTCACATTCACTGCTGAATGATTTGTGACATCAGCCCTCAGACCAAAATAAATCCTTTTGTCCCAGAAAATCTCTCCCTCTCAGAAATCTAAATAAAATATTAAAAACTCTCTAATCTATCTTGCCCCAGTTTCACTGGCATGACACTTAATGGAAAAGATTATTTTTAAAACCTGCCATATTTGTCTAATGGTACTATGTCTGCAAATCATGAAAGAGCAAATTCTCAGAAGAATGACAATTGTAGGTAACCAGTGAGCAGTGATAGAACAAACAGTAGATTTTTTTTTTTCATTGCAGCAATTCTCAGCAAATACATGTGGATAAAAAATGTTATAAAAATCATCATTAATTTAATTTGCAAGCATACCTGTTAAGGTAAACTAAAGAATTACATGAATATAATTGTAAAGTACTTTTTTTTTTTTATAAAAACAAAGAGTTAAATAATTGAAGAAATATTGTTTATAGGTAGGCAGAGCCGATGTAATAAAAATGACAATTCTACTTAAAGTAATTTGTTTATTCAATGCTTCCCAAAAAAATTATCAAAAAATTATTTCACTATGCAAAAAAATGATAAAATTAATTTAGAAGAACAATATAATGTCAAAGGAATTAATGGAAAATGTTAAGAAAGGAGGTTTAGCAGTACTAGATCTTAAACTATACTATCAGGCAGTAATTATCAAAACAATTTGGTACTGATTAAGAAATAAATAGGTAGATCAATGAAACAGAATACATACAATATATCATAGTAAATGATTATAGTAACCTTATATTTAACAAATGCAAAGTTTTAAACTTTTGGAACAAAAATTGTGGAAATGGAAAGTATCTGGCAGAAATTGGTTATGGATCAATGCTTATCAAGATAAGATCAAAATGGATATATGACCTAAAGGAAGATCCACAAATAAATTAGAAGAACATGGTACACGTTACTTATGAATAGGAGAAGAATTTATGAATAAACAAGAGATAGAGAGCATTATAAGATGTAAAATACCTATGTTGATTACATTATATGAAAAAAGTTTTGTACAAATAAAACCAATTTAGCTAACCTTGGGAGGAAATAAAAAAAATTTAGGAAAAAAATTCATAAAATATCTTGGACAAAGTTCTCATATTCCAAATATATAGAGAACTTTGTCAGATTTTTGAGAATGAGTCATTCTCCAATTGATAAATGATCAAAGGATATGATCAGGCAGTTTTTCAATGAAGAAATCAAAACTATATACAATCTTGTGAAAAAAATGCCCTAAAATATTATTAATTAGAGAAATGCAAATTAAACCATCTTTGAGATATCAACTTATACCTATCAGATTGACTAAAATGAGAGAAAATGAAAATGAAAAAGAGTTGCATAAAATAATGAAAAGTGAAATGACAATTGAAGCAGGAAGGAACTATTTCCTTTACTAAAGTTATGGTCCCTTTAAGAAACTGTATTTCCTTTTGATCTGTGATCCCTTTCAGAGTCTCAGCTCCTCCTAGGGAAGGCATATCCCTCCCAGATAAGTTATCTTTCCAGGATGCCAGAGCTTTTGATTCAATTAGAAATCCTAGTCAAAAAGCACCCCTTTGAAGTGTTGTTCATTCCAATAGGAAATCTGGGCTGAAAACTGATAAGAATCTAAGCCTGGGAACCTCAGCTCCTGAAGCCCCCACCAAGAATCCTGGTCTGATCAGCTTAGGCTATCCCCCCCCATCAAGATACCCAATATAACAGCTTCTCTAAACTAAGGTCTTTGCAGATGGTCCTAGGTATCTTGCTCAGTTGCCAGGACCCTTCTGCCCACTGAGAAAGCATTCTCAGTGCCAAAACTCCATGTCCCACTAGAAACTGATTTCTATCCAACAATAAACTTTCATTTTGCAACTAATAATTCGGGAATCAGTGAATTCTTTCACTCCTAAACCTGGGCGGATTTAAAGGCAATATTTAACAACTCTCTTATTGCCACTAATCTCTTGACCATTAGGAATTTGAGACCATTCAAACCACATCAAAATGAAAAGTGAAATTTGGCAGAAACAAGAGAACATTGTATACAGTAAAAGCAGTATTGTTTGGAGAATATTGTGACCAAACTATTCTATATATTATAAATACTCAAATCAATTACAAAGGATTTATGAAGGAAAAAGATATCTACCTCTAGAAAAAGAACAGCTAAATAGAAGTATGCTTAGTATGATTTTACATATATTTATAAATCTGTGTCAGATGGTGACTTTCTCTAATGAAGATGAGGAAGAAGAAAGATCAGAGCTTAAAATGTAACAAAAATAAATTAATTAAATAATTTTTTAACAAGATAGCTGTGAAAACGTAGTGTCCATAAAAGATAGAAAGGCTACTTATGTGTTGTATTGCTGTCCAAAAAATAAGAAAATATCTTCAGGAAGGCCTTTAATATGTACCTGAAGGGACTGTCCCTTTATGATTTGACATTAGGAATAAGCAGTCAAATAAAATAGCAGAATCCTTGGTTCTAAAACCAAGAAAGTTTCTGATCTACGCTTGTAATAGTAGTCGTTAGTTATAACTGCTCTGAGGCTTCTGCATAGACAAGAAATGCTTGGCTGTCTTTTGGAAACAAGAATAAGCAAGGGGCATATGTAAATGTCAGTGTATGGGGCTGTTTTGAGTTTCCTATATATCTCTTCTCCCAAAACTATTCAACAGTTTTATCATTTATTGTTTCTGTACACAACATTCCATATTCCTTCTCTATGATTTTGCACAAGCTATCCCTATGCTTGGAATGTATATCTTCCTCATAGCCTGCATTCCCTAGCTTCCTTCAAGACAAAGTTTTCCAGATTGCCTCATCTCTCCCTTCACATCCCCCCAAAATTATTTTGATTCATTTCATACTTTAAAAAAAGTTATCTGTGTAAATATTGTTTCTCCCAACAGAATATGGGCTCCTTGAGTACAAGGGATTGTATTTTTTTTTTTTTTTGTATTTGGCTTATTACCATGCCAGGCTGATAGTAGGTTTTATTAAATTCTTGCAGAATCAATGAGTGATCATAGAATGGGCTCTCATTGTACTCTGTATTTGCTTAAATAGTTCTTTGTTCCTGAAATATGTTCCAGCTCTTTCTTTGCTACTGTTGTTGATTCCCTAGTCCAAAGCTTCTTAAATTGTGGTTTGACAAGATTGTGATGATTAACTAGTAAAAAAGTTGGTTCTTTTCTGCAATTCAGTGATACAAGGCAATCCCAATAAACGATGGATAGAAAAGATCATCCACATCCAGAGAAAGAACTACTGAGAATGAATGTGGATCAGCACATATTATTTTCACGTTCAAATGGTATTAATTCTCCTAGCAAATGGAGAAGTTTTGAATGCTAGGGATAAGTTCATTTACTTTTACAGTATACTTCATAGGGGTGTACACATATATGACGAGTTTGCCAGTTCTAATTCAGTATTTGGGAGTTTCAGAAGGAAGATATGGGAGAGAAGAGGTATTAGGATCCCTATAAAACTGAAGGTCTATACAACTGTTGTAATCTCATTGTTGTACGTCTATAAAACCTAGGCAATAAGTCAATGCTATTTCAGGAAATTGTATCAATTCTATTTAAATTGCCTTGAGAAGATTCTGAAGATCTGAGATCCTTTCTGAAATTGACCTATGAAGCCTTCAAATTCTGCTGAAGAGAGCATGATTCCAATGGGCTGGCCATGTTGTTCAACTGTTTGTCCCAAACATAACCATACCTAAAATATAAATTATTTTTACTTATATGTGTGTGTGTGTGTGTGTGTGTGTGTGTAAATTAGAACCAACGTCCCTAACCCTATATACCTTCTGACTTTTTACCAAAGTAGGGAACCTTTTTCCTCCACACAAAACAAAGGCTTAATATATAAATCATAAGTTTGAACTGACAAAAAGATTTAACCAGGATAGAATGATGTACCTGCAATAAACTCTCCATAGGGTTAATTACACTTTAGAACAAGAAGCAGTTTGTGGGATTAGGAGTTTTATATTTGACCTAGTCTCTACAATGTCCAAACAATTCCCACTAGTTCCAGGTTTTGTATCAATACCACTCAGGTAATGAGGTCCTCAATGGGGTGTTGGACAGAGAGAAACTAAAGAATTGATCCCTGAGGCAGGCAGAGAGAAGGCACTGATAAAGATCAAGTTAGCTTCATGATCCCACCCTCTGTAGAGGTCTCAAGTAGTCTCACCTTGCCATGTCCTGTAAGAAATCTCAGGCATGTCCCTGAGGTTAAATTTTCCTATAAAATCTACTTATGAGCCATTCTAGGGCTGCTGCCTTCCTTTGGGTCAGTCCCCCACGGCACTCTGCCTTGTGGTGTCTTTTCCTTTCCCTTCCCCTTTACCCATGCCATGTAGCAGCTCTCCTAACTTCTCTATACTTCCAATCCCACTTTCTCCTCCTTACAGCTTACTCTTTTAGGGTGCTAAGTCCCTTTCAGGAGTTAGCCTGCCAGTTAAGGGCGTGCCCCAATCTCATGGGATGCTCCCTTTCTGTGAGTTCAACTGAAGAACTTGTTTTCATATGGTCTCCCAAACCTATTTCATATTTACCATTCCTGGTGTCTGTTGTATTCCTTCATTTTGTCTGTGAGCCCTTCCTTGAATAAATCTATCTTTTGCCAAGGAAAATGTCCCTTATGAATAAGTCACATGACTGAACCCCAACTTTTGGTGCCTATCATTATCTGGTGTCTAAATAATCTGTATACATTCATTTTAGTGTCTCCATCACAAGGATTTAATCTCTTCCTTCTGTTGGTGGCCATTTTCTCCAATGAAAAAAACTTTTCCTGTATCCAATTGCATCCAATTAAAGGGGCCGAGATCCTTGGACCTCTCAGTTCATGAGTTTGCTTCCAGGTCTGGACACACCCATATAGGGAATCACCATTTAATTGCAAGAAATAAAACACCAACTTGCTCAAGATTATACATGTGTTTTAGTTGCTGAGTATTTGAAGTTTTTCATTTCTGTGGAGATGAGAGAATGGCACTAACAGTCCTTACCTCTCAAAGGGGATGCTCAGGGACATTTACTCTAATGTTCAAAACAAAAAAAGGAAGAAAGAGCAGAGTTTAGGTCACACCTCTTTAAATATTTATTGAGCCAGCAGCTCTTTCTACTCAAGGGTCATTAAGAAAGTTGCTTCTTCAAGTCAAATCATAAGCTATCCAGTGTTGAGCCTCAAATATTTCTCTGGAAAATTTCTGAGAAGGTCCTGTACCTTATTCATAGTATGGCCCTTACTTTCCCACCCTCACACATTCTCTATAAGGTGAAATTCCCAGTGATATTTAAGATTATTCTGTATGTGAGCTCCATAGGGACAGAGACCTTTGAGTTTAGCTCAGTGTTTATCATAATATTTTGCATTCTGTAGGTGCTTTTCAAAGCATCATTAATCAATGACGATTACTTTCATATTTGTTGAGCCTCCAATTTAGGAAACAATGGTGTAATTAGAACAGTTGATCTCTAGCTGGTGGTCTCTGACCTCCTGAGGATTTTTGTTTTTCTTTTCTACATTGTGTTTCTTCTTTTTGAGACTCAGAAATCAGGCTATGCTCAGATACCTGGATTCCTGATGGATTTTGCAGCTCATTAGAATCTAGACTTTCTCTGTGGTAATTCGGAGTAGCCCCACAGGTTACTTAACATTCCCAAGTGGCTAACTGATTAACTCCATGGAATTAGATGTTATTATCTCCAGGGAGAATATTCCTAACATTCATAAACTTTGCCATCTGGATAAGACATATTTCTTGAAATTTTGATATGAAGTATTTTCTGGTCCAAGAATATAACTACACTGAGGTATGCTGTATTTGGGGACATCAATTTCATTGGATTATATCCATGTTCCAGCTGGAAATCAACCAAACTATTTAAGAGAGTAGTTCACAAGACATTCACCAGAAAGCTGAAGATTCACTGGACTATTCTTAGAGGAGTAGAAAACACTTGGCTTTCATACAGTTGCCTTTTTTTGGGGGTGGTGGTGGTTGTTGAATTAACCAGAGGGGAGAGGAAGGGACATACAAACAAGTTTCAATGTGCTTGAATCCCTGTCATTGGCTGACTCATCTGCCAAATAATCATCAGGCTAGAGATAAATTATGTAACTACTAAGTAAAAAATGATCTGTCTGATCTGAGGTATTTGACAGCGTATTACCCAGTTAGCTACATCAGAGGAGAAATAGAGAGTAACCTTCCTCTATATTTGTATGTATAACTAATTTTGAAATCCTATCGGTAGAAAACTCCTGCACTTGTCCATTAAATACTTATTACTGTTTATCTGTGTTTGCAAAGAAGGTAATTATTTTTTTCAGATGCAAGTTCTCTCTACAATAGACCTCTAACAATGAAATTGTGGAAAAATTGAGATTCAGAATCACAGTGGTGTTTCCAAAATCATTCTTTATTGTAAGTAGAAATGGTCATTATAAAATCCAAAATTCCTTTAATTCAATGAGTTATTTGCTGGGAACCATATTATCTAATTTCTTTCTGATCTGATTGTTTTCATGGAAAAACTCCTACATTCCACTATGTTTGGAGATATAAACAAAATTTTAGAATCCAAAGTGATTGGCTGTAGGTACAAACAATCTTTGCATTATCTAAATTATGTGACTTTTAATTTCATCTGTGCCTCCATTGACTCAACTATTGTGTTTGGACAAAGGACAAAATCATGCTTACAAATTAGATTTTTCTCCATTTTTCTCAAATACAAGAAAAGTTCTCCTCTCTCTCTCTCTCCTCTTGTCTAAATACATATAACTTCTCCTTTCCACAGATCAGCACCGACAATAGTCTCCATTTCCTATTCTGCTTTTTAAAACACAGTTCTTCTTTGAATTAGGTTAAAGTGCTGTTCTTCAAGGCAGAGGCAGTAGAATGGGAAATATTTTTCTTTTTTCAAGAATTCCTTCCAAATGAAGACTTCCAAACATTTATGGATCTTCTCGAATCAGTAATTGAATGTGTTTTATAGAGAGATAGGATTTTGCTGGATTTAATTCAAGATGAATTTCTCAACATGTGATGTGTAGTGTCTCCTTGTGCCCAATCATTCACATGCCAATTTCATGATATTTTTGCCTCCTCATCTGTCATTTACCTCAATTTCTGAATATCCTACGTAATACTCAGAGGAAAGAAACTGAATTTTTGCTAGTTGCTGTGTAGGAGACATCCCAACCTCAAGAATGTCTTAAAGAAAGGAGTGTTGAAGATGAGAATAGGTAGGTAGTGTCCTTCCCAATCTCAAATTTTATTTACCATTAGAACCATGATTTGAACTTTCTTTGGGTCAAGATGATTTGCTAAATGTGACAAGTGCTGAAGGACAAACCATTGTTGCATACTTAATGCTTTTTTTCAGATTTGCTGAGAAATTTTCATTAAAGCATAAATTCCCCTTAAGTCTTCCAGAAACTGGATCCTCTCTTTGTCTCGGCCCCTCATTCTCTGGGGAGAACCTTTTGCCTCCAAGTTTTTATTTCTTGATTCAGTTCTCAGTGTATGAAACACCCTCACCAGTTATTGCTACTAATATTACATATTAAGGATTCTCTCATTAAAGAGAACCATTCAGAAGCAAAAGTCTTCTTCACCTTCTTTCCTTAAAACAGAACACTGTGTGGAACCAAAGAAGAAATTGAAGCACAAAGAATGGACCAAAGCCAGTGCATATTCCATATAAAATTAATTATTGAGAGCAAAAGAATTGATCTTAAAGGGAACTTCTTCCAAGTAGACACATTTTAAAAGAAACTGTAAGTATAGAGAGGTGGGTGGTTTGTTTGTTTGTTTGTTTTTATTCCCTGAGTTTTTTCAGTAACAGAGACTTGAGATTTGTTAAGCTGTGTAAGGTTACTCTTCCTTCTCAGTAAAATTTTTGTCCAATAAAGATAATTCAGGGAACTCCATGACTGAACTACAATTTAATTTCAATTGCAGTTTAAACTAATTTGTTGTCTAATTCCACCCCACACCCTAAGAAAAGAATCTGGGACAATATTGTGAAGATTAGTAGAAACCTTCAAAGGTGGGAGATGTGATCTTGAACAAGAAATTTAGCCTCTTTAGGCCTCAGGTTTCCTCATCTGTAAAATGAGAGATTTGGATTGAGTCCAAGGTTCCTTCTAACTTTAAATAGAAGATCCTTGATCTTCTGATGCTGTCTATCATGTGGACCTCATAACCCCTAAAAAGAACAGGTATGAGTCAGCTCACTCAAGATCAGGCAGAAAGGCTGTGTCTTTGGGCCACACCCAGGGAGGAAAGCACCAGAAAAGAATGACAGTAATACCCAATCCTATTATCCCTAGTTTTTTCCTAATTACTCTTCCCATATGGAAGTATTAAAAGATAGACTTGCTATCATTACCTGAACTATGAAACTGTCCATGAGGGTAAGAGTATGATAAGGAAATGATGCAAGATCAATAGAAAGTAAATTCTTATTTCCATCTTCATCAAAGGGACACTCTTCTGATAATTCCAGAGAGCTTTTATTGGGAAGGAAAGGAAATGTCTTCCTCCTTCAACTGGTCACTCAAAGTGAATGCTATCTTAAGAACAATGAATTTTAGATTTGTTTCCATTTGTAGATAAGCATAGATTAGCCTTACAACAATTCTAGCAAATTTTTAATACACACTGGTGTTGTAAAAAATCCTTATCACCTGGTGATGAGAGTTTCTCCAGAGTCTTTTTTCTTTTTTAAACCAGAGGATAGCAATTCCCCCGGCTCTGGTAGACTTGTCTAATTATAATCAAATACAGCTCAGAAATTCTATGTAAGCAAATCATTGTTTTTCTGTGATAAACATTAAGTAAGTTTTTGCTTAAGAAAATACTACAAGAGCAAATAAGGAAGAGAGGATTTCAGAGATCACTCAGTATATGGATAAGAATATTGTTATTCTGTTAGCTAGAAAAATTTTTTTAAAAAAAGTAAATCCATGATATGGATAATCTTTCCCAGGAAATATCATACTCAGAACTGGAGCTACTCATAGAGTAGATAGAGTATATCTAACTTTGAGAAGTTTTCATTCAGATCCTAATTTGGACATGTAATAATTATACAAAAGTCACTTAACTTTCCCAACAGACTTCTTCAGCTTTAAAAGCGAGATAATATCTGCACTATCTTCCTCACTGGATTATTACAAAGAAAGGGTTTTGTCTCTCCCAAAATACTATATCAATAAGAATTATTATTATTGGGTCCCAGAGCTTGGAGGACTTCCTTCTGACTTTATAAATGACCAGGATTTGATGTGGTTTCAATTAAAAGTACTTTGGAATTGGGAGTCATATATTCCCTAGGCAAATCATATGGCATCTCTGTTTTTGAAGATTTAACTAGTCACCCCTTGTTTTCCTAAATGAGTCAGAAATGAATGAGAACCATCTTTCAGCATATGGAAAGTGAGGAAAGATGGGAGTTGTTTCATGAAAGTACAAGACTTTAGAAAGAGGGACACAAATGAATACAGGCTTCATGTACACAAATACACACACACATATACACACATACATTCAGTCCATCTCATTTTACAAATGAACTTCTAGTGCAGGAATTTTTAAAAGTGTGACTTTCAATGACTTCCTACCCCAATATTCATGTTACACATTCATTTGTTACATAAGAAGGTCTACATTCAAATCAAACCCTGTTACCTACTATCTATGTGGTCTTGGTCAATGCATATGTGCTTTCCATATTTCAGATTTATAATATCAAAAAATCATAGATATGTAAATTAGGCTTTAGAAATTGAGTGCCCAATGTTCTAAATGAGCAAAAGAGGAAACCAAGGCCTAGATTTGACCAAAGTTAGATATGTACCTTGAAATATTAATGGTTGCATGTCTTACAAAGCTGGAATTTTAATTCAAATCCTCTCTTTCCACATCCAGTGTTGTTTCTAACATCCTGTAGCTTCCATCTCATCTCTAAGAATACAGCAAGAGGAAAAGATAGGGATTCAAGGTGCCTTCCAGCTGGATCATATGATGTTTGCATCAGCCTTCTTATTTCTCTGTAAGACATTTGTCAATTTATGAAATGTTATCTATGGACAAAATAATGAACAAGTGTTCAGAAGACCTGGGTTTAAATCTTCGGTTCAAATCTTAGATCAGATACTTGGAACATGTACCTATGAACTCCGAATTTAGAGAGACAGAGAACAGAGGGAGGCGGTGAGAGAGACAGAGACAGAGAGACAGACAGAGAGAGAGAGACAGAGACAGAGAGACAGAGAGAGAGAGACAGACAGACAGACAGACAGAGAGAGACAGAGAGACAGAGAGAGACAGAGGGATAGATAGATAGAGAGACAGACAGACAGAGAGAGACAGAGAGAAAGGGAAGGGGGAGGAACGAAGGAAGGGAGGGAAAGAGAGACAAATTTAGACCTAATTGTTTACATGTTGAATCCTTCATTAGACTATGAGCTTCTTGAGAGCAGAGTCTATCTTTTGCCTTTCTTTGAATCCTTAGCACTTAGCACATAGAAAGATTTTAAACAAATATTTATTATTTGACTGATAAAGTATAAATGTTGCATTTGGTAAAATTGCAGATGACATAAAATTAAGACAGTGGATGACAAAATCAGAATACAAAAGAATTTTGATGGATTAAAAGAGTGAGTCAAATCTAGTTAGTCAAAATATAAGAAAGATCATCATAAAGTCCACCTTTGAGTTTTAAAAAATTAATTTCATAATACAAAATAGGGGAAGGCACAATCATACTGCCATTAATGTGAATTAAAAAAGGATTTAGAAGACTTGGTGGTCTCAATATGAATAATAATATGAAAAGTCAGAGAAATAATATTAAAGCCCTCTTAAGTTGCATTAGAAAGCAAAGTGTGCAGAATGAGGGAGATTCTGATCCAGCACTTAGAAGAGTGGCTGGGACATAGTGATAAATGTTTATTGACTGACTGACTTACTGGTCCTATTCTCCTCTGCCCTAGTCAGCCCACATCTGGAGTATAACATTTAAGAAAAATAATGACAAGCTTGGGCATGGTCAAGATGTTGAAAGGATTGGAGACAATGCCAAATGAGGATGAATTGAAAATACATATTGTGAAAAAGTAAAGACTGAGGTCATCATGGTAGTCACAAAGTATTGCAACAGTTCTCATGTAGAAAAGAGAATATATCTGCACAATTTGTCACCAGAGGGCATAGTTAGAAAACTAGATTGTTTGTCCATCATTCTTGAAGAGGACTATGACATTAAGGAGGTGATGCCTCAAAAAACAAGTGAATTGGATTTAAATGAGGGAGAGCTATGCAAAGACATCTGCCTCACTTTCCCCTCCAGAGCCACTTGGGTCCAGTGACCAAATATAGATCAGGATGTTTGGAAATGGCCCTGGAAGCTATGGGAAACCTTGGCCTTTTAAAGCTAAGTAAGCTTAAAAGCTAAGGTAATCACAAATCACAGTTTGACTGCGGCTATACCCATTCAGTGCAAAATAGGTATATGTAGAAATAATTATTAAGTCTAAAAATGAAAAACCTTCCTAACAATTACAGGTATCCAAAAGAAAGAAAGGAAGGAAGTAGACATTTATTAAATGTATTGTGTTAAGTAAATATAACCTCATTGGACTCTCTCAACAATGCTGAGAGGGTATTATCCTTTTCTTTTTTACATCTGAAAATACTGAAATGTGTCACACAAACTATTAAGTGCCTGAAGCTAGATTTGAATCCAGGTCTTCCTGATTCCAGGTCCAGTGTGGTATACAAACACACATACATATTATATGTGTATATATAAAAATATATATGTATGTGTGTGTGGATATATTACATGCATGTATGCGAGCACGCATGTATATATGTGCATATACATATACACACATACCTAATTGCTTCTAAAAGAAGAGTTTAAAAGTAGCTTTTATTACCTTAGGAAGTAGGAATTCCCTTTTATGGAAATCTCAAGGAAATATTGAATAGACATTTCTTGAGGATATTATATGTAGATGGGATTCTCAATCAAATATAGGTTAAACTAGGTAGTCTGTGAAGTCTTTTACAATTCTGAGATTCAATGAGTACATTTACTCTGAACAAGGGGGGAAAAAACCCTCAGTTTTTGATTTTGTCTCTAATAGAAAATGAGTACAGACTAAGTGATAGAAAAATTAAGTCACTTCTGCATGGACAAATGGGATTACCCAGGTTTGATTTGGGTTGAATGGCATCAAATAGTGCCTGGTTTTCTGAGGCAAACCAGTTTTAAATTCTCCTGTTCCCAGTCTTGTTTGTGTTATCTATGTAAATTTTTTCATTAAGTTTGCCAATGAAAAAAAGACATAACTTAGTTTGAGAAAGGTAGTAGTGAAGGAAGCAGGCTTTTTATTTTGAAGGTTTAGGTTTCTACGCCTAGACTTCAGCTATTCTTTAAAGGTATCCAACCTGTTGGAAGATGACCTTAGCTCCATCTGGTTTTGGTATAATGTCTCAATGAGAAAAGAAAATGAGAAGGATAGGGGCAGATAAGTACCTAGATGTGCATTCTTTCATCATGACTATCCTTCCCTTGTTCAACAGGTGAGAAAACTAGTGGCTATGGGCAGGAATCAGAGCAGTGGTGTGACTGAGTTCATCCTGGCAGGCTTCCCCACTCTTCACAGTCTGCAAACTGAGCTCTGTTCGATATTCCTGCTAGTGTACCTGCTGACACTAATGGGCAATATAGTCATTATAAGTGTGGTAGGAGTTGATCCCCGCCTGCAGACTCCTATGTACTTTTTCCTGGGGAACCTCTCATTCCTGGAGATCCTGATCACTTCGGTGATTATTCCCAAGATGCTGTCTAACTTCTTTTCAGGTCGGCATACCATCTCTTTCACTGCCTGCATTATTCAATTCTATTTCTACTTCTGCCTTGGTGCTTCTGAGTTCCTGCTTCTGGCTATCATGTCTGTGGATCGTTACCTGGCTGTCTGTCACCCCTTGAGATATCCTATACTGATGCGTGGGGCCATATGCTTACGATTGGCTCTGGTTTGCTGGGCAGGGGGCCTTCTCCCTGTGATTGGTCCTACCGTGGTTGTAGCCTTGCTTCCTTTTTGTGGCCAGGATGTAGTGATCCAACACTTCTTTTGTGATAGTGGTCCGCTGCTTCGTCTAGCATGCACCAACACCAAGCAATTGGAAGAGGTTGATTTTGCTCTGGCTTCAGTGGTCATCATGGTGTCTCTTCTGCTCACTGCCACTTCCTATGGTCACATTGTTTTGGCTGTCCTTCGAATACCCTCAGCTTCAGGCCGACAGAAGGCCTTCTCTACCTGTACCTCCCACTTGATGGTGGTTACGCTCTTCTATGGAAGTGCCATCTTCCTTTATGTCCGACCATCACAAAGTAGTTCTGTTGGCACAAACTGGGCAGTGACAGTAGTGACTACGTTTGTGACACCACTAATGAATCCTGTCATTTACACCCTTCGAAATGAAAGAGTGAAGATAGCTTTAAAAGATATGCTTAAAAAAGTGTTAGTTTGTTCTGGGCATCTCTGATATCATTAGAGCTATGGTAGGAAAAAGAATGAAATTAAGAAGAAAGCATAGATCTAATTTACCTCTGCATTCTGCCTATTGTTTTGGTACTGCATGAGAATCAGTCTTGTCTCCATATGGGATAAGTCCTTCAGTCTTAGAAAAATCTTTCTCACTACCATTTTCATTCTATTAACATCTTCAGCAACACCAAACTGCAGAATTCTAGAACTAACAAAGAGTTAAAAGGATCACCTAGCCCTTATTCCTTTTCTTTCTCTCTTTTTAAATATTCTTTTTCTTAATGAAGGATTCACAAGCCAAACCAAGTAAAAAATTGTCATTGCCAATTACAAATATCAAATGAATTTTTTGACAGTCTTGAGGGACTCTTTCTGATTAAATAAATTTCCTTAAAATCAATAAGTTTGCCACAAATATGAAAGTTCACAAGACCTTTTACCAATGAGCACAGAAAGACATGCCAGTAGATCAAGTCTGTATAGACTTCTTGAACCTTTTTAAACCTGCTTGTTATCCCTAAATAATTACTATCAGATGGAAAAGAAATAAAGAAAATTGAACCAAGGGACTAGTTTCCGACTCTAAAGAAATGCCAATAGTGATGGAAGCTTGAGACCCCTGAAGGGCTTATGGGGAATAACTTTTGATCAGCTCTTCTGCTTCCCATATTTCTTCTTCATCTAGGTTCAGGTAAAAATTTCATGAAAGACTATTTTATTTCTTGTCATTGGGGCATATTATCTTGAATTATAATACTTTTCTTCCCTGTCTTCTATAAAATTCATACTTATTTTTATTAAAGTTGGGGTGGAGATGAACTTATTCTGGGAAATACTGACAATTTAAATGAGTATTTACTGGCCAATTGAATGTGATAAATAATGTAGCTTCTATGGTTTTTTCTAAAAACTATGTTCTGTAATTTTGCAACTATCTACCTCATAGGGTGCTGGGGAACAGATGGGCTCATGCCAGAAACTGGTATGAGAGAAAGATAACAAATAAGGTGATGTTCATCAGTAAGAATCTAATATCAGATAGTGATGAAGAAATAAATGTACAGAGATGTTCCAGATAAAGGACAATTAAATTCAAGAGCTTGGTGAGTAAATTATCTTTAAAAGGATCCAAAAATATAGTCATGTTGAAAATTTTTTATACCACTGGGAAAGAGTGGTTGATAGAAACTGGCTTGAATTTGCAATTGCCTTTCAGATGTATTACACTGAATGTCTCATAAAAATCTTAAACTCAACATGCTTAGAACTGAACTCATTATTTTTGCCCTTCCAATTCTGTTTTCTATTATTGTCCAGAGAACCACTAGCCTCCCAGTTCCTCAAACTCACAACCTAGTTGTCATCCTACACTCCTCGCTATCTTTCAACTCCTTTATCCAATTTGTTGCAAAGGCTTATTGATTTTTCCAACATCTCTGAAATACGGCACTTTATGACCTTTGATACTACTATCACTCAAGTGCAGAACTTCATTCTTACATTTGGATTATTCAATAGTCTGTTAGTTGGTCTGCCTATCTCTCCACAACCCAGTCCATCCTCCAGTCAGTAAATGAAGTGATTTTTCCATAGTTGGCAAGTCCTACCAAAGCATCCTCCTTCATATTCACTAAACTACAGTGGTTCCCTAACATCTCCATAATCAACTGAAAAATTCACTGGTTGGTGTTCAAAATCCTTCATAATCTATTTCTCCCCTACTCTTCTGTAGAGGGCCACAGATAGTGGGGGAACCCTGGGTAAGGTATAAGATCCTTCAGCCCAGAAGGAACCTGTTGTCAATGTCTGGTTTGGCTCCCCATTTCCCTTTGGTGTTTTCACCCTTCCTGAGAAGTCAAGAAGGGCATGAACACCTGTGTTCTACTTGAAGCAAGGGACACTTCCAGTAAATAGAGGCATTTGCATATCAATAGCAGGGTGCTTATAGTTAGCTCTTGCTCAGTGTGATGTGATGATATAATGGTTCTCTAGTTGGCACATACCTAGTGTGCTGTAATGATGTAATCATACCAAGGTATTTAAGGGCTGAGAGGACTTGAAATAAGGACACTCCATCTTTGACCATTCTCATGAGTCTCCTGCCTCCTTCACTCCTCCACTAAGACCAAGGCTGGTCCCGAGATCCTCTAGAGAGCTAGTCTGGATGGTATATTTTGGCACCCCAATTTGGGGGCTCTAGAAAGCACACTATCTTTTGGTGCCTGAACAGGGACATCCATAAGGACACTACATTTTGGTTCCCAACATGGGGCCTCCAGAAGGACACTACACTCTCAGTCTTCTTACACTTTGTATTTCCTTTCCCTTTTTACTTTTTGATCCAGTAGCATTAAACTTTCTATTTCCTAATCAAGTCATTTGCTGGGGACTGGAATGTTTTCCCTCCTCATCTTTATCTCCTAGATTCCCTGTAATCCTTCAAGTCCCAGGTAAAATCCTACTGTCTACAAGAAGTCTTTCCCAAACTATTATAACTCTAATTTTTCAGGATGGCCATTTTGTTTGGAAAAAATCAAATAAATAACCAAAGCTTTCCTTATAGAGTGGAATTTGGCTGAGATCACCAGTAATTTAACCCATATAATTAACTGGTTAGGGGGTAAAAGAAACTTTAGTCTGGCTTTGTGATAACTATTACTTAGCTAGTTATAATTTCCAGAGTAACTCCTCTCAGTGTTTGTTGATCAATTAATAACTTGACCTGTTATAATCTCTCTCTCTCTTTCCTGTCTTTTACATGCAAACCTTCCTCTCCATTAACCCACTAGTAATTTTGTAAACTTATCTTTGAAATATAAATCTTCTTTTGCTATTTGGCAGCCATAAAATTCAATTGTACCTTTTTTTTATCCTTGATGAAATTAGCAAAATTATATGTCATATGAAAACTCTATCTGGAAATCAGTTGTTATTTCTAGATACCATGAGATTATGCAGCGCACAAAATAAATCAGTTAATGAAATGTTTTTGCATGTTGATATTTATGATTGACAGTAGTATCTATCAGTGAATCCACAGATATTTCCACATCACACCTATTTATTTGCATGCTATCTCCTCATTAGATTCTGAACTACTTGGAGTTAGGGATTTTTTTTTTTTTTTTGCCTTTTAAAAAAATTACTATTCTTTTTTTATAGTATTATTTCTACTTATCATTTAGCACAGTGCTCATCACATTGTAGATGCATAATAAATGTTTATTGCCTAACTGTCATATCTTGTGTTTATCTTTAAAATTTCAATATGTGGTAAGGATGCTGTTATGGTTTTTTCATTTCCTGTTACACTATTGATTCTTATCATATATATATATCTCCAATGATTTCTACATAAGGAAGGTTTGCAAAAGAGTAGAGAAAGAGGCAATGAGGAGGAGCAGGTTATGATGAGATATCTAGATTTTCAGAGATTTGTTAAGGGCATTAAACAGACCCTAAGTTGACTCAAATTCAGAGGGAATGGGGAAAGTCCAGAAGCATGGATTTTTCCTACCTGTCAATGATGCAATAATATTGTGAAACTGAATCTAGTCATTTATGTGAGTGGGAAGATTAATTAATAACCCAAGATGTTTCTGTCCAGAAACAATTCCATACAGATTATAGTTAAAAAAAAAAAAAGGCAACTTCAATAGATCTATGGTCTCATGACATTATATATATATAAATGTTCCAATGGAGTATAAAAGCTAACCAGTCATTAGTCCTTGTTTTTGCCAAAAGACCAGATCTTTTCTGATCACATTTCCTGGTAGCATTTTTTAAAACCCTCCTCTTATATATTTTTTACTGGTAATGTATTTCAGTCAACTTGTACCCACAACTTATGCATTTCTCTGTTACCTTTGGATGACCCTCTTTTTACATTGATATTTCGTGAATTATAATCACACAGCATCACTAGAAAAAAAAATTTTTAAAGATAGCCTTTATTTAAAGAGGAAGTTCTTAAAAGTACTATACAGGCAAAAACTAGGCTTAGATCAACATCTTGTGCCCTACTTCCCAATAATTTCAAAAAAATATATGACCTTAATACTATACTATAAAAATTAGTTCATACATATAGAAGATATATTCTTAACTAATAAGACATGGAGGAAGTAAACAAGCATTTACTACACATCTATATATGTTGGAAACTACACATGTAGGTGCCATTATTAGCCTTATTTTACAGGTAAGGAAACTGAGGACAATAGCAGTTAGGTGACTTGCCCAGGGTTACATAGGTCATAAGTATATAAGTCAGGATTTGAGCTCAGGTGTTACCAATTCCCCCTATAGCATAATATCCATTGTGCCATCTAGCTGCCTAGAGGAAATTATATAAAATAAACGAGATAACCTTGATTAAGTGAAACCAAAAAGCTTCTATGCAAACAAAATTAACATATCTAGGATAAGTGCTGAAATGGTCAAATGAAAATATATTTATATTAAATTTCTCAGAATAGGTTTTGGCATTCAAGATATATAGACAAGTAATGGAAATAATATATAAAAGCCACTCCACAATGGATGAATAATCAAAGGATATGAACGAAGAATTCTCAAAAAAATTTCAAATTATTAACAATGTGAAAAAATTACTGAAATTATTACTAATAAAAGAATTGCAAATCAAAAGAACTTGAAGTTTTATTTTATGTCCTGAAAATTGGCAAAAATAATAATAGATGAAAATAGTTAATTTTGGAGGAGTTTTGCAGACTAGTGCATTGTTGATGAAGCTGTGAATCAGTCCAATTATTTTGGAAAGCAATTTGGAATTATTTAAATGAAATTCATCTTAACTAGAGATTCCAGTACTGGACTTATGTCTCAAAGATAGCACTGATGAGAAAAAATCACCCACATACTCCAAAAAATTTATAGCAGTACTTTTTGTTGTAGCAAAATATTAGAAACAAAGTAGTTGGGTATCAAGAATTAAGCCTCTGCTACGTACCAGATGCAGGGCTGGCATTTAATGTCCATCAGTTCAGGAATGGGTAAACAAATTGTTGTACACAACTATAAAAGAAAATTACTGTGCTTTAAGAAAGAAAAACTATTATAAATACATAGAAATATGGAAAAATTTTATATAATCTGATTCAAAATGAGGTAATCAGAACCAGGAATATGTTATTCTCAGTGATTGTTACAATGTAAAAGAAAAGAGTAAAACAGTCACATGTGAATGTTGCAAAATTACAAAGTGTGGGAACAGCTGCAGTGAAGGTATGAGAAGGCACTTCTACTTCTCTCTTTTCTTGAGGTGAGCAGTCACCAAATATGCACATTGCATATACTTCAGCTTTTTTTTTTTTAGTGTATTTATGCCTAAGCTAATTTTTCTCTGTTGCTCCCTCCCCCTATTTTTCTTTTAAATAATATTTGTTATATAGGCTCTGTGAGAGGAAGATGAAAAAGGATATTGAGAGAAATTCTTATGTAAAAAAAAAATCAATAAAAGTCTTTTTTTTTTTTTTTTAAGAGAAAAGCACTAGATAATTTCATACAGGTGGCTCAGTCAACTCTCCTATTCAGTTTTGGGGCCCAGTTAATTGTCCATTTCTAAGATCTGTCCAAGAAATGGACTCAGTAACCAACTCTAAAGAGCAGCAACTAAATAGACATAACTGAGTTGGATACCACAGTATGGGGCAATACCTGATTTTTTTCTTGTTAAGTCAAATCAACATTTATTAAGGACATAGTGTGTACCAGGTACTTTGCTAAGCTCTAGAGATAAAAATAAAGACAAAAAATACAATATATTGGAAAAGTCTTATGTAATACTTGGGTCACTGGTATTTCAAATCTGGGTCACTGGTAATATGGTGCTGTTTTGGACAGAAATATGAAATTCAAAAGAGGATCAAAATTTGAAGGAAGATAAAATAATTAAGATCTCCAGTGAAGGTCTCAATAAATTCATACCTAATCATTCTGTGCAACTCACTCTGTTCCACTCAAAATAAAATAAAAATGGGAGAAGTCTGTGGGTCTCTTACACAGAGTTCAAAATCAGCTTTCCAATAGTCCCTGGCCACAGTCAGAAAGTGATCTAGAGGTCAGAGAAGTATTATTATGATTGGGAAATATTCCCAATGGCACTATCACTGTTCTTGTGGGTTACCATTAAGTTGTAAAATACTACTATGAAGGGCCAAAATACAGAAGGATGGGGCTTGAAGATTGCACAATGGAAGGATGGTGAAGGATGTGAGAATGTCGAATGGTAAATGAAGGATAGGTTTAAGAGAAATTCCACAAGTTGCTCTTTCTGGGAGGTTGTGATGCAACCTTCTTTTTAATCTCCATTCCTAATGCACCACTATGAATCTGACACACTTATTCTTATTTATAAACCTTTAATTGAACATTTCCTAATCTTGATATTTAAGGCCCTTCACAATCTGCTGTACTTTTATTTTTTATGTTCATCTCACACAACTCTCCAGTTTATTGGATTATTCTTCTGACTGTTAACATTCATTCTCAGTTTTTTGCTCATTGTGCATGTTAATGGTTTCTATATTTCTTCCCACCATAATGCCACATTTTTATCTCTTGAGGGACTTTTCTTTTTTAAGACTACTCTTAGGTGATATTACCTAATGAAGACTTTTCTGTCACTTACCAGATAAAAGTGCACTCTCTCTATAGAACTATATTCATTTTATAGGTGAGGAAACAGACAAAGTCACTCATTTCTGGCCATACAAATGGTTATCTGGTGATAGGATTGAGACTCAAATTAAAATCTTCTGACTTTCAATCCTGTCTTCTTTTCATTAGGCTGAGCTTTCAATAGTGACTACTTCAGATATTTATTTCTGCTTAGGCTTCTAATATAGTCCAAATATCCTTTTATATTTACTATGCCATTCAGGAAAGAGAAAAGAATATTTAGAATGTTCAAATCTTGTACAGAGTGCCATGAGCCTCCCAATTGGAGAATCATAACCCCAGACCAGTGAGTCCAAGACCTTAGCATCTTACCTTTTGGAAATTTTCTAAATAGTACTCACTGTATATGCCTTCCTTGATTCAAGTTCTTCCAGTAAGAAGACATCTTTCTTCATGGTCTCCAAATGCTTTTCTTTTCTCTTTTCATTTTTTAATTTCACCTTCTACTTTCTTCACACTTGCCAACATCCATTTCATTTCTTTCTCTTTTTACACAACATATTTCAACCCATCCACCCTAATTCTGCATGTCCAGAAAGGTGGAGAGAAGCCATTCTTCTTTGCCTACAATCACTCTATTCTCATTATCTCCCAAGTCATTATTTAGGATGAAGACAAAGAGACCTCAAAGTGCTGAAGGCTTCTTGATTTTACTCTTTTTTTAAAGATGCAAAATGGATAAATTCTTTTTTCTTAAAATTTATTTTTATGCTTGTATTTTATTTTTATAAAGCTTTTTATTTTCAAAACATATACAAAGATAGTTTTTAACATTCGCTCTTGCAAAATTTTGTGTTCTAAATTTTTTTCTCCTTCCCTTTCTCCCACTCCCTTCCCTAGATAACAAATAATCCAATATGTAATAAACGTGTGCAATTCTTCTTTAGATATTTCCACAATTATCATGCTGCACATGAAGAATCAGGTCAAAAAAAGAAAAAAATTAGAAAGAAAACAAAATGAAAGCAAACAACAATAACAACAACAAAAGTGAAAATATTATGTTGTGATCTACTCAATCCCCACAGTCCTCTCTCAGGGTACAGATGGCTCTCTCCATCACCAGTCCATTGGGACTGGCCTGAATCACCTCAATATTGAAAAGAGCCACATCCTGCAGAATTGATCATCATATAATGTTGTTATTGCTGTGTACAATATTCTCTTGGTTCAACTCATTTTACTTAGCATCAGTTCATGTAAGTCTCCCCAGGCTTTTCTGAAATCATCCTTCTGATTGTTTCTTATAGAACAATAATATTCCATACCATTCATATGTCATAACTTATAAAAGCATTTTCCAACTGATAGGCATTCACTCATTTTCCAGTTCCTTGCTACTACAAAAAGGGCTGCTACAAACATTTTTGCATATGTGGGTCCTTTTCCCTTTTTTATGATTTTTTGGGGGATACAGATCCAATAGAGAAATTGCTGAATTAAAGGGTATGCACAGTTTGATAACCCTTTGGGCATAGTTCCTTATTGCTCTCCAGAATGATTGTATCCATTTTGTTTTCCTTCTAATTTTTTTCTTTTTTAATCTGATTTTTGATTGACTTGATTGATCTTTCACACCATGATAATTGTTGGAATACATATAGAAAAATTGTGCATGTTTAACATATTGGACTACTTGCTGTTTAAGGAAGAGGGTGGAGGGAAGGGAAGGAAAAAAGTTTTGAGCACAAGGTTTTTGCAGAGGTGAATGTTGAGAATTATCTGTGCATGTGTTTTGAAAATAAGCAGTTTGAATTTTAAAAAAGAAACCATAATAGATTAGTTTACAACTCCACCAACAATGTATTATTCTGACTTTACTCTTAATGCTGTTTGTGTCAGTTGGAGTCTCATACAGAGAACTAAGAACCATCTAATGTTATGACCACATTCTCCAAACTTCAGAATCTCAGCACCTCTGCACCAGTGAAGATCAAAGACTAATATGGAATGCTCTGTCTAAAAATACATTGTTGTCAGATTAAGTTTAAACTTAAAACTGCAAGAATATGAGATGAATGTTGCAATTTCTAACTGGGAAACACAAGTATAGTCATTTAAGAAAAAAATCTACTCTAGTTATGCTCACTCACTTACTACAGCTTCTAACAAGGATTCGGATATGAGTCCTATTCTAACAATTGGAATCTGATGTTTTCATCTTCATTCAACCACAACTATTTAAAATTCATCCTTTCTGAGGATGGAACAAACCAGTTCTTTAAAATGGGGAAGACAAGGCTACATGGAGGAAAAAGTTGACTCCCTCTAAACTGGGAGTCCAAGTTGCCATTCTTCCACCAAAATTTCAGATGTTCAGAATTAAGGGACTAGAGAAACTGCAGGGATGAAAAAAAACTTTTTTTTCAATCTTTTCAGAGGAGTCAGGTCTTCTTGCCATCTTCTCGAGGCTAATGTCCTTCATTCAAAATCCTAGTCTTTTCTCCAATCATTCTCTCTTCTTTTTCTCCTTGGTTTCTCCAAAGTCTTTTTGCCAATCTGAAGTTACAACTTTATCTCCTCCAAAAGTAGGACTTTCAAGAAACTATCCAGAATGTCAAGGATCAATTCCTTTCTGAGAGGACCTCATTTATATTTTTCTTTATCCATTCATGGACTCTTATGAGTACTTTGCATCATATATACCTTTTAATGGAGTGAAATAAAAGTTGTCCTGATCATCCTTGAATTATGAAATCTGAGAGACTGTTATTCACATTTGTGGGAAATCTAGATATAAGCTAAATATAACCCAATTTGGAGATTTTTTTTTTCTGGCGCCATCTAGATGCAGGAAATTAATCAAAGAGAAAAAAGAAACTTTCTTTAGGATAGCCACTAGAATTTGATGCCCCTAGGATGAGTTCAAGGTCTGGAGAGACATTGTGCCACAAATTCCAGTAATATTGTCCAAGCAGCCAGATGAGTAGTAAAGAAATATTTAAGAATTGTTTTAGCTTTCACTATTTAGAAAGCTGCTTAGAAAAATGTTCCCTAACTAATATACTTTGGATCTGTCCATTCTAGCTCTGTCTCTCTGTGAGTCTTGAGTAAAGGAGCTAAAAAAGAAACTGTGATTAAGTTTAATTTAGCAGAGCTGTCTAGATTGCTAATGTGTATCAAGTGGTGTTGTAGAGTCTGAGGAAAGCTTCAAAGTTTAACGGTTTGAGAGTGGGGAAGTGTTAACCTAGAACTGCTAGTTGTACAACTCATTATTGTCAAGGCTTTTTAATTGCCTGTTGGAATCTGAATGAGAAAGCAAATCCTCTCCATGTTGGACTAGGAAAGAAAGAATTGGGAATATGTTCTTTTGGAAAGGGGAATCAATCCACATTTATTAAGTGTCTACTACATGCCAAGAATTGTTTTAAGTTCTGGAGATACAAAGGTGGGGGGAAGGCAAAAGAACATCTCTGCTTCAGCTGAGGGAAACAATGAATAAAAAAAAATGCGTACATATAAAAAAATTCTATACATGATTATAGGAACTAATTCAGAGAAGACAGACATTAGAATTAAGAGGGGTTGGAAAAGGCTTCTTGAAGAAGATGGAATTTTGGCTGGGATTTAAAGGAATCCAAGGAAGCCAGGAAGTGAAGATTAGGAAGGAGAACATTCTAAGTATGGGGAATGCCAGAGAAAATGTATGAAAATGGGAGATAAAATGTCTTGTTTGTGGAATGGCAAGGAAGTCAATGTTACTGGATTAAAGGATATATTTTGGGGATTAAAGTGTAAGAAAACTGGAAAGGTAAGAAGACAGTAGATTATTTTTTTCTGTTTTCTTTTTTTTTACATTATTTTTAAAATTTTTAATAGCTTTTTATTTACAAGTTATATGAATGGGTAATTTTTCAGCATTGACAATTGCCAAACCTTTTGTTCCAATTTTTCCCCTTCTTTCCCCCACCCCTTCCCCTAGATAGCAGGATGACCTATACATGTTAAATATGTTAAAATATAAATTAAATACAAACTAATTATACATGTCCAAAGCATTATTTTGCTGTACAAAAAAGAATCGGACTCTGAAATATTGTACAATTAGCCTGTGAAGGAAATCAAAAATGCAGGCAAGCAAAAATATAGGGATTGGGAATTCAATGTAATGGTTCTTAGTCATCTCCCAGAGTTCTTTCACTGGGTGTAGCTGGTTCAGTTCATTACTGCTCCATTGAAACTGATTTGGTTCATCTCATTGCTGAAGATGGCCAGGTCCATCAGAATTGATCATCATATAGTATTGTTGTTGAAGTATATAATGATCTGGTCCTGCTCATTTCACTCAGCATCAGTTCATGTAAATCTCTCCAGGCCTTTCTGAAATCCTCATGTTGGTCATTCCATAATATTTATATATCACAATTTATTCAGCCATTCTCCAATTGATGGGCATCTACTCAGTTTCCAGTTTTTGGCCACTACAAAGAGGGCTGGCACAAACATTCTTGCACAAACAGGTCCCTTTCCCTTTTTTAAGATCTCTTTGGGATATAAGCCCAGTAGTAACACTGCTGGATCAAAGGGTATGCACTGTTTGATAACTTTTGGAGCATAGTTCCAAATTGTTCTCCAGAATGGTTGGAAGTATTCATAATTCCACCAACAATGTATTAGTGGAAGACAGTAGATTATGAAAGGTTTTGAACACATTTTAAACTCAACCTATCTAAAACTGAACTTATTATCTTCTACCAAACTTTCCTTACCCCATATTCCCCATTACTGTAAAGGACTACACCACCCTTTCAGCCTCTCAGGCTTAAGTAGGTGAGGAATCACAGAGGAGTCTTACGGCAGATTCTCTCAAATTTTTTATTGTAAAATATAAGGAGAGTTTCTCAGCTGAGGCAGTGTAGAGAGGGGAAATCATGGAAAGTTTAAGGAGGGAATGAAATCTTTGGGAAAACTTCTGTAGAGAATAAATTGACAAAGCAGGTAGAGAAGAATTGCTCACCAGCAATAAAGACCTAATTGAGATGAACACAGTCAGAAGTAGTATGATGTTTCTGCTTTCATTTAACAGCATGTGTGTAGGAACAAAGGTGGAAAATAATGGGAATGATCCAAGGCTGAGATTTTGCTGGGTATAAGTGGTCAAATGATAAGGGGGCTAGGGATTCAAGGGAGGAGTACAATATAAAATTGAATTGGCTTACCAAAGAGTCAAGATGGGAAAAAGAAAAGAGTGGTCAGTGAAGGGGAGATAACCTAGGAGAGAATTGAAGAGCCTGGGGTTTGGAGAGGTTTGCAAAAAAGTGCAGAATGTTATAAGAAAAGGAAAAGAAAGAGATGAAAAGCCAATAGATAATGATTGGATAAGGTGTAATGCCAGAGAAACTGAGCAAGATAGAGATTAGAGAGTATTTAATAGTTTATTAAATGGAGAGATATGCTAGAACCAAATGGATCCATGGTTTGGTCCCAGGGCTGAATGAGACTATGCTCTCCAAAAATCCAGCAAACAATGAGAGTTCTCAAAAGACTTATATACACGTGGCTCAGACGCAGGGGGTAGACTGAGACAGGGGCGGAGTCAGGGTACTGAGAGCAGGAGGGGACTCTGACAGGGTGGGACGAGCCACCGGAGATGGAGATGATATAATCAGGGGGAGGCACCCTGGACCTGGGGAGAGGCATCTTGATAAGACAGTATGTGATATTCTAATAGCTTGGAATGGGGAGAGGCATTCTGATATTCTATCAAGTATTCTGATAAAGAGGGAGAGGAGGTTTTACAGAATTGAGAAGCAGGAAAACGAGGCAGGACTGAGTCAGGATAATTAGGGAAACTGAGTCAGGTCAATAAAAGAGAATTGTGGCATAACAAAGGGAATTTTGAAATTCTTGGATATGGAGGTGTATATCTGTGGGTAATGGCATTACCATCTTTGTGTGTGACTGACGTGGGGTGCAAGATTGGATCATGGGAAGTGAATAGGCTGAGAAATTGAGTGGTTAGGGTATTTGAAGGAGAAATCAAAGAATATGTTGAAATCTTCCAGTATGAGGGCAGGAGGTAAGGAAAACACAAAAATTGTAAACCATGTACCAAACACATTGAGAAAGGAAGGGAAGTAACGTGGAAGTCTTTAGGCAACAGCTACCAGGTTTTTGATTGGGGGATAGAACAGAGGAGAGGTTACTTGGTGGTGAAAGTGGAGAGCAAATTTACCTGAAAGCTGCAGTGGGGAACAAAGAAAGCTCCGCCTCCCTCACTTTGACCAGTGAGTCAAGGGAAATCAGTAGAAGTACAACCAATACTATGGGCAGGGAGGCCATTTCATCACAGGTCCCCACGCTCCAGTAAGAACTAGAAAATGGAAGGAGAAAGAAAGGAAAAGATTTTAGGGGGGGGGGGGGGAAGGGAGAGAGAGAGGGGAGAAATGGATAAGCCCAAGTTTTCTACGGACTCATGCAAAGATTTTCCAGAAAAGGTGAAGGTAGAAGAGAATGCGAATCAGAAAGACTGATGAGTTGGGCTCCGATACTTACTAGTGAGTTTGTGTTTGCGAGGGGAAATGAAGCCAGGCACACTCAGTTACCTGAGCATTCGGCGACGCCCAGAGGAAATAGAAAATATGCATGTTGTATTCTCGGGCCAAATATTCTAAATGATATAATTTCCTTGGTTATAAAAAAAAAAAAAAGTCAGGAAAAGATTTAGCACGACATCTTTGAAATAAGGCTTACGCAAAGGTAAAAGAGAAACACCCTTCGATAGCTCAGTTGGTAGAGCGGAGGACTGTAGGAGTGATAATTCTCAGGAAATCCTTAGGTCGCTGGTTCGAATCCGGCTCGAAGGAGGTGTTGACGTTTTGAATATGTTACTGCCAGCATAGGTAATGTCTTCAATTTGCCTTGTCACTTAAATCCAATTCACCCTTGAGTCAAGACTTTACCCCTTTAATATAATTAGTCCTCTTTGAAAACAGGCAAACTCCAACAACAAATGAATTAGTAGCAACGTCGAATGAAAGGAGCATAATGCACACTCCGGACTGGACTTTTGAGCTGTAGTTCTTTCTGTTCCCAGTAACTTGGAAAAGAATCTGAAATCAAATACTCTTCCATGACCTTGTGGAGAAGAAAATCGGAGAGCACCAATCATTTTTGCATAAGACTAATGAAATATGGTGAATAGATTAAGACTAAATTGAATATAACCCAACTGAGTATTAGCCTTGATCAATGTCTCAAATAATACAGGGAATGAGTTTCATTGAAGTAAACTTCCCCGAGTTTGAATGGCAAAGTGAAAGGAGCATGATTGGTTTTAGAAAGGCGACTAAGTAAGCAGTTACAAGGTGCAGTGAATAGAATACTGGGCCTGGAATTAGCAACGCATGAATTCACTTCCATTTCAAATGAGGAATGTTATGCGATCATGGACAAATTATTTAATCTCAGTTTTCTCTGTGAAACTGGAATAACAATACCTAACTTGTGAGAATCAAGTGGTTCAGTATTTGTAAAGTACTCACCCTTATGTTTGGCATATATATATATATTATATTATATTATATATACACACACACATATATATATAATACACACACACACACATAATGATTTTCCTCACGACTATTGTATGTTTTATTTATGTTTTCTGCTCCATATAAAATTTTTTAGTCTCAATAAAGACCAAAATTCTTTCCATATCAGTGATACTTTTCCTTCTTTAAAATGACTTAAGAATGTTTTCTTATACACAGCCAATCTATGGAAAACAGCAAGGACTTCATTTGCAATGCAAGAAATTTATGTTTTTGTTAAAGTCAAGGAAGAATGGGAGGAAGGGAAGATGGAAAGGGCAACAACAAAAAAAGGAAGAATTGAAAGAAAGAGGGAGAGAGGAAGAATGAATTAGAGGACACAAGATTTTCAAGTTGTAATCTGCCTTTTGCTTTGAAGAGAAATTGTACCCTTTGGATTTCCTTGAGTATGTCTGGGACTGTGTTCTATGCATCCTTTTCATGATGAAGTAAGCTAATGGCCTTTGTATGTGTGCTTGAATGAGACTTGAGAAAATAGAGAGGTAAAAATTGTCCTCACTGACTCAGACTGGTCAACTAATTCAGGACTTTGGCACCACGGAAAGAAATGAAGACACATAGAACTAAATACATTAGGTCTGGCCTATTGAAAAATTACATAATTACAGTACTAACTTAAAGGGAATCAATGCCTGAACAATCACAACAAATTCCTTCAAAAGTGGGGAAATTCAAAGACTTGTGAGCCATATTTTGCCCTGGAGGCTAATATGTAGGTAGATAGTGTAGCTCACTCAGAACTTTAAATAAATGAAGAAACATGAGCTATATCTAATTGGCAATATAGAATTATGAAAGCTAAAAACCTATAAGGGAATTTCATAGGAAGAAGTTAGCGGTAAAGAGAGTTGAGGTTTCATTTTTGACCTGGGTCCCATTTCTAGTTTTTAAGTTGCCTGAGTAAGCAAACCAGAAGAACTGTGTGACCCTTTATGAAGATCCTACCCTGCCAGGCACTGGGCTAGGTCCTACGTAAAAAGACAAAGAAAAGTATGCCTGTTATGTCAATGTCACACTACTTCTAAAGTCAATAGTTCTGATCTTTGGACTGGAAGCTTTATGAAATCCTCACTAGTAAAATTTATCCTGAAGCTCAGATATGTCAAGAACCTTAAAAAAAGAGGAAAGATGATTCAGCTCACTCAGTGTCAGAAAGAATTTTTTGTTTATGAGACTAGAAAAGGTCTTCATATAAATGACAATTAGTCCTATTTACAATGTCACAAGTATGATAGTAGTCTAGGAAGATGGGGTGCTAAGAGACATGTAAAGAAAAAGACTTCTTTCTACTTCCTCCACAATCCAGTAATTAAGATTTGGAGAAATCATAAAGGGTGGAGTTGGGGAGGAGACAGGAATAAATTTCCCACCTTTCTATCTTGTCCATCAACAAGTATATTTAATCAAACAGTGGGGAAAGTATCCAATTTTGAGTCACAAAGAAATAGGCTGGAATTGATAAATCACTTAACTATTCTGAGCTTCAGTTTCTTTCTAAGTAAAATGAGGACAAGTATTTTCCCTGGCTGTTCCTCATGTCTAGGATGTTTTCCTTCCTCACCTCTGCCTCCTGACTTCCCTGATTGCTTTCAAGTTCCACCTTCTTGTTTCCCTGATTTTCTTACTTACCCTCAATCATTAAATAGGCATCACCTCAGAGAAACTGAAACTTGTTAAATATCTTACCTTAAAAAATGCAAGGTTTTGCACTACACAGAGGGCCATCTCCAGTTGTCCTGATGAACATCTGGCCTTTGAACCCAGATGATTCCAAAGGAGAAAGTGAAGCTAATACTTTGCATAGCCCTCCTTACTCAAATCCAATTCACTTAGTTGTCTTGGCATCAGCTCCCTGATCCTATAGTTCTCCTTGAGAATTAAGGACAAACAACAATAAAATAAGGACAATATTCTGTTTCAGGAGAATAAGCGCCTGTAGTGAGATGAAGGATGTGATAACATACTGGGGCCAGGTGAAGTCCTCATTATAGCCTCTTCGAAGTTTATTGATCAAAGAGACAAATGTGTATACCTCAAATGCTCATAGGTTTGATACAAAATACACTCTTTTAAAATTCCTATAGCCTTACAAAATCTACTATGATGTAAATTGTTATGCCACAGTTTTCTTTAACTGTCCTGACTCAGTTTCCCTGTCTCAGTTTCCTTAACTGTTCTGTCTCTGACCCAGTAAAACTAAGGATTATTCGCTCTCGGGTTATGAATTAGCAAGATAAAAGAGTAGATCTCCTGACTCTTTTAGGGATTTACAATGTTCCTTTAGAATATTCCAAGATACCCCATGATATCTTTACTTCTTTGTCTCTGGAATTTTTAGGTTTTATGGCTTCCCCTCCCTGATAAAAACTTTCCCTCCCTTTCTCTTTGTCTCCAAAAAGGTATTTAAGAAGTTGGGGTTCTTCCATTCATTGCTGGAGAATGGCGTCTGGCAGCTGTATGCTGGACCCTGGATTCTTTGGGTCCTCCAGCCCTGGGACCAATATGGATTCCTTGGTCCCAGTATACTTATCTCTGTCTGACTGGATAATCTGAGACGAGAGTCTTGTCCAGTCAATCTTACTCTCCCATTAATAAAATATTAAAACTCTCTAATCTCTCTCCTGCCTCAGTTTCTCTGGCATTACAAAATGATTAAACCTCTTAAGCCCAGGATCTTGGTTACTTAGACAGAGATGTAAATAGTTGAGATATGCATCAGAATAAAGTTTACTATACCATTATTCTATTAAAAATACCTTTAGTATTTGGGATATTCTTGTGGCTATTCTTTCCTGTCCTAAGTTTAAAGATTTATCTTTAATCTGTTGAGTAGTATTTGCATTTTGTTTTAGTCACTAAAATTCCAATTTATAGTATTACCAAGCATGTCTTTATTAATAAAAGAATTATTAATAAAAGAAAAGAGATGTTGGTGAACCAAGTTACGGTAAGATTTAAGACCTGGGATGGATTCTTACATTATGGATCTCTACAAATCCCATTTTCTTATTTAAAAGATGAAATCTATAGACTTCAGTTCTCATAGATGAGAACGATCTCAGAACATATTTAAAAGCACAAGGGGCTAAGCCAATGAGTAGCAAAATAAAACATGCAAGAGGAACAAAATGCAAATGCATAGAGGTCAAATTGTTTACCGTATTTATCTTTTTTAACCATTCAAACATTTCATTAGCTATACTATCAGGATTAACTCCTTCCATAGACATTGCTTCTTACCATGTTTTTTGCTAAAAATTCAGCTGTAATTGAGATTATAAATTGTTCACATAATTCCCTAACTATATTAATGATTGTTCCACTAAGTTTAATTCTTATTTTAACTCATAATCTATATTAATTTGTTCTAAAGAGCTTATGATAGACTTTTTGCTGATTTATCTGCGAATTGACCAGTCTGAACAGTTTTTGTTCAAACTACCGCTGAAACTTCAAATGTTGTAATACTGTTAGAATTCCGTCATTGAGTAATCCCACAAGTGTCTTCTACTACTACTATTTTCTAGTTTTCTTTGATGTTGTATCAAAGCTGTTCACCTGATGACTTGTACCAATTGTGATTAATCTTATTAGACATTATCACATAGGATGGATATTCCATAATAACAACCATAGGCATAGAATTTGACAAACATTTGAATAGAAGTAAGACAATGGAATGAAAGAAAATTGTAACATTTTACAATATATCCTTCTAACACATTTATGATTTGGATTCTAGTGCCATTTCTTAAAACAATATCTGCAGTTAGTTATTTTTAAATATGCTGTACAGTATATCTCTGAGGGGTTTGAAAAACATCATGGAATCCCATGCCTGAAATGTGAAAATTTGTGTCATTCTATGTCCCAAATATATTGTAACAGGAGACCCATCCAGAGACTGGATAATTTGGGGTCCATTCACTAGTCAATTCCAATTCCTCCCTTCAAACAAATGGGGCTCAAAGTCCTTTGGGAGACAAGAGGATGATCTCATCTCCTGAAACTGATTCTTGATGAGAATGGACATAGATTTCAGTCACTTGCAGGGTCCCATCTCTTTATGGAGGGGGTGGCAAGTTGGAGCTGACTGAAGTGTCCAAAGGTTGATTTAATTCCTTGAAGCTGGCCATTGCAGCTGTAACTTACCAAAATCTAGAATACAAAACAATTCTAATAAATAGAGGTTGGGATGATCTGAGATAAAAAGACAAGTCCACAAGGACTTCTATAAGATGTAGAGCCTAATTTATATTGAGCAGCAATTTTCAGGTAATGAAATATATTGGTATCAGAGGACATACAATATATACCAATCTTAAAGATGTTTCAGTTTTAGTTTCAAATGAACAAAAAAAATAATAGTTCATTTTTATGGACAATCATATTAATTGTTCTTACATTGTTTTGGAAACTTATAAAGAATTTATTTAACCAAATATCTATATATCTATACCAAATGGATGACTAGGCCAAAAACTCATTCATCAAATTATTATCAATCAAAATATTAGGGTATATTGATTACATATTTTCATATTGAAAACAATAAGATATTATACACTTGAATTCGTGTTGACTATTTGCTCTTATCATAGGAATTTGTCATAAAAGGAAAATATGGAGGTATGATAATACCATCAAAACTGATTCTTCAGAGCTCAGCTTGAGAGCACACACATGACAAAATAAAACTTCTTTAGTTTAGATTGATATCCAATTCTAATAGTTTTACTTTATCAGACTCACGAATAATCAAGTATAAAACACAGAATTGGGAAACTGAGTCAGAAGTCTCTCACTTTCAGCAAAACTCCCAACTCTTATCCTATTAGACTCCAATTTGTTCAGAGTCACGTTTCTTTGAGTAGCTTATAAAATTTCTTTCAAGTAGTAGGTTACTGTCTTAATGATCAGGCAATCAAATTCAAAACTCAGAAATAATGTATTAGTTATTGTCCTAAGAGATTTTGAGGCAGGTTGTGATCCCTTTAAGAAATTGTATTTCCATTTGATCTATGATCCCTTTCAGATTCTCAGCTCTTCCTGGGGAAAGTATATCCCCCTAGATAAGTTATCTTTCCAGGATGCCAGAGCCTTTGATTCAATTAGAAATCCTGGTCAAAAGGCATCCCTTTGAAGTATTGTTAATTCCAATAGGAGATCTGGGTTGTCCTAGCCCCCACTAAAGATACCCAAAATAATAGTTTCTCTCCACTAAAGTCTTTGCAGATGGAGCTCACTAAGTTGTCAGGATCCTTCTGCCTGCTGAGGAAGCATTCTCTTAGCCTCAAAACTCATTTTCTAATAGATCTGCCACTATAGAAGTCAGTTTCTTGGTAAATTGATCATTTTGCAACTAATAATTCCAGAATGAGTGAATTCTTTCTCTAAAGCAGCCAATTTAAAGGGGATTCTTAACAACTCTCTTATTGCCACTAACCTTTCATCTCCCATATCAAATTCTACAAACTGTAACTTAAGGCTAGATAAATTATCTCTTTTACCAAAGTTCACCAAAAGTTTATCAAACTTAAATACATAAAAAATTGTTTAACTTGTTTCATATGTTAAATTCATCGTAGTGTAAAAAATTGATCATTAAATGAACTTACAGAATTTTTGTATATAATTGTATATAATGCGATGAGCTTTTTCTTCTCAAAACACAGCCAGGTGATAAAAGTTCAGATCTTTTATTATCTCCAATATAGCCCGGTTAGCTTAGAGGCCTATCTCTCTGCTTGGTTCCAAGAGCTCCCTCTGAATGTCGCCAAATCCAAAGGTCTGGTCCTTCAGCCTCTGCCTCTGCTTTCTTCTGCCTCCAACCAGCACAGAGATGGAATGAATCTCTTGTCTCCTTCACTTGGGGCTCAGCTAGCTTTCTGCTGAGTCTTTCAGACCAGCTTGGTCTCATGTTACTATATCTCTTAAACAGGCTCTTCTCTCAGGGCTGATGCCCTTATCTACCCTGAAAGTTTAAGAAAACTGACAAGCTTAGAATTAAAAGGTTGGGTAATGGTCCCAGAGAAGGAGCTGAGTTGTTTGTTGCCCAACCTCCATACTTCATCGTGCTTTGATGTGCTATGCTGTATTCAGTAATTATCAGATTTATATTTAACATGACAATAGCTCCAAAAAACTTAGTTAACAAATTTAAAATAAAAAAAAAAATTTCCTGCGAATAACCAAATAGTTTTTGTTGTAATTTTTCTATTATGGTAAGCAAAAAAGGTTTGGTATTGCTGGGTCATCTTAACTTTAGGGCTTTTTTTCAAGCCTCATCTCTCAAGCCCATCTTTCCAGGGGATTTAGGCACATTCCACAGTCCAGATAGATGGAATATACATATAAAGAGGCTAACTTTTGTTAGTCAGTTATGGAAATATCCATTGATACCTAGTCACGGATTATAAAATTAGTAGTTAAAAATATTATCAATTGGACCTTAGTACCTATTCAATAGAATTTGCCAATCATTAAAGCTCTTTGAATCAATATCACCACCATTTGAGAGCAAACAGAAAAGCCCTTCTGAGACTGGTTAGCCAAATATATCCATGCTGTCCAAGTAACTAGAATTTATTGCTCCTCTCATTGCTTGCAACTGTTCCCAGCTTACTTGGTAAGATTTCTTTTAGAATTTGGATTAGGATATCTTTGTAAAATTTGAAATAATTTTGTCAATTTATGTGTTCCCAATTTCAAATACAGTTTTATCCAATTAATATCCTTCACTAATTCCTGATAATCATTAAGAGTAACCAAATTATCCCCTCCAATTTCCATTTTAGACTAAAATCAATGACAGATTACATGCAGAATACCTCCTTTCCTGTGCTCCCCAAAACCTTCACCAACCCAAATTTTTTATTTTTATATACATATTTTTAACATTCTATTTTTGTGTTTTTCCTATTTTTTGTAAGGTATTATTAATACTGTGCCATTTTTCTCCCCCTATGTATTTAAGAAAAATTACCATGGTGAGAAGTAGTATAGCAAAGTTATATTTTCTTAAAAATTCAAAATAACCTTAAACCTTGGCAATGCTTGTAAACTGCATCCTAAAATAAGATCTAGCATATTAGAAGAAAGTGGACTTGAGTGGGTCTTTAGTGGGAAGAAAATATATTTCATGTTCATAATTAAAGTATCTATGAGAATTTGACAAAGAAAACAGTTTAAATATTAAGGTTTTCTGATTTTTAAGCAGTCGCTTGAAAGGTGGAAGTAAAGTATTTTGATTTTCCCACAGCTAATGTTCTTTTAAATTAGCATTAGCATTTTTTAAAGGCAGGTTGTTTCAATGGAGTTTTAAATTGCCTTCCTTTACTGATAAAAACTGGCTAGAGTCTTTTAATTTAAATTGGATTATTTAGATCAAGAACTAAAAAAACTATTTGTATTTTAAAAGGAATAGTCCTTTCTATTTCTTTTAGCTCTTTTAAAGTGTTTCTTGAACTAGTTTCCCAGGTATAAGAATTTGACTTTTCTTCAGGTCTGTGTCTATGAAAGAGATACGAATAGGAAGCCTGAGGTAGGGGAAAAGGTGCTACTTCTTCCCCTCTTGGAGCATTTAGATTTCACAGTCTCTGCCCTCCTGTCTTCCTCCAAGGTACAGATAAAAGAATTTACTTTAAGGATTTAAGGGAACTGTCTCTGAGGATTGGAGAAATACACTAAAATAGAGAATACAGAAATTGGAAGATCTCCCAGTCCTTTTCCTTTTAATTAATTAATACTTTCAGATACTATTCTCAGTCCCTATTATCTGATTGATTTTGCCTTATTCCGAATTCAATATGTATACTATATTAATATCAGCTGGAAAATAACCAATCTTATAAATTATATCTTATTACATATATATTTCCATATAATACTTAATATCTTACATTTTGTATTTATTTGATATTTGATATCTTTCCCCTGTGTCAACCTGGCGATAAGCTATTTCTAATGCTAAATTATTTCCAGTGATAAAGTGCCTGTTGGTAATCACCTTTTTTGCCACTTTATCCTCACTTTTTATTATTTAATTCCTCACTTACCTGAATTATACAGGAGTGTCTAAGTGGGCACCTTTACACTAAAGCTTTATTCATGTTCCATCCCTAGTTTGGCAGCCACTGTTGGAGTCCAGCTCTTAGAGTAAGATGAAGAATGTGACAACATACCAGGGCCAAGTGAAGAAGTCCTGATTATAGATTTTTCGAAGTTTATTGATCAGAGAGACATATATACCTCAAATGCTCATAGGTTTGATACAAATTACACTTTTAAAAAATTCCTTTAAAAAAAAAGCCCAACAAAATATACTATTATATAAATGATTAAACCCCTTAAGCCTCGGCTCTTGGTTACTTAGACAGAGATGTAAATAGTTGAGATATGCATCAGAGTAAAGTTTATTATATCATCATATCAGGTATCTTTCTCCCAAATACTTTAGTTTCCTTGTGGACATTCTTTCCTGTCCTAAGTTCACAAGTTTAGCTTTAATCTGTTGAGGAGTGTTTGCATTTTGTTTCAGTCACTAGAATTCCAATTTATAGTATTATCAAGCATGTCTCTGCTATTAATAAAAGAGATGTTGGTGAGCCAAGTTATGGTAAGATTTAAGAGCTGGGATGGTTTCTTACCTCCTGGTCCTCTACAATACTGTCTGTGATGCTTACCTTATTATAAATTGTATATTTGTTTGTGTATATATTAAAAGGGAATCGATATGTAAAACCTTTGTAAACTTCCATCACATATAGAGAAAATCACATATATGTTAAAGGGTTGATTGAAGGAAGGGTCAGAACCAATGTATTGGTTCTGGTATACTGGCACAACTATATCACATTTATTAATAATATGTAAAAACACATCTTGTATATTTGATTGTAGCTAGTAGGTTCTACGGCTGACACTGAAAAGATGGAGTGGGTCTAGAAGAGGGTTCCCAAAATAGTAAAGGCAATGAAGGTTGTGTCTCAGCAATATAGGTTGAAGGATGTTGAACCAGATCAACTATATATATGTATATATACGTATATATGTATATGTGTGTGTGTGTGTGTGTGTGTGTACACATACATATATATATACATAAGGGTATATAACCCTTCCCAGACTTAACAGCAGATGACTTAGATTTCTACTTAATTGAGAATTGCTGGCCATTGCATTATGCCTTAAAACCATCCAGCCTCATTCTAGTCAGCCAGGTCTGGTAGAATAACACTCCTTTCACTCTTGTCTCTTTTCTCCACTTCAGGCACAAAATATTTGATATCTCTATTAAAGTGATTAGTGTTATAAAGCTTCTTTCATAAGTCTTTACAAAAATTGCTATCCTTCCTAAAAATTAGAATGTAAGTCTCAAAGTTGACAATACATTTACCTTGTGAGTTATTGAAGATCAAGCAGAATGAACCAAGGAAGGAGGGGTTAGCAAATAAACGAACAGAGGCAACAAGTTCAAATTCTCTATGAACCTGGAGGGAAACTGTTCCTTTTAATGAAGTTGTGTTCCCTTTAAGAAACTGTATTTCCTTTTGATCTGTGATCTCTTTAGGCGTCTCAGCCCCTCCTGGGGAAGGCATATTCCCTTCAGATAAGTTATCTTTCCGAGATGCCCAGAGCCTTTTATTCAATTAGAAATCCTGATCAAAAAGCACCCCTTTGAAGTGTTAATTCCAATAGGAGATCTGAACTGAAAATTGATAAGCATCTAAGGAGCTAACCTTGCCTCCTGAAGCCCCAAGATTAAAAAGGGCAATATCTAGACCTTTCTTTGCAAAAGACCCAAGCAATTTGCTAGGACTCTTTTTGCTTGCTGAGAAAGCATTCCCTTCTCAGCGCAAAATTCCATTTCCCTAAAAGGACTCTGCTACTATAGAAGTCAGTCTCTTAGTAAACTGGTTTCTATCCAACAGTAAACTTTCATTTTGCAATTAATAATTCGGGAATAAGTGAATTTTTTCATTTTAAACCTGCAGCCAACCAAAAGGGGATTTTTTTAAAAACAACTCTCTTATTGCCACTAGTCTCAGCACCACCGGAAATTGAAGGGATTCAAACCTCATCAAGATCAGAAAGGGAAAAAAACTGAGAAAGAAAACGAAATGCAAGCAGACAACAATAGAAAAAGTGGAAATGCTGTGTTGTGATCCACAATCAATTCCCACAGTAACTGGCCTCAATCATCTCATTGTTGTAAAGAGTCCATCAGAATTGATCTTTCTATAATCTTGTTATTGCAGTGCATAATGATCTCCTGGTTCTGTTCATTTCACTTAGCATCAATTCATGTAAGTCTCTCTCTCCAGGCCTCTCCGAAATCATCCTGCTAATCGTTTCTTATAGAACAATAATGTTCCATAACATTCATATACCGTAACTTATTCAGCCATTCTAAACTGATTGACATCCACTCAGTTTTCAGTTTTTTGCCACTACAAAAAGGGCTGCCACAAACATTTTTGTACATGTGGTCCCTTTCCCTCCTTTAAGATTTCTTCGGGATATAAATCCAGTAGAAACACTGCTGGGTCAAAGGGTGTGCACAGTTTGATAACTGTTTGAGCATAATGAAGGGGAGGATTTTTTAATAATAGGATTAGGGAAACGCAGTTATGTTTTTCAGACTGCGGGCAAGGACCCAGAAGTGGAAGACGCTTGAAAGAGACAGACCAACAGACACACAGAGAAAGATACAGGATGGAAGAGAAAGAGAGAGAGGCAAAGAGAAAAGGAGAGGGGAGAGGGAGGAACAGAGAGATGGAAGAAGAGAGGAAAGGAGAGAAGAAGAGGAGGGGGGAAGGAGAAAGAAATCAAGGCTCGAGAGAAGATTGGAATTAATTGGGTCAGATAAATTGATGACTTCCTTTGAGTCCTAAATCTTTTCTGTGGCTGGAGGGAAGAAATACAAAGTGCTTGCTTAATTTTGCTAATTCCCCCCTCCTCCCTCCACAGAATGATATGTTGAGACATTTCCTCATTTTCCCGGAGGTAGAGAAATAAGCCATGTACTTTAAATATGAGACCTCTGTCTACCCATATAGTTTTTATTCTTGTTTACTCAAAACAGCACATACGTCTTACGTGTAAGGTCCCCTGTAGGGACTCTTTCTCCTCCCTCAGATCTCACTAACCCCAGAATTCAAACCAGCACCTATGAAAAAAGTCACCAAGTCACCTCCGTTGATTAGATGTGTTGGCAAGAGTGGACCAGAATCCAAGAAGTACAAACCGTATTTATTTATCTATTTCTATTACATGTGTGGCCACATGTAAATGAAATGGCCGTGACTTCAATGTCAATAGATATCAATAGGCTGGAAAACTTATGGAGAGAATAATGTTCATTATCAAAAGCCACAGGGCTCGTCCGGGATTTGAACCCGGGACCTCTCGCACCCAAAGCGAGAATCATACCCCTAGACCAACGAGCCATAGGAATAAGTACCTTATTTCCTCCTTAAGTATTTTTTTTTAACAAATAACTATTTTTTACTTTTAAAATTATTGTTAATTTTAAAGAGAACAAATGTGCATTCCAATCTCTTGCACCACAGACAAAGGGACCTTTTTTATCCCTGTTCACCAATGTTCGCGCACTGAACAATGCTTGTCCCTGGATCACGGGAGATAATAAATCCGACCTGCACTCACTCTAAACTCTGGAATTGCCAAATTTACATACTTCTTTCCAATCATCTCTATTTCAATCTCTGCTTATTACCAATAAACCAAGGTTTATTTTTTTAAAAAAAATATAGAAACATAATATATATAGAAATTATTTAATATAAGGAAAAATATATAGAAATTATTTTTTTTTACAGTAAAGTAAATCATATAGTGCCTCTTTAGGAAAAATGAAAAGGAAAGAAGGAAAAGATTAACATTAACAACAACAACAAAGTGCTCGTAGCCAACACATTGTCTCTATAAAAGTACCTCAATAGTTCATTCCAAAGTACCAACCTGGCTGAGTATGGAGGCATTTAGACCTGAGTGTAGGTATTGTCAATAGTGAAGTGTCATGCCAGCCAGAAGCATTGATTGGTAGGTTCTATTTATAGTATGGAAGGTTGTAGTAGGAGATCTAACCCTCACGGAAAGCACAGAGAGGCTCTGGTATCTGGCAAACGCAAACAGCCTCTTATTCATTCTCAAATTCATACTTTTGGGGATCTTTTTTATGTATAAAATGCGATCCCTCCTGGGTTTTGGACTTATTATCTTTCTGTAAATTCTATTGCTTCAGTTCTGTTTCATCTACTTTGGAGAAGTTTTCAAAGTCAGAGATGGAGTTTTCTAAGTAAACCTTTCAGAGTAAGAAGTACATTATTCACATGGACACTAAATTCCATCCAGAAATGAACTCACAGCCAATCATTGGAGAGCCAAATGTCAACATCTGATTAAGAGCCATGGGAGCCAGAATATTAGTTAAGTGATCAATTCTTCATATTGTTGCATCCATAGCTAATAATTTGCTAGTCATTTTTTTGCAACAACAATCCGGTCTTTCTGACCAAATATACAGTATTTGCAAGGTGATGATCGGTATATAAGAGAAAGTAAAAATTCAGCTCTTGTAAAAGATCAGCTCAGTTTTGTATAAGAAAACCACCATTTGAAGCTGCACACTATGACTGAAACATTCTGTACAACTGAAGAACAGCACCACCCAAAAGCAAGAAAACAGAACAAACACAACACACTAGGAAAGCATTGTCTTTTTTTTTTTTTAAGAGTAACCTGGGATTTCTTTTTTTCTTCCCAAACTTAGCTACCACTGCAGCTGAAGTTGGAAAACTATAGCTTTATGGCAGGGCAATTTCAGAATAGCCGTGGGGGACTTCACCGAAGTCTCCCAGGTCGGGTGGTTGTTCCTCATCCCCAACGTTTAATATATAATTCTCACTACATTTTAATCCAGAGAGTAACAGAAATCAGACAGATCCAAAGTTAAGCGATATCTTCCTTTCAATATTGTTTTTTCAATCAGTGAAACAATCTGTGGCTTCTCATCCTTCACTGCTTTCCCCATTCTTCTTAAACTTTCAGTCACTTTCTGATACCTAATGTTATCTTAAACCAATGTCCTGTTTTCTAGATCAAGGGTAGGAGGGTGGATCAATTTGGAATTAACCCTAACGGTTAGGGGAGCCAGAACTAGAGGGATTCTGAGTCTTTCTGGCTGAGCCACGGGACTCCTATCTTTTATTTGTCTATACTTGAACACGCTGGTTTTAGGATCATTGATCTATATACAGAACTGACAGAGATCTCAAACTCCATCTAGTTCAGTCTTTCCTCTCTTTTTACATATGAGAAAACAGAGGTCTAGATTGGTTAAATGACCTGCCCAAGATACTTCATCCCTTCATACACCGTGCTGCACACTTGAACTGCTTTTCATCTCCCTAAAGCAAGTTCTGTATATTTCTCTAGATCTGTCAGGATCTCCTTGTCCATCAGAGAGACCAAGGTAACCTGGAATTGTCTAAAGTCAACATAATCCACGCTTACTTTTGTAATAAGGAAGTAACAATTGTCTAGTCAATATATCCAGTATTCCCTTTTAAAAAGTTGTTAGCATTTATATAGCACTTTTAAGGTTTGCAAAACATTAAAATATATCATTAAATCTTCACATTCTAGGAGATGTTTTTATTAACCCTTGTTTGCAAAGGAGGAGATTAAGGTAAACAGGTTAAAGTCACTTGCTCAACTAGTTAATGTTTGCTGAATTGAAACTCAGGTCTTCCCAACTTTCAATAGTACTCCAATGCTCTATTTACTAACACAATCAGGATTTTTCCCCCCCTTCAGTCGCTGATTTTGGAGTTTGGCTTACAAGACCGTAACATAAGATCCTACTTATGACTCAACTATAATCCTACGATCCTGGTCTTTTCACAGTTGTTTTTGGAACAAGAAAATCCCATGACTTCGACACTTCGGCCTGGATGTAGAAAAGTATCTCTGGCCAACTCTTTCCTAGCAAACATTCTGAGTTAGGGATATAGACAAGCCACAGTGAAGAGAGGAAAGAAATCTAGTTAAGATCTTGTAATGGAGATTGCACGTGAAAAAGTTGTCAACCTTCCAAGTGAACTTAATGAACGTAATCTATTCCTGTTTGATTTCTAATTCAATTATGAAATGTTACTTTTCATGGCTTTCCGAGCTCCAGCGAGCTATGGATTCTTTTTGCGGAAAACAAGCAAGCGAGCGAATAGACCTAGTTTTGTATACTTGTACGTGAAATAGTGAAATCGTGAAATAGCAGGTAGATATTTAATAGTAAATAAGAGAACACAGAAAAGTCCGACATTCCTGGAAGACTGTCTCAGGAATCCTCAAAGAGCAGGCTCCATAGCTCAGGGGTTAGAGCACTGGTCTTGTAAACCAGGGGTCGCGAGTTCAAATCTCGCTGGGGCCTTCCGAACAGAGTTTTTACTTTAACTTGCCCCTTAAAAGTAAAGTCACTCCCACTTCCTTTCCAGTCAACTTTGAGTCTCTCAGGGTATAACTATTTCTTATAAGGAAATCTCTTCCCGAGACCTGAAATAAAATGGTGCTTTTTGAAGCGACCTTATAATTTCCCTGTACTTTGCCTTCGACAATCCAGAGTCATGTCTTCCTAGTTGGGCGTTACCTTATAGAAGTATTTTTTAAAGCTAGGCCTATCCAAAGGAATTTGAACATAGAAGGATATGTTGAAGGAAATGACAAGGTTTATCCTTCAGACGACTAAACTTTTCCGAGAAATGAAAGGCACAGGAAGGTCTATCTTCTGGATCATGGGACCATCAAAGTAACAAGCTAGAATTTATAATTACACAGAGCATCAATGTGAAAAAGGGGCACATTACTAGTAGAGAGATTCATACTTAGTGAATAAGTCTAACCACTCGTAGCATACCTCTGTCACTGCTGGATCCCCACGTCCTTTCTCTTATGCTGATGTCCTTATGCCTGTCTCCCAACGTACAGCATTTCTGGTATCATATGTATAGCTCCCAATTCTCAGAATGACTCTCTAGAGAATGTGTCGGAGAGTGTTTTAGAGGACGATCAAGAGTAAGTTCTTGGCTCATTACTGGCTATTGTCTTTCATTTTCATCAGTGTTGATTGGAGCACTTCTTCACACAGAAATAAAAAGTGAACAAAATATCAACTCTTCCTTATTCTTCCCTGAGATACAATTATCTGCTGTCTGTTTTACCTGCCTCTTATTTTTTTATGATTCTATCAATTAGATTGAAGAGAATTTCATTTATTTGAAATGTCCGAAAAACTTATCTCATTATATACATCGCATTTCTTTTGGCAATATACTAGTCATTGTGTAATTTTATGTTCAACCTTTTGAATCCACAAAAAAAGTGGATTATTATAATTATTTTGGTATATTTTGGAACTTATTTTTTGCCTTTGACTTCCTTTGGGGTCAGTGTGTGCACGATAATGGAATTGCTAGAACAAGGGGAAAAAAAAAAGGAAAAACAAGCTCATATCTCCCCGTCGGGGAATTGAACCCCGGTCTCCCGCGTGACAGGCGGGGATACTAACCACTATACTAACGAGGAGCTGTTACTCAACATCGAGTTCCATCATTAGAGAAGATTCTGTACTCTATGAGCAAAGCAGAATCGAATTATTTCAGGCGAAGCAAGAGATTCGCAAAGTTAAAGAATCCATTCCAAATGTTCATTGGGACTATTTGTTTCTTGACCTGTGGCAGAACATTCTGAGCTCCTACTGGTCTGATCAGCCAAAATTTCTGTATAAAAGGCCAAATGCTTTTTTTTTTTTTTAATTTACACTTCTATTACTATTGACGCTTTGAAGTATAGTTTCCCATTGACACTCATACTTTAAAATTTGCTCTTGAAAATTGTCCTTTTTTATTGTCCTTATTTTTCGACAACTTATCTATTAATTGCTGTTTCTCCTGCTCTCTTTCCAATTCTTTGTATATCTTGGTCAACTAACTTTTATTAATGATATTTTACTCAAGGATTTTTTCTCTGAAATCTCCAGCTTTTTTTATGTCTTTTAATCGTTTTTTTGTTTGTTTGTTTGAACTCCTTTAAAAAAATTCTTAGTTGTTTTTTATTTTATTCTCAATTACACGTTAACAGAAGCTTTTAGCATTTTTAAAAATTAAGTTCCAAATACTCTTCCTTGTTTCCTCTTCTCTCTCTCCTTGAAAAGACAACTTGCTATAGCTTATACATGTTTAGTCATGCAAAACATTTCCATATTAGCCATATTGCAAAAGAAAATTACTCCATCAGTCATTTTTCTGGAGGTGGATCTCATTTTTCGTCACAAGTCTTCAGAATTGTCTTAGATCATTGTATTGCTGAGAATAGGTATGTCATTCGCCCGTTGATCACCTTGTTGCTGTTATTATGTACAATGTTCTCCTGATTCTGCTCACTTCATTTTGCATCGGTTCACGTAACTCTTTCTAGGTTTTCCTGAAAACATTTAGCTCATCATTAGCATGATAATATTACATCACAATCATATACCACAACTTGTTCAACCATTCTTCAATTGATGAGTATTAACTCAATTTCTAATTCTTTGCTAACACACACGAAAAAAATGTAAATATTTATGCATATAAGTCTTTTCCTTTCTCTTGAATCTTTTTGGGTTACAGACTTAGTACTGCTGGGTCAAATGATACACACAGCTTTTTAATCCTTAGGGCATAGCTCCAAATTACTCTCCATAATCGGTTTGATCAATTCACAACTCTATCAATGTATCTATTTTCCCACATCCCCTCTAACATTTGTCATTTTTCTTTCTGTCATGTTAACCAATCTAATAGGTATGAGGTAGTACCTAAAACAAACCAAAAAAAATTTGTCTTAATTTACAGTTGTTTTAATCAATAGTGATTTAATGAATTTTATATGGTGGTATGATTTAATAAATTTTATATGATGAAAGAAAGCTATGATTTCTTCTTCTGAAAACTGTTCATATCCATTGACCAATTGTAAATTAATTCATACTCTTAAAAATTTCTCTATGTATTTGAGAAATAAGACTTTTGTCAGAGAAACTTGCTATAAATTCCCCCACCCCCAGTTTTCTTCATTCCTTCTAATTTTGGCTGTATTAGTTTTGTTTGTGCAAAAAATATTTGTTTGATGTAATCAAAATTATCCCTTTAGCATCCTGTAATGTTCCCCATCTCTTGTTTGGTCAAAAACTCTTCCTTTATCCATAAATTTGACAGGTAAAATATTCTTTGCTCCCATAATTTGCCTGTTTTATTATCTTTTATGTCTTTATATCTAAATATGTACCCATTTTAATCTTATCTTGGTATACAATGTGAGGTCCCAGTCTATGCCTAGTTTCTGCCAAACTTCTCTCCCATTTTCCCAGCAACTTTTGCCAGATCATGATTTCTTGTCTCAAAATCTTAGATCTTTGGGATTATCAAACACTAGATTGCTATGGTCATCTATTACTAAGTTTTGTAATCTAATCTATTTCACTGATGCACCACTTAAATCTTAGACAGTTTCAAATTATTTTGATGATTACTGTTTTATAAACAGTTGGAGATCTGATATCTCTAGGTTACCTTCCTCCATATTTTTTCCTATTGATTCCCTTGATATTTTTGATCTTTTGTTGTTCCAGATGTATTTTATTATTATTTTTTTCTAGCTCTATAAAACATTTTTGGTAGTTTCATGTGGCACTGAAGAAGTAAATTAATTTAGGTAGAATAGGAATTTTTATTATATTGACAGTCTATTCATAAGTAATTTACATGTAATCATATTAATATTGATATGTACTAATTAATATTTCTCTAAGTGTTTACAATTATTTATGTGAAAAGTGTTTTGTAATGGTGTTCATATAGCTCCTGGTTTGTCTTGGCATGTAGACTTCCAAGCATTTATATTGTCTGCAGTTATTTTAAATGGTATGTATATTTTTTAATCTCTTCCCACTGGGTTTTGCTGGTAGTACATAAAATATTGGTAATTTATATGGATTTATTTTATGTCATGCAGTTTTGCTGAAGTTGCTAATTATTTCAACTATTTTAAAAGTTCTTTTCTAGGATTCTTTCAGTGTGCCATCATATTGTCTGCAAAGAATGACTTTTTTGTTTCCTCATTGCCTATCCTAATTTCTTCAGTTTTGTCCTTCTTATTATTGTAGTCAGCATTTCTAGAAGGCTATTGAATAGTAGTGAAAATGACTATTGTGGCTTCATACCAGATCTTACTGGAAAGGCTCCATCAGCAAATATGATGATTTTAGGTAGATACTACTTAACATTTTAAGGAAGCTTGGCTTCTTCCTAAGCTTTCCAGTATTTTTAATAGGAATAAGTATTGTATTTCATCAAAAACTTTTTTTTTTACATCTATTGATATAATCATATGATCTTTGTTAGTCTTGTTATTGATAGGTTCAACTATGCTGTTTCTATTCCCAGTATATAACCATTCCTATATTCCTGGTATAAATCCCACCTGATCATTACATATGATATTTCTAATATGTTAGTGTAATCTCCTTGCTAGTATTTAGTTAGGTCTTTTTAAAAAAATTTTACATCAATGTTCATTAGGGAAATTAAGTTTATAGTTTTCTTTCTTTGTTTTTTCTCTTCCTGGTTTAAGTATCAGCACCCTATTTCTGTTGTAAAAGAAATTTGCTAGAACTCCTTTGCTTATTTTTTCAATAGTTTATATAGTATCAGATTTAATTGTTCTTTAAATTTTGTTGTTGTTCGATCATTCAGGTATGTCAAACTTTTTATGACTACATGGACAATAAGCCTTTCTGTCCTCAACTATCTCTCAAAGTCTGTTCAAGTTCATATTCATTGGTTCTGTTACTATCTATCCATCTCATTTCATGGGAAAGTAAATGCCCCATGTGTATTGTTATTAGGCTTGTTAGTCCTGAGACAACTTTGACATTCTCCCCTGAAAGGGAATTTATGCATGGAAACTATTGCTATAAGATTGGGCAGAAAAGATATTGACAGCAAAAAAAAAAAAAAATTAAGATAAATACAGCTGTATCCAAGAATATCTTGTCAATTACCGATTTGTCTTTTCTTGTACCAGGGTACCTCAAATATTCCCTGAGTTCCCTTAACTTCAGCAAAAAAAAAAAAAAAAAAAATCTACCAGTTCCAAATGGCCAACAAGATTAGGATTTAAGTATCCTAGTCTCAGAAGGCTCCTTGGGAGTAGAACTCCCCTTCCCAGGGGCCATTGCTGCCTCCCTGGGAGGCACTTCCTTAGAAGCACATGTCCCCTCTCCAGAAGCATGCTGCACCCATGGGACTTTCCATCTGTATGGGCCTGTGGTTTCTGTCTCTCCCCTCCTCCAAAGCAATATGAAGGTTTTTTCCCTAGGATCTAAAAACCGGAATGTGTGCAAAAAAAGTCATTTGAGGAGATGCTAAAAGTTTAGGGGCTGAAATGAGTTGTATGTTTGAGTTTCTTTTGGCTTCTGAATCACTCTTCCTTGGAAGAATGCTGTAATTATGGAGGCAATGATGAATAGGGATTGGGAGTGAGATCGGGATTTCATTGCTGTAGGGGAACTCCAGGACTAGAAAATTTCCCTTCATGCATGCAGGTGGGAATATTCGATGCGATTTATGGTTTTACAATATTGTTGAATATTATATATTGAAGCCCAAGAAAGAAAAGAAAATTTTAAAAGAGAAGAAAATTATGGAAAGAAACCGGAGCGAGGCGAGGAAGGAACTGGGCACATGAATGGAGAGTGAAAGAAAGGCGTTGGCTTGGTTTTGCACTGGTTCCAAGTGTTTTCCAGGAGAGTTGAAGGCAACGGAAAGAAGGTGGTCAGAAGTAGTTGAGTGGTGGATGGCGCTGCGGAAATAGGAAGTGAGCTGATATTTGGAGCGAGAGAAGAGACATCATCGGCAGGCGTGAACAGCGTGGCAAGCGTTTGGACTGCGGCTGGGAGCAGGTGGGAAAACATGCTCTTAAGCCGGCTATCCCAAAGGGCATAATTTTCTGGATTTGAAAGAGGACCAAAAAAAGATAGGGCACCAACCAGTCTCACTCCTTTAAAAGAAGATGCCTGAGAGATAACCTCCGTGCGCCCTTCGATAGCTCAGTTGGTAGAGCGGAGGACTGTAGTGACACTTATCCCTAGCTATCCTTAGGTCGCTGGTTCGACTCCGGCTCGAAGGAAGTGCCTCCTTTTGGACACGTCTCACACTTCTCTCTTCTCGGGAAATCCTCCTCTTGAAAGGCACCTTTGACCAACGCTCAACAGGGCTTCGGAAGCCTTGGAAGCCTCGGAAGAAAACAGCCCTTACCTCAACCGACCTTTTCGTCACGCTCCCTCAAAGGGCTGACGGACTTTGCACTGAACAGAAAACTAATTGATTTGTTCAAGTTTATCGAAGGGTGCCCAAGTGAGTCTAGCACAAGCTGCAGGACTGGCCTTTGTGCAACGAGGCTGATTTGAGAAAGATGGGAAAGCAAGCGCTCTAGTGAATGATCACTTTTCGTCCTAGCCTTCCACATGTACATACATACATACATACATACATATATATATATATATATATATATATTTTTTGCTAGGAGTCAGCACCAAGACTGTTTCCTCGAGAGCGCTTATCTTGCCTGTTTTAAGATCCTTGGAGATTCCATTTTTGAGGTAGGCAGAGCTGTGGTCTCTAGTGGAGAACTCGGCACGTGTAAGAAATGCATAAATATCTGTGAAGACAAAAGAGACGAAAGGGAGTTTGGGAGGGAAGACATAAGAAAGGAAGGTTTGAAAGAAGAAGGACGGGGGAGAATGAATTAGCGGTAGGAATGGTTTCTGTGGGTGCGCAGAAAAATAGAAAGAACCCAGATGCAGGACTGGCATTTCCCTCATTTTTCAAGTAGACAGCGTGTGGGTACGTTGATATTCCCCCTTCGATAGCTCAGCTGGTAGAGCGGAGGACTGTAGTGGTTAAACACCTGTGGTCATCCTTAGGTCGCTGGTTCGACTCCGGCTCGAAGGAAATGTGGGAAACCTATTTTGAACTTTCACCCGGGTGTCACCCAGCCTCTCCAAGCATAGGAAAAGAGGGGGAGCAATTGACTGGACCACGAAGTCTGTCTACCTAGCTCCTCAAAGCAACTGGATCTTGAGGGACAATAAACTAATTCTTGCCACCCATATATCCTCTGTTACCTTCCGTAGTCATGGAGGGAATGCAGCTCCATCGCTGGGGAGGATTGAATAAACGTCCTTTTCCAAGTAGAATAATTCTATAGTTCCCTCAAGTTTTCTTGCCGTTTGGAAAACAGGAAGTATCTTATCCTCTTTTGAGGAAATGTCCCAGGTATCTGTCTCTGATTCTGTGATGTACATTATTTTAATCAACAACAGAATGAATTCAGATAAGTGCAGAAAGCTGCGTATCGAAGATGCACATGACAGCGCTGTGATGTTTTTTGTTGTGAAGATTTTTGTTTTCTGAAATATTAAGTTAAGTGTAATGAACTTGTGTCTCTTTCCATTTCTTCTCCTCACTTCCCACTCCCGCACTTCCAAGAAGTGAAGTGCTCTTTTGTATGAAATTACAGAAATTCTATCAAATTGCATGATAATTTGCATGAATTTCTATCATGCAAATGAAATTCTATTTTTAAAAAAAGAGCACGGATTATTCAGCTCATTTAATAGAGAAAGGACTCTTTCTTTATAAGGTAGAAAAACAAGATCTACAGGAATACATCCAGGTTATAAAGCTAAGTGTAGAATAGTTCTCATCAAATAATTGCTCTCTTTGTTCCCAAGTACTCCATCTCAGCCACAAATACTCATGTTTACAATGTCACAACACAAAACAGAATCATCAGGCTATAATAGTGCACAAAAGAGGTATGAAATGCACGAACTATTGAAAGATTTGACAGAAAGTTTCTGTCCAATTCTTCCAGGCACTAGGAACTGAACTTTGGAAGAATCCCAAGACTTTTTGGAGGACGGATAGAGTGAATTTCCCACTCCACTGTCTTGTTCATCAAACTGGATCCTTAGTTGAATAGTAAAAAGAATATTGGACTTGCAGTCATGGAGATATTTCTTGGAGTGTTGCCAGTGATATTAATTGATATGGTACTGAGCTGACAACCCTTCTAAGTCTCAGTTTATCAGTAAAACGACGACAATAATGACTCTAAAAGCAAACACGTAGGTGTTATAATACCAATGATACCCACCTCACAATTATTATTTTCCCTATTTTACCTATGAAGAAATGAGACTCAGAGAGGTTAAATAAAGGACCCAGGATCACACAGCTAGTTACTATCACGAGATTTAATCATATAGTATGTGGAAAGTGTTTGCAAAGGTCCCTACGAACTCGATCCAGATTTATGATCCTAGATTGGTGTGAACAAGTGTGGACAGGAGTCCCATTGACCAGCTTGGCTAACATGGGAACCCTCTTCTGCAGTCCCTGAGCCTTGGGATCTCCTTAAGCCTCCAGAGTAATCCTGTAGTCTACTCACGAATCAAAAGGACGCACATTGACTTAAGGTGACAGACTGAAATCATCCGGAATAAGAAGGTAAAATCGAAGAGAATGAATGGGGGTTTAGGCAGGTTGGATAGGGTGGGAAGAGGGAGACAAAAAGAAGGAGCGGAGTAACAATAAGCTAGAGCCTGTTTCACTATTTGAAGCAACAGCGGTCAAAGTGGGAGTGATTTCAGTAAATTTTAAATCTGTACTATTTACGTTAATCTCTATGTTAATGGAGAGAATGAAAAAGAGTCCTGAGAGTTGTCTAATAATCTTCGGGAGGGAAGTTGAGATAGGAGTAGTTGGAGGGAAAGCGTGTAAAATTGACTATGTTTATTGGATTAAGGATGGAAGCAGAAGATGTTCTTGTCCTTTTATAACAGTTGGAGATGCCAGATTTACTAAGCGCCTGTTTCCAGGATAGGCACTGAGCAGGACAGAAAGGTTGTAGAAAGTATCCAGGGAATCTCTGTCTATCCTGTAGAAATTTGGAGTATGCGTCTTTTTCAGAAAAAGAGCAAAGGTGGCAAATGCTGAAAATGTGGAAGGGGAGTTAAGTTGGACGGAAGAATGATGGAAAAGGAAGAAGAGAGAACCTTCTGAGAAAATCGTCTGTCGGATGGAAAAGAAAATTCCCTAAGTATACTAGACTATGGATCTTCTGAAAGACTGGGGAGGAAAGACCTTTTCGACTGACGTGGCTCGTTGGTCTAGGGGTATGATTCTCGCTTTGGGTGCGAGAGGTCCCGGGTTCAAATCCCGGACGAGCCCAACTTTTCTTTTCACTAATACTATAACGGGGAATTTCTTCAGCTACGCAGATTCTTGTATTCAGACACCCTTCCAGAAGACCCTCCAACCTTCAGACGTCCCTAGTTACCGAGAAAAATTAAACAGGATCTGGAATTCGAAAAAGACTTATGAGTTTTCCTTCCTTCCTTCCTTCTTCCTTCCTTCCTTCCATCCTTCCTTCTTCCCTAGATGGCAAGTAATCCAAAATATGTTAAATATATTAAAATATATGTTAAATCCGACATATGTATACATGTTAATACAGCTATCTTGCTGCACAACAAAAATCAGATCAAAAAGGGGAAAAGATGAAAAAGAAAACAACATGCAAGAGAACAACAAAAAGAGTGAAAATTCTATGTTGTGGTCTACACTTAGTTCCCACAGTTCTCTCCCTGGGTGTAATGATTTTCTTCATCACAAACAAGATCATTGGAACTGGTCTCACTCATCTCATTGTCCGAAAGAGTCAAGTCCATCAGAATTGGTCATCGTATATAGTGAGTTCTTAACCCAAAACCTGGAGTCTTTGCGTTTGTGAAACACTAGATTGCTATAGTTATTGACTATTTTGTCTTGTGACCCCAACCAATTCTACTGCTTGGTTACTGTATTTCTTAGCCAGTACCAAATGGTTTTTGATGACTGCTGCTTTGTAATATAGTTTTACGTCTGGCACAGCTGGGCCACCTTCATTGGCTTTTTTTTTTTTTTCATTAATTCCCTTGAAATTCTTGACCTTTTGTACTTTCAGTTGAACTTTGTTATTTTTTTTTCTATCTCTGTAAAATAATTTCTTGGGAATTTGATGGCATGAATCTCTTTCTTTCAATAATTATAATAGTCTTCTATTTTTCAATATACATCTAAATATAGTTGTTTTTTTTTTTACCATTCACTTTTCCAAAACTTCATGTTCCAATTTTTTCTCCCACCTTCCCTCTTTTCCCCTTCCTCTATATAACAATTGCTTTAAATATATTTCAACATTTATCATTGCTGAATGAGAAAAATCAAATCAAAGGGAGAAAAGCCGGAGAAAAAGGGGGAAAAAACAGGGAAATAACAATAACAACAACAAAAGGTGAAAATACTATAATTTGATTCACATTCGGTCTCCATAGATTTTTCTCTGGATGAGGATGACCCTTTCCATCACTTCTATTGGAACTATTGGAATTGTCTTGAATAACTTTGTTGTTGAAAAGAGCCAAGTCCATCATAGTTGGTCATCACAAAATTTTGTTGCTGTGTACAATATTCTCTAGATTTTATTCACTTCACTTAGCATCAGTTCATGTAAGTCTTTTCAGGCTTTTCTGAAATCGGCCTGCTCGTCATTTCGTATAGAAGAACAATAATGATAATAATAATTCCGTTACATTCATATGCCATAGCTTCTCGTTCTGTGTCACCTCTTTATCCTCCCTTTTGTTTCTAAAACCCTGAAACTTGGATAGTGGAATTCTCCTTGAATTTGGTGGTACTGACCAAATAAAGCTAGTAAGTAGACTGTACTTTCCTAAGGACGGATAGATCACAGGCAAACACTTTGTACCTTAACATCGAACATCATGTTGTCATTAGTCCTTTGCAAGTTAAGAAGGATGAATAAGGACGAAGGAAAGTTCAGAATCTTTTTCTGTATTTGCAACACTGACGATACAGAAAACGCCTACAGTAGGGTAGAACACACCTAGCATAACCGCTTTCCTGTTGCAGTTCTTGCAGAAATCTTTCCCTCCCCAGAGGACATCATTTCCCCTTCAAAGGTTCATCATGATTTTTAAAAAATTAGTCAATTCATTTATTTTTAGCATTCATTTAAAACCAATTTGAATTCCAAATTCCTTCTCTCCCTCATCAGATATCAATTATACAAGAAATTCATCGTTTTGATCGAGTCACTTAGGGCCATCATCTCAAATGTTTTCATTAGTGTTGTCTACCTGCTTCCAAATTCTCGCAATCCACTTGTGCTGCTTTGGACTTGACTTGTTCTTATCTTCCTCAAGATCTCTCATGCTTCTTTCTTCATCTTGGAAAACAACTCTACGGAATTGAGATGTAAAATAAGTAAATAAAAAAGAGGAGCAAGGAGCAGTAAGAACGAGAGTAATTGATCTGCTGTACTTAAAGCCGAAGTGACTTAATGGTCTCAAGATCCAGTTGCTTTGAGGAGCTAGGTAGACAGACTTCGTGGTCCAGTCAATTGCTCCCCCTCTTTTCCTATGCTTGGAGAGGCTGGGTGACACCCGGGTGAAAGTTCAAAATAGGTTTCCCACATTTCCTTCGAGCCGGAGTCGAACCAGCGACCTAAGGATGACCACAGGTGTTTAACCACTACAGTCCTCCGCTCTACCAGCTGAGCTATCGAAGGGGGAATATCAACGTACCCACACGCTGTCTACTTGAAAAATGAGGGAAATGCCAGTCCTGCATCTGGGTTCTTTCTATTTTTCTGCGCACCCACAGAAACCATTCCTACCGCTAATTCATTCTCCCCCGTCCTTCTTCTTTCAAACCTTCCTTTCTTATGTCTTCCCTCCCAAACTCCCTTTCGTCTCTTTTGTCTTCACAGATATTTATGCATTTCTTACACGTGCCGAGTTCTCCACTAGAGACCACAGCTCTGCCTACCTCAAAAATGGAATCTCCAAGGATCTTAAAACAGGCAAGATAAGCGCTCTCGAGGAAACAGTCTTGGTGCTGACTCCTAGCAAAAAAAAAATATATATATATATATATATATATATATATATATATATATATATATATATGTATGTATGTATGTATGTATGTATGTACATGTGGAAGGCTAGGACGAAAAGTGATCATTCACTAGAGCGCTTGCTTTCCCACTTTCTCAAATCAGCCTCGTTGCACAAAGGCCAGTCCTGCAGCTTGTGCTAGACTCACTTGGGCACCCTTCGATAAACTTGAACAAATCAATTAGTTTTCTGTTCAGTGCAAAGTCCGTTAGCCCTTTGAGGGAGCGTGACGAAAAGGTCGGTTGAGGCAAGGGCTGTTTTCTTCCGAGGCTTCTGAGGCCCTGTTGAGCGTTGGTCAAAGGTGCCTTTCAAGAGGAGGATTTCCCGAGAAGAGAGAAGTGCGAGACGTGTCCAAAAGGAGGCGCTTCCTTCGAGCCGGAGTCGAACCAGCGACCTAAGGATAGCTAGGGATAAGTGTCACTACAGTCCTCCGCTCTACCAACTGAGCTATCGAAGGGCGCACGGAGGTTATCTCTCAGGCATCTTCTTTTAAAGGAGTGAGACTGGTTGGTGCCCTATCTTTTTTTGGTCCTCTTTCAAATCCAGAAAATTATGCCCTTTGGGATAGCCGGCTTAAGAGCATGTTTTCCCACCTGCTCCCAGCCGCAGTCCAAACGCTTGCCACGCTGTTCACGCCTGCCGATGATGTCTCTTCTCTCCCTCCAAATATCAGCTCACTTCCTATTTCCGCAGCGCCATCCACCACCCAACTACTTCTGACCACCTTCTTTCCGTTGCCTTCAACTCTCCTGGAAAACACTTGGAACCAGTGCAAAACCAAGCCAACGCCTTTCTTTCACTCTCCATTCATGTGCCCAGTTCCTTCCTCGCCTCGCTCCGGTTTCTTTCCATAATTTTCTTCTCTTTTAAAATTTTCTTTTCTTTCTTGGGCGTGATCTCAGGATCACACCCAAAGTCTCGGGTGGACTATAGGTGTCCAGAAAGAACTTGTAGATACTGGATGTCACAAGAGCAGAATTTATTTGCTGCAAAGGAGAGGGAGACATTACAATCAAGGGGCGAGCACGGTTTCGTTCTTGTCTTTGTATACCCAGCGCCAACACGGGATCTGGCATCTATTAGCACAAGACAGGCACCTTAACGATGCTGTTAAATGAATGAAGCAGCGAACTAACAGCTAGCGAACGAAGAAATGGACAAAAGCTGCTGGGCCATTGGCAAAATCAAACAAGTGATCCAGGGCATATGTGTATTCCAGTCCCTAAACTTTTAGCATCTCCCGAATGACTCCTTTTGCACACTTTCAGGTTTCTGGATCTTAAATTCCCAGAAAAAATTAACTTTCTTCTTCGTACGTGTAATAGTTTGAATATGTGCTACATATTCTTTATCCAGTCCTCCTCTCGTCAGCTTAGGGAGCATAGGATAGTAAACAAATCTTGGCTGGGTGAGAGAGGTGGGAACTTTTGGCTTCTGAATCACTCTTCCTTGGAAGAATGCTGTAATTATGGAGGCAATGATGAATGGGGATTGGGAGTGAGATGGACCTGGGATTTCATAGCTGTAGGTCTGCATCTTCCCAGTCAATCAATAAACATTAATTAAGCACCTACTAAATTCCAGGCACTTTGCTAAACTCTACGGATACAAAAGAGGCAAAACCAGTACAGGCAAAAACCAGTTCTTGACCTCAAAGATTTTACAATATAACCCAGAGGACCACATACAAACAAATGTATATAAAAATATATTCAGTATAAACAGAAAATAGTTAATGGAGGTAAGGCACTGGGGATTAAAAGGATTTCGCGAAGTCTTCCCATAGAGGGTGGGATTTTATATGGGATTTAAAGGAAGCCAACCAAGTTTGTAGAGGGGAAAGGGTAAGGGAGAGCATTCCAGGAATGCCGGAATAGCCAGATAGAATGCCAAGAACTCAGACTTCACAGAACAAGCCAGATGTCAGTGTCACTGGATGGAAGAATCCTTGTTTAGGAGCAAAACATAAAAAGACTGAAAAAGTAGATCGGGGTTAGTTATGAAGAATTTTGAGTCAGAGTGAGTGATGTGATCTATGATGTGGGGTTTGTAACCAAATGATGGCAAGCACCAAAAGTTGAGTTCAGTCATGTGACATATTCACAATCACCATTCTCTTTGGCAAAAGGTAGATTTATTTAGGGGAACAGTTACAGACAAAATGAAGGAATAAAATAGACACCGGGAGTGGTAAATATTAAATAGGGTTGGGAGAACATATGAAAGACAAGTTCCTCAGTGGAGCTCACAATTACACAATAAAGAGGGAGCACGACATGAGGTTGGAATATGTTCTTAGCTGGCAGGCTAAATCCTGAAAGGGATTTAGCTTCCCAAAAGAGTTAGTTGTAAAGAGAAATGGCATTGGAAAGCATAATGAAGTTAGGGGAGATACCAAGTGGCATGGGGGAAGGAGAAGGGGAAAGACAACACCGGGCAGAATGCCGAGGCAGACTGACCTGAAGTAATGCAGCAGCAAAACTGGCCCATAAATTGCTTCATAGGGAAATTTTAGCCTCGGAGTCTTTTCATAACTTGGATTTCTGTCTAGATCATCTTTAGAGGGTAAGACCAAGGAACTAAACAGATCTCCATTATCAGAATTTTTTTCCTCTTTGTCTAAGGGATGAATTTTTATCAATTCTTCTGCTAACCACAGCTCATCAAGAGGGCTCTGCGTTTGACCTTGGAAGCAATACGAAGCCACTGCAATTTATTTGGGGTGGGTGGGAGGGACCGGCGTGTTGACGGGATCTGAATTTACCTTTAGGAATAATCACCCAAGTGGCTGAGTGGAAGAGGTATTGAATTGGGCAGAGCCTAGAGGTAGCCAAACCCAGCAGTTGGCCATTCAACCAAAGTAGATAAAGGAGTAGTAAAATGGGAGGAAAATCAGCAGAGTAGTGTTCGGAAAACCTAAGAGAGAATAAAATATTAAGACTTCAGAATTTCAGAAAGATCAAGGAGAATGAGGATTGAGAAAGTAGGATTGACAAGGTACTTGATAAATGTTTATCGAATAGAATCGAAAGCGAAGACAAGGCTCCAGATATGGTTTTCAACAAGGGCAGAGTATACAGATACTACCAGCACTACTCTATTTCAGCTATGAAAAAAACAGGGTTTTACCCCCAAAACAGTGTAATTATACTGGGAAAAGCTCGAGGTTGATTTCAAGAATCCCGGGAATGAAGCTCTGTCAATAGAAGAGAAAACTTCTGAGTAGAAGGCCCCAGCGAGATTTGAACTCGCGACCCCTGGTTTACAAGACCAGTGCTCTAACCCCTGAGCTATGGAGCCCACAGGTGACCCTTTCCCCAAGGCAGCTTTCCAGGAACATTCAACTTTTCTGTGTTCTTGTTAAAACTCAACCTGTTGTTTCAGGCTATGCTGGTTCTATAGTGCGTGTCTATGAACTTGGAATGGGGAGTGGTGTGTCATTGCCTTCCCTAATCTCAAGGGGAATCCATGGCCCCGTGAATCTCGGGAAAATACAAAGAGTAGGGCTTCATAATTGTATTTGGTGTGGGTTCCACTCTGTCAAACTACAATCAGAAGTGGGCTGAAAAAAAGCTTAATTGTGCTCAAATAAAGTAATGAACGAGGAAATCGGGAAGACCTAAATTCTAGTTCAATTTCAGATACATGCTAGCTGGGATATTCTACTTATCTAACCTCTGCTTCAGTTTCCTTGTTTGTAAAATAGAAATCATAAAAGCAAATACCTCCCTGGGTTGTAGTGAGAATCTAACAATATAATATTTCTAATGTACTTTACAAATTTTTAAAAGTTATGTAAATTGCTAGTAATTATTCTTGTTCTTAAAAGAAAGTACCCAATACGATACTGAAGCTGCAAAATTAACATGGACTGTTTTACCTTTGGAAAAACTCAGGTTATTTCGAACTTTGTGTTGAGCGCAAAGAAGAAACTGACAGGGCCAGAGAAATAAACAGAACTTGATTCGGGAGTTGAAAACTAGTTGGCTTGTTAGCGTGTGGGATGAAGAAATAAGTAAGATGCTTTAGGCGGGTTACTTAACTACCCAAGCCTCCGTTTTCTCATCTGTACAAAGAAAAGCTGAGTTGAACTCGATGGCCCTTGAAATCCTTGCCAGCTTTTGACTTAGCTCTATGATCTATAATCTGGATTAAAGTGGACAAGTGTAGACAGGAATCCCATTGGTCAAATTCCGGACTACATCTGTCTGACTCTGGAGCCCTTTCCCCTTGTTGTCTCCTGAAGTGGCCAGGATGAGCCCTTAGCTACTCGAGATATAGAAAACCATATACTGATCTAAAAGTAACACACTGAAATCATCCCAAGAGGATAGCCAGGTCCCAAAGAACGATGGAGGTTTAGGCAGGAAGAAAATGAGAAATAGGTCGAAAAGTGTTAGTCTGGTCCGTTATCAAAAATAATGGTCCTTTGAACATTGACATGGTCGAGGTATCATTTGACTCTGGATTCATCCCGTTTTCTTCACAGTTTGTGCTAAAGGAGAGTTTGAAAGGTCTTAAGAATTATCTAATATTCTTGGTAGTGAGTGAGGTTGAGGTTGAAATAATTGGGAAGAACCCTGTAAGCTTGACTGTCCTTGTGGAGCTAAGAGTGGGTGCTGCTAGTTGTTGCTCTTGTCCCCTCGTTGCAATTCGAGAGACCAGAATTGGCTAAGCATGTTTCCAGGGCAAGTATGTTGAAGAGAAAGGATGTAAAGTGTCCATCTGGGTCCCTTTGTCAGTGGAGCAGGAGATTGAAATATGTATTTGTGTTTTTTTCCAGAGAGAGTGATAGTGAATGTATAGTGGACCATGAGGGACACTTGGGGAAGTGAGCGTAAAGTGAATGGAAGAGTAGCCGAAGGGGAAAAGAGAACAGAATAGTGATTCCTGAAAAATCCAAGTATTTCTTCGGGGATAACCGTGGTGGGACTGTTCTTACGCACTTCTAGGGGGAGCTTCGAAAGTCACTATGTGGCTCGTTGGTCTAGGGGTATGATTCTCGCTTAGGGTGCGAGAGGTCCCGGGTTCAAATCCCGGACGAGCCCCGTATGTTTTGGAAAACTGTTAAGAAAGACTAATAATCTCTTCCTCTCAGTCTTCATTTGGAGAATGTTTGTCCAGCGGTGTTCTGAACCTCCAAACTCCTGGGGAGCCTTCTATTCATAAAGAGCTCATTCAACAGAAAGGAGCAAAACATATTATTTATGTCTATATTCTTTTCTCCTCCCTGCACGTAACTTGAGAAAAGCTAAAGTAATTTCTAACCATGAATGAAATCGAACATAAACAGGCTGATCAGTGTGACAATCAGATCTGTGCAACGTTCTCCCCCTACTAGCATCTACCATGCATGCCTTCACTGGCAACAGCACTGCGATCCAGAAGCTTTTCAAGCGCATCTCAGAATAGTTCACTGTCATGTTCCGAAGGAAGGCCTTTTTTTACTGGTACATAAGGGAGGCGATGGAAGAGATGGAATTCAACTAGGATGTGAGGTACACGAATGATCTGATAGCTGAGTACCAACAATATCAGGACGCCACTGTTGAAGAGGAAAAGAATTTTGGGGAGGAGGAAGAGGAGGCCTAAGGAGAGATACTCTGCTACCATCTCAGTCTTCTCAACTATCCCAATATTCTTTTCCCATCACCCTTTTCCTCTAAATTTTGAATTTTCTGCTTTCATAGTCTTTCTCTTTTTTGTGAGTGCTGAGCTCTTTGCTCTCTGTCCTTCCTTCCTTATGATCTTGTCACTTCAGTAATATACTCTTTTGCTCCCCATTCCCGGATTACTCTCCAAGAAGTAGAATGTCTCCAACCCAGAGTCTCTATTTAAGGGCCTTTGTGCCCACCAAGTGCCCTGAACTAAAAGGGTGACGAAGAGAGGGGAAAAAAAAAAAAACACAACTCTTGGCTTCCCTTGATGAAGAAGGAATAAGCAACGGGATCGTTTGGGATTTGAACCCGAGATCTCTCTCCCCCTAAACTAGAATTATGCCCTAGCAAGAGTCCTCAAACTTTTTAAATAGGGGCCAGTTCACTCTTCCTCAAACTGTTGGAGGGCCGGACTACAGTAAAAACAAAAACTTTGTTTTGTGGGCCTTTAAATAAAGAAACTTCATAACCCTGGGTGAAGGGGAAACTGCGTATCTGGCCGGCGGGCCATAGTTTGAGGACCCCGCCTAGACTAACTTGCTATGCCAAAATCCTTTTATATCCCTCCAGAAGTGCATGAGAACAGTTATACCACAGTTATTCCTAATGTCTAGTTTTCTGTGTTACCACCTTACTCTTCCTATTATCCTTCATATTGTGAACATTTGAATGTTGAATTCCTATTATTGGTTTCACCACCAAATACAGCTAAGTCTCTTTGTAAAAACAGGCCAAATATTTCCATTATGCCAACCTTTCTTATCTTTCAATGGTACTTAACAGTTTCTGTCTGGATTCCCCTCGATCGTTAAAAGGGTGAAACCTATAGTTGCACCTGTTGCAGTAAACGACCCATTCTACTTCTAGTGTGGCCACTCACTTCACAAATCACCTGGTGAAAGCGCATGTGCACAAAGAGCATGGATACCAGAGAAATAAATAGTCAAATGCACACATACACAGATTCATTAATAAACAGGGGAATAAATAAAGAAGCAAATGATTTTCATTTGGTTTTCCAAACTTTCATTTTTCAGACTTTCCTGACTCTCTTGGTTCTTCTCCTGTTATGCCTCAGTTTTCCTGCTTCAGTTTCTCTGAATTATTCTATTCCGGCAAAAAAAAAAAATCCAAGATTGTCTTGGTCCATCAAAGTCCTGGTCCCTGGCCTTGATGAGGTTAGTGACAGTCAGAGAGTTGTTAAAATCCTCTTTTGGTTGGTGCAGGTTTTCCATAAGAGAATTCATGAAACTCCAAATTATTAATTGGCAAAAATGAAAGTTTATTGTTGGATAAAAACCAGTTTGCTAAGAGACTGACTTTTATAGTGGCAAAGTCCTATTAGGGAAATGGAGTCTGGTACTGAGAAGAGAATGCCTTCTCATTGGGCAGGGTCCTACCAAAGGCTTCTGCAAGGAGTAATTTTAGAAAATCCCCTTTAAAAGGAGTCTTGAGGCTTCAGGAAGGCAAAATTCTCAGGCCTAGATGCTTATCAGTATCTGACCCAGATCTCCTATTGGAATTAATAACATTTCAAAGGGGTGTTTTTTGACCAGGATTTCTAACTGAAACAAAGGCTCTGGCATCCCTGAAAGATAAGTTATCTGGGGGAAACTCCAAAAGGGATCACAGATCAAAAGGATACACAGTTTCAGAATGATAATCTTAAAGGTAACACAGTTTCAATAAAGGGAACAGTTTCCCTCTCCCTTCAGCCTCATCCTTAGTGCACATGATTTAGCTCTTTCCAAGACAAAGTTGAGAGCATCTAACATGAGTACTCATTAAATCTCAACTCAATCTTTAAAATTCGTGTCATTAAGCTATGTACTTTTTACATTGCTCCACCTACACAAATGGTTTCAAGATTCCTCATTAGAACAGTCATCCTCATACCTGAGTCTGATTCTATTCTCTACTGTTTCTTTTTTGATTCATTCCCTTTTCCCCTCCCTTGCCTGTCTTTTTCTCTCTCCTTTCCATCCCACTATATGTATATGTATGTATGTACTTATATATATGTACACACACAAATACACACATTAATGCCTTGGAAAAATCTACAGAAGTTGGATCCATGGTTCTTTCCTAACTTGTCACTCATGAATGCCTTGTAGTCTACCTTTACCATTCAACTGATTGTGTCATCTTAAAGGTTAATCATTGGTGATTTCCTGCTCTCCAAAGGGCTCTTTTCAGTGCTTGTCCTTTTTGATTTCTCTATAGCTCATGAAACTTTTGCCAAACCCATTTACTGAATAGCTCTTCCTTCTTTATTATTTTTCTAGTTACATGGCTTAAGATAGCTTAACTGTCAAAGTAAAGGACTGTAAAATTTAAGCTCCCCACATGGAGCTTTTGGTCACTGCTCTTCTTAAGTATAAATAAATCCCCTTTAACTTCAGGTTTGTGAATTCTTTCTCAAGGGATCTGGGACATCGACCAGAGGGGATCTCTTACCCTCAATTCTCACACCTCATCTAAGACCAAAATTGCATAGATTGAAGAACTGGGCAGAAATATATACCTGGTATTCCTGTTGAGCTTTGCATTTAGATCTAAGAAAATAGAGAAATTTTGTGAAGAATCAAAAAAGAAGATTGACTACGCTAAGTATCTTAGATGAGATGCAACTTCTCATGTAACTGGAAGGAAGGAACAAGAATGAGATAGAGAATGATCAGTCTGGCCAAATGAACCTAGAAAATATTGAGGAGTGATGAAGACACAATAAGGTCTCAATGAATCAGAAATTTAAGTAGTCTGCCTTAAGTGAGAGCCTTCTTAAGGTTCAATATGCTTCAATTCATCTCCTTGTGAACTGACTTTACTTTCACCATCCTGGGAACCTTCTTCTGCAAGGGTTTCTCCATCTCCTTGATGTAATAAGGACTCTGTGTTTTCCTGATCTTTGTGGAGGGAAGTTTACTGATCCAGGGAAATTCCTAAAAATGATCCCTATCCACCTGAACCTCCCTTAGAAAAGCTACCTGGTTTCCCTAGAATCTCCCACTTCCCAATTGATCTGGGAATCACTTTGGTCTGGGAAACAATCACCACCCTTTATTGATTTGAAAATTAGCCCCTAATCACTCCCTACTCCCAAACCATAGAAGGCTGGATAAAAGACAAGATTCTGTACCCAAACCTTTACTAATTCCTATCAGGAATAGCCCGCTGAGGGAAATAGTTTCTCAGTGTAATAAACCCATTTTTATTTTTGCCAAAAACCTCACCTGGAGACTGGGACTGTGAATTCTTTCACAAAAACCTGTGACACCTGTCTGGGGACCCCATCGCTGTTAGGGTATCTCTCACCCTTTGATATTTCTCACATCTCAACATCCTCAGTGCCCCTTTTAAAAACTTAGTGGCTTTCAATAAATGATATATTTGTTCAAAAAAAAAAAAAACTTAGTGGCCAGAAATGAATATGTATTGTGAGCAAAAATGGTTAGATCTAAAGGCAGAGCTCAGCAGGACTGCCAGATGTACATTTCTGCTCATTTCTTCAATCTATGTAATTTTGGTCTTAGATGAGGTGTAAGAAGTAAGAGTAAGAGGTCCCCTCTGGTCGGTGTCCCAGATCTCTTGAGAAAGAATTCGAAAACCCAACGTTAAAGGGGATTTATTTACATTTAAGAAGACAGCTTTCTTAGTGGGCAGAATCCTGTTTAGTAATTGGCAAAGGTGCCTTTAACACTGAGAAGAAAATATCTTCTTCAGTAGGCAAAATCCCATTAAGACTTAGCAAAGATTTGGAGTTCAGAATCCTCCTTTCTTAGACTAATTAGATTTATTAGATTTCCAATTGAATGAGATTACTTATCATGAATGGGTGTGGCCCTTTCTAGCGGCTGGGAGAGTTTGACATCAGGAGTTCCCCTCTCCCCCAAAGAAGAACTAAGTTTACATCAGAGCCCCCCAAAGGTTAAAGGGGACACAATTTAAATCATTCCCCCTTCATAATGATAGTTGAGATTTTTTTCTTATTATTTTAAAAGTTTTATAGATATTTTCTGCTTCTTAATCAGTTATCCTATATATTCTTCCCTCTTCCAGGAAGACATCCCACATGACAAATAAAATTTAAAATTTTTAAATGTGTTTTTGTATATTTTTTATTTTATTTTTCCAAAATACATGCAAAGATTTTTTTTAGCATTCACCTTTGCAATTTTTATTCCAATTTTTTCTCCCTCAGAGAATTTGGAACTCAAAATTTTAAAAAGTGAATGCTAAAAATTTTTACATGTAATTGAAAAATCCTTAGTGAAATAAATATTTTGAGGAAAATAAAGTATATGCTAAAGGTAAAAAAAAACAAAAAAACAAAAAAAAAAACAAATTTACTTCCTTTCTCTCCCTTCCCAAGACAGCAAGCAATATGATACAGGTTAAACTTGTAGAAAGAAATATAACTTTTTTTAGAGAGGCAAAGACCCTAATTCAAATTGACTGCTCAAAGGTGTCTCTAGGTACAAACAGAAAGTTTCTTTATTTCAATTCCAGAGAGAAGACGGGTAGTCCCTCCACTTGGAAGTCTAAAGCAAGAAAAGCCAATTTTACAGAAGTAAGGAGCATAGTTAAATAGTTGAGGCTTATAGAAACTATTCACCCACCCACGTCCTGTTAATCTTTTTAAAAATCATTGGCCAACTCGATTTTTATTCCTTATTTGTCTTTGGAATAAGATGGACCTTTGTGGTACTAGGGTCTTGGTTAAGCAATATATGTTTCAAAATGTTATTGAGAAAAAGGGTCTATTTTGTTTCAAAGGTAAGTAACCAATTAAGCAAGAGGGGTTAACGGTTTCTAAATTATTGAGGTAGTAATTAAGGGGATTTGGTCTGTTTCAGGTTTTCCTCAGTCAATTAGATAGGGATAGCTAAGTTGGAGACTTTTTGGATATCTCCAGGGCATTACACAATTGGTCAGGTTTTTCTCTAAGCAGTTGCACAAGGGTCAAGGGGGTTGTCTCAAGTATTTTCTGCTGAAAGAACAAGTCTTTGCTCTTCTCCCAGAACCTTAATACTTAAATGGAGCCTTAGTGCTGAGTCTAAATTACCTGTTTATTATTCTGAAAAGTCCTCAGTTTCCCTGTTTCACTCAATCACAATTGATCAATATATTAAAAGACCTGCAAACATGTTCAGTGTGTAACACCTATGCATCTCATGAATGGGTAGGTTGGGATGTCTCCTTGATGAGGTTTAGGTTTGAGGGTTCCCTTTAGCAGAGAATCAAATGATAAGATCTAGATTTAAGGAACCAAAATGAAATTAGGGTTTCTGGTGGTCTACTAGACTAGATAAGATCTAGTAGTAGGTTCAGGGTTCAGGGAACCAAATGGAGAGATTTGGCTCCTTTGCACCCCCTTGGGATTGGGTGCAAGGGTAGGGAGTTTTGAGGAAATACTGGATTTCAGCTTGAGCTGGAATTTGAATAGAATTCAATGAATTTCTTCAATTCAATAGAATTGGAATTCCTTTTGCTAGATAACAGAATGAAACTGTCTTGTTTGGTTTTCCTCATGTGGGGTCCCTCACTGAGGCACAGTTGAAGGAGATTTTCTCCTTCAAGGATTTTTAGAGTTTTGGGATACCTTCTTCATTCTCATCTCTTTCTTCATCTGCATCTGGTTTGATCTTTCTAATTTTAAAACCTTGACTTTTTATTTGTTGGATGACATTTTTCTTTCCATTTACATTGTTGTAGTTATTGTGGATATTGTTTTCTTTTACCTTGGCTTATTTCACTATGTTATGTCATGTAGCTCTTTCCATGCTTCTCTGTATTCATCACACTCATCATTCTTATGTCACAGTAATATTGATACAGTTTGAGTGGTCTCAATTCCTGGTGGTCTAGAAGTTAGTGGCTATGAGAGAGTTACTAAGAATCCCCTTTAAATTGGCCACGGGTTTAGAGTGAAAGAATTCACTCATTCCTGAATTATTAGTTGCAAAATGAAAGTTTATTGTTGTATAGAAATCAGTTTACCTAGAGACTTCTATAGTGGCAGATCTATTGGAAAAAGGAGTTTTGCACTGAGAGAATGCAGTTCTCAGTGGACAGAAGGTCCTCGCAACTAATGGAACTACCAAAGTCCATCTGCAAAAAACCTTCGTTGAGGAAATATGTTATATTGGGTATCTTGGTGGGGGCTGGGACAGACTGAGCAGGTCAGACCAGGTGGAGGGAGGGACTGGGACAGCCAGGATCTCTTATTGGAATTAACAACACTTCAAAGGGATGCTTTTTGACCAGGATTTCTAATTGAATCAAAGACCCTGGCATCCTGGAAAGATAACCTATTTAGGGGGATATGCCTTCCCCAGGAGGAACTGAGAATCTGAAAGGGATCACAGATCAAAAGGAATACAGTTTCTTAAAGGGCCCACAACCTGCATCAATATTTCATCACATTCACATAACAAAGTTTGTCAAGTCACTCCCCAATTGATAGACATCTCCTTTCCCCCATTTTTTTTAGCTATTACAATAAGTGTTTTTATAAGTATTTTGAAGTACATGGTGACTTTTTTTTTCTTATTGATGGTGTCCTTAGGCCATAAAACCAGCAAAGTCTTGAAAGTTTGAGGTCTTGAAAGGTTTGAAAGGTATAGATATTTTAGTTCCTTTATTTGCGCAATTCCCAATAGTTTCCCAAAATTACTGTATTGAAGGAGTATAGCTTCTAGGGGAGACAGCAATGATTTTAAGGTCCTCTGATCTTAGATGGCTTCTGTTGATGAGAGCAAAACTAATCAGCCCTGTAAAGTTATGTAAATACAAACTCAAATGGTCTTACATCCTCTGGAGACAGGATGAGTCTCCAGAGAATGTCTCTTTTCATATGAATCTCCAGAGAATGTCTCTTTTCATATACAAACTTAAATTGTCTCACACTCTCTGGAACCAGGAAGATGAATCACCAGAGAATGTCTTTTTTCATATATAAACTCAAATGGTCTTGCCTATTCTTAGATTCCTGTATAAAATAGGCCTTCAGAAAATGTCTCTTTGCAAAAAATCACTTCTCTCATCAGAATGATTTTTCCCGCCAAGAAAGCCTTATCTTGGTGTCTCTCTAACAATAAAAGCCTTTTTTTTTTTCTTAAATCACAGTCTTTGAGTAATTGAATTTTCTTCGCTATGAGTAGATACCTTGGAGAACAAGGAAATCTCTCACCTATTTCTGCCACACCTCTCCTTCACTATCCTGCCCTTATCACTGTTATAACAATCTGTCAATGATTCTAAAGTCTTCTGGCTTTGGAATCTGTGATCCCAAGTTCTCCCTCATCTCCCCAACTTGGAGTGCTATTGTTCTGGCAATCTGTCTGTCAATGATTGTAAAAGTCCTCTGGCCTAAGAATATAGACTTTAGGGAAGAAATATTTATGATCCTAAGACTCTCTAACCTTAGACTGCTATTGTTCTAACAATCTTGTCTGTGAATAATTCTAAAGTTTTCTGGCTTTAGAATTGTCCTGAGTCTGCTGGTCAGTGATAACCAAATTGCTGAGACAAACCCTCCTCAGTTCTATCTCTAGGGAATAAAATTAGATAAAGGTATCTCCTTTCTTAAGGTTCTTTGCTAAATTATTTTGGACTTCTCAATTACAATTACAATAAACTTTGCCTTTTGATCTGGATATAGGTTCAAGCCTGCAAATACTTTTGAGATACTTCAGGACACTGTTCTGTGAACCCCAACCTTTTAGGGTCCCTTTCCAACTTCAACATTACCATTTCACAGCTCCATCAACAAGTATTCTGTACTTGCTTTTCTACAACCCCTCCAACATTGATTGTTGGCATTTTGGGAGGGGAATAGTGTTATTTTTGCCAGTTTTCAGTGAAATAGCCCAGGCAATAAAATTCAAGACAGCCGCAATGAGGAAGATTTAGGATTTATTTGGTACCGAGCTCGGGACGGAATGGTCAAAATTCCGTACCCTCACACCACTAAGGACAGCTTTTATAAACGTTTTTCTTTGTTCGGCTATGTTACATTGGAATCTGTGATTAGCATTTAACAACAGGGTGGGAGTAGGTATTTTGCATAAAGAGATTAATCTTGAGCACCACCTGAGCACCACCCACCTGGAACAGATAACCTTAAGGGCATTGTTGACCCGGTCTTTTGAAATACAAAAGAGATCCCCAATCTAACTAAGCAAACTTTCTTCTGTTGGCCCGAGGCAGAAAGGAGGGATGTGCCCATTTCATCAGTGAATAACATGAAACTTCCAGGTTGTTTTGATTTTCATTTCTCTTATTTTTACTGATTTGAAAATGATGAAAATGTTAAAAGGCTTAAACATAATCTCCTCTGAACATTAGCTAATACAACTATTATTGTCCTCATTTTATTGATGAAGTAATTGAGCCTCAAAGTAATTAATTGACTTACCCAGGATCATACAAAATAATAAGAATTAAAGGCATCAAAAGGTTGTAAGAAATGGATGGGCATTTTGGTTTCCACAGTTATGAAAGTGAAATTGGAGAAATGAAACTTAAATTAGAAAACTGAAATCCACATGGACATCAAGAAATAATCATCAGTGATGGTTATCTTCTCCCAAAGGAATTTAAGTCCTTTGGGGCAAGGACTGGCTTTTGTATTCAGGGGTGGTCATCTGAGATTTAAAAAGAATCCTTCATTCTTTGCTCTTAGCCCTTCTCTGTTACCTTTTCCCTTCTAGAATGGAAGCTCCTTTGGATAGGGACTAGCTATGTAATTAATGACGGATGGAGATTCATGTTATGTAATTTCTGTAAGATTCAATTAATGGGGAATCAGTCACCAAGTTTGTGGCTGACACTTTAAGTTTGCCAGATCAGCCAGATGTAAATGAAATATATTGTCTGCCTGGGGAAAAGAGAAAATAAATGCAATGCTATAATAATTACTTGGGGAAAATTAAAATAATTAAACTAATTAACTTAACCAATTGATGTGGGAAAGATTCCTTTCTAGATTCCCATCCTCTCCTAGTTAATAATGTAAATTGCCCTTTAACTCACAAATCCTGGTCCCTTTGAATTCCAATAGAAGATCCAGACCTGTCCCAGCCCCACCCGGATCTGAACCAACTTTGGGGCTACACCCAAAGCCCCTCAAGCTAAGTCTCCTATTATAAAAAGGCCGCGCTGGGAACCCCTCTTTGCAGAGATTCCAAACATGGCTACCATGCGAGGACCCTCTGTCCACTGGACCCTTTGTCCAGTGTCCTCCTTATCTCTATCTTCACCTAATAATAAACCTCTTTTTAATCAATCTAGCTCTCCGGGCCAATAAATGCTTTTATTGGGAACTCGCGCTGCTACTAGACCCCCTTGCACTGAATCTGTACCCCAAACCTGCCACTAGACCTTAACCCTAATTTCATCTAGGTACCCCAAATCTAGACATCAACCCAATAAACCTTATAACTTTTTACATCTTTAAAAACTTTTACTATCCAAAGTGTCCTCCTTATGCTGAAATGACTTGTTTCTGTTTTTCCTCTTTTTAAAAGGGATTTAAACAGAGCAGACATTGATAGAACAAAAGTAAAATTTGCAATAAACATTAACAAATCTGACAAGAAAAAAAAAAAAAGAAACAACTACAATTACACAAAGCTCCATGGCTAAACTATGGTGAGTCTTTTAGTCACTCATCATATCTACCACTACATCTTATCCACTTACTGTAATGTTGGAGAAATTGAGGCAGAATGAAAATTAGAGAGTATTTAATAATTTATTTAAAGGGAGAGATTTACTGGGACCAAATGGATGCATGGTTTGGTCCCAGAGCTGAATGAGACTACTATCTCCAAGAATCCAGCAAACCATGAGAGTTCTCAAACACCTATATACATATGGCTCAGACTCAGGGGGCTGGTCCCAGGGTATTGGGAGAGGAAACAGGACTCTGATAGGATAGGGTGAACCTCTGGAGATGGGATGACATAATCAGGGGAAGACATCCTAGACATGGGGAGAGGTATCTTGATAAGATGGTATCTGACATTCCGATAGCTTGGGAGAAGCATTCTGATATTCTAAAATATAAGATCTTTATCCTTATCAAATATTCTGATAAAGAGGGAGGGGAGGTTTTACAGGACTGAGTTTTGAGAGTCAGGACTGGGTCAGGATAATTATAGAAACTGAGAACTGTGGCATAACATTGTCTACCAGAAATGTTCAAGTTGATCCAGAGCTTTCCAGAGCTTTTTGAGGTGCCCAAAACAAAACTAAAATGCTATTGGGAAATATTTAACAATATAAATAAAATACAATCCACAGATAATATTAATATGTGATTTTCTAAATCGATATCCAACTCTCAGGGATTTTTATTGATAAGGTGAAGTCTAGTTTTGGGGGTTCCTAGTCAGGGAACCAAAAATATGATGAAGTTTAGATTTTAGGGTTCCCTTTAGTAGGGAACCAAATGATGAGGTCTAGATTTAGGGAACCAAATGACATTAGGGTTTCTGGTGGTCAGGGAGTTAAATTGTTATGCCACAGTTCTCTTTAACTGTCCCGACTCAGTTTCCTTGTCTCAGTTTCCTTAACTGTTCTGTCTCTGACCCAGTAAAACTAAGGATTATTCACTCTCGGGTTATAAATTAGCAAGATAAAAGAGTCGTGGAATGTTATGCCACAGTTCTCTTTAACTGTCCTGACTCAGTTTCCCTGTCTCAGTTTCCTTAACTGTTCTGTCTCTGACCCAGTAAAACTAAGGATTATTCGCTCTCGGGTTATAAATTAGCAAGATAAAAGAGTAGATCTCCTGACTCTTTTATGGATTTACAATATCCCTTAAAATATTCCAAGATAACCCACGATATCTTTACTTCTTTGTCTCCGGATTTTTTAGGGTTTTATGGCTTCCCCTCCCTGATAAAAACTTTCCCTCCCTTTCTCTTTGTCTCCAAAAAGGTATTTAAGAAGTTGGGGTTCTTCCATTCATTGCTGGAGAATGGCTTCTGGCAGCTGTATGCTGGACGCTGGATTCTTTGGGTCCTCCAGCCCTGGGACCAATATGGATTCCTTGGTCCCAGTATACTTATCTCTGTCTGACTGGATAATCTGAGACGAGAGTCCTGTCCAGTCAATCTTACTCTCCCATTAATAAAATATTAAAAACTCTCTAATCTCTCTCCTACCTCAGTTTCTCAGGCTTTACAATTTGGAGGTCCCACCGAGATAATAGAAACTGAGACAGGGAAACTGAGTCAGGACAGTTAAAGAGAACTGTGGCATAACAAAATAAGATCTAGTAGCAGGTTTGGGGTCCAGGGAACCAAATGGAGAAGTTTGGCTCCCTTGCATTCCCTTGGGATTCAGTGCAAGGGTGGGGAGTTTTGGGGAACCCCCTTTTGGCAGCACAAGGATTATCTGTAAAGGAATTTACAAACTGGAAAACCTAGATTGATAAAAGAGGTTTATTATAGGGATTGGGAAGTGAGGTTAGAAATCCCAATAGAGAGGCATAAAGTCTCATTAGGGAAATAGGTGAGGATAAAGAGAGGATAACAGTGGAAGATAATATTATTCCAGTGGGCAAAGGCTTCCTTGGCATATCATGGCATAGCATGAAATGTTTAGAAGCTCTGAAAAGAGAGGATTTTAGAATGACTCTTTTGAATTAGGAGCTTTGGCTACAAGCTGAAGGGGGCTAGTGGGTGGAGTCCCAAGTTGGCTCATCTACAAGCTGGGTTTCAGCTTGAGCTGGATTTGAATAGAATTGAATGATTTTTTTTTTCATTAAATAGGGTTGGAATTCTTTTGCTCAGGACTGAACCAATTCCACCTAGATAACAGAATGAAACTGTTTGTCTTGTTTCCATCGGGCAGGCCCCCTCACTAAGGCAGAATTGAAGATTTTCTCCTTCAAGGAGTTTTAGAGTTTCAGGTTCCTTCTTCATTATGAATGGTTTTGTTTTTGTTTTTTTTTTTTCTCAAAAGAACATGATAGTATTTTTTATTTTTTTAATTCTAATTTTTTATTTACAAGTTATATGTGTGGGTAATTTTTCAGCACTGACAACTGCAAAACTTTTTGTTCCAATTTTCCCCTCCTTTCCTCCACCTCTCCCCCAGATGGCAGGTAGACCAAGACATATTAAATATGTTAAAGTATATATATGTGTTAAATACAATATATATACATATCTATATAGTTATTTTGCTACACAAGAAGAATCAGACTTTGAAATAATATACAATTAACCTATGAAGGAAATAAAAAATGCAGGCAGACAAAAATAGTGGAATTGGGAATACTATGTAGTGTCACACTCATTTCCCAGAGTTCTTTTGCTGAGTGTAGCTGGTTCTATTTATTATTGAACAAATGGAGCTGATTTGGTTCCTCTCATTGTTGAAGAGAGCCACATCCATCAGAATTGATCATCATATAATATTGTTGTTGAAGTGTACAATGATCTCCTGGTCCTGCTCATTTCACTCAGTATCAGTTCATGTAAGTCTCTGCAGTCCTTTCTGAAATCATCCTGCTGGTCATTTCTTTTCTTTCTTTCTTTTTTTTAAAAATATCTTTTTATTGATAAAACGCATGCCAGGGTAATTTTTTACAGCATTATCCCTTGCATTCATTTCTGTTCCAATTTCTCCCCTCCCTCCCTCCACCCCTTCCCCCAGATGGCAAGCAGTCCTTTACATGTTGAATAGGTTACAGTATATCCTGGATACAATATATGTGTGCAGAACCGAACAGTTTTCTTGTTGCACAGGGAGAATTGAATTCAGAAAGTATAAATAACCCGGGAAGAAAAATAAAAATGCAAGCAGTTTATATTCATTTCCCAGTGTTCTTTCTCTGGGTGTAGCTGCTTCTGTCCATCTTTGATCAATTAAGGCTCTCTTTATCTAAGAGATCCACTTCCATCAGAATACATCCTCAAACAGTATCGTTGTTGAGGTATATAATGATCTCCTGGTCCTGCTCATTTCACTCAGCATCAGTTCATGTAAGTCTCGCCAGTCCTCTCTGTATTCATCCTGCTGGTCATTTCTTACAGAATAATAATATTCCATAACATTCATATACCACAATTTACTTAACCATTCTCCAATTGATGGACATCCTTTCATTTTCCAGCTTCTAGCCACTACAGACAGGGCTGCCACAAACATTTTGGCACATACAGGTCCCTTTCCCTTCTTTAAGATCTCTTTGGAATATTAGCCCAGTAATATCATTGCTGGATCAGAGAGTATGCACAGTTTGATAACTTTTTGGGCATAGTTCCAAATCACTCTCCAGAATGGCTGGATGTGTTCACAATTCCACTAACAATGTATCAGAGTCCCAGTTTTCCCACATCCCCTCCAACATTCAGCATTATCTCTTCCTGTCATCCTAGACAATCTGACAGGTGTGTAGTGGTATCTCAGAATTGTCTTACTTTGCATTTCTCTGATTAATAATGACTTGGAACATCTTTTCATATGGCTAGAAATAGTTTCAATTTCTTTGTCTGAAAATTGTCTGTTCATATCCTTTGACCATTTATCAATTGGAGAATGGCTTGGTTTCTTATAAATTAGAATCAATTCTCTATATATTTTGAAAATAAGGCTTTTATCAGAACCTTTGACTATAAAAATCTTTTCCCAATTTATTGCTTCCCTTCTAATCTCGTCTGCATTAGTTTTGTTTGTACAAAAGCTTTTTTAATTTGATATAATCAAAATTTTCTATTTTGTGATCAATAATGATCTCTAGTTCTTCTTTGTGACCACTTGTTTCTATCTGAATTTGATCCCACTAGAATATAGCACTGTGAATTTTAGGCAGAATTTTAATGCAGCTCTTCCTAGCCATGAAATTGGTTGAATTTCACTAAAAGCTGCACCAAAATTAAATTTCTGTCTTTCTAGCTCACATCCATCAGATTGGCAAAGATATTTTTAAATAGTAACTATGGCAATGATTGTAAGGACTATGAGAGAGTAGGCACAAGAATGCACTATTGGTTGAACTGTGAAATCATCTAGTCATTCTGTAAAACAAATTGGAACTATATTCCCAAAGCCACTAAACTGTGCACAGCCTTTGGCCAGTCCATTACATTATCATACCCTAATAGCATAATAATGTAACTAATAGTATACTCTTCTCCCCTCTACCAATAACAAAGAAAGAGGAAAAGGAGTCATTTAAAAGCACTCTTCGTCTCTGTCTCTGTTTATCTATCTTTGCCTGCCTGTCTGTCTAGATGTGTGTGTGTATGTTTTTTCCTAGCATTTTTCTCATAGCAAAGAATTGAAAAAAAGATGGATATCCATCAACTGAAAATTGGGTTGAACAAATTATGGTATATTTTTTATACTCTTAGTGAGTATAAATGATAATGATGAAAGTGATGAATTCATAGTAGCTTCAGAAGACTGACTGGTAAGAAATGATGCAGAGTGATCAGGAGGCAGAAGTAGGAGAACAATTTATACAATGAATGTAATGCCGGAGAAACTGAGGCATTAGAGATTAGAGATAGAGATTAGAGAATATTTAATAATTTATTAAAGGAAGAGATTTACTGGGACCAAATGGATGCATGGTTTGGTCCCAGGGCTGAATGAGACTATCATCTCCAAGAATCCAGCAAACAATGTGAGTTCTCAATGACCTATGTACACATGGCTCAGACTCAGGAGATATACTGAGGCAGGAGCGGAGTCAGGGTACTGAGAGAGGGAATGGTACTCTGACAAGATGGGGTGAGCCTCCAGAGATGAGATGACATAATCAGGGGGAGGCACTCTGGAGATGGGGAGAAATATCTTGATAAGACAGTATATGACATTCTGATAGCTTGGGATGGGGAGAGGCATTCTGATATTCTAAAATATAAGATCTTTTATCCTCATCAAATATTCTGAAAAAGAGGGAGGGGAGGTTTTGCAGGACTGAACTTTGAGCTGATAATTATACTGAAGCAGAGAAACTGAATCAGGACTGGGTCAGGATAATTAGGGAAACTGAGTTAGCACGATAAAAGAGAATTGTGGCATAACATGATTATTGAATTTAAAAAGATAACTAGGGCAGACTCTAAAATGAAATTAAGTCCTATGAATAAGCAAAATATCTGAAGAATACATCTTGGCAGAGAGATGATTGATTAGGAATAAAGGATACATTCATCTTCATACAAAGTCAATTTGTTGATTTTTTAAATACTCAATTTATTTATTATAAAAGAAGTTTTTAATTGGAGTGGGTCGACGAGAGTTGAGAGGTATAATGATAAGGAAATCCTTTTTTTTTTAAAGGAAGAAAAGAAAAAATAAGTACCTTAATGTATCTTAGGAAAAAAAATACATAGGAAAAGAGAATAGAAGGAAGAAGACAAAGACAAGCATGGCAACATTGAAACCTCTATGTTAATTTAAAATATGTGATTAAAATTGTACATATGAATAATTTACAATTTCCTATTCAGTCCTCCCCCTCCCGCACAATGTTATTTATACAGGGAAGCTCATTTTTTTGTTTGTTTTTTATATCTGTGAAGTTCATAATATTACTAGATTAATACGCATAAGCATACTGACAGGTAGGTTGCACAGTACAGAGAGTGCTAGACTTGAAGTCAAGAAACTCACACTTGCTAGTTGTGTAAACTCGAGTAAGTCACAACTTCTGTTTACTTAATTTCTACTGAAACGTCAGTGTCCTTTAATAGATTTGAACAGGCTGGTTTCAAGTTCAACTGGAAGTAATTGATCAAATTGCGTTAGCCCCCTGGGGAAGTTGCAGGAAGCAGTCGCACGTACCTTCAAGATATTTTTTCTTCATTAGAAAAAAGGTTGTGAGAAAGAATATTGAGTTCTCCTTTCTCTTTCTTGCTAGACAATCGGGATTAAGTTATTTGTCCAGGGTCACAAAGCTAATATCAAGTGTCTGAGACAGGATTTGAAGTCAGGTACTCTTCATCTAACTGCCCCTTGCTTCCTTTCCCTGCCACTGCCTTTTTTTTTTTTTTTTTTTTTTTTTTACTTCGATTCATATGCCTTTTGAAGTTAATGGAAAGGTGAAGCAAACTTTTGATTATTCAAAAGCGCTTAATTTCCTTTCACTTGTATTATTCAATCACATTTTAGAATTAATTGGAGGCATCTTAAACAAAACGTAGCATTTCCTTCGAGCCGGAGTCAAACCAGGAACCTAAGGATACCTAAGTATTTCGTTGCTACAGTCCTCCACTCTACCAACTGAGGTATTGAAGGGTGCGTAAAAGTACACCTACCGTACGTTGTATTTTAAAGGTGTGGTACTAGACTGTGCCAAATCATTTCTTCTCTTATTCCACTTCTAAGAAATGTTGCATGTTCAAGTACTAACCATTGATATTTGAGAAATTTTTGTAAGAAATGAAATGAGATACAAAATGTCAAGAAAGAAAGGCAAGGAGATACTTTAGAATAGGTAATTGAAAACCTTACACGAATTAATTTCCTAAAAATTAGAATGACCCTGATAGAAAAATTGTGGTGTTCTCTTCTTTTATATTATATATGATTGGTTCTCTAAGAGCAGGTTTCTTGGGGAGGTTAGTTTCGGTTCCGAGTAATAATCACCTCAAAATGCAGCCAGCTGATAAAATCCAGACGTTTATTTTCTCCTTCCAAGTCTTATCTCTCTCCTTGGGCCCAGGTAGCTTTCTTAGAGGCCTATCTCACTCCTTGGTTCCAAGAGCTCTTGCAGCTTGTCTGTCAGCTTCTGCCTCCACTCACTCCTGGCTCTCAATCTCCCAGAGTGCTCCTTGGCCCTGAGAGCTTCTTGCTTATATGCTATACACTGAGTACACACCAAATATTATATCATTGGGAAACCATTATTTGTTGTAGGATTAAATCAATTCTAAACTAGATTTAAACATTGTCTCCTCAATTCCACTTAGTACCTTGTTTCAAGTTTTGGCCCATAACATCTCCTTGTAGGATCAGATCAATCATATTGAACCATGATAAATTAGAAAATTATTGTCTCTATCAATTCTAATGACTTAACACTTTGTAAAGATTCCAACAAAAAATGAGTAAGAAAACAAATATGTAAATAAAACAAAAATATTGAAAAAAACTTTTTAAAAATTAAAAACAAGCGATTTTGGAAAAGAGGAGAAGGAGAGGTTATCTAGAAATTACTGGAGTATCTGAAAATCATAGTCAGAAAAAGTCTGAAAATGATATTTCAAGATATTGTAAATTAAAACTACCTGGAATAAGGTATTATTATTATTATTATTATTATTATTCTATGCTTTGAAATAAGGGGGAAATAAAAAGTGAAATAATCCATCAGTTACCTCTTGAAAGAAATCCCCAAATGAAAACTCTCGGGAATATCAAGAAAATCTAGTTTCCAAGTTAAAAAAAATTTCAACTGTTCAAGTACCAAGAAGCCACAATAACAATGAACAATACTACAAAAGAGAAGAGCTTCTGTAGTACAATATTCCAAAAGGCAAAAAAAAAAAAAAATAAAAAAATGCTGGTAATCAGTTATATTATCCAAAAAAATAATTCCACAAGGAAACAATAAATTTTATCATAATAGAAGATTTCCAGAAATCCTTGATGAAGTCCAGAACTGAATAAACATTTTGAAATGAAAATGCAGATTTCAAGATAAATGTGAAAATATACAAATATTTGTCTATTTGGAAGGAATATGTAGAGATGAATTATTTTCATGTTATTAGTAGTATAAGCAACAGATATCATTTCAAAAACTTTATTACCTTGAGAATCATAGCAATAATTTAAAATGATAGAGGGTCTGTGAGTAGTTTTATTTGGCCATCTAGAAAGAAAAAATTGGGAAGGGCAGTAGACCACACTAGGGAGGAAATTAAGGGAAAATGAGAGGGAAAGCACTTTCACATAATAGAGGTGCATAAAATGAAGAATATATAATCATAAGTATCATATGAATCCACCTTCATTTGAATTGGTTAAAAAGACCACAATTACACACACCCACACAGAAAATACATTAAACTTAAAAGGGAAATAGGAGGGAAGAGGTATCAGGAATGGGATAAGATGGAAAGAATTTCAACAGAGAAACATTATGCAAACTTTTTCTCTTCCACCACCTTCTTTCTATTTGTAAAGATGAAATGTAAGCAAAAACAAAAGTATAAAGGAATACAATGGAGAATACACATTTATCAGTTATAATTGTGATTATGAATGAGCTGAATTCACATGTAGGCCAGAAATACTGCAAACATTCACAGAAAAAAATGTGCTTTCAAAGCAATACTGCTTCAGCTGAACTCAAAAAAAGAGGGATATCAATCATGATTATAGACAAGGCTACATTAAATGTAGGTAAGATACAAAGAGATAGGTAGGAGAAATAATTATGCTTTAAGAAACAATAGATAATTTATCAATAAAATATGTGCAGCTAATAACTGTATTAAAATACTTACAGAAAAAGTTAATTGGAAACCTAAATATACTATAAAAGCATAATAGTGAGGAAACAACATACTCATTCAGACATAGACAAATGTAACCAAAAGATCAACAAGAAGGAAGCTAAGGATCTCAATAGTATTTTAGAAAAATTAAATATGCTAATGCTCTGCGAATTCTGGATGGAAATAGAAAGTAGTTCATATATATCATTCTGTTGCATGTGGAACCATTTCAAAAAGAGAATTCTGTAGAAAGCAGAATTTTTTTGATTATTTTGATCATTTTTATTTTCAAGACATATGCAGAGATTATTTTCAATATTCACCCACCCTTGCAAAATCTTGTGTTTCCCCAATTTTTTTTCCTCCCTTCCCTCTACCCCTTCCCTTAGACAGCAAGTAATGTAATATATGTTAAACATGTGCAAATCTTCTATTTGTATTTCCACAGTTATTGTGCTGCACAAGAAAAATCAAATTAAAAAAGGGAGGGAGGGAATGAGAAAGAAAACAAAATGCAAGCAAACAACAACAAAAAATGTGAAAATACTATGTTGTGATGCACACTCAGTCCCCACAGTCCTCTTTCTGTGTACAGATGCTATCTTCATCACAAGATCATTGGTACTAATGTACTAAGTTGTAACTATGTAAATCCAAGAGTAAACATTTTATGCAATGAAGAAAAATACAAACTTATCCCAATAAGACTAGTGGTAAAGCAAGATGCCTGCTACCATTTCTATTATTAATCAGAATTAACTAAAAATGCTAGCTGAAACAGTAAGAGAAGAAATAGAAATCAAAGAAATAATCATGAGGAAAGAGAAAACAAAATTATTTCCTTTTATAAATCATATGATGACCTGTAAGAGGCTCTGGACCTGACCCTCCTGGGATGAGTTGAGACGCCTTTGTGTCAGGCCCACCCTAACCTGTATCCTTGGACTACCAAGGTGGCGCTGATGGTGTGGGGGAGTCTGGACAGGTTGGGGGACAGGGGAGGCACAGTAAGGTTGGGCTCCTCCTTTCGGGGAGGGATCGGGGAGGGATCGGGGAGGACTCTCTGTCCCGATTGGTGTACAGCAATGAGGAAGGATAAGAGCTATAAAAAAGAGCGGCACGGGGTGGTTCGGGGAGACACGGCTGACTTGTAGCATCAATAAACGTCACTGTTTTATCAACCTCGGCTCTCTGTCTGGTGATTCCCTCCTCCGGTCTCCACGAGGAGGGCCGGAGACGTCCGCAGCCCCGTCAGGCTCGGGGAAGCTGGAAGAGGCAGTCTCTGTTGTGGTTTCCCGTTATCCTGTGACCTGGCCCGGCCCCCAACAATGACCTACTTTGAATATCCCAAGTTAAACAACAAAAGAATTAATTAAAACAATAAATTCAGCAAAGTTGCAGTATGTAAAATGAATCTTTATAAATCATCATTTCTAAATATTAATAACAATACCCAACAGATAGAGCTAGAAAGAAAAATTGTATTCAAAATAACTGTAAGTTATACAATGTTTGGGAGTGTATCTACCAAGAAGAACCCAGGAAACACGATCCCAACTGTAAAAACATTCCTTTTCATGAGTAGGTCAAGCTATTATAATAAAAATGTCAATTCTATCTAATTCTTCAATGCTGAATCAAACTCTTCTCTCTCTCCCTCATTCTCTCTCCATTCTCCCCCTCTTCTCTCTCTCTCTCTCTCTCTCTCTCTCTCTCTCTCTCTCTCTCTCTGTTCATTTATTATTATAGTGCTTTGTGGTTGGAACTGTGAATGGTTCCAGCCATTTTGAGAAGCAACTTACAACTATGCCCTAAAACTTAATAATTATGCATATTTCTTGACTACTATAATATTTTCTCCTCTTCCACCAAAGCTAAACAAAAAGGAAAATAATATGTACCTCCATATTTATAGAATTTCTTTTCATATTAGCCTAAAAATTGGAAATCAGGGGCTATCTTTAATGGAAAATATATTATGTGAATGCATTGGAATATTATTGGATCACACGAAATGCTGAAGAGTTTCATAGGAAACACGAAAGACCGAGGTGATAATAATGCAGACTCAAGTGAGCAGAAATAAAACAATTGATGCAACTATAACACTACTGTAGAGAAACACACCTTTAAAAGACTTAGAACTGGCCAATGCAATGATAAACGTGACCAAAAGAATGGACTCGAAACAGGACATGCATCTCCTGACAGAGAAGAGTTGAACTTAATATGCAGCGAAACATATTTTCGGAAGTGACTAGTGTATGAATTTTACTGGATCATGCTGCGTTTAGGATTAGAACTTTGTTTTACAAATGCACGTAAAAATCAATCATTTTAATCAAATTTCCAGGTTTGAGTTAATTGCAAGCCTCGTAATGCAAACCAACAGTGAAGTAGCTGGTAAGAAATTAATGAAATTTTAAGATGCTTAAACAGACGATTTTAATAGTATTTTTACATATAGAGAAATAATGTACAAGCTTTAGTCACGTTCAGACCAGTAAGAGAGAGGAACTTAATACTGAGGTCCTTTTCTGGGTCCTCCAATTTGAAAGGTCTGCTAGATTGCTTTCAATTTTAACTGTGAAGTTGAGAAAGATTTAGTTCATGCTAAAGAGGATGGAGTGGAGGAGGGCATTCTTCCTTCCTGGAGTTGCAAGCTACTGGCTTTAAAACATCTCTCACAACATTAGCTGTCACGCTCTGCCCTAACAAGACAATTCATGATTCCTGCTTTTTTTTAGAGGGGAAATCGTTATTAATTTTCTTGTCCTATGGTCTGGGCTTGGGTCTTTGTTCTCGATCCTGATCTCCAGCTCCTACTAATTTCCATCAGTTGCCTGGGACAGAGAACTATTCCCATTTTGAATGCACCTTTTTAAACGTAATAAGTTAAATCATGTATTTCAGATAGACAAAATGCTCCTATAGCATCTTAAGCGGAGACACAAACTGGACAGTCAACGCTTTCCTTTCTAAGGGTTTAGATTGATAAAGTCATCTTTAAGAAAGTCCAGATTTTACAAATCATTAGATTTCATTTTACTCTACTCCCCCAAGTCTTTCCTCCATGATTTGAAGATTCTTAACCTTCGAATAAAGACTAACATTTGATTTCTCTGCTTCTGCAGAAACGCTTGATTTCACTTGAAAAAATTTCACTTTCTATTTGATTTTACTTATTATATATCCAAATAGTTTCGTTTGGTGCCGTCTAGCTCTTCAGTCTTTTTAATCTAACCCCTATGGACTCGGATCCTATTAATTTGTATCTCTACTATAATAATTCCTTCCCTCTCTCTTTTCCTAGTCTCTTTCATGACGTATTTTTGTATTCACATTTTTAGAGAAGATAATGTTGCTTCTTTTAGAAAAGATGTTCTTGAACTTCATTTCTGAGAATGTCGTATCTATTACTGCCCTCCCTCCCTCCAAAAGGTAAGGAATTCTTGAGCTAAGGAGAAAAAAGAATGATAAACCTAAACCTTCTAAGTGCACCTTCCAAACAAGCCTTCTAAATTCTCTGGTGCTTTTATTTAAAAAAGATCTGATCAGATTGCTTACTGTCTTGGTGAGGGGAAAAGTGGGAGAGGGAGGGAGAAAAATTTGGAATAAAAAGATTTCCAAAAATGAATGCCGAAAACTCTGTTTACATGTATACGGAAAATAACATTCTTAGAAAATTTTTGAATGATGTTGGAGGGGATGCAGGAAAACTGGGACACCGATGCATTGTTGGTGGAGTTGTGAACGAATCCAACCATTCTGGAGAATAATCTGGAATTATGCCCAAAAAGTTATCAAACTGTGCAAACCCTTTGATCCAGCAGTGCTACTACTGGGCTTATACCCCAAAGAGATACTAAAGAAGGGAAAGGGACCTGTATGTGCCAAAATGTTTGTGGCAGCCCTGTTTGTAGTGGCTAGAAACTGGAAATTGAATGGATGTTCATCAATTGGAGAAGGCTGGGTAAATTGTGGTATATGAATGTTATGGAATATTATTGTTCTGTAAGAAATGACCAGCAGGATGGATATAGAGAGGCTTGGAGAGACTTTCATGAACTCATGCTAAGTGAAATGAGCAGAACAAGGAGATCATTATACACTTCGACAACGATATTGTATGAGGATGTATTCTGATGGAAGTGGATTTCTTTGACAAAGAGACCTAACTGAGTTTCAATGGATAAATGATGGACAGAAGCAGCTACACCCAAAGAAAGAACACTGGGAAATGAATGTGAACTATTTGCATTTTTGCTTTTCTTCCCGGGTTATTTTTACCTTCTGAATCCAATTCTCCCTGTGCAACAAAAGAACTGTTCGGTTCTGCAAACATATATTGTATCTAGGATATACTGCAACATATCTAACATATATAGGACTGCTTGCCATCTAGGGGAGGGGGTGGAGGGAGGGAGGGGAAAAATCGGAACAGAAGCGAGTGCAAGAGATAATGTTGTAAAAAAATTACCCTGGCATGGATTCTGTCAATATAAAGTTATTATTAAATAAAATTAAATTAAAAAAAAAAAAAAGAAAAGAAAAATTCCGAATGGCAGCGGTGGGATTCGAACCCACGCCCCCGAAGAGACTGGAGCCTTAATCCAGCGCCTTAGACCGCTCGGCCACGCTACCACATGTACCTTTGTTTTTCTGTCATTCTACAAATATATATCAGGCGCCTGTTGTGTGCCAGGTACTGTGCTAAATTTGGGGAATGCAAAGCACAAAACAGTCCCTGATCTCAAGTAATTTATAGTCAAAAAGGAAAGCCGAAGTAAAAAACATCTATATATAAGCAAGATATAGACTGGACAATATCAAAATATCAAAAATCAGGATTTTGCATTTACTCTTGGAGGTAAAAGAGAGCTTATCGAACAGCGAAACCATATGTTCAGACTTTTATTTTAGTAATATCAATTTGACAAATGAGGATTAATTTCGGTAGCGGGAGACTTGACCCTGGGAGACCAATCACTAGGCTATTGTCAATCGTGAGATCTGGGGGTGGGGAATTCACCAAAGTGATTTCAGTCTTGGAGGAGAAATGACTACTAGAAACAATAGTATCTGGAGCATAGAAAGATGGTGGTCAGAGAGAGAAGTACAGGATTATATGTAGATTGTGACCTTGGTTTACTGGGAAGATGGCAGTATCCTCAACTGTAATGAGGAGCATAAGAAGACAGGATTGTCTACTGTCAAGTATGCTGTAAGCATCGTTAATGTCTTAAATCTTGATAAATTCTTCAGGACTTTCAAAGCCATCAAAAAGATAATCTCTGTCTCAGTCTCTGTCTCGGTTTCTGTCTCTCTAGTCTCTCTGAATTTATGACTCTTACTAAGTTGGAGAGTCAGACAAGAGATAATAAAAGGAAAGAAATGTTTTTCCCAGTCTGCAAAAATTTATGGTATTATACATCAGAGACTAAATTTCTAACCAAAATGTAATTTCTCTACTATGAATTTCCAAAGGGGTTTGAATAAATGCTGGAATATCTTGTTTAGGTAAATTAGAAATAAAGTCATTTAAAAGTAACTGAATGGTCATGCATTTGTAAACTCTTATGAAGACCCAAAGTAAACACTAAGTCTTATCTAGCAGGCTTTAGCAACATTACCTAGAGAATCTCCTTGTGAAAATTGAGACTCTATAAAGCGTTTGTAAATATTGATCCAGATATAATTGAATTTACTAGTTTCCTTTTTAAGCGAAATGTATTCTTCTATTAGGATAATTATGATCTTTAATTTTTATAAGTAAATCAGACCTTAATGAAACAAATACACTTAATATTTGATATTAAAGTTATTATGTTTATATGCTTAGAAACTGAAAAAAAAAAAAAAGATGGATCCAAATTACTCTATACTGGTCTTAAACACAATCAGTATAAAAAGTCCAAACTAGATGAATGAAATGATTTTTTATATAAGATAATATGGAAGTGCATTCACCTGAATCAATGTCATTTGATTGGCAATAAGTTGGGCTTCATATTTTAAATCCACAATGTTGTATATGCTATCATTATGCTTACATGTTTTCTTGTATTATGAATTTTAGAAAATCATTTGTATAAGAAATGCTGTTAAAAAGATGATGCAATTGCATCATTGGGATATTAGCTTCTTTTGTATCTGGATACTGTGAAATTAAGTTATTAGAGACCTTCATCACAATGATCAAAAGTTATTTTGTGTTATTAAGTATTTAATTGGTTATATTTTTAAAGGAATAATAATAATTAATTGTGTGAGAAAAAAAATTTAAGAACCTCATAAAATCTCCTTATTTGTAAACATATCAGGTTGCTTGGAAACATCTGCTTGGACAAGGATCTAAAATCATATATCTGTTAAAGAATTTGCTAAATGTTTTGAAATTCCAAAATACTGAATTAATTTACTGAAGAAATGAGACCCCCACTTCTATCAGAAATATCCCTAAAATAGGAAGTAGAAAGGAATTATAATTTTGCTTATAATATAAAAATGATTAATATGATGATTTGTGAATATAAATATGTTAAGAGATAGATACCTTTTAGTATCAAGACTAAGTAGTCACTGTTTTTCTGAGTTTTGATTGAACTAGTATATATTCACTATATTCTAGAATGTAATCATATTATTAATTTGATGAATGATTTTTTACATAAGGATAAGTTTAAACTCAAGAAGAAAAAAAATAAAAAATTATTGAGTGAAGTTTTGGAAAAGTCTGATAAAGTTTTTAAGATAATGGCTTTTTATTAAAAAAAAAAACACATGCAAAAACATGTTTAACATATATTGGATTATTTGCTGTGTAAGGGAGGGGGTGGGGGCAAGGGAGGGAGAAAAAATTTGGAACATAAAGTTTTGCAAGAGTGCATGTTGAAAACTATTTTTTGCATTTATTTTTAGCTTTTTATTCTCAAAATATATGCATAGTCAGTAATCCACCATTCTAGGCAGATGCCAAGAACTTGAAGGAAGGGTGATTCAAGAATTGTGATTGTGCCTGTAGAAAGTTGAGGGAATAACCTTTCATAGGTGAAAGAAGGATCCTCTTGATTTAGTTTCCCCATTGTTCTGTTTTTCTGAACAGAAATGTTTTCCACCTCCTTAATCCTGAATCTGGCTATGATACTCTGTGAATAATATGGAATATATGATTTATTATTCCCCTCCCCCAAAATTTAAAAAATTTAAAAATTAACTATGATTCTTACTTGAAATCAACCAGAATTAAGGATGCTTTATCCTGTTAATATCTATGTTAAGTCATTCTATGCCCTTAGGCATAGGTTGTGATATTATTACAATCCATCTGTTCCATCATCTTCTCTTCATAGCAAATCTTTCTAACAATGACAGATAAGACTGTAAATATATATAATACATACATGTATATAATATATACATATTCATACATTAACATATATATATATACACGTGTGTGTATGTATGTGTGTATACACACTTCAGAACCTCTGTGTTGTTGTAATGGGAGATAAGTATAAGGTACATGTTGGACAGCCTACTTGGATGTTCTTTCTATATATAGCTCTATTGTTTATAAAGTTAGCTCCATAAGGTTTGAACTGGGTTTTGCCATATGAACTAATTACTGGAAGGTCAATCTGATTAGATTTCATCAGGTTTTCTAAATTATACTTTAGCTTTAGAAGGTTTTAGAAGTATTACCTAGAGAATCTCCACAAGTTATCTGAAATATGGATAGTGATCAAAGGGGAGAGAGAGGTATCCTGACTAGGGTTTGAGACCCTCTTGGGGACAGTCATCTGGGCAGTGGAAGATAAGGATATGCACAGATGCTTACCAGAGATGTGAAAGTACAGATCATGGACACTGACAAAGGATATAACACCACTAATGCTCCATATTGGATTTCTTTATTCACCTTATCCTAATTTTGCTTGTTTTATTAGTTCTTAATATATCATGGACCTCTTACCTATTCTGTAAGCTGTGTATCATTTCTAACTTAGACTTATATTGCTTTGGGAATTATAAGAAAATTATGAAACTATTGTCTCCAAGTGGGGAATTGAAGAATTAAATTTTTGTGTATGACTGTAACAGAATGCTGTAATAAGGGAAAATAATTTGAGTCTACCCACAGTCTGTTGCAAAACAGAAAAGAAAGGGCAATAGAGTTGCTGAAAAAAACACAGGGTTGTTTGTATAGGAATATCTCTGGATGGTCTGGAAAACAAAAAAGTCTTCAATAAGTAAAAGGATTTGAGTTAATATTTCATTAATTGGGGAACTGTTATCAATCAGAGTTGATGATAACTATGGGGATAAAAGTTTATTATCTGTCCTCTTTATCTCTATGATTTCAACTAATTATTGTTGGTTGTAGGTGGGGGAGGGAGGTTTAGGGAGGAGACCTGATGATGAACTTTTAGTATGTTACATTTTCTAGCTTTGTTAATTCTAATCATCAGATGAGACAATTTTTTAACTTTGCTTTGTAACTGAGAAAACATTTCATTTTTAGTTAATCTATTTCATTACTGGCTTGTTTTCAATGTTGGTAACAAACTGTATTGGTTCCATGAATGTTTTACTTATTGTTAAAAGAATTAGGAGTAGTGGAGTGCCCTAAATAGAGTGCTGGACCTAAATTTAGGAAGATGTGAACTGGAATGCAGTCTCAGACACTGATGGATATTATGATTGAACCTCTGTGATGACCCCGAATTTTAAAACCAGCCGGAGTCAGGAATTCAGGTTAAGGGAAAATCTTCAATCTTTATTCTTTATGGAGGTGAAGGGGAATCCAGATAGCAATGTGAGCAGCTCCGACAGGAATCAGCCAGCAGTCTCTTTCTGCCTCTCTCTGCCCCTCTACGTCGACCCACCCAAATTGTCATTTCCTATACAATACATCAGGTCTTGCACAAAGAGTGGGCCGGGCCATTCTTTCTCCAAGCTTATATATTAATAGAATATGGTCCAATTACTATTTAGCCTCCTGTGATTGGGACCTCAGTGCATCAACTCGAGTTTCAGCCCATTACAAACCTCAATTCTTTATCTACAAAATGGAGATAGTGATAACATCTATTTCTAAGGGTTATTATGAGGAAGACATGAGATTACATATGTAAAATGCTGTGTGAGCTTTAATCCCTATATAAATGTGTGATTTGTAATTTTAGTTGTCCAACTTTAAGTCCAAGCAGGTTACTAACCCCCTTTCCAGGTAACAGTTCTTTAAATAATTTAGAACAGCACAGCCCCACAATCTTGTCTAAGTCTCCAGGCTAGTCCCGGCCAATTCTCTCAATTCATACTTATCTAACAATATAAACTACGGTTGGGCCCAGAGATCTAAGGCACTTTCCTCACTTTCTTCACTGAGAAACTTTACTCTGTGTATTGATGATAACATTGACTTTAGTCTAGTATCTTTTTAGCTTAGGTTTTTGGCAATAGAAAGAAAGGAAACACCTTTACATCATTTGGACATTAACAAAAGAGGATTTATTTAACTGTAGCACAGAATAGATACTAAATTGGGTTATTGCATCACTTAATTCTGGATATGGAAAGTGAGGGAGAGAGGATTCTGGAATTGTTACTGAAAATATAGTGGTGCCCTTTAGGAACAGGTATCTAACAAAGTGAACAGAGTATTTGGGGGGGGGGTGCAAGAAAGGGGAAAAATAATGAGTTCTGTCAAGGTCCTCAAGCCTAGTCCATCCCCTCTCTTTTTGCTCCTGTCTTTTTACTAATCTTTCCAATAGATGAAGGAATTGAGATAATAAATTCAGTGCTTTCAATAAAATAAAAAACAATATTATCATGTTAATTTAGGATATTGAGTTTCAAGAAATATAGCTATTCATTCTATCAAGAACCATCCAAAGTATTTCTTCTCCCTATGAATTGAATCAGAGAAGGGTCAAAGAAGCTATACAAATTAGATTACAGACACACATACAAATATGTGTGTGTGTGTGTCTGTGTGTCTGTATGTGTGTATATATACAAATATATATACACAGATTCCCCAAATCCCTTTAAAATTTATTTCTATTTTGTTTTTAATTTATAGGTTAAAATAAATATTTCTATAACAATTTTTTAAAAATATGATTACATATAAAACTGCAAATCTATTATGTAAAACTTGCTATTCCTTTTAAATATATAATAGATATAAAAATTTCTTTTCTTCTTTCTTCCTCCCTAGAGATGGCTATCATTAGACACAAATATGTGTATATAGAGGGTGTGTGTGTGTGTGTGTGTGTGTGTATGTGTAAAATCATTCTATACATCTATTTATCAATTCTTTCTGTGGTTGCAGATCTCTGATTTGGATCTAGGCTCCACCACAGTACAGAATAAGCTCACAGTGCATCTTTGATCTTTCATACCCTATTTCTTGTAAAATAAACATGAAAAATCATAAAAATCTATATGTATGTGATGATTTTAGATGTATAGAGAGATACAGAAAGAAATAGAGAGAGGCGGTGAAGGATAGAGATAGAGACAAACAAACAGAAAAGGTCACAGAGAAGATGAGAGACAGAGATGAAGATAGATATATAGACATAAATAAATAGAAGCAGAGAAACAAAGTGGGGAGGAGACAAATTGAGGAAGAAAAACAGAGAGAGAGAGAGAAAGACGCAAAGAGACAAATAGACACAAAGACAGAGGCGGAGAGGGAAAAGAAGAGGAGGGAAGGAGAGAGAAATAGAAACAGGGACAGAGACGGAAATAGAGGTAGAGAGAGCATTATAGAAATTCTGAATTACGGTCACTGCGGCCAGATCTTACCGTGGCTTTTGCTCTCAGTGCAACTGTTACTAATACAAACCTCTTTGAGAAGAGTCAGGATTTTTCAGACTCTTTGTCTTGGTGCTGGATGGTGATTTAGCAAGTAGTGGGGAGCTAAATGAATGTGGAAAAGGAATGAAAGGCATCTTTCCGTTTTTTTCTGGTCCGTAAAGATACTATTTCGTTAATTGCTATCTACTGCAATTATTTTCTTCAAAATATGTTGAGGGGAATGGATTGAAAAATCTTGTGTAGAATAATACGAGATGGAGATATAAGCAAATAAGAACAAAGTGGAAGGTGAGATGAAGACATGGAAAGGGAAGGACTTAAAGAAGTTCTTTTATTGAAAAAATTTGCACTAAAGAAAATGAATACGGTGAATAGTATCCTGAAAAGTTAAAAGCACAGGTTAAAGGAGACGTGGCTCGTTGGTCTAGGGGTATGATTCTCGCTTTGGGTGCGAGAGGTCCCGGGTTCAAATCCCGGACGAGCCCTTTATGTTACGCCTTTCAATTTCCGGAACAGAGGATGCAATTTGGATGGTATTAGAAACCCAAAAGAAAAAAGAGAGAAGCACCTTATTCTTCCCTAGAGTGGAAAGAAAATTGGATAAGGATTCACAAAGTTTTCGTGTGAGTCACAGCTACAGGGGTGATCAGAGAACTACTTCATCTTTTTAAGATAAAGTTTCCTCATTAATATTGAGATAGGGAAACTTTTACATGAAAAAGTAGGAAAAATTAAAAGTAATTTCAAAGTAATTACCTGGGAAAAGACCAAAAAGGACTTCAGAGTAGTACCCGAATTCAGCCTTGAAGGAAGAGAAGGAACGTCAAGAAAGTGTAATGGAAATAGAGGGAGAGGGAAGAGTCCATTTCAACAATGGAAGATCTGAAGAATAAAAGACAGATAAAAGGTACAAGAATAGGAGTAGCAATTATCATAGTATAGTAGGTGTGGGAGCAGAATGAGAAGATGAAAAGTAATAAAGGCGGAACCAAAAATACAATTAGATTAAGAAGAAGGAAGAGCCATACACGGCTTTTATTTATCTCCCAATTCTTGATTTAATGACTGTTTCTGGAACTAACTTCTGTTGTGGAAATGCTAATATGATTTTTCCCCCTCAGTTGAGGAAGTGTTGTTTCCTAATAATGTTTAGTTTCTCTTGGACGAGAAGTGGAAAAAAGCAGCTTGAAAATAGGAGAAGCTGACTGTTTAAAGCCAAGTTAGGATCATATTTTCTGCAGATGACTATAGTTTTCTTTTAATTGAACTAAAGTTTCTGGAGAAAGTTGAAATGTATGTGGAAAATTAAGAAGAGATGTACAACAACCGTAAGAGACTTAAAGGAGGACGATGTAAAAGAAGAAAACTTAGGTCATAGATTAATTTGTAGGGAGAGAATAACGTGTGTGTAACAATATCTGAAGAAAATAATTGCAGAAGAAAAGGAAGAACAACTTTTGATTGACTTTTAAAAAGACCAGAGAAAGAAAACATACGAGTCCTTATGATTGTGAGAGCTCCCATGCTCAAGTGTGGAAGTCTGGTTAATTTTTAACTTTCTCTGCCCAAACAATTAAGGAGGCATCTTTAATTTTCACTTGTTTCCTGCCTTAAGTATTCTCTTCTAGAGGTGGAACCATTGTCTCAGAGCCTTTCTTTATCCACTTTGCACATCCTTAGGTACACAGTGAGGCAGCATGACTGCAATTACATCCAAATCAACCATAAGATCCTTGTGAAAAACTTTATTTGCAATCGGGAAAAGGGAGAAGGAAAACCCAGATTGCGAAAAAGGCAGCTCACTATTGAGGAAAATGTAATAGATTGGGAATCTGGAAAGGTAGTTCAAGGCTCAATCTTCAGTTTTTAAAGATACTAAAATTTTTAGATAGAAAACTTTCTTGACTTTAAGGAAAGTCACTTACTTCACAGTCTCTGGACTTGGATTCAGAGTAAAAATAGAGGATTTTATGAGGACTTTTCCAGCTCTACGAATCGGAATAAAAGAAAATTTCAAAGAGGCAATCATTTGTGGTTTTTGTTTGTTTGCTTGTTTATTTAGTTTTTGTTTTAAAGAAGATGGCAAGGAAGCCCGTGACTGCTTTTAGCAGTAATAGCTAAACTTTACCTCATCTTTCCATTGCACTTGGAATTTGTTCAATTTCAAGTTTATATATATATATATCTTTTCATTTTCCTTTAAAATTCCACCTAAAGTTTTAAAGATATAAAATTTTTTACATAGAAAAACCACATGATGGCAGCAATGAGATTTGAACCAAAACTCCGAAAAAATTAGAGCCTAAATCCGGCATCTGAGACATTCCACCAAATGACTTCTTATTTACTTCTCCCCCACTTTTTTTTTTCTTTTCCTGAGCCATTTCATAGCGTAATCTCAAAAAATAAAGATAAGTAAAACTGGGATCAAGGGAGACCAGTGCTTTGTTACAATAAGGTTTGGGCACTTTTGGTCCATATGTGGTTTTTGATTTACTCCATGGAAAATACTGTTTTTTGGCCTGTGTTTTCTCACATTTATATGAATCAGTCAACCACAGGCAAAGACAGAGCACAGGCTACACATCTTATGCTTTTATACATTAAGAGAACCAATTTGGTGGAGTAATATCTCTGATTCCCTCATCACTTCTGATACATCATTCTCTAAATCTTTTGGTGGGTCATGGTTTGTGTCCTAACTTTTAACTATGGATGAATGTCCAAATCTCTCCCCAACACCTTTTCTCTCTGTATATTTTGATTTCCTCAAACCCCAGATAACCTTTGTTCTCTGCTTTCCCCTCCTCTCCCCGCATCAGCCCTGATGCACCAAGCATACCTGTGCATCACTTCCTCCTGAATCTTCCCAGGGAGCCCTGGTTAGCCTCAAATACAGGCCTTTGACTTCTGTGTTTGCCAGAGGGCTTTCCCCAGTACTCTAAGGGCTGTTCTCAGCTTCGGAGAACTCAATATTACTAAATGCTTCAAGATTGGACATGGGAGTGGGGGGGAACACTGCACTCTAAAATATCTATTTATTTCTTTTCCGGGAAAGAGCTCTGATAATATTCCTGAAATCATTCTCCATTGGTTAACATACTCCCATTTCATCATATTCTGCCCACCCCAATGATTTTGAACCCATAGCTGTAAATGCACAAACCTCCTCTTTTAATTCTGTTCTTTTACTCCCATCCCCACCTTTGGAATACTGCTCTATATTTAAGAAATCTGATTTTATCTTTAAAATTTTCCTTTCTCACTCTCTTTCATTTTTTGCTTTTTATTAAACCTGAGTCTCTTCTGATGATATAGCTTCCCTAGCCATTCTTTTAAGTAACACTTGCATTTTTATATTCATATCTCCCAAGTCACTGGTCATGATAGGAAATTAGAATAATCCTTGCTCCTCAATATCACTTTCATACTCTTCTTCTCCCACCATCACTTCGTAGCACCTTCCCCTCTGTTGGTCTTTCAATTTGTATTTATTAGCCAAATAAAATTCTAGTGGCATAATCCTTCCTTCCTCAATGACTTCACCTGCCCTCATACTTAGAGACTTCAATATACATATTGGCATTCTCTTAAACATTTGAACATCTTAGTTCTTCAACTAACTTATTTTCTATGACCATCTCCATCCCATCTCAGTTATATACAGAGATGGTCATATTCTTGATGTTGCCTCTTTCAAATGTTCTACTTAGATCATCATGCATTCTGGAATTCCTTTAATCTGATCATAATCTTTATCACTTCTATCTTTCCCTCTACTTTAACTTCCCTTATCCTGTACTTCATTCTCACTTCCAATCCTTCTGCTCAGTTTACCAGACCATCATACCTGCATTCTTCTCCTTTCCCTACATCAATCTCTTGATGAAACAGTTCTATGCTAGACTTTCCTCTGTTCTCCAGATTTTGGATGCTTATTCTGTTGTCAATCTTGTCTTGCCAAGCTCCATCTTTATAGATCACTCCCATCATCTTCTGTCTTCACTTTTATTTATGTGATGCTGAAAAAAGCTGGAGGAATTCACAAAACTGTGCTGACGGGATCCATTGCAAGTCAAGTCAAATCAATAAATATTAAATGCCTATAAGGTCCAGGTATAGTGTTAAATGCTGGGTATACATAAGTCTGCTCTCAAACAGCTCACAGTCTAAAGAGAGAGACCTGCAAATAGCCAATCTATAAAGAGGATGCCAATGTAAATAGGAGATAATCTTAGAGGGAAGGCATTACCATCAAATTATGAGACATAATGATACATATGATAAAAGGCAATTATTTTACATTCCTCTACATGATTTACTATTGCAACCACTACATCATTTTTTCCAAACATTTTCAGTTCTTCTCAAGCCTTTCTTGAATCTCTTTACCTCCCCAACCCTCTCATTTGAAAATCCTTGTCTCATATACTTTACTGAAACAACAATGATAAACACATGAGATCATTTATGTCCATCTTCTCTTCTCCCCTTCATTTTACATAATTTAGATTATTTTTTTACTTTTATTTTTTCCTTCACCCCTACCTTATCTTAAGAGGTAGACCTTTTCCTTGTCAAAATATGCTCCTTTACATGCATATCTGGTCCAATTCTGTCTCACCTTCTCTAGCAGATTGTCCCCTCTATCATCCCTACTTTCATAAATCTTCTTCTCCCTGTCTACTGACAGTTTTCCTACTATTTACAAACAAGACCATGTCTCCCCATCCTAAAAAACAAACAAAAAACAACTCTTCTTTGACCCATCTATCCCCCTTAGCTATCCTTCATGACTAAACTCCTTGAGAGAGTAATCTATAGTCCAGTGCCTGAACATCCTCTCTTATCAGTCTCTTTCACACTCTGAATTCTGACTTCCAATCTTGTAATTCAATTGAAACTATTCTCTCCAAGTGATCTCTTAACTGAAGTCTAATGGCTTTTTTTTTTTTTCAGTCCTAGTCATTCTTTATCTCTCTCAAACCTTTAAATTGAGCGCTTTCTTCTCTCCAGGTTTTTTTTGATTGTTTATTTTTGGGAGCACTGCTTTCTCTGGTCTTTTCCCTACCTCTTTGACTCTTCTTTCTCAGTGTTAGATGAATCTTCATCCAAGTAACATCTGTCAATCTGAGGTGTTCTCCAATTATCTACCGAGTTCTCTTCTTTATACTATTTTGTTTAATGATCTTATCATGTCCCATGGATTTAATTATCATTTCCATGTAGATGATTCTCTGACACATTTATCTCTGCTTAGCCTCTCTCCTGAACTCCAGGCTCATATCACTATTGGTGTCTATTAAACAGATTGAACCATATTTCTTATAAACATTTTCAACTCAACATGTACAAAATGGAACTCACCTTCCTCCCCCAACCCACCTCCCCCCCCCACTTTTTTTTTTTTGCACTTTTTCGATTTTGCTGGGGGCACCATCATTCTTCCAAGCAGCTGTGTGGTACATTGTACAGAACCATGTATCTAAAGTTAGAAAGAGCTGAATTCACATCAGGCTTGAAACATTTACTACCTGTGAAATACTGGGCAAGTTACTTAACCTGTTTGTCTTAGTTTTCTCAACAGTAAAATAAAAGTAATAATTCCACCTTTTGCACAGAGTTTTTGTGAGAATCAAATAAGGTAATATTTGTTTTTTTTTTTTTTTTTTTTTGATTTTTAAAGAAATGCTTGTTTTTCCCAGATACACATAAAAACTTTTTTTTTTTTTGGTTATACATGTACATTTTTTTAAAAAAATTAAACATACTTCCTTATGAATCATGTTGGGAGAGAAAAATAAGAATAAAAGGGGAAAACCATGAGAGGGAAAAAAAAATAAAAAAAGGAGGGAAACAGTGAACATAGTAACATGTGTTGATTTACATTCAGTCTTCATGGTGTTTTCTATCCAAAGTTTATTGGAATTGCTTTGGATCACTGACCTGATGAAAGGAACCAAGCCTATTATAGTTGATTATCAAACAATCTTGCTGTTGCTGTGTACAATGTTTTCATTCAGCATCAGTTTACGTAAATCTTTCCAGGTCTTTCTAAAACCAGCCTGTTCATCATTTTTTATAGAACAATAATATACCATTACTTTCATATATCACAACTTATTTAGCCATTCTCCAATTGATGGGTATCTACTCATTTTCCAATTCTTTGCCATCATAAAAAGATTACTACAAACATTTTTGCACATGTAAATCCTTTTCCTTTTTTTTTTTTTTTTTTAAATGATCTCTTTAGGAGACAGAATCAATAGCAGCACTGTTGGATCAAAGGGTATGCAGTTTTATAGCCCTTTGGGCATAGTTCCAAATTTCTTTCCAGAAAGTTTGGATCAGTTGCATTAGTGTCCCAATTTTCCCACATCCCTCCAAGATTTATTATCCTTTTTTCCCTGCCATTTTAGCCCATCTGAGAGGTGTAAGGTGGTATCTCAGAGTTGTTTAAATTTGTATTTTTCTAATCAATAGTGATTTAGAGCCTTTTTAAATATAACTATAGATGACTTTAATTTCTTCATGTGAAAATTATCTGTTCATATCATTTGACCATTTATCAATTGGTATTCTTGTATTCTTATAAACTTGACTCAGATCTTTATATATTTTGGAATGAAGCCTTTATCAAAAACACTGATTGTAAGATTTTTTTCCCCTTATTATTTTGGCTGCATTGATTTTGTTTGTACAAAACCTTTTTAATTTAATGTAATCAAAGTTGTCCATTTTGCATTTCATAATGTTCTCTAATTATTTTTTGGCCATAATTTCCTCTCATCTCCAAAGATCTGACAGATAAAATATTTCTTGCTCTCCTAATTTACTTATAGTATCACCCTTTATGCCTAAATCATGTCTTCATTTTAACCTTATTTTAGTATGAGGTGTGAGATGTAGGTTTATGCTGATTTTCTGACATTATTTTCCAGTTTTCTCAGGAATTTTTGTCAAATATTGAGTTCTTATCCAGAAACTGATATTTATTAAATACTGATTACTATAGTCATTGATATCAGAATATTTGTGAAGAACTTAGCATGTGTCTGCCACATAGTAGATACTTAATAAATCATTTCCTTTCCCTTCCCAGTCACTCAGGCGTTCATCCTAGTTGTCATCACAATCATTCCAGATATAACATCTGTTGCCAAGTTCTGTGGATTCCACAGTAGTTACATCACTCATATATGTTTCCATCTATTCTCAAAGAGCCGTCTCCCCGACTACAGGAGGTCATTACCTTCCAATTTGATTGTTTCAGTAACCCTTCTGATTCCTTGCTCTGCTTCAAGTAGTTTCCCACTCCAGCATCATCTACTCAGCTTTTAAATTGATCTTTAAGGGAAAGTTCTGGTTATCACATTTTCCTGTTTAATGAACTCCAAAAGTTCCCTGTTACCTCTAGGATCAAATACAAAATCCTCTGTTTAGCGTGTAAAACCTTTCACAATCTTACTTCAACCTATTGCACCGTATTTGTTTTACTTTACTCTCCCTTGCCTTCTATGCATTCTTTGGTTCAGCCAAACTATGCATTTTCTCCTCCTCATTTCTGACATTCCACCTATCTCCCCAGTCTTTGCACAAATATATCGGATACACACGTTTCTTCTCACCTCTATCTCAAAGTGTAGCAATTCTTTCTTTTTCCCTTCCTTTTTTCTTCCCTCTTTCTTTTCCTCCCTCCCTCCCTCTCCCTTTCTGCCTCTGTCTCTCTCTCTCTGTGTGTGTGTGTGTGTGTCTGTCTGTCTGTCTATCTGTCTCCTCGTCTATATCTTCAACTCCTAGTACAGTTCCTGGATATCTCAATAAATGCTTGTCGAATGATTGATTAACTTTAAGCCTAAGAATCCTATGATTCTTAGGAGGAAAGGAGGCATCCCCTATCCCTGCAGAGTTATTGGAAGTCAGGGGTCTTTCCTATTCTCTCCTATATCCTATTAGAGAGGTAATCTATTTCATATAAAGCATGCAGGATAAAAAAAGATAGGTTCCTTTCAGAGAAGATGTTGACTTTAGATTATCAGTAGGTCTACGTAGTAAAATTCTGAATCTCAATTTTCTCATCGGAAGAATGGGTTGATAATACCTACTTTTCAGGTTTGTCGCGTCTATCAAATGAAATAATGTACGTAAAACACTCTTACAACTTTAAAGTGGTATCAGGATTTTGTTGGACTGAAATGTTTCTCTTTTTTGTATATGAAAACAGAAAACCAAAAGTCCGTATGGGCAGACTGGTTAGGAAAGAAAAAGGGCTCGTCCGGGATTTGAACCCGGGACCTCTCGCACCCTAAGCGAGAATCATACCCCTAGACCAACGAGCCATCTACACAGGGACCCTAGGATTCCTTTACTTCTGGAAAGAAAATTTCAGCCACGTCAAACTTTTTCGTACTTTTTTTTTTTAAGCAACAGTTGGGAATCCGGAGCCACCTGCTGGACGCTATAAATAAATGTACATTTTCAAACTTGAATTACTAATGAAGATTTTCTCCTGTATCTTTGAACTGGGGCAAAATTACAGCGTTGAAATATGATCGAAAATTAGAGATATGAGGAAAAGAGAGGGATCTTTGGGAATGTCCAATGAGGGAAGAGGAGAGCCTGTGTCTGTGCAACGTTTAGAGGTGTTTTAAAGCAAGAAATACTTTACTGTGTCTGCAGTGGTTAAGTTATTGCTCTATCTGAAGGCCTAGGGATATAGGAAATGACCTTGTAAGTCTTTTTCACTCCCGGTTATGGATATAGGAGATGCCACCCTTTGTGTGCCTCATTTTGATTTGGGTCTGTGCTTCTTTTCTTCTCTCATTCCGACTGTGTCCCACAAGAGTACGAGACAAGAAGATATTACTTACTTCTTCCTCTCTCCCCACTCTGTCCTTCCCCTTCCTGCCATGTGTCCTCCTCTCTTCTTCTTCGATTTTTCCTCTTTCCTCTTACCCCATTGTCCTCCTCCTTCTCTCATCAGTCTTCCTTCCTTTCCCAGTTTTCTCTCCCCAGTCTTCCTTCCCGCCATCTTTGTTATCCTACCCACCCTCTTCATAATCGTACCGCCCCTCTCTGCTCTCAATATATTTTTCCTCTTTCCATCCTTCATTTTACCTCATTTTCATCTTCTTTCTTCCCCATTTCTTTTCAACCCCGTTTATTTCTTATCCCTCATTTCCCACTTCTAAGACAAAGAAGCTAAATATGTCTTCGTTAGAACAGTCCTTATACAGTTCTCTCCATCTAACTGAAATTTCTAAACAAGTCCAATTCAGCTCTTTCAAATTCCCTTTATTATGGAAAAAGAAATGACAATGCAATTACAAACAACTAACACATCTAACCATATAGCCAAAAACAGAACGATCAACTTTTTCGGGCTTTTTTTTAAGGTTTTGCGGTTGGTAGCGTGGCCGAGCGGTCTAAGGCGCTGGATTAAGGCTCCAGTCTCTTCGGGGGCGTGGGTTCGAATCCCACCGCTGCCACAGCTTTTTGAGCTACTCAATCAATCTGCAATTTTCAGTTAATATCTTTTAGTGAGAAATTAGAAAATGAGTGGATGCCCATCAGTTGAGGTAATAGGTGAATGAGTTATGGTATATAAAAATAATGGAATGTTATGGTTCTATAAGAAATGACGAGCAAGGTAATTTCAGAAAAACCCTGAGAGACTTACATGAACTGATGCTGAATGGAGTAGAACAAGAGAACATTGTACACAGCTACAAGATTATATGATAATCAACTGGGATGGACTGGGCTTTTTGCAACAATGGAGTGATTCAAGGCAATTCCAATAGATTTGGTTTGGAAAGAGTCATTTATATCAAGGCAGAGAACTATAGAGACTGAATGTGGATTGAAGCATAATGTTTTCACCTTGTTGTTGCTGTTGTTTATTTTGCTTATGTGTTTTTTCCTTTCTCGTGTTTTTCTTTCATCTTTTGATGTGATTTTTTTTTTTTTGCTCAGCATGAAGAATATGGAAATATATTTAGAAGAATTGCTCATGTTTAACCTATATTGGATTGCTTGCTGTCAAAGGAAGGAATTGAAGGAGGAAGAAGGGAGAAAAATGTGTAACTAGATTTTGTGAAGGTGAATGATGAAAATTATCTTTTGCATTTGGAAAAATTAAAAAGCTGTTAAAAGATAAAATATTTATATCTTCTGTGTATCTTGAACATTCCGGAGTTTTACCATTCAAAGGAGTTTTACCATTCAAACAGTATCTTTACCAAGTTTTAAATGGGAAAAACTAGAATTGGATAAAAAAATTTCATCACTGGAAGTTTGACAAACATTGATCAGAGCAACTCATGAAAACTATCTGCTTCTTAAAGCTAGCCTTGGAAGCTGACGGAATACTATTTTAAAAAAAGTTTATATTAGAGAATTTACAGAATCTTTAATACTCCCTATTCCATCAAAACCATTCTTGTTAATTTCCTGATCTCAGTGAACCTCTGAAAGGAAAATGTCTCAGGAAAAGAATTCACCACAAAGGGGGTGGGGGTGGGGGGTAATGACAAATTTATTGCTAGAATCCTGACGTCGATTATAATTTTACAATTAATTTTGGTTAAAGTAACATAATGTGTGTTTAAATCAAAAAAAAAGTTATCAGAAGTATTTTGGGGAAAGCATCAAGAACTCTTCAAACTCAGTATTCAGGGACTAATAATCCAAGGCTGACTACTAAGAGAGATCTAACAGCTATTTTGATGTGACTCTTCCTTCCCCTTGTTTTTTTTTTTTTTAAACACTGATTCATTTTCTGTCTGTCATTACCTTACTAATTTCCTCTAATTTCCCACTTAAGGTAAAAAGTTGAAATCTTTTAAAGCAAGGTTCGAAGATTTAATAAATATTTAAAACACCAAACCAATCAACAAACATTAATTATTAAGAGCTTACTATGTGCCAAGAACTTCCAAATGCTGATAGTATGAAGATAATTAGAAAACAGTTCAGTCACCAAGAGACTCACATTTTAAAGAAGAAAGAAGAATAGTTAAATTAAATAATAATTGAGATACTTTGTCAAATCAGAATTTTCTTTTCTCCCTTTTTTGAGGGGTAGAGAGAAGGGAAGGGAAGGGGAGAAGAAAGAATGTGAGAATAGCAGACTCCATTTTATATCATGGTCTATCAAACTATAGAATAAGATTACTTCCACAGAATATTCTTTCAGTCCCTTTCCCTCTCCCTCTTCCTCTTCCTCTCCCTCCCTTCCTCCCTCCCTTTGAATATCCTTTCATACCTTCCCCTTATACTATCACTATCTCTTTTATCTTTCTTGCCAAATTCTAGAAAAATCCATTTATACTCCAAACTGGTTGCTTGCACTTGCTGGCATTTAATTCACAAGCCCCTATGAGAGGTATCATAACCTTATAATACAGCCTAAAACTGTCTCTTAACTGTCAAGCTCGATATTCATTTCTCTCCAAATTGATCCCAATAGACTTTGGACAGAAAATATCATCTGCAACCAGAAAAAGAATTGAGGAGATTGAATGTAAATCAACACATGTTATGTTCACTTCCTTTTTTTCTGTTTTTTTCCCCTTTAAAAAAAAAAGGCTCCCATGGTTTTCCTTCCTTCCTTCCTTCCTTCCTTCCTTCCTTCCTTCCTTCCTTCCTTCCTTCCTTCCTTCCTTCCTTCCTTCCTTCCTTCCTTCCTTCCTTCCTTCTTTCCTTCCTATTTTCTCAACTATGAGCTCAATTCCAATGTCTGATCTAATTCTTCTCTCTGTTTTGATAATTTAATTAGCTTCTATGAATTCAGTAATCATTCCTACACAGATGGTTCCCATATCTAACAGTACTTTCTCTCCTGAGCTCCAATTCTGCATTACCAGATAGCTGCTAATGGAACATTTCTAACTGAATGTCATGCCAGCATCTCAAGCCCAACTTCATCCAAACAGAACCCATTGTCCTGCCTGGAAACCCAGTTTTCTTCTTAACATTCTTATTTCTCCTCATAGAATTTCATTATAAAAGCTTTGTATATGTTGCAAATATGTTAAAGTGCATATATTGTTTTCCTCCGAAGACTGTGAATTTGAGGTAGGGCTGTTTTTATTTATTTTATTTGCATAAAGACTTAACTACTGCTCATCACAGAACCTGATACATTGTAGGTATTTACATAATTGTTGATTTATTGATCAATTAACACAAAGTATAAAAACCCAACCCTAATCTTGGGGGACAGATATATTAAAAATAGATATAAAATGCTATTATTATAATAACCATTCCTGCCAAGATTCAATCCTTTTTTCCCTTTCTTTAGGGAAAAGATTGATTTTATAGGAAATGGGGAAATTAACTTCATAGGAAAGTAGAATTTTTATATAGACCATAAAAACAACTTAAGAATATGAAATGAGAATTTAACATTTTTAATTTGACTCATCAGTCAAAATTTCTTTATCATAATGTGGGGCAAAGCAACCATTAACAAACAGATTTAGACAGATAAGAATTTTGAGAATTTGTTCTGTTCCCCATTCTCTAACCTTCATTCCCCAGAGTTACTGACATGAAAAGACAGGTAGGAAGAAAAACTATAGATCAGGTTAACTTGGCATTTATGCAAGGCCTATTCTGTGCCAGGCATTTTGCTCAATGAACTTTGAGTTGTTAAGAAATTTGCTAAGTTGGTGTCTGTACTTTAAAAGTAATCCCTGAACCCAGAGGAAAGTTCCTGTTACAGTCACAACCCATTGCTCTATGGTTTTTTTTTTTTTTTTCCTTTGGAACACACTGAAACCACCACAATGGTCCTCTCTCATGATTATTTCCCACCTTTATCAGTCTTTATCCTCTAATTTTGGGAAGCCTGAACTTAATGACTTTTTCTAAAAGCCTCCCTATCATATCAAACACTATTCATTTTCTTTTAAAAATATTAATAGCTTTAACTTTATTAATAAGAAAATAAATATATATGTAAACACATATGCATATGCATATGCATATGCACACATATGTTTTTATTATTAATTTTTATATAGCTTTTTATTTACAATACAACACAAATGCATTTCATCATTGACCCTTGCAGAACCTGTTCCAACTTTTCCCCTTTTCCCCCCACCTCCTCCCCTAGATGGCAGGTAGACCAATACATGTTAAATATGTTAAAGTATATGTTAAACACAATATATGTAAACATATCCATACTGTTATTTTGCTGCACAAGAAAAATCGGACTTAGAAATAAGGTAAAAATAACCTGAGAAGGAAAACAAAAATGCAAGTGGACAAAAACCAAAGGTTGTGCTATGTTGTGGTCCACACTCATATCCCATAGTTCTTTTGCTGGATGTAATTGGTTCTCTTCATTACTGAACAATTCAAACTGGTTTGAATCATCTCATTGTTGAAGAGAGCCACATCCATCAGAACTGATCATCATATAGTATTGTTGCTGTGTACAATGATCTGGTTCTGCACATTTCACTCAGTATCAGTTCATGTAAGTCTCTCCAGGCCTCTCTGAAATCATCCTGCTGATCATTTCTTATAAAACAAATTATATTACATAACATGCATATACCACAATTTATTCAGCCATTCTCCAATTGATGGACATCCATTCAATTTCCAGTTTCTAGCCACTACAAAAAAGGCTACCACAAACATTTTTGCACATACTGGTCCCTTTCCCTTTTTAAAGCTCTCTTTGGGTATAAGCCCAGTAGTAATACTGCTGGATCAAAGGGTATGCACAGTTTGATAACTTTTTGATCATAGTTCCAAATTGCTCTCCAGAATGGTTGGATCCGTTCACAATTCCAGCAACAATGTATCAGTGTCCCAGTTTTCCCACATCCCCTCCAACAGTCGTCATTATCTTTTCCTGTCATCTTAGTCAATCTGAGAAGAAACACCAGTTATTTTCAAGTCCTGATAAATTTCTTGAAAGTATGTCCAGAAAGTCATCTCCTGGACTTCCTACAATAATCACTGGATTCCTCCAATAAAAAGGGCATTGTGTATGTAAAGATTCAAGCAATATATGATAGAAAAAAGTGGATGGGATATGTAATTTTAACTAGAAACAACATAACCAAATCCAGTTCTAATAACCGTGGACTAATTAAAGACTTTACATTGAGCACATTGAACATCTATCAAATTTACTGAATTCTAATAAAAACAAAAACAAAACCCATGTTTTACAAAGAGGTGTGTTTTATCCCTCTTTCCCTTATTTGAAAGTTCCTAGGTCGAGATGATTTCTCACAGACGGACTTCCTTTAGGGCAATAGATGACGTTTAGCTATTTTCCTAAAGAGAATGGGTAGAAATCTGTTCTATACTTGTTAGAGTCCAATATGTAATAATTGGTGGAGTTTTTAGAGTTCGTATAAGACAAATCCTGAAAGAGACAAGAGAAGAGTGCCGAATGCACCCAATAAATGCAAAAGTCCAGGTAGGCCCTGATAAGTACAATCATAGCTTTGGCTAAACCTTGGTAGTTATACGAATATCACACCCTCGAGAAAAGCATTGAGATCCTGAATTACCTTTGTCTTTGTGTTGGACAAAGTTTGTGTCAGGTTTGGAAAGATGAATTAATCTGGCAAAAGGGTTTTCCTTCCTGGATTTAATGGAGGCCATCGTTGCCTTCTCCTCTCCCCCACAATTGTACTTCATCTCACACAGATGCCTGTATTATTCTTTCTGTTATAGTGCAGGAGTTAGTAAGAAAATAAAGGATCAAAATGTATAGAATAAAATGATGTAAATGAAGTGTAGATAATTGAAAGTGAAGAGGCTGGAAGATTAAATCAAAGAAAAGAGCATTGAGAGATTTAGGGGAAAATATATGATTAAAATCGGTACTATATATACAAATAAAACTACCTCCTAAGAGAAGTGCCTTAAATGAAATTCGAAAAGAGAGCTTGCCATGTAGCTGGCTCGTTGGTCTAGGGGTATGATTCTCGCTTCGGGTGCGAGAGGTCCCGGGTTCAAATCCCGGACGAGCCCAGGGTTCCTTTATTGTTTGTATCATCATTTATTCTTTGAACTTCTATATCAGAAAGGACAGATGACTACAATTAATTTCCTGTCGAACTGCTCACCAAACTCCAGTTGCCAGCTTCGAAAACTACTTTCCCTAACCGTGAAATTTGGATATTGGGCGAGACCCAATACTTGGAAGTTTTTTTTTTTTTTTTTTAAACATCAGGACAATACCTACTACTTAACAATGAAAAAATAATGTGTGTTGCCCAAAAAGCAAGTGGTAAGCGCTAGACCCACGACAATTAGGTTCACTTCTGTGAGGACATTGATGAGTTGGACAGAGGCCAGAGGGAATACAATTTCATATACTCAAGTACTTTGACATCACACCATGATAGGATGCAATTAAGTACTAAGAAACTTGGAAAAAGGGGAATTTGTTAAGCATTTGCTATACGCCAAGCGTTGTACTTAGCGCTTTAAAAAATAGCTTATTTAATCTCCATAACAACCATGTGAGGCACTATTTAGCATCTGAGAAAATGGAGGTTTTTCTACATCAAGTAAGGTCTGAAGTCGGATTTGAATTTGTTTTTCCCAATTCCCGGCCCATCATGTTATGCTCTGCACTATCTAGTTACTTGAAGAAAAGAATTCTTTGGGAATTGATGTCTATGAAATGCCACAATTGAAAATAAATTTCTTCTTTATCTCCAAGCCAAAGACTCAGACTCAGATTTTCCTTTTTCTCTCCATCTGAGACTTAAACATTTAGAAAATTAGTAATTAGAAAAAAAAAAAACCAAATAATTCATTTAGCTGGAAGACGAAAAGGAAGAGAGATGTCTTCTAGGCACAAATTAAGAATCTTGCTATACCTGGCTCCATAGCTCAGGGGTTAGAGCACTGGTCTTGTAAACCAGGGGTCGCGAGTTCAAATCTCGCTGGGGCCTGAGTTAGCAATATTTTTCAACTTCAGTTTGAAACCAACTCGTATCTTTTTTTTCAACTAGAGTATCCTGGTTATACATTATATCCTTCCTTATCACATTTAATTTAAGGTTCGTTGTCTGACTCGACAAAAGCGAATTTACCAAGTACAGAAACTGCCCTTGCCTTTACAAACTGTACTCAGCAGAATTCCTTAAATCAGGTTCACAACTACAAAAGCGCCCACGACAGGAGGAAAGCGGTTTTTGCAATAGAAATCGGTAGTTTTTAATCGATCTAGTTAGTCCCGGGAAGGGTGCGGCTGTGGATTGCATAATCTGAGATATGGAAGGGCTCTAGAAGCTTTAGCTCAGCTGGAGACACCGCTTCTGGAATGGTGTCCGTCAGGAGCGGGCGCGAAAGAACAAAATGTAAGTATTCGCCCTTATAATACAGAGGTAAGGCCCGTTTTGGTTTGAGGAGGGGTCACCTCCAGATCTGAAAGCAAGATGGGAAAGGACGCAGTCTTCAAACTCCGCCCCTCTCCAAGCCCCGGAAGAAGCTCCATGTCAAGCCACTTCCGTGTCTGCATTTCGTCTTTCCGATAATTATTTCACGAGTCGCAAAATTAGGGGTAGAGATCTTAGGGATAGCGAGCAAAAGTCACAAAGGCTCCTTTTTCTTCTCTTTTTTCCTTCCTGCTCCTATTACTCTCCTCAGAGAACTCGTCTTTCCCTAGCTTCCGAACAGCTCTCCAAAAATCTTACTGTTCCTAACCAATACAAAGATGCTACGTAGTGCTGAGGGAGCTTGGCCTTATCTCTAAATAAGACCTTCGTAAAACTCTCCCACTTTCTGACATATGTTGTAGCGAGGGAGACTGGAGAAAACGCTTTCATTGGAAGATAGATTCTTAGTTACCTAGAGATCCACAAAGTATTTAAAGTGTGACTGTTGCTAATTGTTTCAAAGAAGGAACGTAATCTGTAACATTCACGTATTTACTTTTATCTGTCATCTTTAACTCACATAAACTCCCAACCAATCACATTTGCTCGAGTAATAAATGGCAACGAAGTGGGGAGGTTTCTCAAAGAGAACATTGCTCCATCTCAACACATCCAGAAATCAAGAAAAGGAAAAAAAAAATTAAGGGCATAATTGGGTACAGGCTGGAGGAGAGAATACTGATTCTCTGGGACCACGAATTAAGGCTGGAAGAAGTTAGTGAAGATCCTGTCTGGGCAACAGAGAAATCTTTTAGAATCCTGGCTCTGAGATTTAAGTTATCTATTCCTGCTCCACGAAAATTGCATATATATTTTTGTCCAGAGCGCCTCCATTCAAACTATCATCCTTTGCAAACCTTGGATTCCTACTTTGGAACCATCTTGGGTACCAGACTACTTCCTAGGTTATTCTCACAGCCTGCCACTGAGTGCTCGCCTTTCCTTCTTTTTCCCACTCTATTTAAAAAAAAAAACAAAAACAAAAACAAAAACAAAAACAAAAAACAACTCTTCTGGGCTGGGACTATTTTGCTTATTTGTCTTTGTATCCTTCTTTCACTGTCCATTTAACATAAAGCCCGTAAACTCTTAATAAAGCTCTATAATAATTTATAACAATACCTACCATTTATATTGCAATTTGTCAGCAAAGTACACTGTAATGTTCTCTCCAAAATGTAATGTTCTCTGTTAGTTTGCTTTCTTGGGGCCTCTGGAGGCAGCCTTCGTTTCAGTTCAGTAATCACCACAAGTACAGCCAGGTGTTAAGAGTCCAAATCCTTTATTGTCTCTTTCAAAGTCTTGTCTCCTTCCTAGGGCTCCGTTAGCTTTCTTAGAGGCCTATCCTCTCCTTGGTTTCGAGAGCTTGAGCTCCTGCCTCCTTCTCTGCCCTCTGAATCTCTCTGAATCCAAAGATTTGTGCTTCAGCCTCCAGCCACCACAAAGGTGGAATGAATATCTCAGCCTCTGATAGCTTCTAGTGTGGTTGTCTTTTCTGGCCCTGAGAGCTTCTAGATTATATGCTCTACACTGAGTACAAACCAATCATTATATCAATAAATATGGAATATATATATATATATATATATATATATATATATATATAATGGAAACCATTATTTGTTGTAAGATTAAGTCAATGATGAACTAGATTTAACCATTGTCTCCTCAATTCCACTTAGTATCTTGTTTCAAGTTCTGGCCCATAACATCTCTTTGTAGGATTAAATCAATCATACCGAACCATGTAATTAGATAACTATTGTCTCTAGCAATTCCACTGACTTAGTACCTTGTAAGAATCCTTTGTTACAAGTTCAGAGTTCTGGCCCATAACAGTACACCATATTGTATATAAAGATAAGTTATTCTATTTTTTCTTCACAATCACCCTTGATGTTAAGTGATATTATTACCCCATTTTACAGAATAGAAAACTGAGCCTGAAAGATGTTAAATGATTTCTCCTGAGTCATAGTTATGATATAAGGATAGATTCACAAGTTGTTTTTTTTCTCTAAAGTCAACAGTCTATTCATTAAAACATCTAGCTGTCTCAAATCAATTAACCAATCTATCCATCCATCCATCCATCTATTATGTCTACTATCTACCTATGTATCTGTAATGTTTGGGTTAGCTTTCTGGAGATCTTTCGGTTGAGCCTTGGTCTCACCAGGAGAATGATCAGGAATAGAGTCTAGAGTCTTTATTGTCTCCTTCACAGTCTTTCTCCTTTACAGTCTGTGTCTATCCCAATCTGACCCAGTCTTGATTTTAGTGGAGGAGTGCAGGAGGCAGGCGAGCCACCAGGAAGATGGTCAAAAATGGAATGTTCCATTTCCAGTCCTTCTCTGCCCTTAAATACCCTATTACAATTACAACATACTAAATATGTGTTAATTAGAGAACTATTACATCACCATACTAAGTACTAAGGTATATGTAAACTAGAGAACCATTATATTATCAGTTCCACTGAGTTAATAACTTGTTGTAAGTATCCTTGTTTCAATTATACATCTCCAGAGTTCTGGCCCTCTACATGTATTAATCTACCTTCTTCCAAGTTTTTGTTAAAGGGAAGGGAAAACAGCATAGGACCTAGGACAAAACTTCCTTCGAGTTGAAATCTATTTATTGATGACCAGTTTCAGGAAGCTTCATTCAGGACATCTTTATTCCACCTACTTGTACTATTCACTAGCCTAAGACATCAAAAACTCTTCCAATTTTAGACCCCTTTTATCTGGAGAAATGGTTATGTGACCAGGATATATAGGTATATAAGTCAAACATTTACCGATAATAAATCATAAGTTTGCAACCTCCACATTCAGTTATGAGAGCCAATATAAAGTCTGGAACCACAGTTTAAGAAGCTCCTCTCTACCCTACACATCTCCATCTTATATAGAGGGAAAACATAATGTACTTTTCTTGCACATAGTATTGCTTAATAAATGTTTGAATGTATAAGTAAATAGCACATTTTCCTTTGCAATTAATTTTACATTCTCTTCATATATATTTTCCCATCTTTCTAATTCAAACATAGAATGAGGCTAGATTTGAATTTATAGGACCTGAGCATGAAGTCACAACTTCATCTCCCCAACAGTGACTCAGTTTCTTCATATATAAAATGAATAAGGACACCCTCAATGATCTCTAATCTGCAGAATCTTTCACCTCTGTTTATGGTCTGATGAACCCATCCTTGATCCTCACTTTCTAATTTCTTATCAAAGCATCTTGAAATCTCCCTATGACTTTCATAACTAATCTTTATTCCAACATAGTTTTTCACAAAAAGAGGGTTAGAATTTCCTTTCCCTGTTAAATGTGAAAAGTAGGATGATAACTGCTAGTCTCCTATTGGTGTCATTTGATGACTATCAGTGCAGTTTACAGAGACAAAGAAAGGCATATTTATTTCTGACAGATTTTAATATATGATTTTGCATTTGGTAAGGTTCTACAAGGGTGAATGTTGAAAACTCGCTATTATCATTTAAAATAATTTTTAAAATAAAAGCTTTTGTGTTTGGGCCCTCACTGCCTTTGGTTGAGGGAAACACTCGATGGAGTAGCTTCTAGATGTGAAATCCACTCCAATCAAAGGTCTTTAACATCAAACTTTTATAAAGTTGTAGACAAAGCTGGCACCAAAAAGACTTTCCCTACATAAAGAAGGAGAACCTTCTTTATAGTTAAGTTCCAGTTATATTTATATATATAGTTAAGACCAGTGAAATAAAAGTAAATTCTCAGGGTCTTCCTCTCTTCAATTAAATTTTTTATGAAGGCAAACTAAGTCATCTTTGGCCTCCATTCTTATTAGCTTTTAATTACTGAATGGGCATTGCCTCAGACAAATTAAGATCTGGGAAAGACCCTAGCTCATAAAGGTCAAGTTATCCCACTGCATCCAAGTCATGTCTTGTCATTTGCCACAGGATTCACTCATATGGGGCCTGGAAGAGAAATGAAATTGATGACTTTGCACAATCCACTTTCACTTAAATCCAATTCACTTGCAAGTCATTACCTTCCTGAAGTCATTAGTCCTCTTTAATAATGAAAGATGAATAACAAAAACAAAAAATAAAATATAAATAATAATAAATAATAAGTTTGTTTTGGTGGAGGACAGGGTTACAGAGAATTCTGTGCAATCTAAAAAGAGGCTGGTGTGTATGTGTGTGTGTGCATGTGTGTGTATGTGTGTAATACTCCAAACAAGGATTTATTAGCCTTAGCATATATACACCCTGAGAGATGGAGATGGGGGAAAATGTCACACCAGTCAAATCACTTTTCACACGTATGTATGTATATATGCATATATGCATGTACATATGTGCAAATACACATACATATCTCATATGTATATTTTTGTTTGACTATAGTTGTTTACATGTTGTCTCTCTTCAGACTATGAATTCCTTTAGAGCAGAAATTATCTTTTGCCTTTCTCTGCATCCCCAGTGTTTTGCACAATGACTGATATATTACTTAATAAATGCTTATTGATTGACTAATAAGTTAAAAATGTATTGTTTTTTAGGGACACTGTATAAGATAGTGATGCTATTTTTCAACATTTCTCTCTCTCCTTCCCTTATAGAATGAAACAGAATTGCCTTTTATGCTACAGCAATTGAGTTTGTGGAAATCCTGTCAAAGTGCTTATGGAAAAAACAAAACAATATAAAACAAAACCTCAACAACAACTCTCTGTATCATCTCAAAAATTCCTATGCATGCCAAGAAATGATGTTATATTAATGTCAGTATTTTTCTATAATGAAATCAAATGCTGTCAGCTCTCCCAATCACCACAGTAAACATCCTTTATAATTTTCTGTCTCTACAGTCTCACTGTACCCAATTGATACTTCATTCTATTTAATGTTGTAATGAGGAAAAAGTCCTGGATTTGGAAGTCCATATTCCTGCATCCAATTCCCAGGTCTACTACTTTAACCATTTTCTTCAAAAACTCCATTTCCTCTCCGTGAAGTGAAGTGAATTTGTGTTTGGCTCCTAATACCATGAGGACAAAAGAGCCATAGCACACACCCAGAATATTAGCCTATAGAATCATTACATCATATAGTACATGGCGTTTTCTTTAAGCATATGGCATGAACTAGAGCATTTTAAATCTATGTACATTTTAATCTCCCCAGATGACCTAACACAGACTATTAATTGTTATTATTGGACTGCTTCTCCCCTTCCTCCCAACCCCATCCCCACCCCCTTTTTTGTTCTTATTTTTGTTACTGTGGAAGACTCCTGGATAATAGAGAGGAAAGGGACATATTTGGAAATGAAAGATGATATAAAAACAGGTACCATGTGTAAAGAGGGCCAGTACTGAATAAGTCCACGTACAGGAATAGTCCGCTTCTGGTTTTACTTGAAGCCTGCTCTCTCTGTAAGGGCGAACAATTCGAAACATTTGCTCACCACTTCCCTTAACAATGAATGAACGACATACTTCAGATAAAGTTAGGATAATCTTGATGGAGAATGCATTTGACAAGAACAAGTCATCATAATTATGCTATTTACAACTCTATTTTGACAAATACCTTGTTATTAATAATATTAATTTCTTTTAATAACAATATTATTAATAATAAATATTATTTACGACCTCGTTTTGATAGATGCCTTGTTATTGCTAGTAAAGTTGAAAATGAAATATCGAAGAATGTTTTATACCTGGAATGTACATAGTGCCATCTGGAGGTAACTGGTTTTAATGCAACACTAGCCTAAAAAGTATATAAACTCTGCCTCTCAAATTAATAAACGAAAAATTGCAAAACATATTTTCCCACCTGGGTCATGAAACAGTCACTTTAGATTCACACTATTAGTATTCACTGGAGCCGAACTCCAATAACCATGTGGTCTGGCCAATGATATCCTAGTCTTACGAGCATGGACAGGGGACGCACGTGGCTGGCTGGTGAACCTTTTTTCAACAAGTATAATTGAGGATACCGCTTTTACTTATTTAGATAATTTTCCCTTAGTAATTTGTTCATTATTTAAGTCTTTTTATTTCAGAGTATGTGCCCAGAGTATAACATTTCCACTGTTTCCAAGCCATTTTAACTGGTTTTTTTTTTTTTAAGTGGTTGTTCAGCTGGAGTGTTAGGTCCTTATACAGAGGGACTTTTTTGGGTCTGACTTCATTAGAATGAGGAAACTAATCTGATGTGGGCCTCCAATGCACAGCAGCCCTTGGTTCTCTTTCACTCAGGCTGAGACCTATGGACATTTAGCCCTGGTTTTGCTTCTGACTCTGTCCTGCTTATTGTTTCTTGCCCCTGGGTAAAGGAGTATTGGAGCTAGCTTTGACTTTGTGAGCTTTAAAAGGGAAAAGGAATGAGCCCACAGTGGTTCAGGAACTGGAGTCCATAACAGAGTTTATTGGCAGCTGAATTAAATGAAGGGTGACCTACAGGAATCAGCGTCACAGTGAATTTGACTAGAAACTAGAATGTTATTTTATTTAAATAAGGCAGTTATCATTAAGTGGTCTATGGATTTGGAAGTGAACGTTATGAGGCAAATAGTTTCTAATAACCATTATAAATTTGAGGACAATTTACTTTTCTAAAGACTATGTTGGGGCAAAATATAGGAGACATTCCTATGTTTTATGAAAAGATTATTTAACGCTTCTGTTCTTGGTATATCTTTTCAGTAAAAACCCCTTTTGTAAAAGCTAGTTAATGGTAATTAGTAAAATAATACTTGGGCAATAATCAATGTCATAGATGATACTGAGAAGATATTAACTGGCATTGCTTAGATGATATTGAAGAGATAATTTAGTCATTGATACTGGGGGAACACATTGTAATGGTGGCTTCTATCAAAAGCATTAAAAAAGATACTTAGACTCCTTCTAGTACATGTAGAACACTGAAGGAAAGATTTACTCTTATTCACTTTATGCAACTTGCCAGGAAGAGTGACAATTAGGGTAAGAGATCCCAGAGAATGTGTAGGCTACACAAGATATCAATAAAACTTAAAAAAATTTTTCATTTATTTATTAGTTTGCAAAATTTACTTTAATAAGATTTTCATTTCCATTTTTTCTCCCTCTCTCCCTTCCCTAGGTAGCAAGCTAGCTGATATGGGTTATATGTGTACAATCGTATTAAACATATCTTGAAGTAGTCATCATGTGAAAGAAGAATCCAAACAAAAGGGGAAAACAACAAAAAATGTAAAATAGCATGCTTCAATCTGCATTCAAATTCCAGCGTTCGCTCTCTGGATATGTGCAGCATTTTCCATCATAAATCTTTTGAAATTACTATATGACTGAGAAGAGCAAAAGCTTATCAAAGTTGTTTATCTGCATAATGTTGCTAATATGATGTACAATGATCTCCTGGTTCTGCTTACCTCACTCAGCATCAGTTCACACAAATCTTTCTAGGTTTTTCAATAAAACTTTAAAAAAATAGCATTACCTCTCTGCTCCATGACAACAACAGTCTGTAAAAAGGTATGCTACAGTGGAAGTACCATATGCCTTTAAATAGCTTATTTCTTATAATAATAAATGAAGAGAATTGTCATAGAATGATATCATGATCTTTAAAGCACTGTGAACTGTGGGGCATTATTATGTGGTACTTTTGATTAAAAGTCCTCCCCTGAAAATTTGGAGGTGAAGGAGGGAGACCATAATTGTTAGGGAATTAAATGAATTTTTAAATAAACGTGGAATACTTTATCTTTTTTTTTTCATCTTTTTTATTATAGGTTTTTATTTACAAGATATATGCATGGGTAATTTTTCAGCATTTACAATTGCAAAACCTTTTCTTCTAATTTTTCCCTTCCTTCCCTTCACGCCTCCCCCAGATGGCAGGTTGACCAATACATGTTAAATATGTTAAAGTATAAGTTAAATACAATATATGTATACATGTCCATACAGTTATCTTGCTGTACAAAAAGAGCCAGACTTTGAAATAGTGTACAATTAGCCTGTGAAGGAAATCAAAAATGCAGGCAGACAAAAATAGAGGGATTGGGAATTCTATGTAGTAGTTCATAGTCATTTCCCAGCGTTCTTTCGCTACACTCATCATCATACAGTATTGTTGTTGAAGTATATAATGATCTCCTGGTCCTGCTCATTTCACTCAGCATCAGTTCATGTAAGTCACTCTAGGCCTCTCTGAAATCTTCCTGCTGGTCATTTCTTACAGAACAATAATGGAATACTTTATTTTGACAAGATATAGGAGGGGACAGATATAATTGCACTTGCCAATATTCTCTATTCCTGGGAAGATTGAGGCTGCTTAATTTTTTCATTTTTGACCTACAATGAAGCTGAATTCTTTCAGATCTCTACACTAAATCTGACAAAAATAGAATGAGCTCTCAGAAGCAGAAGACCATCATAGTGCCCAAGGAGGGGTGAATAGAAAATAGGACATGCTAATGTTTCTTTGATAGTCTATATGGAAAAGGTCTTGTATGTGGATATTGAGCTTTTAGCCTTGAGAGAGAGAAATATCAACTTTTAAAAAAAGACATAGGAGAGCTAGAATAGTTATTTAAGTGTTTGAATGGTTGTCATATGAAAGATGAATTGGACTTTTTTCTTTTTTAAAAATTTTATTTTTTATTACACTTTATATATATATACACATATGTACATATATACATACACACACACACATATATATGTGTGTGTATATAGACAGCTACGTGGTTCAGTGGACAGAGGACCAGCCCTGAAGTCAGGAGGACCTGAATTCAAGTTTGACCTCAGACTGATTTCAGATACTTAACACTTCCTAGCTATGGATCCTGGGCAAGTCATTTAACACCGATTGCCTGTATACACACACACACACACACATACAGAGAATTTTTCAACAGTGACCCTTGCAAAATCTTGTTTTCCAATAATCCAATATATGTTAAACATGTTTAAAATATATGTTAAATACAATAATGTATACATATTTATGCAATTATTGTGCTACACAAGAAAAATCAGATTAAAAAGGAAAAAAATGAGAAAGAAAGCAAAATGCAAAGAAATGAAAAAGAGTGAAAATACTATGTTGTGATCCACACTCAGTTCCTACAGTCCTTTCTCTGGGTGTACATGATTCTCTTCATCACAAAATCATTGGGCTTGGACTCAATCATCTTATTGTTAAAAAGAGCCATGTCCATCAGAATTGATCTTCATTGTTGCATTGTACAATGATTTCCTGGTTCTACTGATTCCACTTAGCATCAGTTCGTAGAAGTCTTTCCAGGCCTCTCTAAAATCATCCTGTTGATCATTTCTTACAGAACATTAATATTCCATGACATTCATATATCATAACTGATTCAGCCATTCTCTAGTTGATGGGCATTCACTTGGTTTCCAGTTTCTAGCTACTACAGAGAAGGCTGCCACAAACATTTTTGCACATGTGGGTCCGTTTCCCTCCTTTAAGATCTCTATGGGATATAAGCCCAGTAGAAACACTGCTGGATCAAAGCGTATGCACATTTTGATAGCCCTTTGGGCATAGTTCCAAATTACCCTTCAGAATGGTTGGATCAGTTCACAACTCTACCAACAATGTATTAGTGTCCCACATCCCCTCAAACATTTGTCATTATCTTTTCCTGTCATCTTAAGAAATCTGAGAGGTGTGAATCAGATTTTTTTTCCTTTGTCATATGCTTTTTTATATCACTTTTTTTTTTGTCATATCACTTTTTAAAAAACCAAAATAAATCACAACCCAAAGCAAATTTAAAAAAAAAATTCTCCATCCTACTTTGGTGTTAATCTATCATTGTATCTCTCTCCTTTCCCTCACTACCAAACTTCTAGAAATAAGGCTCCATTCACTAACTCTACTTTTATGGGCTCTATTCACTACTATTCTATTGAGTTTCCTATTTTTAAGTCATCAAAACCAATGACACTTTTCTGTCCTTGACTTCTTCATAGCACTTAACAATGTAGACCATTCCTTCTTTGAGACATTTTTTAATTTGACTTCCCAAGTTCTGCATTCTCATAGATTACCTCTAAGAAAGAGTGACTCCTTTATTTGGCACTGTGCAATACCCAGAACCTTAGTATCCAGATAAATAATAGTCAACAAACAAGAAATGAAATAAGCTCATGTATTCTCTATATTTTTCAGTTAGTTGCAAAAATTGCTAGAAAATAATTCATGAATTCTCCTACTTTCAACAAAGATGCCCCTTTTCAAGTCAATAAGTATTTATTCATTATTTATTTTGTGTAAGGCACCATGCTAAGTGCTAAGGATACAAAGAAAGACAAAATCAACTCCTTCACTCAATGAACTTGCACTCTAATAAGGGAGATATGTAAATAACTACGTACGACACACACAAACTCACACACACACACACACACACACACACACACACTGATATTTTTGAGGTAATTTCAGAGGGAAGACACTAGCATTAAGTGAGAAGCAAAAAGACTTAGAGAAGAAAATAGGGTTTTATCTGGGATTTGAAGAAAGATAGAGAAAGCTAGGGGGCAGAGCCTGGAAGAAAAAGCATTTGGTCTAGGCCACAGCCAGTGAAAATGCACTGAATGCCTGTAATGCTCTATCTTATTTCTACATCCTGGCTTCCTTGACTTCCTTCAAGTTCCAGCAAAAATTTAAGACACTTTTCCCAAGGCTTTTGAATTATACTTTCTTTCCTCTGTTGATTATGTCCAATTTATCCTGTGTATACTTTATATATTTGCATTAGACTGAAAGCACCTTGAGAGCAGAGGCTGGCTTTCTTTGTCTCTACAATGCTTAGCACAGTTTTTGGCATCTAATACATGGAGAATGAATGGCTATTGACTGACTGACTGGATGGATGAAGAATTGAAGTTTCTAATGGGAGGAACTACAAGGAAATCAGTGTTCCTGTATGGTAGACTACAAGGATGGTAGTAAATTTTAAGAAAACTGGAAAATTCAATTCAATAAATAATTTGAGCATCTATTATGTCCCAGGTATTGTGCTAAAAACGTGAAATGCAAAAAGAGGTAAAGAACAGTTCCTTCGCTCAAGTTGCTTACAAGCCAAAGGGAAATGGGAAAAGAAGAGGTTTTGAAGGACTTTAAAACACAGATTATTCTCATAAATATTTGTAAAGATAGGAAAGGAAGTATATTGAAGGGCAGTTTTTAATGCCATTTTGGCCACAGGAGGTAGGGAGTATGATGGGTATGATAATAAAGTCTGAAATATCCCTATCCTCACCACATACTTTGTTTTTTGCATCCTTTCCTCTTTAATATACTGTAAAAAATAGATTCTTCAATGTTTTTCAGTGCTTGGGGGTGGGGGGAGGAAGAAAGTGTTTTCTTTGATAAGGAAGTACACTCTGTTTACTCCTCTCATTATTGTTTTCTTTATTGACATTTTTCCTTCCTGTTTTCTATTCATTATTTACTATCAGCCCATAAGAGCCTGTGATTTTCAACTGTAGTGATTCCACTACTAACATTCAACAAAATCAGCAATCATACTGAGTGTAATGGTTCCAAAGAAAAGATGAGAACATGAACCTCTCTTTTATTTTCAAAAGTTAGGGACAACTTGGAGTTTTGAATGCAGTGACAAATCCAGATAATATATTGCTTTTTTTTTTTTTTCTAAACTGATTTTTCTTCCCTTTCTTCATTTTATTCTTTGTTCCAGGCATGACTTAGTAGAAGGTGAATTGAATTTTGCATTTTCTCTTAAGGAGGCAAGGGGCATAAGTACCAAGGGTCTAGTAAATAGACATTTTGGGGGAACGAAGTCTTCTTGTTAATGTATTGACAGCTCTTTAAAGAGATACAAAAGGAATTCAATAGGAGCAGATTATCGTTCTGGGCAGGTCCTCCCTTTATTTAAGTCTACTTCACATTGAACGTGGGATTCCAGTTGGGCTATGAGTGAAGGACAGTACTAAAGGAAAAAAGGAATAACAATGGGAAAGAGCAAGAAGAAAATGGATACGGATAGTATTCCATTTTATAGATTATGTAAAGTGCACCAAAGGGAGTAGATTGAAAATGTAAATTTGAATTTGATTCCAGAGGGCCTTCAATGCTAACGATAAGAGTTTATATGTTCTTCTGTATTGGAATGGTACAGTACCCTATGTAATGATCAAAGCAAAGAAACAAGTAGAGACAGGCTTTATATCAGGGGATGTTGTTCTTTGTTTTCAAAGAGGACCATGACATCAGGGAGGTGATGTCTTGACATGTAAGTGAATTGAATTTAAGTGAGGGAAGGCTGTGCAAGGTAATCTGCCTCACTTTCCCTTCCAAAGCTGTCTGGGTCCACTGGCCAGATATAGATCAGGACGACTGGACATTGCCCTGAGTGCAATGGGAGATCTTGGCCTTTTTAAGGTAAAGTGTTCAACAGGTGTCAGTTTGACCGAAGCTACACCCATTGAATGATTACGGCTGAGTAGCAATTGAAGCAAAAAATCTCCTTTCACCTCATCCAAAAAAAAAAAAAAAAAAAATCCAAACAAGTAAACAAACAAACAAGTAAATAAACCAGGGAGGGGAAGATCCTCTGGATTTCTGGCTAAAGCAGAAATGATTGCTATTCAATCTAAGCGATTCGGGACCCAAACAGGACCAAATGGGACCATTGAACAAAACTTAAGTGTTGATGGTAGAAATGATTTTTTAAAATTACATATATGGCAATAGAGATGCAATTTGGGAAACAGAGTTTTCATTGGAGGACCAGATTAGCATAGATTGATTGAGCACTTGTTGAGTTTGTTGTATAATTATGTGCAGGTTTAGGTTGGATAAGTTGGCTTTTGTGTTTCTTCCAATTATGAGATTCTATGGTTGTTTCTGAACTATTCTTCCCTCATGGCAAGACGCCAGGCGTTTATATTTTCTCCTCTTTTAATGACAATTGTTGTTAAAGATCATGGTCTCATCAGTTTTAGATCCGCATATTTTATAGAAATCTGGTCAAAAAGAAGATCATTTATAGCTCCTACATAAAGCCTTTTAGCAGTAGTAGGAAGCAACTCTTAGGGAGCTAGCAGAGGGCAAATCATTGAAAACTTCTAGTGAGATTTTTTTGCACCTGGGTGGGTATTTACTAATTGGTGGTAAATCAATATATTTTGAAGATCAAAGTGCTAGTGTAATTATTCATGGTGAATATGACGAGCCATTGAAGTAGCCACTAAAGTATTCTTAAAAAACAAAATAAAATGCTACCTACTAGTCTTTCCAGAGGTACTTATTTTATAAAGAGGATTATAGAAGCTGTGTGTGTTATGTACCCTTCGATAGCTCAGTTGGTAGAGCGGAGGACTGTAGGTTGTACATCTGTAGTGATCCTTAGGTCGCTGGTTCGAATCCGGCTCGAAGGAGGTACAAACGTTTTAGAAGACACTCTCCCAAGGGTGTTTACCCCTACTTGTTTACAAATGAAATTCGATAAAGGTGTTTGTGTCCTCCCTTTCTGGGCAAAAACTCTCCCAAACTCGAAAGTCTCTAATGTGAGATTTACCCCTGCTCTGGTGGGTCAGTAATTCCCGAGGGAAGTGGTTTCGTTTGAAACTTCGGAATGATGGCAGGAAACAAACTTCTCCTGCTTAATCCTTTTTTCTTAATTAAAAAAAAAAATTGTTTTGAACCTTCGGTAACACTACAATACTCAAGTAGAGAATTAAGTACTAAAATCTCAAACGTTTCTTTTTTCTATATTGTCCCTCTCCCTACTATAACCATCCTGCTCCTCTTCTCCTTCAACCCCCCTCCCCCCAACATTTTCCCTACTAATACTTTATTCTGAACTAAGAAATCTTGAAAGTGACTGCAAAAGCTTTCTAGTTCAACTGGTATCTCATCAGGAATCTCCTCAAATAATTCTGATAGCCATACAACCTTCACTGGAAGACCGGCAATTTCTCATTGGGATAGCTCCATTCTTTCATTCTTGACTATGACCTCTAAAACCCAGCACATCAAGTCAACCCTTTTCATTTCCCTTTCATTCTTTCTTGCCATAAAATCCTACGGATGATGTCTATCTCTATTACCAACTCAGTATAATAGTTCTTAGTTACATAGATTTCAAGTTTACCAAAAGCGCAAAGCAGGGACATTGCTTTGGATTTAGGATACTTGGTTTCTGCCATATACTATTAGGACTTTGGGCAAGTCACGTCACTTTGTTAAATATTGTTCATATTCAGAAGATGAGGTCAAGAAGGCTAAGAAACTTATATATATATATTTTTGGTGGCACGCGAATGACACAATCACTTCTGGTTTATGGGATGAATAAAGAGTGTTAGAATACAAGCCATGAACTATCTCCCAGGAAATGATATACTATGTGCTTTCAACAAGAAAAACAGACCTCCTTCGAGCCGGAATCGAACCAGCGACCTAAGGATTGCCTCAGATTTACTTTCTACAGTCCTCCGCTCTACCAGCTGAGCTATCGAAGGGGTTATTCTATGTTAATTTTGTGGTTGACTTTTCAGGAGGAGATTACATAGTCTTGGCATTCATTTCTTGAACCAGAACTTTTTGAACCAGATTCTTATTTACATACCTTTTAAAGGTGCATTCATTCAACAAATAACTGAACGACTACTATACAGCAAGGAATTGTGGGGCAATACAGTAGTGAATAAGATGATCGTCTCTCAAGGAGGATACAATATAATAAAAGAGGTCAATTTATGCGAATTGCAGTAAGACTACTGCTTATGTGGTCAGTCTGATTTAGCCTAGAGAAGAAAAGAGTGGAGAGATTTATCTCCTTCTGCAAATATATGAAGGCATGGAAGACAATTAGACTTACTCTGCTTGCTTCCCAAAGATGAAAAAGGGACAATGGAGATTCATATTAGGAGTAAAGCAGATTTCAGCTCAGTATAACTTCCCTAAAGTTGAGAGCTGTTCTAAGACCTATTTACTACTTGAGAAAGTTGAGTTCCACATCCCTGGAGCTATTCAAGCAGAAGCTAGGTGACAATATACCACTAGGTATATTGTAGAATGGATCTTTGTATCAAGCAGGGTATTGGATAAAATGATTTTAAATCCCTTTACACTCCAAGATTCAGTGAATCTTAAAAAAAAGAAAAAACCACAAAAGAAATATACAAAAACTATTTTAAAAGTTCCTAATAGAATAAGATCACATTCTACTGAGGATCAAAGAGGGCTTCTGTGAAAAGGAGACATTTGAGTTTGTCTTGGAGAGATGTGCAAGATTTTGAGGGATAGAAATGGGTGGAATCAAATCACTTCTGACTGCAAAATATAATATATGGTAAAGGAATCACGAAATAGTTCATTTTGATAGAGTTTCCCTCTCTCCCCCCTCTCCAAATTCTATTAAAAGTCTATTGAACTACTATTATTTTTAAGGAAGTTTCCTTCTTCCCTAGAATGGTTCAATCTAAGGGCTACAATTTTGCTCAATCCCAAAGATTAATAAATGCCCCTGGGAGCTTTTCTGTTGTCTAACTTTGTCCTTTCTCAAAGAACGCACAAAAACGACTGTCCCCTATACGGAGAAGGAACGGCTCAGTACTCAAGCAGTATCTTGCCGCGCTGTTCTCTGCCCAGTAATAAGGATTCCTGGTTTTTCTTCGCATTCATGACAGAAAGCACACAGAAGTCTATAGTTAATTGGTCTCTGAATTCAACAGACTTCTTTCTGCTCAAAATGTAAATGACACTATTCCTCCGCTTCTCTTCCATCTCTTAATCTAAGTAGTAGTCGTGGTCTCCTGACAGCTTTTGCTGAGAACAAAGTTAGAAGTAAAATCAGCCAAAAAATATGGGTTTGGGAACGGGTCGGGAGGAGAAATGGGAAAGGAAGGAGTAAATGATGTTGTGGCAGAATAAATAATAGATGAAAAATAGGGGAAAAAAATCCAATTATATAATTCAAACCAGAAAACAAAAATCCATTCGCACATGACACAGAAGGAGTTCAATTAGGTATAAACATGTGTGGCTCGTTGGTCTAGGGGTATGATTCTCGCTTTGGGTGCGAGAGGTCCCGGGTTCAAATCCCGGACGAGCCCTTTTTTTTTTCTTCTTCCTAGTTTTGGTGGAGTTTCTCTTTTGAAACGTATGAACAAAGTCTATCAAAACTTTTTTTGGCCTCCACTCTTCCCTGTTTAAACAGAGTAAAGGGAAAGTATTGGGAACCTCGTTACTAGAGTAAGGTTACTCTATTTCAACGTTTCAATTCCCGTCCGCCAGTCTCAAGCTTGCAAGCCAGCTGTGTCCTGCCGTTTGGAGTTATAACTCTTCCCCAACCCTGAATACAATCCTTTTCTTCCCTCTGTTGCCCCCTGGAGGTATTTCAGGAACAAGCTCCAGGACTCCGACTGCGGTTCCCATTTCGCTGATTTCTGGCTCTGAGGTCCAAAAAACAACCCTCAGAGCCATACCAGCCGCTCCCATCCTGGGGAGAACAAAAATGCAGCAACAAGTTTCCTAGTGTTAGGTTGGGGAAAAGGGCGCATTCCCAGGCTGAAATTATAGTATTGATCTTAATTCCTAACAAGTTTGTCAGAGGCCTGTGTTATATTGTCTCTCAAATCGGCACACTGTACTAACACGTACAACATGTACATATACACCACACACGAATACGCATACACAATAGTTACACACAAACACGCCCACAACATCTGTTTCCTTTCCTCTGCTAACATCCTCCCTTTTTCCTCTTCTCACTTCTGGGTTTCGTTTCACTTTACCGACTCTTCTACTGGCCATTAACTCGCCCCAAAGACAACATATAGCGTATGTTCCTCAGTTTGCACTTTTTTTGTATTATCTTGGCTTATTTTTCCCCATTCTGAGCCTAGAAGCTCATAGTAGGAGTCCTATGAACTGTTGTTGCATTAATTTCTTATCAGGAACTAGTGTCTGGTGATAGAATAAATCTTTTACCTTTTGCTAATTCTTCTTCTCCCGTTTTCATTTCATAGATTCTCTGTTCTAAAAGGAACCCTCTTTTAGTCCTAAAAGGAACCAAATTACTGAAGGAAGAAACAAACAAGTCTGGTGCTCCACCATCACACAGTGAGTTACTTTTTTTTTTTTTTAAATTGTTGTTATTTAGAGAAAGGGCAGGGAGGGATAGGAAATTCCTTGATTTTCAGTCTTGGACTCACTTTGTCTTTAAAGAAAAAGAAAAGAAAAGAAAAAAAAGAGTTCGGAGTCAGATGATGCCCCCACCTTCCAAGAATTTCAGTCAAACAAAACAATTCAACATTTTGTATAAGTCTGACCATCTATAATCCACTTCCTCTCTTCTGAGAGGCCAGAGGCATGCTTCACTCAGTCCTTTAAGGAACGATTGGTCCACTATGTTGGTCTTTTTAATGAAATCATTCAGGAGTTTTTGCTTTTGTTATTGTGTCATCATGTAATTATCTTGTTAACTTAGGGTCTGCCTCAGTTTCTTCTACTCTTTTGTCTAACATCTTGCATTAGCTATTTCTCAGAGTGTAACACTCCCACATTACATTCACATGTGTCGATTTAGTTACTTCTCCATAAGGGCACCCAGACTCTTAATCAGTTAAGTCAAATGTATAAGAAGTCAGTATGTTGGAAACATCAGTCTTCCTTTAAAGTTGAAGTTGAATGTTTTGTTTTTCTATTGGTATGTGGGCCAACTTTTTGAGGTTTAAAGGTCATGCAACATCCCTTATCCTAAGTAGAACAAACCTGTGTTTTCTGCAGCTGCATATGCCAGAACCCTAAGACAGGAGCTTCTGATATGTATGGCTCTTAGGCTTCTTATTAGAATTTTAGGAAAATTTTCAACCCTGGCTTGGGACTCGTCATATAATGATTATTAGCAGATGTTAGTTCTAGTTGTGGATGAAAAGGAAGGCTGGATAAGTAATTCTTATTATAACCTCTTATTTCAGCCTTCTCCTTCCTATATTCTATAAGGAAACATTTATTAAATATCCTTAGAATGCAAAATAATTAGAAGAGGAACCAAAAATATGAAGCAGAAAGCATCTGAGATGAGCCTTAAAAACAAAGTAGATTCAGATATGAAGGGAGGCCTGCCCTAAATCATTGAAGAAGGAAAGAAGAAGACAATCTGGCCATAAATAGCAATTGAGATTGGAGTATGTGAAAAAGAATAATGACTTTAACTCAGTGGATTAAGCATTGCTATTTTCATATAGGAGAATAATTTGTAAATATGTCTATAAGTACAGGCATGCTTAGAGGGACTTATTGATGAAAGATTGAAACTCATTGTTGAATATTTAATTTGATATGTACATATGAAAAATATAACCTGTGTAAATAATTACATATACAAAGTCTCTCTGTTCTGGGGTTGTCTCAGAGTTTGCTGAAAAGTGAATATTTAATCCCTGTCTCTATTTGGAAAAATAAGTATGTAAGCAAGACTTTGTCCCTTTTCTTCTTTAGTCAACAAGATTCCTGACTATCACCACAGGAAACACGCAGAGTACATTTTTGTTCCCTCTCCAAGAAATTACCCAAGTGAGATTTTTCCATTGGCAATAGTGTGCACAAATTCTAATCCCTGTGCAAAACAAATTGCTCAGGCTGGTTTGCTGGGTTTACAGTAGCAGAGAGACAGAGAAAGAAGAAGGAACAAGTTGTACAGGGGTTGACTAACAGTGGAATAGGTATACATCGTGAGACTGGAGGCTCTGGATATTCTTATAATATTTGATGGAGTTTTGCGTGTGTGCGCGTGCGTGCTGTACTTGAGTGCTTAGTCTTGAGCTTGAATTCCTATGGTGTCCTCTGTAGTTAGGCATTCACATTAGGGAAGGAATTTATTGGTTGAGTATTTCCAGATGCAAGTAGTGGATATTTGGATTGTTTCAGTCATCACTACTAAGAGAAAAGTGGTACTTATTTGATACCTGGCCATCAAGAAGTCTTTTTTAGAGTTCAGTTCCTTTTTTCAAGTACAGGCATACTCCATTTTATTGCATTTTGCTTTATTGTATACTTTGAAGATATTACATTTTACTTATATTGTGATTTTTACAAACTAAACATTGGTGACAATTCCATGTCAAACAAGTCTATTAATGACATTTGTCTAACAGCATGTACTTACATAGTATCTCTTGTCAGCTGTGGGATGCTACAAACCATGCCCATATGACATGGTGAAATTAATTGATACATATTGTATCTTTTTGACTGCTTCACTGACTGGCTGTTCTGTTTTTCTCTCTCTCCTTTGATCTCTTTATTCCCTGAGACAGAGCAATATTGAAATAAGACCAATCATTAACCCAACGATGTCTTCTAAGTATTTAAACAAAAGGAAGAATCAATGGATAAGCAAATTTTATTGTCTTATTTTAAGAAATTGCCACAGCCACCTTAACTTTCCCCTGATCACTCAGCAACCATCAATATGGAAGGCAAATCTTGGGGGGGAGGGGTGGAAGGAGGGAGGGGAAAAAAAAAACATAAGCGAGTGCAAGGGATAATGTTGTAAAAAATTACCCTGGCATGGATTCTGTCAATACAAAGTTATTATTAAATAGAATAAAATTTAAATTAAAAAAAAAAAACATGGAAGGCAAGACCTTCTACCAGCAAAAGGATGGTAATACATTGAAAACTTAGATGATGGTTGTTAGTCTTTTTTTTTTTTAAACAATAAAGTATTTAAAAAGCTATGTACATTTTCTTAGATATAATACTATTGCATGCTTAATAGAGTATAATATTAATATAACTTTTGGGAAAACAAAAAGTTCATGCGATTTATTTTATTGTGATACTTTATTGCAGAGGTCTAGAAAGAAATTCACAATATCTCTGAGATATGACTGTATGGAAGTTATTCAAAAAGACATTTCTAAGAGTTCATGGTACTTTTGCCTATCTAAAGAAAGTTTTTTCAATAGTTTCTAGTTACATTTATTTCCCTTTATACTACCTAGGCAGGATGGCAGAATGTTGTTTGACTGTCAGCTTACTTTTTAACTTCTGTGTTCAATCTAATAGCATTCATTCATTCACTCAAAAAACCTTTATGAAGCACCCATTATGTTCAAGCCATTGTACTAAACACTTGGAATGAAAGGAAAAAAGGAATAATAATATTAGTAATACTAATGCAGAACAACATAAGAGGAATTTAAGGAGCCCAATGTAGCTGGAACATAAACACAAAGATAAATAAAAAGTAATTTGATATATGACTAGAAAAGCAAGTTGGAGGGCTTTGAATTCTACATAAAGAATGGGCTATTTTTTCCCCTGGACACTAAGGAGGAGCCATTGAAGATTTCTGGTAGTAGAGTGGTATGAATTTATGTGCTCATGAAGAAGATTAAGCTGGCAACTTTTTGATGGATTGGATAGGGAAAGTCAGTTGGATGACATCACATCTAGATGATATCTAATGAAGACTTTAAAAACCTGGAGTATCTACGTGTATCACCTGGGGTCACTTCTCATCATGTAGGGCAGACCCACAGTAGAAGCTGTCCATTATGGTTTGTTCAATTTTTTATTTATTTATTTTTTTATTTATTATTTTTTTTTAATTTAATAATTACTTTATATTGACACTCGTTTCTGTTCCAATTTTTTTTTCCCTCCCTCCCTCCACCCCCTCCCCTAGATGGCAAGCAGTCCTTTATATGTTGGATATGTTGCAGTATATCCTAGATACAATATATGTTTGCAGAACCGAACAGTTCTCTTGTTGCATAGGGAGAATTGGATTCAGAAGGTATAAATAACCCGGGAAGAAAAACAAAAATGCAGATAGTTCACATTCGTTTCCCAGTGTTCTTTCTTTGGGTGTAGCTGCTTTTGTCCGTCATTTATCAATTGAAACTCAGATCTCTTTGTCAAAGAAATCCCCTTCCATCAAAATATGTCCTCATACAATATTGTTGTCGAAGTGTATAATGATCTCCTAGTTCTGCTCATTTCACTTAGCATCAGTTCATGTAAGTCTCGCCAGTCCTCTCTGTATTCATCCTGCTGGTCATTTCTTACAGAACAATAATATTCCATAACATTCATATACCATAATTTACCCAGCCATTCTCCAATTGATGGGCATCCATTCATTTTCCAGTTTCTAGCCACTACAAACAGGGCTGCTACAAACATTTTGGCACATACAAGTCCCTTTCCCTTCTTTAGTATTTCTTTGGGATATAAGCCCAATAGAAACACTGCTGGATCAAAGGGTATGCACAATTTGATAATTTTTTGGGCATAATTCCAGATTGCTCTCCAGAATGGTTGGATTCGTTCACAACTCCACCAACAATGCAATAGTGTCCCAATTTTCCCGCATCCCCTCCAACATTCATCATTATTTTTTCCTGTCATCTTAGCCAATCTGACAGGTGTGTAGTGGTATCTCAGAGTTGTCTTAATTTGCATTTCTCTGATCAATAATGATTTGGAACACTCTTTCATATGAGTGGTAATAGTTTCAATTTCATCCTCTGAGAATTGTCTGTTCATATCCTTTGACCATTTATCAATTGGAGAATGGCTTGATTTCTTATAAATTTGAGTCAGTTCTCTATATATTTTGGAAATGAGGCCTTTATCAGAACCTTTAACTGTGAAAATGTTTTCCCAGTTTGTTGCTTCCCTTCTAATCTTGTTTGCATTAGTTTTATTTGTACAAAGGCTTTTTAATTTGATGTAATCGAAATTTTCTATTTTGTGATCAGTAATGGTCTCTAGTTCATCTTTGGTCACAGATTTCTTTCTCCTCCACAAGTCTGAGAGATAAACTATTCTATGTTCCTCTAATTTATTTATAATCTCATTCTTTATGCCTAGGTCATAGACCCATTTTGATCTTATCTTGGTATATGGTGTTAAGTGTGGGTCCATGCCTAATTTCTGCCATACTAATTTCCAATTATCCCAGCAGTTTTTATCAAATAATGAATTCTTTTCCCAGAAGTTAGGGGCTTTGGGTTTGTCAAACACTAGATTGCTATAATTGACTATTCTGTCTTGTGAACCTAGCCTTTTCCACTGATCCACTAATCTATTTCTTAGCCAATACCAAATGGTTTTGGTGACTGCTGCTTTATAATATAATTTTAGATCAGGTACAGCTAGGCCACCTTCATTTGATTTTTTTTTCATTAATTCCTTTGAGATTCTCGACTTTTTATTGTTCCATATGAATTTTGTTGTTATTTTTTCTAGATCAATAAAATATTTTCTTGGAAGTCTGATTGGTATAGCACTAAATAAATAGATTAGTTTAGGGAGTATTGTCATCTTTATTATGTTCGCTCTGCCGATCCAAGAGCACTTAATATTTTTCCAATTATTTAAGTCTGACTTTATTTGTGTGGAGACTTTTTTATAATTTTGCTCATATAATTCCTGACTTTCCTTTGGTAGATAGATTCCCAAATATTTTATGGTATCAACAGTTATTCTGAATGGAATTTCTCTTTGTATCTCTTGCTGTTGGGTTTTGTTGGTGATATATAAAAATGCTGAGGATTTATGGGGATTTATTTTGTAGCCAGCTACTTTGCTAAAATTATGAATTATTTCCAATAGCTTTTTAGTAGAATCTCTGGGGTTCTCTAGGTATACCATCATATCATCTGCAAAGAGTGATAGTTTGGTTTCCTCATTGCCTACTCTAATTCCTTTAATTTCTTTCTCGACTCTTATTGCCGAGGCTAGTGTTTCTAATACGATATTAAATAATAATGGTGATAGCGGGCAACCTTGCTTCACTCCAGATCTTACTGGGAAAGGTTCCAATGTTTCCCCATTGCATATGATGCTTACTGATGGTTTTAAATATATGCTCCTGACTATTTTAAGGAAAAGTCCATTTATTCCTATGCTCTCAAGTGTTTTTATTAGGAATGGATGTTGGATTTTATCAAATGCTTTTTCTGCATCTATTGAGATGATCATATGGTTTTTGTTTGTTTGGTTATTGATATAGTCAATTATGCTAATAGTTTTCCTAATATTGAACCAGCCCTGCATTCCTGGTATAAATCCTACTTGGTCATAGTGTATTATCCTGGTGATGATTTTCTGTAATCTTTTTGCTAATATTTTATTTAAGATTTTAGCATCAATATTCATTAGGGAGATTGGTCTATAATTTTCTTTCTCTGTTTTCAGCCTACCTGGTTTAGGTATCAATACCATGTCTGTGTCATAAAAGGAGTTTGGTAGGACTCCTTCAATCCCTATTTTTTCAAATAGTTTATATAACATTGGAGTTAATTGTTCTTTAAATGTTTGGTAGAATTCACATGTAAATCCATCTGGTCCTGGGGATTTTTTCTTAGGGAGTTGATTGATAGTTTGTTCTATTTCTTTTTCTGAGATGGGACTGTTTAGGATATTTACTTCTTCCTCTGTTAGTTTGGGCAAGCTATATTTTTGGAGGTATTTTTCTATTTCATTTAAGTTGTTGAATTTATTGGCATAAAGTTGGGCAAAGTAACTCCTAATTATTACTCTAATTTCCTCTTCGTTAGTGGCGAGTTCTCCCTTTTCATTTTTAAGACTAACAATTTGATTTTCCTCTTTCCTTTTTTTAATCAGATTTACTAAGGGTTTGTCTATTTTGTTGGTTTTTTCATAGAACCAACTCTTAGTTTTATTAATCAATTCAATAGTTTTTTTACTTTCAATTTTATTGATCTCACCTTTTATTTTTAGAATTTCAAGTTTAGTGTTTGACTGGGGGTTTTTAATTTGTTCCTTTTCTAGCATTTTTAATTGCAAACCCAATTCATTGATCTTCTCTTTCTCTATTTTATACAAATAGGCCTCTAGAGATATGAAATTTCCCCTTATTACCGCTTTGGCTGCATCCCATACATTTTGGTATGATGTCTCATTATTATCGTTTTCTTGGGTGAAGTTATTAATTATGTCTATGATTTGCTGTTTCACCCAATCATTCTTTAGTATGAGATTATTTAGTTTCCAATTATTTTTTGGTCTACTTCCCCCTGGTTTTTTGTTGAATGTAATTTTCATTGCATCGTGGTCTGAAAAGGATGCATTTACTATTTCTGCCTTACTGCATTTGAGTTTGAGGTTTTTATGTCCTAATATATGGTCAATTTTTGTATAGGTTCCATGAACTGCTGAAAAGAAAGTGTATTCCTTTCTGTCTCCATTACATTTTCTCCAGAGATCTATCATATCTAACTTTTCTAGTATTCTATTTACCTCTTTGACTTCTTTCTTATTTATTTTGTGGTTTGATTTATCTAATTCTGAGAGTGCAAGGTTGAGATCTCCCACTATTATAGTTTTACTGTCTATTTCTTCTTGCAGCTCTCTTAATTTCTCTTTTAAGAATTTAGATGCTACCCCACTTGGTGCATATATGTTTAATATAGATAGTGCTTCATTATCCATGCTACCCTTTAGCAAGATATAGTGTCCTTCCTTATCTCTTTTAATTAGGTTAATTTTTGCTTTAGCTTGATCTGAGATCAGGATGGCTACCCCTGCTTTTTTGACTTCACCTGAAGCATAGTAGATTTTGCTCCAACCTTTTACCTTTAACCTGCATGTATCTCCCCGCTTCAGGTGTGTTTCCTGTAAACAACATATTGTAGGATTCTGGCTTTTAATCCATTCTGCTAACCGCTTCCTCTTTATGGGGGAGTTTACCCCATTCACATTTATGGTTAGAATGACCAATTCTGTATTACTTGCCATCTTGTTAACCCCGGTTTATGCTTTTCTCCCTTCTTTCCCCTTTCCCCCCCTTCCCAGTATTAAGCTTGTGAGCACCACTTGCTTCTCACAGCTCTCCCTTTTTAGTATCCCTCCCCCCACCTTAGAGTTCCTCCCCCTATCTTACCCCTTTCCCTCCCAGTTCCCGTATTCCCTTCCGCTTAGCTTATTCCTTCCCTTTTCACTTTTCCCTTCTCACTTTTCAATGAGGTGGGAGAAGTTTTACCATAGATTGAATATGTCTTAAGATTTTTCACTTAAAGCCAATTCTGAAGGCAGTAAGATACCCACTATATTCATCCCCCTCCATTCTTTCTCTCAGATATAATAGGTTTCCTATGCCTCTTCATGAGATGTACTACCCCCACTTTACCCTTTTTCTGATACAATGTCCTTTCCACATCAATTTCTAGAACAAGGTATACATGTATTCTTTATACATCTATATAGTCCAAATATAGTTCCCAAGATTAATCTTTACCTTTTTAGATTTCTCTTGAGTTCTATATTTGTAGATCAAACTTTTTGTTAAGTTCTGGTTTTTTCATCAGAAATAGATGAAATTCGCTTACTTCGTTGAATGTCCATCTTCTTCCCTGGAAAAAGATGCTCATTCTCGCTGGGTAAGTTATTTTTGGTTGCATATCAAGTTCCTTAGCCTTTCGGAATATCATATTCCAGGCCCTTCGATCTTTTAATGTGGATGCTGCCAGATCCTGGGTGATCCTTATTGTGGCTCCTTGATACTTGAATTGGGTTTTTCTAGCCGCTTGCAATATTTTTTCCTTCATCTGAGGGTTCTGGCATTTGGCCACTATATTCCTTGGTATTTTGATTTTAGGATCCCTTTCAGTGGGTGATCGATGAATCCTTTCAATGTTTATTTTTTCCTCTGTTCCTATGACTTCTGGGCAGTTCTCTTTGATAATTTCCTGGAAAATAGTGTCCAGGCTTTTTTTTTCATCATGTTTTTCTGGGAGTCCAATGATTCTCAGATTGTCTCTCCTGGATCTGTTTTCCAGGTCTGTTGTCTTCCCCAGAAGGTATTTCACATTTTTCTCCATTGTTTGATTTTTTTGGATTTGCTTGACTGATTCTTCTTGTCTCCTTGAGTCATTCAATTCCACTTGTTCAAGTCTGATTTTCAGTGAAGTGTTCTCTTCACTCACTTTTTAAAAATCTTTTTCTAATTGTCCAATTGAGTTCTTTTGTTCTGTGGAATTTTTTTCCATTTCGCCAATTTTGTTTTTTAGAGAGCTGTTTTCTGTTTCCAGTTCACTAATCCTATTTTTCAAGGATTTTACTTCTTTATCCACTCTCTCTTTAACTTTCTCCAGGCTCTTTTGCCAAGCCTCCCTCTCCTTTTCCCAAGCTTCTCTCTCCTTTTGCCAAGCCTCACTCTGCTTTCCCCATTTTTCTTCTAGCTCCCTTGTGAGAGCCTTTTTAATCACTTCTATGAGGTTCATCTGTGCTGAGGAACAGATGGTCTCCTCCTTTGGGGAATCACCTGGGGACTGCCTGTTTTTAGTCTCCTCAGGATTTAGAGTCTGCTCTCTATCTGTATAGAAGCTGTCAAGGGTTAAAGTCCTCTTCAGCTTCTTGCTCATTCTGTCTATTAATCAGAGACAAACTACCAAAGAAAAACAGAAAAAACTGGAGTCTTTCTTTGGTGGGGGGCTGGGTGTGTTATCGAGCTTCCTCTCCAGACTGCAGGGGGCAGCAGTGAGGCACTAGCAGGACTGTGCTGCGCCTGCGCTCTGAGATCCCAGAGCGTGCTGAGTCACTGTGGGGGGGAAGGGGAGGGGCGGCCAGGTCCCGAGAGACTCCAGCTGTTTGGGGTTGTGTTCTTCAGCCCCGGTGTTTTTAGCTTCTCTGCTGGGCTGCTGACTTGCAAAGTATCCAAACCTGTAGCGAAGCTCTCCCCGCAGAGACGGCTGTGATCACTCCCCACCCCCTCTCAGCTCTGCTCCCGTGCTCTCACTGCCGCTGCCCTCAGCCTGCGCCCAATCTAAAACTGCCCCAGCCCTCCAGTAAAGACAGACCTTTCTTGGCGGATCTCAAGGATGGCTTCTCTTGGTAACTATATGTGGGTTTTTTTCAGTCAAGCATTGATTCAGAGGCTTGTAATGAAGTGGATAGTGAGAGAAAGCGCGGAGCTTATGCAACTGTGAGCCTCCTCTCCGCCATCTTAACTGGAAGTCCCTGGTTTGTTCAATTTTAATGGTCAACCAAAACCAAAACAAAACAAAAATAAAAACAAAACCCCAAAACAAAAAAACTCGATGAGTTTAAAGCAAAGACAATTTAAAAATATATAATGGTGGGGCAACGAGGTGCCGCAGTGTTTAGAGCACCAGCCCTGAAATCTGGCCTCAGACATTTAACACTTCCTAACTGTGTGACTCTGGCAAGTCACTTAACCTCAATTGCCTCAACAAAAACTAACTAACTAAATAAAATATAATGGTAAGAAAAGTACTAACAAAACAGTCCCTCATAAACCTAGGGCACATTTTCCAATAAATATCCACATCAGCAGGGAATACAGATGGAGAGGTATATATGTTGGGGATATATATGTAGACAAAGCACAAAAATAGAGGTTTGTATCCAGGGTAAATACATAGAGAAGAAACTCATTCTTTAACTTTATAGGAAGGTCCATGAGTTCATACTGCTTAGGTTAGGATTGTCGAGTTCATCATTTCTATCAAATACTGATTATAAGCTGGCTATGAAGTTTGTGCCAGATTCTGCTTAATTATAGTCTTCAGGGAAAAGTGGGTGCTGCCATGCTCTTTCAGCTAGTAGGCTTTTCCAGCTCTTTTAGAAAAAAACAGAAAACCTTTGTCCTAGGACATGTAACAAGCCTCCCCTCTTTCATTTCCCTAGCAGGAGATAACTAGGTTCAGGTGTCAATTTCTTTAGAAACAAAGAACATGGTCCTCCCAGTTGACTAAAATTTGAAACCTTAGTCTTTTTTTTTTTTTTTTGCATTTCTCTTCCTCTGTGAGGAATTTAAGTCCTTCAGTCAGAAAACTTACCATTAACTATAGTTAATGGTAAATATTCTATACATTTCCCAAATTTTAATATCTGAAACAACAATATCAAACAACAATTATTTGCCTAATAACAACCAAATAGCTTTAGTTTTCAGGATTCACCAGTTTCCAAACCCTAAATCTCTGTTAGCCTTTGTAGATGAGTGGGTAGAAAAAAGCACAAAAGACAAAGGCAAGTCCAGAGGTCCAAAGTCATTTTCTCTGCCACTGGCTAAATTGCATTCCTGACTCCTTCCTATGCTCACAACCAGACTTCCTGATCATAGTCATAGGAATCTTTGGGAATTGTAGCAAAAAGAGTACAATATATGTTCTGTTACTGGAATGAGGAAGGTTTACAATAGTTGAGGAAAGGGAGAAAGGCAATGTTTACACTGGAGAAACAGGGAGACTAACTCTGGGAGCTGTTGATTTGGCCAGAGTTCTTTTGTTCATTGATAAACCTATTAAAAATCTGGAGAAAGACTGTGTACTATACAAACTGAGACTACTGGCTAGTAACACTGCTTGGGATCAATTCAAGAAGAGGAAAAATATAATTTCTTCTCCATCCTCATTCAGAACCTGTAGCAGGGACTGTCAACAAATTTCTTCTAATTTATTTAAGCTGTTTTTTCTTTTCTTTTTTTTTTTAATAATTTTTTTATTTTGAACTTGAAAAACACCATTCTTGTCCCTCAACATAAGCATTTTGTATGCAAAGTTAGAATAGAAAAATAGGATTCTATATGAAATTGTTAATTTCTATTCCATACTGTGTATACATTAAAATTTTTAAAGTTTATTTTATTGTTTATGAAATAAATAAGCATTTCTCTAACATAGTAGAAAATAAAAGATGATTACACATGAAGCTGCAAATATATTATCTGTATAACTTCTTATTTCTTTTAAAGATATAATAAAGTTTTCATGTAAATTATTTTTTTCAACTAACTTCTTAGTTGAGTTTTTAAGATTTTATAAATATATCATCTTATCATCTGCAATAAGAGGTAGTTTTATTACATAATTCCCTATTTTAATTCCTTCTATTTCTTTATTCTTCTCTTATTGCTACTGTTATTGTAATATTGATTACAATGTGAATTCTTGAGTCACATCTTGTCTTACTAAAAAAATTTCTAGCTTTTGTCCATTATAAATTATGCTTGTTAATGGTTTTAGATAAATGTATTAAATTTAAGGGAAAAAATTAATATATATTTATACTTTCAAGTATTTTTTAACACAAATGAGTGTTATACTTTATCAAAAAAGCCTTTTCTACATCTATTAATATGATCATATGATTAAAAATTTTTTTTATTATGGATATGATCAATTATGTTAATAGTTTGCTTTACGTTAAACTGTCCCCACATTCCTGGTATAAATCCCACTTGATAATAACGTATCATTTTAAAAGTATATTTTTATAATTTTTTAGTTGGTATTTTATTTAGGATTTTTACATCCATATTCATTTATGAAATATATAATATTCTTTCTGTGATTTCACTCTTCCTGATTTAGGTATCAGTATCATATTTGTTTCATAAAAGGAACTTGGTAGAATCTCTTCTTTGCTTATTATAATTGTATACCTAATTAATTGGTCTGTTTTTTTCTATTTTATTGAAATAAACATTTAAAGATATACAGTTTCCTCTGATTACTGCTACCATCCCATAGGTTTTTATATGTTGTCTCATTATTTTCATTCTCTTTTATAAAATTATTGATTTTTTTTTGTTATTTGTCCATTAATCCACTAATTCTTTAAGATTAGGTTGAATCTTCAATTAATTTTTAATCTATGTATCTGTAATCCCCTTTTAGATACATTTTTATTGTATTGTGATCTGAAAAGGATACTTTTAATATTTTTGCTTTTAACTATAAACTTTTTATATCCTAATATAAAGTCAATCTTTATAAAGGTACCATGAGTCATTGAGAAAAAAGTATATTACTTTCTCTTTCCATTCAATCCTCTTCAGATGTTTATCTTATCTAGCTTATCTAAAATTCTATTCATTTCATTGACTTTTTTCTTTTTTTGTTTATTTGTTATATTTAAACTCCCCCATTATTATTGTACTATTATCTATCTACTGTTATGGGCCAGAACTTAAAACAAGGTGTTAACTCATTAGAGTTGATAGAAACAATGCTTAAGTTAACACCTTTGAGAGTTCACACATTAGCTCACACATTAGTTCACACGTTTGGGAGATTTCAGGGTTTAGTATGAGATATCCAAATTCATACCTCCCATAATCCCATTCTCAGAGGAGGAGTCAACCTTTGAGTTTACACCTCTAAAAGAGCATAAAAACAGTTGAGCTGTCAGGAGAATTCAGTTGAAAAGATTGAGAGGGGAGAATCACTTGGAGATTGAGAAGCCACAAGTTGGAATTGAGCTAGAGGCAGAAGCTGGAAGAGCTAAAAGACAAGCTGCAAGAGCTCTTGGAACCAAGAAAACTAATCGGGCCCAAGGAAAGAGATAAGACTTGGAAGGAGAAAATAAACGTTTGGATTTTAACATCTGGCTGCATTTGGGGTGATTATTACATTGAACTGAAACTAAGGCTGCCTCCAGAAACCTCCCCAAGAAACCTGCTCCCAAAGAACCATCATATATTATTAAAAAAAAAGAGAACACCACAATCTACACCTATAATTCCATTCTTTTAAAAATTTAGATGCTATATGTTTGATACATATAAGTTCAGTATTGATATTGCTTTATTGTCTATAGGTAGGATTAACCTAGGTTCAAAAGGTTTTGCATTCAACAGGCACAGACTTAAAAAGGGGAAATACAGAAGCTTATTGTTGCTCAGAACATTGATTTGAACAAGATTTAAAAAAAGAAGAAACTTATAGTATACAAGTAATACACAATTAACAAACACAGTAATCAGCTAGACAATATAAGAAATAAACAGACAATATATATCATCACTACTATGAGGAAGCACCAATTTTTTGAATTCCTTGGTTGTGAGAATCTGTGTCACAGCTATTCAGAGTCTCCAATGAAAGGTTGTCTTAGTATAGTACCAAGCTTAGTAACTGAATTCTCAAAGTCCCTTTCCACTAATATAGGCTTTTTTATAGGCTGAGAACAAAGAAGGCATTACACTAAATATTTTCAGTTAATGCATGACTCTTGAGATAAAGTAATCCCTTCAGGTACAGAATTTTTCCATCACAAGAGTCCCATCAAAGAGAATATTTGTTTATTCCTTTAGGAGGATTATATTTACTCCAGAAACTGAATACATTCCTGGGGTAAACACAGGTCTGTCATAAAGGATTTTCATTAATTAAGGTGCCGGGAGAATAGCATATCCTCCTAATGCATCTTGAGACTCTATTAGATAACTAAGAGTGCATTTCAAAGTTCTCAGCAAACAAATTTACACAAAGGCATGCTCAAGACTTATTGGATTTCTCACTAGGATTCCTTACACTATAGTACCTTTTTTCTTTTTCTTTCTTTTTTTTTTTTATCAAAATATAGTTACCCTGTTTATCTCTTTTAACTAAATCTATTTTATCCATAACTTTGTTTGAGATCATGATTGCCACCCCTGCCTTTTTTTATCAGCTGAAACATAATAAATTCTATTCCGATCCTTCATTTTAATTCTGTGTATATTTCTTTTTTTCTAAATGTGTTCCTTGTAATTAACATTATTGAATTCTGATTTTCAATCCATTCTACTATCCATTTCCATTTTATTGGTGAATTCATCCCATTGACATACAAAGTTATAATTACTACTTGTGAATTTCCCTTCACCTTATTTTGTCTCATTATTGTCCCTTTTAGCATATCTTCTTACCCTATCCTTGCTACTTCATCTTTTCCCCTAACCTTCCTATTCCTTATTTTACTCATTCCTCTAAGACTCCCTCCCTTATCCTTTGCCCTCCTAAATCTTAATCTACACACCTTTTTAGAAGTTCTTCTTAATCTCCTACTCCTTTTACTGATTCATAGATTTAGAAGATTTTTATATTTTTTACATGTATATATTATTTCCTCTTTAATCTACATCTTATGAAAATAAGTTTCCAGCATTACTGGACCTCCATTCCTACTTACTTCTTTTTAGTCTGCATTTATAGAAGATAATTGCTCCTTTTCATCTTTTCCCCTCCAAATTTTGTTTTTTAGAATCCTCCATTGTACTCAACTCAACCCCAATTTTTCTTTCAAACTATTCTAATAATAATGAGTCTTAAGATAACATCTGCATGTATAAGAAGTAAACAGTTTGACTTTAATGAGTTCTTTATCATTAGTCTTTAATATTTTTTTCTGGATATTATATATTGAATTTTCTATTTAGTTCTTGTCTTTTTAAAAAAATCACAGATACCTTTCCTTTAGGTCATTAAATGTTCATTTTTCACCCATTCAGGATTCTTTTCTTTATTGGATAAATTATTCTTGGTTGTACCTCTAGCTCTTTTGCTCTTTCAAATGCAACATTCTAAGATCTATGGTCATTTAGCATAGAAGCCTTAAGGTCTTGTGTTTATATTTCCACAGTATTTGAATTTTTGTTGTTGTTGTTGTTGCTTACAATATTGTTTCTTTAACCTGGAGTTTTGAAACTTGGCTGTGACATTCCTGTAAGAGATTCTGAGATCTCTATGAGATGGTGAACAGTAGATTTTTTTTTTCTACTTCTACTTTATCTTCTTGTTCTAAACTTTAAGGCATTTTTCCTTAATAATTTCTGGTAATATCAAATCAAGATTCTTTTTAAATCATTATTTTCAGGCATTCCAACATTCTCATATTGTTTTTTCTTGATCTGTTCTCCAAATCATATATTTGTATAATATGATGTTTTCTATCTTCTTCTATTTTTCTGAAGTTTTATTATTTCTTGGTATCTTATAATGTCATTCTATTCCCATTGTTCAATTATAATTTTCAGGGAGTTATTTTCTTCCTTACAATTTGGACTTCTTTTTCCAATTGGTTAACTTTCCTTTCAAATAATTTTCTTGGATTGCTTTAATTTTTTTCCCACAATCTTTCCTTTATCTCTCTTATTTGATTTTTAAATTCGTTTTTAAGTTGTTGTAGCAACTATATTTGGGCTTGTGATCATTTGATATGGTAAATCTTTGGGACAGGAGTACTTTTTAAACAATCTTTTAAAAAATTCCTTTGAATATAAACCCATATATTCTTCTATACTATTGTAGCTATCTATGGTCACATTCTTTTTCCTTTGCTTACTCATTATTATTTTTATTTTGTATTATTTTATTTTAGCAGGTTATTATTGGAATCAGGTTTTAATCCCAAATTGTGGGTAATGGTGCCCAAGACCTCAAGTCCTTCTTATAGTTATTTTCTGAATTTTGTTGAGGGTGCTCAACCTCAGGCTCTCCTTTTCTGTGCTAACCCAGTGTCATGGGCCCTAATCACATTGTTTCAACAATGTTCTTGCTTCTGCAGATATTGCACTCACTGGGTGTGTGAGTATTCATTCCTTCTGGACCATAGTTGCAGCCTGGTCAGCTCCACTTTATGCTTTTAAAAGAAATATGTAATAATCTCAGCCCATTGCTTTCAAAACTATTTTGCTTTATGCTTCCTTCTACACTTAAAACAATATTTACCTGCCCCCCTTTTTCTTTTTTGTTCTATTTGCACTTCCTTTCCCTTCACTGACGGCAGGAAAAAAAAGATTATTCAAGAAAATCAAATCCATACTGTGACAATATCCAAAAATGTATATCTCCTTCCAAATCTTGATTATATCACTTCTTGGTCAGGACCCTTTCATCATGGATCCTTTGGAGGTGTTGATTGTTGTTTTGATCAGTTTTTAAATTGTTCAGTTGTTTTTTTTCCTCATTTATTTTTGTAAACATTGTCTTTTTAGTTCTAGTCATTTCATTCTGCATCATTTCTCGCATGCCAATATTCTTGGAAATTACCTCTTTCCATAACTTCTGCCAACACAAACTATTCCGTTATATCCATAGACCACAATTTCTTCAGACATTCCCTGACTGGGGAAATCTCTTAGTTTCCAATTATTTTATTTTTATTTTATTTTTTCTTTTAAATTTCTCTTAAGGATTAGAAACTTTATTTGACTTTGAACTATTCATTTCCTTGTCTTAATTTCTTTCTCCAAATCCTTGTTTACTTATTTGCTGAGTCTGATGTGCAACAGCAAACTCATGTTTGTGTATGTGTGTGTGCGTGTGTGTGGGTGTGTGTGTGTGCCTTCTCTGTCAAATTCAAATAAAAATGAGGCTTGTCTGACCTCTCTATTCTTCATATTTGTACACTTTTTTCTTATGTACCTTATTCTGAGAAATAGCAAATTCCAGCTTCTTATTCCTTTTATTCTACTTTTTCTTTTTCCTCTCACACCTCTCAGAATCTAACCAATCATCTCTCCCCAGATCTTCCATTTTTCCTCATTAATTACTTTTCCACATTCTAAGTTATTCTTCTTCCAATTCCTTCATCCAGCATTTTTATTTAAATTTTTATTTCTTGCTTTATTACTTCTGAGTATTCACGAAGTTCTTAAGAAAATCCATTTTTCCTTCTCTTTTAATCTGGAAATTGTTATGAACTTTCTCCTTCTAGGTTGGATTTTTGTCCACCTCTGGATCTATTATAGTTGTTTATAATGATCTGTATCTTCTTGTATTTATAAATCTTTACAGTTTTAATTCTTGGATTGGGACTTTGTATCAGGCTTAGGCTTCAGCACTTGCTATTCTTTTGGGTGAGATGGTCTGCTCTGCTTGGTCCCCTGAGTTTCCACATTGACTTCTACTTCCTGAGATTAAATTCCCTCCTTGAATCTTTAAGATTTAGAATGCTGGATCTTTAGGATCCTTTGTAGCACCTCACAACTGAGGTCTAGGTTATTGTGGATTGGTCATTGCTGCTCTTGGATACTTTCAAGGCCCCTCATGTGAGTTTTCAACTATCTCTGGGACTTTCTTGGTTAAAGGTTCCATTCTTGGAGTCTCTAGATATAGGACTTCCAGATAGTTTGTCTGCACCAGCAAGAGTTGAATCTTCAGGTACCAACCCTTTTAGTTTTTTTTTTCTTCAAGTTACAGCTTCTTTGCAATTGATCTTTTTTCATAAATAGTAGATAGAAAATTTGGATTGTGGATTGTGGAGTTAATGGCTTCAGCAGAGATTGGGGAGGAGAATAAAATAAGATAGAAAGTGCTGGGTCCCTATATAACAAATTATTACCGTGACTATGATATGTGTTGGTAGACAATAGAGATCTCCTTGATTGTCTGTATTTTGTAAACTAATGATCCCATACAAGTAACACTTTCTCAGAGACTGTTACTTCATCAACAATGATGATCATAGAACCAGAGAAATTCTTTCACCTTTGTATCACATAATATTGTTTGAAGCCCTTTCTTTTACAATGTTTAATATGATAGTATGTTTTCTTTGCTATAAAATAATGGTGGGAGCCATTTTTGTAACATGTTGCAGTAAATGGAAGCTTTGTGCTAAACACATTTGAGAGTCCTCTTCTGTAGTTATAATTCTTTATTATTCTTCCTCCTCTAGATTTTACAATTGATAGAATTTGGGGATGAGGATCAGTAAGGTCCATAAAAGGAGAAATGGACACATAGGGTAGTTAATATCAATAACAAATTTCTACAATTCTGTAAAGTTTAAAAAGTTGCTTTCCTCACAATTGAAAAAGGCAGGTAATAGTAGCATTATTGCTATTTTACAGATAAGAAAAATGAGACTCAGAAGAGTAAATTACTTACTTATGATTAGAGAACTAATAAATGTCATAAAAGGTACTGGAGTAATGAGGGCATTGGATCAAGAATCTGAGAATTTGGATTCTATTCCTAAGTATGCCACTTAATCATGTTGTGAAAAGCCCCCATTTTGGTCCCTTGCTTTTTCATATGCTCAGAGCAACCAGAAACATAGTCATGTTCATCTAAAGCAGATCTTCAACTTTCCATTTTTGAGAATTCCAAGATCTGTAATCATGGAAAGGCAGGTGTACCTCCTACATCAAGTAGTCAGCTTGGGAATACCATGAAGGTTTGGATATTTCTTATTTCCCAAATGTGCAGACCTATTAGAAAAACTATTTATAAAAACAATAGATTAAAGGTGTCTTCTGCATATAGTGTAGATTCTAGATAGATTTGGCCATATTCAACAGATTTTGACTTTCAGAGCTAATCCCTAAATCCCTTTGGGCAGTTAATATTTCACTTAACCACCCCCAAGGAGGAGGTGAATGACTTTTCTCTTGTTTGTACAAATCTAATGACCTTGGTTTTCTTGTCTCTAAAAGAGCTTGGGAATTATCAAATCAATTATCTCCACCCCTAATCTATTTGAAAACTATATAATCAGAATCAAGGGAGGAGGAAGTGCTAGGAGCTCTCTACCAGGGAAGAAACAACTGGAACTTCTCTCTAGTAAGGGAAATTGATTTTTGTAAGACTTCTTTTCTTTGAAATAATTTAATCTATCAATTTGCCTATTTATCATCTATCTATTTGTCATTGAATTTATTAATCTTGTAATTAACAGATATTAACGAAATTTTTGTAGGATGATCCTTTCTCTCCTACTTAAAATTTTTGATTCTAAAGAGCTAAATATAAATAAGCTAGACTGTTAAAGCCACTTCTTCAACCAAGGTTTAATGGTTGTTATCAGTGAGATGGCAGATTGACAGAAGGAACCTAACCTAACCTTTCAATACCATCCCCCTAATTGATTTCAGATATAATTAGGTTAAATTAAAGGTTTCTCAGGCTAGAATCAAATATAGGCAAATTAGGAAATATTATAATATTTCAATTTGGCAGTGTTTAGGAAGATGAAGTAGTTTGTTCTTGAGACTCTCCATCTGTTTCATTGGATGTCTCCTTGCCAATTGCTCCACTTAGAAACAGAATTAAAGATATTTATGAAGGCAGAAAGGTATGACTTGTACAATCCCTTCATTCTATGGAAGATCACTTGGGAATAAATATGAATCCAAAGCCACATTCAGGAAAATTTTATTCCCAGTACTAATAATAATTTAAAAGTTTAAACATATTATGTTGCTTGTGATACCAGTATCAGAAAGACAGAGGTAGAAACAGAGAAAGAAATAAAGACATAGAGGAAATGGAGACAGAGACACACTCACACTCACACAGAGAGAGATAGAAACAGAAAGAAAGAGATGAGGGGATGGAGGTGTGGGGTTGGGGAGAAGAAAAGAAAATAGACAGATACATTGGGACTCTACATTTTTGGTCAATTTTTTATTTTTTCAAAGGACAAATTATATGGTAGAGCAGGGCAGATGAGTTTCTGTTGCACCTAGAGGGAACTTGCTTATAACCAGGTTAAAGTCACAATTAATCAGAGGGAAACTATATTGGAGTTATCAATTGGAATGAATTTGTAGACAATGAGAGTTAGAAACTATGTTAATAGTGTCTACCCTAAGCTGGTACCTGGGATACTTCAGTTTCTAATGCATTATAATAACTGCTTTGTAGCACCATTCTCAGTAGACAAAGTGCCCCTATATAGTCAGACAGTCCAATGCCTTAATTTCAGATGATATATGTGGACTGAATTGTTGGGCCTGAATTGTGCTCTTCAGTGGGGCAAAGTGAAGGTAAGTATTAATGACAGAGGAACTGAACTTATCTTTAAACTCTTTTTAAACTTTGGCAAACTATGTTATGTGTGACTATAGAGTACACTGGAATAGCAATGTTTTGATCACTTAATTTCTACTACATAAAAGGTTAATTTTTCAGTGACAAGGATGAATTCCAAACAATTCAATTTTCCTGTAATATTCATGTGATTAGAACATTCCACTTCATCATTCACCTAACACCAATCATCTCTAGTATGACAACATGGATTTAAATCTTAGAGTCTATTGTAGGAGTGGCAGAGACTTCTAGATAAGGTTGGATGCTTCCTGACTTCTCTAATTAGTAATGTCCTTGTGACTTGTACATGTAACCTTTCACCATTATTGAGAGAATACAGTTTAAGAAGATCATTCTCCCAGTTTTTTTTTTATATCCCTTCTCTATATTAAGAAAGACTCCCTGGAATAGAAAAGAAAGCTTTGAGACAGCTAAATGACCATCCTGATCCACATCTAATGACTCTTTAATATATTGGTAATGTTCTCCCCATTGTCTTCAGTTATCTTCAACTTTAAAAAGCAAACCTTTTTCCATTGCAGGACAAGTTGTCCTGCGATCATAGTGAATAAAACTCTGATTTTTTTCTCATGTAATTCAAAGAGGAAACATTTTTGGGATAACATATATTAAATAATGAATAACGATATGGAAAGACTTGGCAAACTTTGGGAAATATATCACAAAATGATATAAGCAAAATAATTTCAGTGGGAATTATGAGTCAATATTGTGTATCTATAAGATGCTCATTTTACCTTTCCTATTACTCTTTTCCAATAAAACAAATTCCATTGAGTTCTAATCTTTTATTAGCTGCCATTTTGTTTTAAAATAGTGAACTAGTTCAAATTAAATCCAAGTCTGATTGGTATCTGAATATAAGAAGAATAAGTAACCTAAGGAAACCAGACTAACCACCAGAAAGCCTTGATTTTTATTTCATTTTGGAGCATATATTATCTGGATGATATCTTGGTCATATCACAAAGTTCTAAAGCTTTTTCTCACTTTTAAAATAAGAGTAATAATAAGAGAGATATTGTCATGTATGAAATTTCTCATACAAAATATTTGATAATAAACAAACAAGCAAAAAATCATAATCTTAAGCCATCTTCTTGTTTTTTTGTTTTTTTTTTTTTCCCCTTAACCATTTTGGGATCATTTAAGTTTAGTGTCAGGGCTGTTAGGATGTATTTCACAGTTCATATCAACCACTGCCATCTAGTGTTTCATAATAGAATTAAATATCAACTGTTAAAAACCAATAAAATTGTATTGTGGAACCAATGGACAGATCATAGTTGTAGAGCTAGAAGTGACCTTAGAGGTTATTGAATCCAACTCCTCCTTTTAAATGTAAGGTAATTGAGACCCAGAAGGATTCTAATAACTTGACTATGATCATATACCTAGAAAGCTGCATAGCTTTCCATATCTACGTAATCTAACGAATATCCAATGAATGAATGAATCAATCAAAAAGCATTTTGTGTGTGTGTGTGTGTGTGTGTGTGTGTGTGTGTGTGTGATCCATACTATGTAATGGGAATACAAGTATAAAATGAAATAGATCCTTCCCTCAAGGAATTTATATTCTACTAGGAAAATTCAATATTTGTTGGGGAAATAGTGAAAAGATTGAAAGTTGACGTGAGTATGTGGGCCAGAACAGAGTAGATGGCAAGATAATCTTATTAACTAGATCTGATATATTAGTGGGTGATTGAATAGGAAGATGCATAATTCGAAGATTGAGAAGTAAAGAAGGCTAAGATCAGAATCAACTTACCCTATAACCTGGACAGTTCTGCATTTTCCAAACTGAATGGATTAACCTGCCTGTAGTGGATATGGGGGCAACATCTCTGCACATCTGGATAGGAGTATAAGTATTCATGATAAAGAGAAGAGGATAGAAAAGCAGATGGCCAAATGTTCCAGGTGGCTAGGCACTGGCATCTTGGTGAACATATCACTCTAATGGTTAGTAGTCTGTGGCTAAGGGATTAGGAATGAAGAAGAATCTTAATTCATGACTCTAGTCCCATAGTGGGAACTTTGAAGTTAGAGAATTCTGTTTTCCTGGTAAAAAACAAAATAAAAAATGAACAAAAATTTCCCTATCTATTTGGGTTACATTTAGAAAGATGTTCTATAATGTTTGTCCTAACCTTCATCCTCTAGCCCTTGACAGGAACGTCTGGTTGGGAGAGATGGTGATGTTTCTGAAGGGCATGGGCCCTCTTTTGCTGCTCTTCATCCTCGGGTTCTGGCTGGTTTCATCTTCTTTGACACAAGGAAATGACAGGGAGAGACACTTCTTGACTCAGCACTATGACTCCAAACCAAAGGGTCGGGATGACAAGTACTGTGAAAAGATCATGAGAAGGAGAGGTTTGACCCAGCCCTGCAAGGAATTGAATACTTTCATTCATGGTGATTACCGCAGAATCAAGGCTGTCTGTGGAGATGAAGCTGGGAAGCCCTACAAAGAGGGGAAGTTTAGGATAAGCAGCTCACCATTTCAGATCACCAGCTGTAAACATCAAGGAGGGTCTGCAAGATCTCCCTGCAAGTATAGGGCTACTCCTGGCTTTAAATATATTGTCATTGCATGTGAACATGGTTTGCCTGTACACCTTGATCATACTATTATTGCAAATTAATTTACATAAGGGAGTTTGGCAACCTAAGACATGGGTACCCCAAATCTTAGATTTAGATTAATACTAATGCTGTATTATGTTCACATACCTGTTGCTAGCTTCCCAACTCTTTTCTAGTTGACAGATAGTTGTATTTTTTATATGTTTTTATATTTTTTGCATACCTCCAGCATCCTGAATTTGGGATGTTGGTAAGTTTTTTTGGCAGGATTGCCAACCCTTGTTGATTTTTATTACTGCAAGCAATTGGAACTACATATTTGTTCCTTAATGTTATGTCCTTACATTCAGGAATGTTTATAATACTCATTCGGAGTTTCTTAAAAGTTGAATTGTTCAGTTCCTTCTATTTTCAGCCTTTGGGCGTTTTGAACAAATAAAACAACTCTGAAATCAGTAAAATCAGTCTTCTTACTGGCTCATTGAATATTAAACTTGTTTTTCATTTTTCTCACTCACTAGTTTCTTAGAGGGAAACTAATGGTATGGAAATCCCTTTCTTTCCTCTGTATCCTCTTATGAGTATTTGCTAGAAATTGTTGATGTGTGAATCTCATAATTGTCTCTATAAAGTTAGTGTTGATTGGATATCCTTCTCAAAGTAGTTTGAAAAATTCTCTTAGTTCTAGATCACTAGGTAAATAATTTAGTTGAGTTGGGCATTACTCATCTCATAACCTTGGAAAATGAAAGAATAATAGGTTACTTTCCCCATGGGCTACTGAGAAATTACCCCAGATTGCAATGATAATCCTGCCGTATTGGCAGACCTCAAATTGATTGTAGAAGATAGAAAAATGGATTAATGCTTGTTGAACTCATTATAGGAATCTTCTTATCTCTACTTCCTTAAGAAAGAAACTTGTTTTCTATCGAAACCCATTGGCCACCTGAGATAGGAGAAAGAAGTTTCCTAAATATTAGATGTTAAAAAATTGATATTATACATCCAAACCTTTACTCAAAGAAGAATTATATTAATGTTAAAATTCTAGAATATCTTTATTTATTGCTATCTCCTTGACTTGGGTTCAGTTGCTATTATATAGGCAATTTCCTTTGTCAAAGATAAAAGAGTCATGTGGGTCATTAAAAAGAGAATAATAGATATATTCTTTATTCTTACATTAAAATCTCTCTAATTATAATATCTCTCAACCACCTCAGTTAGCTCACTTATGGCATTAATTGTCAGTGGTCCTCAAAGTGTAGTCCAAAGAATTGTTGAGGTCTCTGAAACCCTTTCAGAGGGTCTACAAATTCAAAATTCTTTTTTATTTCTAATATAGTAAATAGCTATCAATATAACCCACGTGAAGAAAAATTCTTTGAATAGATCCTCGATGGTTTTTTAACAACATAAAAATACTGAGAACAAAAGTTTGAGAACCACTGGCTTAGACCCTTTGTCTGATGTTGGTGACACATTGGAGATCTATAAGTGGTTTTTGTCATAGGCTGGAAATACTACTTTGTCTACTTAAGGGTCTAAATGGAGGGTAGCTATCCTGAATACACTCAGCTACAAGACATATTCAGTTGAAACATTCAAGTTTACCATATTCAATAACCAAATATTCTAAGTACAGTGACATACCAATTTAGCAGCTCAAGTAATTGTGTATTAAACCAGAGCTGTGGAAGATTTCAAAGTCTTTCTTATCTCAATTTGACTGTGTTTCTGGCTCTGCAATAAGAATAAAGAATTCCTAGATATTAAATTACTTGAGAAAGAATGAAATCAAGGAAGGAGATCATATAGAAGATGGACAAGAGATATCCTTTAGGGAACATTGGTTATAACAAATGGAGAAATGTTTGAATTCTGCGGACAAATTTACTTATCTTGGCAGTATACTTTCTTGCGATATACACACAGATGATGAATTTGATTCATACATTGACAAAAGTAACTCAGAGTTTGGAAGGCTCTGAAGGAAAGTGTGGGAGAGAGGTATTACATTCTGCTTACCAAATGAAGGTCTTCACAGCCATTGTTCTGACCCTGTTATTGCATGTCTGTGAAACTTGGACAGAATACTGGTGCCATGCCAGGAAACAGAATCAAGTCCATTTGAATTGTCTTAAGAAGATTCTAAAGATCACCTGGCAAGATAATATTCTAGAAACTGAAGTCCTTTCTGGAGCTGACCAACTATGCAACTACTCTAGAGAACTTAAATTCTGATGTGTTGGCCATGTTATTCAAATTCCCAACATATTTGTCTAAAGGACTATTTTGTGGAGAACTCACACAAGACAAGTGTTCACATGGATGCCAAAAAAAGTGATACAAGGACACTCTCTAAAGAACTCTGGAATCATTTGTGAGACACTGAACCTTGTGTGGTGACCCTGCATCAAAGAGGACACTGTTCTTTATGGACAAAATAGGATTGCAATGGCTAAAAAGAAAAATAAGATTCAAAAATTAAAAGACATCACTCTAAATATTCATATGGATTATTTATATCTGACTTGTGGTAGAGCCTTCTGAGGTCATATTGGTCTTATCAACCAGGGTTGGCCACATTGAACCAAGGCTCCAACATGATAATATTTTGGTCCTCTTCAAGAATGCAGGACAATATTCAACAAACCAAGATTCTTTTCAGTTCTAATGTATTATGAGGCTTTGAATAGGGGAAGCATTTTGACACAAGTTCTTTAGGGAGACTCATTATAAATCATGACTACTGAGCATTAGGGATACTTTCTTTAGACTGGGATGCATCACTTTTTCTTAAGCTACTTTTGATTTCCAGTTACTTTCCTTTGAAATTCCAGGCTAGAAATGGAGATTAATTCCATTTCCCTCCAAATGTGAGATTTCTCCTTATCTTAAATACCATATTTTATATGGTTGGTTTTTGTAGTGAGTTAACAATAGGGCCAAGATTACAGATCAGATATTCATTTGGACTATCAAGGTCTTCTTTGTGGCCAACAGTCACAAAAACATGAAAGGTAGCTAAGCAGATCTAGAGTCTGGAGTGACAAAGACATAAGTTCAAATACAGTCTCAAATACTATTACTTTATTTTGCTTGGTCTCAGTTTCCACATTGGTAAAGTCAAGATAATAATAGCATCTACCTTGTAAAGTAATTGTGAAGATCAAAAAAGGGTAGTAATTGCAAAGAGCTTAGCATAGTACTTCGCACAAAATAAGTGCTATTTACATGTTGTTATTATTCTTGTGAAGTCATTTCATGACTCCTCGTGACCCCATTTAAGTTTTCTTGGCAAAGATACTAGAATGCTTCCTCGTTTAGATCGTTTTATAGATAAGGAAACTGAGACAAGCAGGGTTAAGTGATTTGCCCAATCACACTACTAGTAAATGTCTGAGGTATCCTAATTATATAAATGATATATTGACTATTGTTAGTATTTGTTTTAAAAAGGTCTAGGATAAGAGACAGTGGACAGAAAAATATAGATATGTCCCTGCTAATAGGAAGGACAAAGCAATTCTTTGAAGGGGCTTCTAGGTGGTAATGGAGTACTGGACTGGAGTCAGAAAACTTGAGTTCAAATTCTATCCAAGACAATTAACAATTGGGACTCTGGTCAAATCACTTAACTATTGTATCTCTCAATTTCCTCATTGATAAAATGGGGATAATACTAATACCTACTTCCCAAGTTGGTTCTGAGGATAAAATGAGATATTTGTAAAGTACTTTATAAACCTTGAAATAGAATAGAAGTGCTATTATTATCATTCTTGAATTGGAGTTCAAAGCCTCTCTAAATATTACTATTTATGTGACTTTGGACCCAAGTCACTAATCTGTTCTGAACTTCCATATCCATATTTATAAAAAAAAATGGTGACAGTCTGCTTAGCCTAGCTCATGGATTTGTTTTGCAAACCAAATGAGGATTACTTCTAGCTCTAGAATGAATGCCACTGTTTTCCTCAGTGTGTACAGATTAAGGTACAAAAGCAAATATGAATAGTAGGAGAGATTGGGTCCAAGTATAGATGTGGAAAGGAATGAGAATAGAAAGAAAGTGAAAAAATATAGAATTATTGAGGACATGAAAGAGCAGATAGAGATTGTGAAGTATGACCTTTTATTCTCACCACAAAGTCTGACAGCATTTAGTACTACTTAAGAAATATATAAGAAAAACTACTTCTTAGGCTGATGATATTGACAGAAAGCTAAGTGGCAAGTAGATAAGAGTACAGTACTTTAATGAGGTAAACCAAAATTCCAATGTTGTCTCAGACATTTAGTAAACACATGTCTCTGGAAAAATTATATCTTTCCTAATCTCAATTTTTTTCTTCTACAAATTGGGGATAATGATAGCACTTACATCACAGTTTTGTTGTGAGTATCAAATTAGTTAATGTATATAAAATACTTTGAAAACCTCAAAATGCTATATAAATGTTAGTTATTACTTAGCAGATTGTACTACTCACAATTCATCTTGAAATTCTTCTCTTATGAAAAGGATTCACATGTGCAAAAATGTAGCAACTCTTTTTATAGTGGCAAGGAAATTGAATGGGTGCTTATCAGTTGGGGAATAGCTGAATGACTTATGACATATGGATGTAATGGAATATTATTGTTTTATAAGTTATGATGAGCAGACTGATTTCAAAAAAGCCTGGGAAAACTTACATGAACTGATGCTGAGTAAGGTTAGCAGAACCAAAAGAATATTGTACTAACAAAATTATGTGAATCAAATGTAAGGGCAATTCCACTAGATTTGGGATGCAAAATGCCAGTCACATCCAGAGAGAGAACTATGGAGATTAAATATAAATTGAAGCACAGTCTTTTCACCTTTTGTTGTTATTGTCTACTTTTTTTCTTTCTCATTTTTGATCTGATTTTTCTTGCACAATATGATAAATATGGGAATATGTTTAAAAGAATTGCACCTATTTAACCTATATCAGATGGAGGGAGGGGAGGCAAGAGGAGAGAAAAAAAATTAGAACACAAAGTTTTACAAAAATGAATGTTGCAAACATCTATACATATATTTAAAAAACCGATTAAAAAATCCTACTATAAGTTGGAAAAAATAAATTCTCTTTTACTTAGTGTCATTGATGACATAAGAGAGACTTTCAATATTGTTGCCCACATTATTCATTCCCTGATTTCTTTATTCAACAAGGTAACAAGGGTTGCTCAACCCTTCCCATATGCAAGGTACTATGCCAGGTGTGTGTGTGTGTGTGTGTGTGTGTGTGTGTGTGTGTATACACATACACAGACCATGCTGATTAATAAGCTTGACAAAGGTCCCGGCTTCTATTGCCATTGGGAAAATATCAAAGGAAAAAAGAAAACTGAAATAAAAGTTTTAATTCATTATCTTTTTCTATTCTATCTCTGATTTGAACCTCAATTGAGTCTGTTACTTATAATAAGATAAAGAAAATTTGTACACTTAATACTTCCTGGGCAAGTCACTTAACCCCAACTGCCTCAGCAAAACAAAGCAAAACAAAAAGAAAATGTGTGTTACTGTGAAAGTTCAATATGCCTATATTTTCTGAGATTTAAATCTACCGCAATTCTTGGAATTGGAATTTTCCAAGGAATTAAGTACTCCCAGGGAGTAGTTGACATAAATAGGAATCAGGCAAGAGGTGTTCCTCTACTTCTTCTTCACCCCGGTTTCATGTAGATATAATGCATGGTTGTCTTTTAGTCACATATTATGATTTCTTTTCAGGACCTGACCAGACGTTTTTATCAAGGCCATCTGCACTTTTTTCAACAAATAAAGGTAAACTGGATCTTTGCTCCTAGATCACTGTAGGATCCCTAGTACTTAACTTTTCTGAGATGAAACTTTGCCTTTTGATGTATAGTTTAGAAACAATCACTTGGGAACAATGCTGCGAACAAGAGAAGCAAGAACAAGAAGCAATACTGTCTGTAAGTGGGAGAGATGGTTGGTGGAGATTCACAGCATATCAGTGTGTCAGAGATAGAAGAATATGAGTTTGTTGAGGGAAGTCACTGTTTTTTCCTTTTTCATATTCTTAGCTCTTAGCACAATACCTGGCACATAGTAAGCCCTTAATAAATGTTGATTGATTAGAGAGGAAAATTACCTTAGAGAAGACCTAAACAAGGTGTTCTTAACTTTTATGTGTTCCTTTTGCACTCTAGGCAAATCAACAAACCCCTTCTCAGAATGTTTTAAAATGCATTAAATAAAATACATAGGATTATAATGGAAAACAATGATATTGAAATAAAGATGTAACTGTTTTTCCATTCAAGTTCATGGATAACTTGAAATCTATGGTCAGTAATCCCTGGTTAAGAACCACTGATCTAGAACAACAGGGAAATGAAAACCTAGAGTAGAATTTGTATGAGAGGGGACAAGTTGGATATGGAAGTATAGAATAGGAATGTTTTGTCTTTTGGCAAGGGATGAACAGTTCATGCTGCATTGTTATGGTCTGCTCTCCCCCCACTTGCTTTGTTCTTTTTTTAGGGGCAGAAGATAATGGACATGCAAGGGATTCGATCATTGCTGCTACTTTTGACCTTGCTTGGCCTATGTCTGGTGCATCCCTCTTCTGGGGATCGGAGATACCAGAAATTCCTGCGACAGCATGTGGACCCTGATAGTGATGGTGGTGATGCTACATACTGCAACCAGATGATGCACAGGAGGCGAATGACTATACCAAGATGCAAGCCTGTTAACACCTTCATCCATGAGAGTATATGGAACATCAATAGTATCTGCCATACCACTGCCATCAAATGCAAGAATGGCCAAATGAACTGCCATGAAGGCATTATGAAAGTCACAGACTGCCGAGTGACAGGTGGTTCCACTTCCCCAAACTGTAGGTATCGGGCTCTGGCCAGAACCAGGCATATTGTCATTGCCTGTGATAATTTAACACCTGTTCACTTTGATGATTAAGACCCATCTTGCTGGCTTCATCCTCAGCCTTGGTTCCCACTTTATAATTGTCTGCTAATGAAAGATGGGAGCTATCCAGGGCCTTATTTCCTAATATCCTTTGTTTATTCTTCTATAACTAGTCCATGATATTGTATACTTTAATCCTAATGGAAAAGAAACTAAATCTGCAAAAGACCTGAATTATATCCCCTAACAAATCTCCTTGTATAGTTGTGGAAGGGTTAAATCTTCTTTTTTTGTCCTCTTAACAGCAGAAAGGACAAATAATAATGCTTTTACATATACATCACTTTTTCCTTTCCAAAACATTTTTGATATATTATTTTATCATGTGATTGTCATAATACTCCCAATAACACTAACATGCCAGAGGTGTTAAACATTAGGCCTATGGGTCATATATAGCCTGTAACACTCCTGAGTGTAGATCAAACTAGACCAAAATGTAATTGGGAGACATTTAAGAAAATAAATAAAAATACAATAAAATATAGATTATCGTACATTTTAAAACTGAGTCAATATGAGGCTTGCAGTATTCTTTTTTATGATATAATGATTCTTGATACCACTGCTAACAGACTATATTGTGTCTAAAGTTTTACTTAGCACTTTTTAATTTTTTTCTCTATTTCTTTTTTTTATTTTATTTTTATTATAACTTTTTATTGACAGAGTCCATGCCTGGGTAATTTTTTACACATTATCCTTTGCACTCACTTCTGTTCTGACTTTTCCCCTCCCTTCCTTCACCCCCTCTCCCAGATGGCAAGCAGTCCTGTACAAGTTAAATATGTCACAGTGTATTCTAGATACAATATATGTGTGCAGAACCGAACAGTTCTCTTGTTGCACAGGAAGAATTGGATTCAGAAGTTAAAAATAACCTGGGAAGAAAAACAAAAATGCAAGCAGTTTACATTCATTTCCCAGTGTTCTTTCTTTGAGTGTAGCTGCTTCTGTCCATCCTTGATCAATTGAAACTGAGTTAGATCTCTTTGTCGAAGAAATCCACTTCCATCAGAATCCATCCTCATACAGTATCATTGTTGAGGTATATAATGATCTCCTGGTTCTGCTCATTTCACTTAGCATCAGTTCATGTAAGTCTCACCAATCCTCTCTGTATTCATTCTGCTGGTCATTTCTAACAGAGCAATAATATTCCATAACACTCATATACCACAATTTACACAACCATTCTCCAATTGATGGGCATTTATTCATTTTCCAGTTTCTAGCCACTACAAACAGGGCTGCCACAAACATTTTGGCACATACAGGTCCCTTTCCCTTCTTTAATATCTCTTTGGGGTATAAGTCTAGTAGAAACACTGCTGGTTCAAAGGGTATGCAAAGTTTGATAACTTTTTGAGCATAGTTCCAAATTTACTTAGCACTTTTTTAGTTTCATAACAACCCAATAAACCTCATTCCCAATCCCTGTCATAAGACTAAGAAAACTAAAGCTAAGAGAAGGTACCTAGTCCATGTTCACACAAATAATTGTTGGAGGCAGAACTTGGTCACTTTTGACTTTAGGTATAGACCTTTTTCTGTTATTACATGAACCCAAAAAATGTTACTATTCTCACTTCAAAGATGGAGACCATAAGGTTTAGAGAGGTTAAGTGACTTGTTCAGTCAAAAGGCTAGTTAGGGAGGGTTTAGCCAAACGTCTGCTAATCTGATTCCTTCTTCCCTATACTGAGATAAGCATCAGAATCTTTTTAGTAGTCAAATAATACCAATTGTGGTGAAAGGCCTTTATTAGTTCTGGAGCTGGGATGGTAGAAAGATTTCAGCCCCATCAGTTTCTATCTATATTAGAATAGGATCAAATTATCAGACTGAATTTCCTTTTTCCCTTCTCCCAAGCCTGGGAATTGCTTTAGTGATTCAGAATCATGTGTTTAAAAAGCAATTATTACCTTAATACTTTGTTAGAGATCTTGATATGATTGAATTTCTCTATCATTTCTGTAATAAAGAAAGTCTTGTAATAAAAGACTTTAACTTATAACTGTGAGGTACCAGTTATATTTGGGACAAGGAGGGTTATTTTTCTTTTCCCTTACTTCAATATCCACACATCTTAAAGATCCTTAGCTAGTTACCTTCCCACTCCAAACAAGCAGCTAACACTTGGATCTAAGGCCTATGTTTACCAAGAGACTTATGATAAACTTTATCATAATGCAGTTTTCTGTATCCTCTCGACAATCTGCTCTGAAGGCTCCAGAAGCAGTGTATATTATAAAAACATATATTTATTACTAGAAACCTGATACCTCTTAATTTGAGTGTAGAAACCACTAAGAGAAGTTTGACAACCATATGTGTGTGTGTGTGTGTGTGTGTGTGTATGTATGTATGTATGTATGTAGGTACGTATGGGTTCTTATAAACAATACATATATATATACAAACATGTGTATGTATGTATGAATGTTCTTTGATCCTTATACTGATTATAGATTCTCTTGCTGTGAATGAAAGAAATATCCTAGCTGATATCCTACTAGGACTAAGGCTAGGGTCAGTCTGATAATAGTGCTTTTAGTATAATTTCAGGGGATTATTTGATTTATCCAGGTCTCTCTGAAACTCTCATTAAATCTATACTTGTAGTCTACAAAAAGATTGCTGTTTAGTGTCATTCTATTCTAACAAGATACTTTGTCTGGATCCCTCTTCATTAGGTTCTTTCCTCCACTGCACTCTATGATCTGCTGACACTACATATGAAATTTTATATTTATAGGATTGCAAAGATTGATAGTTGACATGCACTTTAGAGATTAATTGGTCTGTAAATTGGTTCATCATTTACAGATGAAGAAAATGAGGACTTGGAATGGGAAAATGCTTATTCAGGGTCATACACAGAACAGGTAGAACTTTAGTGATTCCAAAAGAGATTTTATGGACTCAGCCCATAGTTATTTCCACTCCATCATTTTGACTCATAATGTTTGAGTAAAAAGGAATTTTAGAGATGATCCATCAAACCTCTCATTTTAAAGATGAAGCTCAGGGAGGTACATAATCACAATGACAATTATAACAATCCTTTCTTCTTAGTTTAAGAAGATAAATTATTTGCATGAGATACTAAGAAGAAAGGAGCTTGCTTAGAGGAAAGGTAACTGTAGCTATAATAAATGTTTTCTACTCCTCTTGAAGAATTGCTGTGAGGAAACTGTGTTTCTAATCTTAAGATACTTTGTTATTCATTATAATTGTCATTGTTATTGCTGTTGTGATTATGTACTTCCCTGAGCTTCATCTTTAACAATGACAGTTATTATATACTCCTCCTCTCAGTCATCTTTATGGTATTATCAATCACTAATCAGGCAAAAGATCCTAACCCAGGCTTCAACAGTTCATTTAAAATAGCTGAGTAGGGTTTGGAGAAAGGTTTTGCAAATTCAACAAATAAGGAATATTTTATGGAGTTCTACATCCAGGGATTTATGACCTGGGTTCAATTAGGCATCATTCCTCTCTCAGATAAGTGTCTCTTTCTCCACAAGGGTACATCAAAAAATTCTCTAAGACTCCCTGTACTATAGGCAATTCTTATAAAATTCCAGATAAATTTCCTCTGAGTTTTTAATTGCAAAGAGCACTCCAGATTACGTCAATAGGTCCCTACCACTACCACATGGTAATTCATGTAGAGTTAAAAATTCAACCAATAAGACAAAAAAGTAGCCCTAGCTAGCGAAACATAGCAAAAAAAAAAAAAAAAAAAAAAAAAAAAAAAAAAAAAAAAACCTATCTATTCTAAAATGTTTTTACCTTAAGATGTTGTAGGGAAAACACTTTTACATTAAGAAAAAAAGTGTAGGTCTGTTTAGATGAGAAGACGGGAAGAAAAAAGGAGAAGGAAGAGGAGGAGAACAAAAACAATTCTTTAATAGTTCAGGGCATTCAAATGATATAAATTCCACACTTTTCATATTTTTGTTAGTAACTTAATATCAATCATGCAAAATTCAGCAATAGTACCTAAAATATCTAAACACTCAAAGATTCAACTAATATAAAGTAAAAAGTTTGTCAAAATACATCAATGGAAGAAAACACACACTAGAAAAATATCAACTGTAAAATTTATATTCTTAAATATATTTGACAGTTTCTCTAAGATCTTACAAACTAAGATATCCAAAATTTAAAGTCCTAGGTAGGAAATCTCTCCAAGGATTCCCACAATTTTATACCAGAAAAGGTTCTACATCTATCAATGATGGCTCTGGCTCCCATTGCTCCCTCCTTCAGAGTTGGCCTGTATACATAGAAGTTGGGCAAGTGTTCCTCATTTTTGCCACTAGTTGAAGCTTCCACTGATTATGTTCCCCTGGGGAGGGGGAAGTCTAAGCAACCCAGTTCTTTAAACTTTTAGATTAGCTTTTTAAAAGAATATTTATTTCAAATGTGTAGCAAGAACAGATATACAAACATTTTTTCCTACCCATAATTCCTCCTAAACTTTTGGGCACTCTTCCCCACTTCCTAAACCATCTTGTGTATCAGGGATGGTATCCCAGGGATACTCTTCTGGTCTGATTCCAAGATCCCCTGGTTTGAGCGTCTGAGTTGGGGATTGATCTTGTAGTCAAGAAGAAGATTCAGATTCTGTTTCTGACACGTACTGCCTATATAACCATAAGCAAGTTGCAGAAACTTGCATTGCCTAAAAGAAATACCTAAGATTATAAATTACAGAGCACTAGCTCTCTGTATTAGATGAGAGACTGCATGTGCTGGTCAGTTTCTACACCAAGAAGTCAAACATTTTGGCCAACTAACAAAAAAAAAAAAAACATACATTTTCAAGTCACAGACTAAATAAATAATTATATAGGAAGTTCATTTTCAGGAGCTAATAGTATCCATATGGTCGAGGGCTCTGTCCACTGAGACTCTGTCCCTATACATCATGGTCACTTTCAACTTTATGTTCATTGTTAATGGCACTTCTGACCAATATATTTGGGGTATTGTACAAATAGCTTCATTTAACTCTTACTCCATAAGTAATAGTAGTGGATGGTAATATGATACTCCCTCAGTTTGAAGGCATCTACAGCTTAGTGAAGAGTCAAAAAGTGGAGAGGATGTGGAAGAAGGGCAAAGATTTACATTCTCTTGAGAGCATTTAGATAACAGTAAAGTCAAATATCACATTTGGGTACTGGAAAGATAGTTGGGCAAACTAAGTATAGCCAGTTGCTTTCAAGAGGTGAGGTTGGAGCAGTTGCAGGAGTACAGTTTCAAAATATGCCTTAGATAATGAAGAGGGGCAGCAAACCAAAGCCAATCTAGATTTCTTACATGTTTCCTCTTCCTAGCTTTCTTGTGTCTGCTTGAGTTTTATCTTATTTAGTTTAGGGTTTATATGTATATAAGATGAAGATGGAAGGTGATTAGAGTATTTACCATCTGGTCTCCATGCAAATCCATGCAAACTTCAATACCATGAAAGTATTCCAATTTACCTCTTTAAAACATTTAAAATATTATGATCATAACTCATTTCACAGATTCTATCAAAATAGCTTGTGCTCCTATTCCCATTGAAATTTTTATCTTGGCAATTTGGAGTTACACAAATAAAAATGTACATATCCTTTGAACCAAAGATTCCATTACTGGGCTTATACTCCAGGAAAATATTGGTAAGAAGAAAGTCCCATGATATTTATAGCAGGATATTTTACAAAGAAACCAAGTCAATGCCCATTAACTAGGGAATGGCTAGATACATTGTAGACCATGAATATAATGGAATATTACTTTGTGATATGTGCGATAAATATAGAGAAGCATGAAAAGATTTGTATTAACTTGCACACAGTGAAGTAATCAGAGCCAAGAAAATTTTATACACACACACACACACACATATAATAAAACAATATAAATGGAAAGAACAACTATAAACTGAAAAAATCAGAAGTTAATGTAACAAAATTTAAAAGATCAAGCAGAATTCAAATGAATATATATATATATTTAAAAAGGACATCTTCCAACCTTCATAGAGGTGGGAGATCCACAAGTACAATCCAGGCTTTTGGACTTTTTCAATGAATTGTTCAATTGTACTGATTTTTTTCCCCTTGTATTAAAAATAGTATTTGTTAAGTTGGAAGGTTTTTTAGAAAGGGAAGAAGTAGAATTACTTGGTATAATGATAATGATATGAGAAACATAAAGTTAATTTAAAAAAGATTTTTATCTCCTTTTTAACTGAGGAACACACACTCAGATTACAGATTTCACTTACTAATTGGATTGAGAAATAAAATTACCCTGCTTCTGATAAAGGCCTAAAATAACCACTTCTCCTTTCCAAAAGAACAACTGTATACAGAATCTGTTTACAAAGGAGATATGACTATCATTCTCCCCACCTTCAACATTAGTGTTCCCAAAAGAGGGAATAGAACAATTTTATCCCATGCTGGAGGAAGGTCCTTATTTCAAGTTCTATAGAGCTGGTTCATTTAGAACAGGTGATCTCAACCTAGTTTTTTGTTTTTAAATTCCTAAAATAAAATAAATAGAATAACAAAGGAAAGGAGTTATATTGAAATAAAGATTTTTTTTAACATCCAAATTCATGGATTCCCTGAAATTTATCCTTGGTCCTGAGATCTTTGGACCTCAGGTTAAAATACCCTGACTTACATGAACTGGATATCAGTTAAATAGGCATAAAAATGTCTGCAGGAAGAGCTTATATTGATCTTTCAATCTTCTATCTATATATTTTCTTTTACAAAAAGATAACATATCCACCCTTATTCCTGATTCTATCCTACTCATGAACATCTGACCAATTAAATCAACACTTTATTGTTAATTAATTTATAATTTATATAATTTATAATATAATTTATTTATATTATATAAATATAATTATAATATATAACATAATATAATATAACATATAATATAATTTATAATATAATAATGTAATAAAATAATTTATAATAATAAATTAAATTGACAAATTAAAACTCTTTTGGATTAAGTATGAGACTCCTTTTCCTTTGAGAGTCCTTATAAGGGAATTATTTCTTTGAAATCTCTCCTCCCCAAACCCAATTCTACCATTTTTTTAATATTCTTTGTGCATTCCAATCATACTACCACTTCTACCTTTCCTTGAGGTACACCAGTGATCAGGCCAGATAGCTATAAATCTTGCAACTTCATTTGCCTCTTTTCATACGTATGCTCCTACCCCTAACCTGTGTGCACATAATCAACTACACATTGTACTACAGGAGAAAAAGCAATTTCGAAATAGTTCTGGTTTTATCTAGTCTCCCCCAATTATTCATTTAAAATATGTTCTGACCCTCATGGATCTGATTGATCTCACTTAACAAATACATCATTATTACATCCCAGTGATATCCCCCTAATTTCCTAGCCCAGGTACAGAGAAGGTACGTGTGTGTGTGTGTGTGTGTGTGTGTGTGTGTGTGTGCTTATTTCCTTTTTCTTCCCTACTAGAAAAACCAACTAAAAGTATATGTATCACTCATAGTGATTAATATTATCTAATTAAAGCCCATATATATAGTCTTTAAATTAACATATGGGTCTTGCATTTGATACAGGACAAGAGGAATAAGTCTAATATAACCAGAGGACTTATTTAAAATGGTTTTGAAAACTTATTAAGATCCTGTCCTGAGTTAAAAAGAAAATTATATATTATGTTATGTATTGTATATATATAATCTGAGACTGGATTTGAATTCAGGTCTGCCTGGCTCCAGGGGCAGCACTCTGTACACTGAACTTCCTAGCAAAAATTTTCTATTATGAGGCAGATATTTGACCTTCATTTATTAATTCTTTCTAATCTAAACTAATCTGAGAGGGACAGACAGATTCCTTCAGTCTTTCTCCTCACTTATTACCTCCTCATAGACCTTTCTAGCAGTGGTGATTATTCTTGAAGAAATCTCTCACTTAAATTTAAACAATGGTAGCTATACTCCCAGGGCATGCAGGGAGACCTTTGTCTGAGAACTGATCCTAGATCCAAACAGTGTGAATGTCATTAAAGTTCAGGGATTACATCAAGTTGCTATTGAAATCTTTTGTTCACTGGAGCATGCTGTTAGAAATTCAGTTGTTCAGTATTATAATTTGTCAGTTACAGGTTTTTAAACTTGTTAGTTGGAAGTCTGAGAAGTTACTACACACTACATGAGATGCCCTAAGTAGATATGCGCCAAGAGTTATCTACCATAAAGATATGAGCAATCTTTCAGTAACAGTCATCATATTCACAATTGGTTGCTTCTGAGGAGCTAGGGTTTTCCTGGGATCAGAGGATTATAGCATCAATTGGAATGAACCTGTGAGACCTTTGAGTCTGACCCTATAATTTAAAAACTAATAACTGACCCTCTAATCTTAAAAACAGGATACCGAGGCATAAAGAAGATGAGTTGTTTGATGTTATTTAGCTAATAACTGGGTTGAGAAGATTTGAACTCAGGGATTCTTAACTCCAAGTTCATTGATTTATCCTACTATTCCACCCTGCCTATACTCTGATGATATCTGACAGTAAGAAGTGAGGAATATGAAAAAATCTAATAGTCAGGAGCCTCACAAGTCAAGTACCCTTTACATTTTAAAAGGCATGCTTAACATTTGTTATTGTTGGGGTAATACCATGTTTCCCCGATAATAAGACCTATCCTGAAAATAAGCCCTCCCCTTACTGTGTATGATTCCTCTAAAATAAGCCCTCCCCCGAAAATAAGCCCTATTGAGATTGCTACTGTAGTGAAGGTGATCCCCTGCACTACAAGCTACATTATGGTACCCTCTGTATGCACCGTTCCCCCTCTTCTCCCCCCTTCCCCGGGTAAAACGCACACCGCGCTCTGAGCTGAATCCAATCAGAACTGCAGCAGTGAGCACGTCATCCTGTTCTTCCCCAGTGATTTGCTTGCTGGCGCCATTGAGAGCAGTGCCGCGGAAGAGAGCTGAGGTAGGACAACATAAAAACCTGATATGTAAGCAGGAATGAGGGGGCATGATGGAGGATAAAAGAAGAACTCAGCCAGCACTCACTGCGCTAAAAAAATGAAGAACTTCCTTGCAGAGAGAAGAATAGATCAAGTAATGATTCCTGTAGGAATGACTGCCTATCTCCAGACCCTTGATATTGCAATAAACAAGCCATTCAAGGACCATTTGCGCATGGAAGTCAATGACTACATTGAAAATAGAATGGAAAGAAATCAGCATGGAAACTTTGTGAAGCCCTGTCTGCAAGAAGTCGTGACTTGGGTGAAGAAGTCATGGGATAAAATTACTGACAGCTGTATCGCCAACGCACTACAAGCAGGTTATCTGGACAAGACATGTTCATTTAAAGAGAGCTATATTGCTGGACATGACAGATTGGGTCCACTTTTTCTGAAGGAAATAGAGGCACAAGACATCCAGGACAGAATTCAGGGTATGGACACTTAAGATGATGTTGTTGAAGAAGATAACATGATCACTATTGGATAAAGGTACTTTTTTTTGTTCACATTTACCTGTTTATTAAAATTGCTGTCAATGTTCATTAAAATAAGCCCTCCCCTGAAAATAACCCTTCTGGTGTTTTTCTGTCCAAAAAAAATTAATAAGACAGTGTCTTATTATCGGGGAAACACGGTAGGTAGAGTAGAAAGCTGAAAAGGGACAAGCACCTCCTACTCTGGATTCTACCATTTGAATATGATGTTTGCTAATTAGGACCAATTATATCATTTTCTTCCCATTAGGGAAGTTCTACTCCCTGGTCTTGGACTTCAATTTCAATCCTGCAGAAACCTTTCTCTGAAAAATGTGTGGGTGAGGGAGAAGAATGAGTTAGTGAGATTATTTGTCCCAATAGCATCATCCCAGATATCCCAGACAACAAAAGTGATGCTTTGAATTATTTTTAGCTCAAAGGACAGAGGAAAAACTCTGTATTTTCTTTATTTCTTCCTTTGGGGAAGTTTATCAAAAAAATTATAAAACCAAATTGCAAGATTTTTAAAAAATTAATTTTGTTCTGATATCAGCTAAGAGACAGTTGGCACTTTTAGACCACTTGAAATTTATGTGGTTCAGCAGATGGAAAACTAGACTTAGACTCAGAAAGATTCATCTTCTGAGTTTAAATCCAGACTCAGATACTTATTAGCTGTGTGATCCTGGGCAAGTCACTTAACCCTGTTTGCTTCAGTTTCCCCATTTATAAAATGATCTGGAGAAGGAAATGGTGAACCTCTCTAGTATCTCTGCCAAGAAAACCCCAAATGGGATCATGAAGAGTTAGCTGGACATGATTACTGAATCATGAACAAATACTGAGATTTAGTACCTTGTATATAAAACCAATCATTATTCTTTTCTCCTGCTACCTCTCTTTACAATTAAAGACATACATGCAGAAAGGCAGAAATAGTAAATGTTTCCTTTTCAGATCATGATGCAATAAAAATTATATTTAATAAAGGGCCAAGGAAAGATAGACTAAAAACCAATTGAAAATTAATCGAATTCTACATAATGAGTGGGTTAAACAACAAATCCCAGAAACAAGTCAGAATTTTATCCAAAAGAATGACAATAATGAGACAACATGCCAAAACCTTTGGGATGCAACCAAAGCATTTCTTAGGGAAATTTTTATGCCTCTAAAAAGTTACATGAATAAAATAGAGAAAGAGGCAATCAGAGAATTGGACATGCAACTAAAAGAACATATATGAATCAAAAGCAGTTAAAACAGATCAGATTTTAGCTGTAGTGAATTGGCTTTTTAAGGTTCTGCTTAAAACAGAAAGTAAACATTTAAAAAAATTAAAAACTGCATGTTTAATGTACAATTATACATCCATCCTCTTGGAAAGAAAGGAATTCTTTGAAGTCTAAGCCAGGGGAAAGTGCACCAAATGATAGGATACTCCTATGCTCTGATCATAGTTAGCAATTTACCCAGATGGATGAAAAGCTGCCTAGGCACTCTTCTGCAGCATCAATCTCTCCACAGTATGTTTCTATTGCTCTTGTTGCTATAGCCACAGTCTCTACCAAAACCCTATCTTAGTCCCATAGCCCTCCACTCAAAATATCTACCCTGTCTTTAAGCACCACTTCCAAGTTTCTAACTGGTTTGGATGAAGACTACTTTGTCTCCTTCAGACTACATTTGCCAGGAATCTGTACATGCAGTCTCTGTCTCAGAAACTATATATATATATATAAACTCTTCTCTGGAATGAACAAGTAACTCCATCTATATGCAAATTAGTTGGATCATTTGCAGATGAGACAATTCTAGTAGCTTTTTATCAGAGGTCAAGGGCATATATATATAAAAGAGGTGTTGTAAATCTAGCAGATTTGCCAGTTACAAAGACATAGAGGTAGAAATCTAGTACTGGACTCCTTTTATTGCTATCTTTTAACTTAAACAGGAAATTAGGGTGCATTATTTGCCTGAAACTATTGAAACAATATACCTTAAACATATCTTGCTTTGGGTCTTTCTTCTGAGTAGGGTAATATCAAGAATCTGAGATACTTTGGAAATGGCTGTCCATGTTCAAGAGACAATCTCTAGCCAAAAAGCTCTAGCTAATAGCAAAAAACACAAGCTCTGCCATCCTGTTATTGGAATCTGTGGTTAGGGTTTCAGGAAGTTGGCTTGGTAATTAGCTACATGGAACAATAGTGCTCTGGTTATCTAATCTTTGAGTGATGCTTTTATTTCTGCTAATTTCCCCAGAGAGAAGCAGATCCTGTTTGCCACAGCACCAGGAAGGTGTTTAGGCTACATTTCTTTTAGGGTTATATCAGGAAACTTCAGTATCACAAAATATCTTGAAGCTAGAAGGCAGGTTGGTTATAAACAGCACAGTGTAGTCAAAAGAGTACTTATTGACTTGAAATCAGAAGACTTGGATAAGAATCACAATTGTGCCTCTTCATTCTTGGATAAATTAGAAGGCAACTAGTGGTGCAATGGAAAGAGTATTGGCCTAGAAGACCTGGGTTCAAATGTGACTCCAGACACTTAAAGCTATGTAATTCTCATAAAGTCATTTAATTTTTGTTTGCTTCAGTTTTCTCAACTGTAAAATATAAAGATCAAAAGAATAAGCACTTACCACAGTGCCTAAAACATAGCAGGAGCTGTATACATACTTATTCCCTCTCCCTTAATCTTGGTGGCTCAGTTTCCTAATCCACAGACTAGATGACTTCTAAGGTCTCTTCCAAATGTAATTGTCTGTGATAAATGTTATCCAATTTATTTTTTCTGTACCCTTCCTGATAGATGTTTCTTCTGACCACTTATGTACTTACAATGACAGGACATCTCTAAGCAAGTTCTTTAATAAACTTATGCTATTAAATGCTTAGTGGCTTTTTTGTCTCCTTATTAAACTGATTCTAGGCAAAAGATACATGACTCCCAAAACCTCAATTATCTCAGAGTTTGAGGTCCATATAATTTTTTAAACCTGAAAGTGCTATATAAATGGGAATTATATTGCCAGTTGTTCCTACTCAGGATTCTGATGTCCTAGATCTGATTTTGTTGTTTTTTATTTAATTTTATTTTATAATAACTTTTTATTGACAGAACCCATGCCAGGGTAATTTTTTTACAACATTATCCCTCTAACTCACTTCTGTTCTGATTTTTCCTCTCCCTCCCTCCACCCCCTTCCCTAGATGGCAAACAGTCCTATATATGTTAAATATGTTGCAGTATATCCTAGATACAATATATGTATGCAGAGCTGAACAGTTCTCTTGTTGCACAGGGATAATTGGATTCAGAATCCAATAACCCAGGAAGAAAAACAAAAATGCAAATAGTTTACATTCATGTCCCAGTGTTCTTTCTTTGGATGTAGCTGTTTCTGTCCATCAGTGATCAATTGAAATGGAGTTAGATCTCTTTGTCAAAGAAATCCATTTCCATCAGAATACATCTTCATACAGTATTGTTGTTGAAATATATAATGATCTCCTGGTTCTGCTCATTTCACTTAGCATCAATTCATGTAAGTCTCTCCAAGCCTCTCTGTATTCATCCTGCTGGTCATTTCTTACAGAACAATAATATTCCATAGCATTCGTATACCACAATTTACCCAGCCATTCTCCAATTGATGGGCATCCATTCAATTTCCAGTTTCTAGCCACTACAAATAGGGCTGCCACAAACATTTTGGCACATGCAGGTCCCTTTCCCTTCTTTAGTATTTCTTTGGGATATAAGCCCAGTAGTAGCACTGCTGGATCAAAGGATATGCACAATTTGATAATTTTTTGGGCATAATTCCAGATTGTTCTTCAGAATGATTGGATTCGTTCACAACTCCACCAACAATGCACTAGATCTGATTTTGTGAAAAAAGAGATAGTTTTCTGTGGTTTCATACATGCCTACTTTGTGAGTTAGAGGTTTGTTTTTGGAGTTCTAATTTTCATCTTACCTTCTTCAAACTCTTCTCTTGAAGGAAGAGTTGAACAAATAATTTATAAACAGACTTTTGTCTCGATTGCATTTAAAAAACAAAGGTATTTTTATATTTTTCTTCAAATATTAATAAATATTCAACCATAATCCTGAAGAGATGGTCATATGTTCTAGAACTAGAAGGGATGATAAATTCTGATTTGGAAGGCACCTTAAATGAAATCTAGTATAATGTCCTTATTTTACATGTATCTCATGGAAGTCTCCATAAGTTAGCTCCTCTCAGTTTTAAGTAGTCCATGGTTAAGAAAAATCCTTTCCAAACTCAGCTCATGAACTACCTCCCCACAATTGAATATATTTGACTTTTACCAGTCAGCTCTAGGACATGCTTATTTCAAAAAGGCCTATTCAATGAATTAGCAATTTAAATTAAGTAATAATTGAATATTGTCTGCCATAAAACTTGAATTTATTTTTCTACAACTACATACACACTTAGTGGGAAAAGTGGGCCTTTACTGAGATAACATATAGAACATCCACATTTGATATTGCAGGCTAGGTTTGATTCAGACTGGCTTAATAGTAGGTTTAATATTTCAGTAAAATGAGACATTTGGAGAGCATTTAATTATTATCAAAATAAAGTTTAGCTGTGTAGCATAAATTAAGCTGTCTCCTACTACCTAAAGACTGGGAATACTATATTTTACTCTTTTCACAGAGTTCTCTGGGGAGGGGAAGCATAGCTTAGCTCAGTTCCCATAGAGCATAATTCCAGTTTCAAGTCCCAAACTCTCCTTGTGCTAAAGTCCTAGATCCCTTGACTTTTCAGGGTATCCATACAAGGCTGGCTGGCTATATTATTCTGCCTACAATCCCTTCCCCAGGGTCACTATAGTTTGAATTCTTGTTTCTGTTGGGATTACTTTGGGTACCAGAAACTGAGAACAAATAACACAGAACAGAAACAAACATCCCCAGGCCTATTTTTCAGAGCTGAGAAGAGGAACTTTTCCTTCCTTTCTCACTGATTTAGTTCTTGATACCCATGTTGAACATGAATTCTGATCCTTACTCTTTGGATTTAGTAGTCCAAAGTACTAGTAAATAAGAGTAGCCAAAAAGAATGTATCAAAGAAGTAAGTATGAAAGCTCTATCTCACTAGTTTTAAAGATTAGGCAGCCAATCCAAGAGGGTTTTCCCACCTATATAGTAGAGTGTAGATACCTCCATACAAGGCTGAGTGTGGTGGTGACAGACAATCAAAGGAGACTACCTCACTCATGTAGTAGAAGATGTAGAAATCTTCACAGCAGATAATCTAGATGTGCTCCAAAGGTCCTTCAAGATCATGGTCATATTACCCAATCTGGGCATGCCCAAACAAACCTGGATTACACTTGGCTATGGCATGGAAGGATATTCAGTGAGAAGACATTCTGGTAGATGTGTTCCCTCCTCTATCCCCAAGAATCAGCAAGTTGTGATGACATTCCTGTTAATGGGAAATCCACCATACCTGAGGGGATAGTGACTCTTTTCCCCTTAGATCATTGTGAAATTACATTAATAGCTTGATTCTCAGCTCTCTGGACCAACCAATTAAGCTTTTAAGAAAAAATAAACTATTAAGGGGAAAAATGGTCTCATCTCCCTGGAAGTTTCCCTGGGACCACACATGGGCAATAATACATGCTCATGTCATTTTCATGAAGGAATACATACATGGAAAGATAGTTTGTGCCTCTGATGCTGCAAAATTATGAACATTTTCTATAAATGTCATTGTGCTTGCTCCTCTTTGTTGTTTTCTGCTGAACATTACATCTTACATGCTTTTTACTAGACATTTCCATTGCTTCTCAGCAGGGAAAGACTATCTCTAATAACTATCCATCCTTTTTGCAATGAGTGAAGATAAAAATATATTGATTGACTTCTGGAAAGAAATGGGAGGTAGGCTTCCCAGTTCCCACAATTCTATGTTTAGAAAAACCCCTGAAGTCCACACCAGATAGAAAAATTACCAAGAAATCCAATGAGAAACTAACTACAGTGACATCTTCTACCACAGAGTCACACAAAAAGCCAACTAGAGGGCAATGAGTAACAGGAAGGGAAGTATCATCCATATTGAGTATCAGCTAAACAAGGGTATGTTCGGAGGCAGAAGTAGCAGAAGAATCCCTTAAGAAAGCTCTGGTGTGGTCTAAAAAGCTTATGATAGAGATTTTAGAAGTCCCGAGGGATCAGCTATAGAAAGTAAATAATGTGGTCTTGAATACTCTGTGTATGTGGATAACAAACTAAGGAGAAGTAGCTTAAGAGAGAAAATGATAGACCTCATTCAAGAAATAGGATCTGTGAAGACTAGAATACACATCCAAAATGAATGATTCCATGAGTAAGAGGGAAAATATAGAATAAAATCAAGTCTGAAAAACAATAGAAGAAAATATAAGATATATGTGTAAAGAGTAAAAACAGGTCAAAGAAAGAGAATTTAAGAATCACTGAATTCCCAGAAAATTATGATTTTTAAAAATCTTGAATATCATATTTCAAGATATATTTGCAATTCCATAGATCTATTGGAATTAGAGGGGGAAATATAGAGAGAAAGATTCCAACAATCATCTCCTACAAGAAATCTCAAAAGGAAATATCTCAAGAATGTAACAGATCAAGTCCAGAGGTCTCACCTAAGCCAAAAATGCAAACATACAGAAGGGTGTAGTATAAGTATCAAAGACCCACAATTTAAGATCAAATGAGTCTTGGCAGTTTTTGCTTTAAATGAGAAGAGATGCTATAGGACAATGTTCTAAAAGGACAAAAAAAGGAGGCTTAGAACAGGAATAACAATTTATCTTGTAAAACTGAGTAACATCCTAGAGGGGGAGAAAATAGGTCTTTAATGGAACAGCACTTTCAAGCACTTCTTAAGAAAAAACTAGGACTGAATAGGAACTTTGAAATACAAGCATATCATTCCAGAGAAACCTAGAAAGATAAATTTATTTGATCAAATGGAAGGTACTATATGATAATGTGGTGCTGACATTCTAGGGGGGGAGGGAGAAGAAAGAAATATATTCTTTCAGAATCCATAATATTTTTCAGAGAATATCAAATGAGTTAAAAAATAGAGAAGCGATGGATTCAAGGTACACAAAGAAATATACATTTTGAGACAAGGCTCCCATGTGATTTTTTTTTTGTTGTTTAATGATGCTCATTTGTTATAAGGTCATTTTTATTTTTTTTTCCTTGATTAATTGTGAGGAAAAATTGGGCTTAGTAATAATTATGCAAAAAAGGGAGGATGGGTTATTAGAACATCTTTACAAATGCACAGAAGGAAACAGAAGGAAATTCAGAAAGAAACACAGGCCAGTTTTAAATATTAACATAAAGTATTTGCTATTTATTTAAAAATAAAAGCAAGTGATATGAAATGGAGATTTGCCATTTCAGGATGAATCTTCCTTTTTTGTATTCTCCTGTGTATATGGAAATGTCATTTTTGGTGTCTTAAGGTGAGGATAAAATATGGGTTAAAATATTTTTAAAAATCAAGAAATTTGTGAAAACTTTGTTGACTGCTAAACATTTTATATATCTATAATATCTATACTAGTATGCATATAAATACATTGAGATATGTAGGTATATTGGTATGGAGATATATAGAGATATATAGATATAGATAGATATAAATATGTATATGTATTTATGACATCTTTTCACTTTATTTTTTAAAATAATGTTTTATTTTCCCCAAACAACATGTAAAAACAATGCTTGACTTTTTTTTTTTAAAGTTTTGAGTTCCAAATTCAATCCTTTCCACCTTTCCCTTCCACCTTCCTAAGATGGTAAGTAGTCTGTTAAAGGTTATACATGTGCAATTACGTAAAATATATTTCCATAACTAATGTGGTTTTTAAATCCAGTACTCCAGGATCCTATCCCTTGATCTCAGTGATAGTGACTGAATTTGTAAACAGCTTCTTTTAGACACCCCACAATCCTGAATACTATGTAGAGAAGATGCAAGAAAATATTCAAAATACTAAAATGGATTGGTGATCTCATTAATTTAGAAATTGTCTATAGTGATTCTGACTATAATCTATCCATGAATACATATTCTGTGTATTTTGTCTGTGTTATGTAATTTCCCCACAGGATATCTGAAGACTTTTCATTTCTCCTAACATCTGGAGGATACCACAAAAACACAAAGATGGTTTACAGTCAGATAACGTGTGGAGGGAAAAATATGCTTTGATAATATATGACCAGATCAATTCATGTCTACTAAATGGCAGCGTCACCAATATCTTCTGGGTTTGTTCTCATGTTGTTCTCTGTTAGGCAACTCTTCACCTAGGAGAGTGGAGATTATATTGATTTAATTGTGTGAAGAAACACTGACCCAAAACAGCCTCATTCTATCTGGTTATCTGATGGTAATGTACTCTGACAATGAGCTAAGTTTGACTGAGCTTAGTAAAAGTGTTTCACTCTTTTTCAAAATGCCAAACATGGCCTTGTCTAATCTCAATGACTTATCTGCCTTTCAAACGGAAAGTCAATAGACCATAATACACAGTGGCATTGCTTTGGAGATAAGTTTTAGATGTAAACAAATTGCTATTATATTGATTGCTTGGCAACTGACTGAAGGTTTAATTCCACCTCCAAAGTACACTGAACAAGTTAAGCAGTTATTCTTCTCCTATAACCAGGATTGTTGTTGTTATTCAGTTGTGTCAGACTCTTTGTGATTCTGTCTGGGATTTTCTTGGCAAAGCTATTGGAGTGGTTTTCTAGTTCTTTCTCCAGGTCATTTGACAGATGACAAAATTGAGGCAAACAAGGGTTAAGTGACTTGCTTAGAGTCACACAGCTAGTTAAAACATCTGAGGCTGGATTTAAACTCAGACCTTCCTGAATCCAGGCCTATCACTTTATCCATTGTGCCTTCCAGCTTTACTATCATAATCATGATAGAGAAAATTTTAAAAATGTAAATAAGAGAAATATCACAAGTTGATAGGCCAAGTTGACTATTGATTTTGGTAAAGGTTGAATTTAATAACACCATCACCACCACCACATCTTTACAACATTTTAAGAGATTCCCCTCTTCCCCCCAAGTCTTGGAGAGAGTTTGAGTATTATTATTTTCATTTCAGTTTGGTCATATAATTAATAAATGTTAAAGCTAGGATCCAAACCAAGGAATTCTAAATCCAGTATTATACCAACTATGTCATATGAGGAAAGGAAGTAGTTCTGATATGCCCATAGCTGAAGATGTAGATAGATGTAAGATGAACTACACTCATGCATCCTCCTATAAGTGGAATTCTTACCTTTCACATTTCTCTGGAAAATCTTCTTTCTTAAGTGCTCATGGGACTCTGCCCAGAATTCCTCATTGCAAAGGATTTCACCTTTCAGGGACTTTCCAAAGGTGAGTTTTCCAGGAAGTGGTAGAGGGAGCCAGGTCTCAAGTTCTGTCTTTTTCAGGGTTAGATAAAAGCTCTACATGGGACACACCTCCATCCTGGTACCTAGACTCAAAGCCTTCATTGTTTACCATTTCTACTTAACACTGAGCCAATTTTGAAACGATCTCAAATTGCTCCTGATGGCATGCTCTGTGATTTGTTTCCCACTCTTTCTCCCTCATCTTGTTTCCCTGAGTTCCCAAGGGAGGGAAGTCTTCTACTTCATATTGGGAATTCCATTCATTTGGATTAATGCACTTCCCTATATCTCCACCTTTTTTCTCTCTCTTTGCTGGACTCTAAGAAGAGACCCTTGGAAGGAACAGAAATCAAAGACTTTCTGCTTCTCAAATATACCTTCTGCTCCTATCTGAAAAGGATAGTTGATCCCTGAATCCAACAGTAGGTGAGTGTGAGCAGTGTTGATGCGATGGTGTCAAAATTAGAGATTTGAGCACCAATGACATATTACAGGAATAGAATCATCAGACTAAGAATTGGAAGGGATTTGAGAGGTCCTTGAATCCAGCCCATTATTTTACAGCTAAAGAAACTGAGGTACACAGAAGTTAAATAATTTATTGAAGCTTGCATTAATACCAAATGGCAATGCCAGGAATCAAGCTTTGGTCTTCTGAGTTGAGTCCCTTAAAAGTTGAAATTGGAATTGGAGTATGGCTATGAATGAATGGAAAATGAATCAGCCAGTGAATAATTGTGAAAATAACACTGGATTTAGACAAAGTGTATGGATTTGAATCCTATTTTGCTTCTTACTACCTTTTTCACCTTAGGAAAAAACATTTAATCACTTCAAACTTCAGTTTTCCTTATCTTTAAGATGGGAAGCACTATTAGTCAAAATGGCCTCTGATTAATCTTAAGGCCACAGTATTATTTGTCTTGTGGTGGCTGAAATTTCAATAGTGTCTTCCAAAGGATACTTTTATATATTATTTTATTTGATTCTCATAAGTACTTTAAAGTAGGCAGGGCGGGCATTACTTTGATAAATGAAGAAACTAAAACCCAGAGAATTTTAATGACCTATCCAAAGTCAAAAAATTAATAAGTATCAGACTTTGGATTTGAATCCAGGTCTTTAGCCTCTAAGTCCAAGGCATTTTTTACTAAAGTGCATAATTCCTTACAATTGCTTAAAGTTACTGTGAAGAGGACTAATCAATTAGTAGAACAACCAAGAAGACAATTCAACATCCTATTGGCTGCCAATCTGGGCATTATTATTTTCAATAATGCCTCCATTAAGAACCCTAAGGTCACTAATTAAGTGAAATAAGTTTCTGTTATTCTTTTATCTATAACTCTACATCAAATTCTTGCACCAGAAATATAGTACAATGCAGATTAAGGTCGAAGGGTTTGAATGAAAAATACATAAATAAATCTCATGAATCTCTACACATTCTAATCTTGGGGCTATGTCTTTTGATGGTTGAGTGATGGTTATTTTCTCCAACTAGTGTTGTACAGCTTAGTATAACATTCAAAAACTAATGTCAAGTTAGGGGAGAAAGAAAAACAGACAGAAATACAAACAAAAAGGCATAAAGACAGACAGACACAGAAAAACAGATAAAGCAGATAAAGGGTTTTGTATAGAGGGAAGGAATATTGTAGAAAAAACTTGGGAAGGAGTATTGTAAAAGAAACTTAGAAGAGCCATATGGGACAAATTAGGCAGAGCCTATCATGGGGTTTTCTAGGACCAAAGACCTTTTATTCATCAAATTTATATTCACCCTATCTCTGGACTTGAGTTATGTATCACCTGCATTAAAACAAAGCATAGCACAAAGCTTTTCAGTCAACAATTAGAAAATATTAAAATGCAAATACCATTGGGAGAATTATTTAAAAAAAACTTAAATTAATGATGAAGCTAAGATAAGAATCTTTAAAAAAAAGTAGAATTCATTGTTTTTATGTTACCTTTTAAAAATTATATATATATATTTTAATCAGCAAAAATCTGCCTTCTTACTCTATGCTCTCTCAATTCCCATCTTCCAATGAGGACACAAAAATTGAATTCATTAAAAACATGTATAGTCAAGAAAAACAAATTTCTGCATTGGCCATGTCCAAAAATTTTTAAAAAGTTTTTTTTTTTTTTTTTGCCCTCTGAGTCTTTCATCTCTCTACCAATAGATAGCATGCTTCATCATTAGTCCTCAGAATTCATACTTCATCATTATATTGATTTATTCTGATTCTTTCAAAATTGTTTGCCTTTACCATATTGTTGTCACTACATAAATTTTTCTGTTAACTTCATTGTATATCAATTCATAAAAATCTTCATTACTTCATCATTTTTAGAGCACAATAGTTTCATCACATTTATATACTAACTTGTTCAATCATTCCCCAATTTATAAATATTCTCACAGATTCCCATTCTTTGCCCCTTCAGAAATAACCATAAATATTTTCATGTTTCCTTAGTTAGAAATGGTTTTGTTTAGGAGTAAACTCTCCTCCTCTATATTTCTTCTTTTTATCTCCTATTTCTTTATTGAGTGAAAATATTTCTCCTTCCCTGCAACCCTGTATAGTATGTGTGTGTGTATGTACACACTGATAATGAGTTAATTTTCTCTAACTTCTCTAATTCTTTCCAGCAATTCTCTTCCTTCCTTCCTCTCCCCAGTTCCTCTTTCCTCTTCCTATTCTTATTTCCCAACGTTGACTTTTCTTACAATGAAGACATAACAGAACCACTTCCAGACCTTGTTTAATTAGGTTCTTTCAATGGACCTGATGATAATAAAGTTCAGAGTGGATACATCACATTCCTGAATTTTAATGTAAACAGTCTATCCTTGTTTAGTCTCTTGTCATTGTTTATTCAATTTTACCTTTATCTATCTTTCTTAATTCCTTTGGACTTGAAAATTTCTAAGCAGCTCTGGTCTTTTCATCAAGAATGTTTGAAGTTCTTTATTTCATTTCCTTTTTTCCCCCTTTGTACCATTATACTCAAAATTTCTGGCTAAGTTATCTTTGGCTATAAATCTGTATCTGTTGTCTAATAGAATATCATATTTTAAATTCTCCATTCTTTTATAGTTGCTAAATCATTTGTGATTCTGACTGTGAGTCCTTGGTACTTGAATATATATTTTCTGGTGCTACCCCGATTCTTTTGCTCTTTGATATATAATGTTCCAAGAAATGTGGTATTTTAATGTAGCCACTGCTAGATCTTGCATGAATCTAAGTGGAGCTCTGCAGCATTTGAATTTTTTTCTTCTTGTGGCTCATAATATTTTCTCCTTGATTTTGGGGTTTGGGAATTTGGTTGTGATGTTCCTATAAGTTTTCCTCAAAGGATATTTTTCAAATGATGATTGATAGATATTTTCCATTTCTATTTTCCCCTCTTGTTTTAACACTTCAGAACAATTTTCTTTAATTATTTTTTGTATTGGATCAAGATTTTTTTCATCATAGTTTTCAGGGAGTCTGATTTTTTTTTTTTTTTTGCTGAGGCAGTTGGGGTTAAGTGACTTGCCTAGGGTCACACAGCTAGGAAGTGTTAAGTGTCTGAGGCTGGATTTGAACTCTGGTCCTTCTGACTTCAGGACTAGTGCTCTATCCACTGCGCCACCTAGCTGCCCTGAGTCTGATTATTCTTATATTTTCTTTTCTTGTTTTGTTTTCTAAATAAGTTATTTTTTATGTCTCACATTCTCTTCTATTTTTTCTTTTTCTTTTTCTTTCTTTCTTTCTTTTTTTTTTTTTTTGTATTTTTCTTTTGCTATTTCTTGGTCTCTTACAATTTTGCTAGCTTCTCCTTGCCCAATTCTAGTTTTCAAGAAACCATTTTCTTCTTTAAGATTCTGGATTTTTTCCCTAGCTGATTGAATTTCTTTTCATAATCTTCTTGCTTTTCTTGGATTAGTTGTTTTTTAATTTTTTTTCTTAAATTTCTCTTATTTGATTTTTAAAATATTTTTTGAATTTTTATATGTATTCTTTTTGATCAGGTGACCATTTAACATTACTCTTTGAAGAAGGAGAATTGGTTTTTTTGTTTATTTGTTTCAGTATATAGTGTTTTGGTTGGTTTTCTGGAGTTCTTGGGACAAGCCTTTGTTTCAGTAGAGTAATCACTATGAGAATAGCCAGGAGTTAAAATCCAAATTCTTTATTATTTCCTTGCCTGGGCCTGGGCTAGCTTGATCTCAGTGGAGGAAATGCAGGTGGACAGGCCAGCCACCATGGTAGTATGAAATGGAGTGAATTTGTGTGGCTGAGTTTGTCCTAGCTCATATGTAGTATACTGAGTATAAACCAATCATTATATCACTAGGGAACCATTATTTGTTGTAAGATTAAATCAATCATACTGAACTAGAGAACTATTAATCACTATGCTAAACAAGATAACCATTGTCTTATCAATTCCACTGACTTAACACCTTGTAAGAATCCTTGTTTCAAGTACAGAGTTCTAGCCCATAACATCACTATCTTCCTTTGAAGACGAACCTTGATTTCCCTATTTTCATAGTTAACTTTTATGATTGGATTTTTTTCTCCTTTGCCAACTCATTAAAAATTTTATAGTATATTGTTGGTGTAATCACCTCTAGACCTGAGATTTGGGGGAATGGTACCTCTGGCCTCAGGTTCTCCTTTAATTTTCTCCCCTGGCCTGGATCCTGAAACCAGAACTCTGACCTCTGTAAATGCCTACATCTAGAAGCCTCCCTCACTGCTTCACTAAATGTGTGCTGGTTTCTTTTCTCCCAAGGTCTTGTCACTGCAGAATGGCTGGGCCTGGTGTCCTTTACCAGCCTTGGCCACAGGTATAGAAATTTTCATCTCTCAGATATGGGGAATCCAGAAGACATCATCTAAGACAGAGAAGATTGATATCTGCTGATAAAGGACACTAAGAGAACCACTGCTCTGCCCCAATTCTTATTTATTTTTCTACATTTGCTCTGAGGTGCTATTTTGTCTTGTTTGTGGGAGAAATCCAAGGAACTCAGAATTTTCTAACCTATTCAATTATCTTCCCAAATTCTCTTTCCTTCCAAGGAATTCCTTTGTACCTAAACTCTGCTTTTGTTGTTGTTGAAGATTTGCTTGTAGATATTTTGAAGTCATTATCTTCTTTTTGCATTATTGTTTTGAGTTTCTTTGCCACCATAATATCTCTTTATAGTGGATTTCTTTTACATTTGTTTATTCTTCCAACTACTTTCTAATTTCAAAACTATTTACTTCTGAAAGAAAGATCTGCTGGTGTGTACTTTCTTATGAACTTTCTTTTGATTATTCCAGGATCTCAGGGACTGTCTGGAGACCTTCAAGCTTTAAATGCTCTCAGAGTAGTCTGATCCAGGATAAAATCTGATTTCTGACTTCCCACATCCTTCTATCCTCACCCTATCTGAGCTCTTCAGATAGGTAGACTTGCCTTTGATCTGGGATTTTTGCCCTGGTTATTCCTCTGTATTCTAGGCTACATGCTGGAACTCGGATTTTGCTCTTTTCTTTGTGTTTGAGCCGTTTCTGATGCTGCTGGTTTCTAAACTGTGTCTAATGGTGTTCCATTATGAATCTGGAATTTTCCCTTGACCCACTTCACAGCCTCTTTCTGAGTGCTGAAGTATTCTGAGTATAATATATTCTTGGACTGATCTTATTTTCAGTGTTTGCGCAATTGTCTGTTTCCCAATGCTGACTTGGGATGGAAAAATGATTTTCTGTGATCTTTTTCTTGCATTTTTCTATCAGGATTTGACTTGGTGTTTTTTTGTGGTAGAAGTTTGATGTTCTGTTTCCTACCTCTCTGACATTTTGACTTCACCTTAGAAGTTTTTGATTATTAAGAGAGAAGAAAAAGTAAGGGAGCAGAGTGTTGGGTGACTGATGTGTATGTATGATACAATAAAGAGAGGGAAGAAATAGAAAGGTGAGTGTGTGGTTCCAAAGATTGACTTCATCACTTTTATAACTTTGATTAACATTTACATTATTTTCAGTCCATCTAAGCCTTCTCTCTGACCAAATAAACTTTTCATTTTCTATAATAATCTTTCAAAAGAGAAAATGTAGTGCAGTAGGTTAAAGGCCAGAATTCTGATGCCTTGAGTTCCAGTTCCAGTTTCCTGAACGTGGGTTCAAATTCAAGTCTTATCATTAGTCATATAGTTATGTCACTTTGAACAAAGCACTTAATGTCTTTGAAACTCTATTTCTCCTCTTTAAGAGATGAGTTGGATTAGGTCATTTAATTTAAGGTTCTTTCCAGATCTTATATTCTGTGTTTCTGTCACTTAACTGCTATGCCCTTTGGAGAAGTTCAGTTTTTTCCTCATCTATTAAATGAAGATAATATTACTTGTATTAATTAGTTTTCAGATTTATACTAATTACATTGAGGATTAGATAACATTATACAGAGTATTTTAAAGTTTATACTTCCATAAGTTCATATTTTTTGAGCAACTGTAAGGGTATTGTTTCTTATTGTCTGATTTTGTTCGATAATAAGGAGCAGGTTCTGGTAGTCTCCTGCTCATACAAGCTGTGCCCTTCACCCCAAACCATAGAATATTGTTGAGTAATCATTAAGTTCTTTGTGCTATTAGAGAGATGGTTATCTCAGTCTTCTTGTGCTGCTCATTTTGCAAGTGGTAAAACTCCTCTTTGTAGGTTAGAGGCTTGGAGTGTATCTGCTGGTGTAATTAAACTCTTGTGGTTCGTGCCCCAATCTACCAACAAACTTTGGCTCTTTTTTTTTTTGAGACTTTAGTTCTTTATGCTGTTTTTCAGTAGAAGCACTTCAACATGATTAAATCATATGAAGTTATTTACCCATAAATATAGAAGCAAAAGAATATAATTAGCTCCATTAAAATATCTTCTGTACAGATGGCTCATTCATAACTTCCACAGCTTGATGGGGCTGGCATCAAGATAGCTCTAAACAAGCTATAGGCAAGTGTCAAATTAAGGAGTTCCAGGAATACAGCTTGAGTACTAGATTCAGATCTACTTCTCCTATGCTCTCCTAGTGTTAATAGGCATCTTCCCAGATAGTTTAATTTATGACCAAACCTTTCAATGGATCAGTGTTGTGTTGGGCAGTTACTCAGGACTTGAACATCTCATCACTCATAGCTTTTCCTCTCCTACTACTTCATTGGTCAAAGGGATATCTGATTTTCCTTCTGACTATTCACTGGTGTGTTTAGCTTATTAACTGGGTTTAGACTATATGGGAGTCCAACCATTCCACTTCTCATTTATAACTTGTAAAGTAGAAGAGCAGGCACTGAGAGAGAATCCTCAGCACCTACATTTTATCATTTCTTGTTTTTTCCTTCTAAAAAACTTGCATACTCCTCCTTCTCTTCTCTTTCTCTAAACCATACAAAACTGTCAGTCCTTTCCTATTCTGTGCTTTATGGGCAAACACAATTTTGGAAGGTGTGTGCGTGTGTGTATGTGCATATGCATGCATGTGTGGTGATATGGGATACCTATTCAGTTAAGGGTGATAGGAATAAGCATAATAATACCCTCAATATATTAAGACATTATCATTGAAGGGGAAAGTAACTATAGACACTGGTTAGGAATATGAGAAAGGCACTGACAGAAGGTTAGGAAGAGCTCAGTGGAATGATTTCCCAAGAGAACATTTTGGTCTACTGTCTGATTCTCTTACTTTGAAATATTGCAGGTGTACTTGGTGGATAAGATGGCATCTGTTCTGAAGGGCACAGGTCCTGTCTTGTTGATTCTGCTCCCTCTGTGGGTATTTCCTGGATCCTCTGAAGATCTAGCCTGGCAGGAATTCATGAAGCAACACCATCTCAGTCTGGGCCTGGATTTCAGCCAGCTGAGCTGTGATGGTCTTATGGGTGCCATGGAATTTCTGAAGGGCAAAGCCTCCCATATCTTCATCTATGCCATTTGGAGCCAGATAGAAGATATATGCTACAAGGATGGGTTAGATCGCTATGAAAATGTGAGGGTATGGAGCAAGAAACCCTTTAAAATCCTTACCTGTGAGCTGTTGAAGTCTGGTCAGGGCTACAGGGACATCAGAAGCTATAGCTACATAGAGCTCCACTGTGGCCTGAATGGGTTCCCTGTGAGTCTGGAGGACACCAAAATGAAGAAAAAAATTTCCAATTAGGGGACTATCTCTAATTATACCATAAGCAGAAGATTTTTGGCTAATAAGGGTTATTGGCTACCTGAGCCTATGTCTTCCTGCCCAGCCCTGAAGGATTGAACACTGAATAAATTTGCTGAAGTTAGTTTATTTCTCAACAATGAAAAGAATCTGAATCACTATGCCATCCCATCCTAGAACCTATTCCTGTCCCATCCCCCATCTCTCCCTTACCCACAATTCCTGAAGTTTGTGAGGACTGAAAGACTAAGAAATAAGAACCAGGACAGCAGATGTGAGAAAGAAAGAGATTCATTCCTTGGGTCTTTGGCCTGATAAAGGTGGTATAGAGTAGAGAGCTTCATAAAGGAAAAGGATACAGCAAATTCTAATCAAATCTTTCTCCCTGGGAGATACAAAGGATGGAGAGGTCTGAGGATGATTGGAGGAGAAGGCAAAATGATTAGGAAAAAAAGATAATTTTTCTCAAATTGACTTTCCCAGTGTCTTCTTTCACTGAATAAAATATTCTTCAAGGCTTGAGGATGTGCACATGTTTATATGAATTGGGGTTATATGCTTACAATCAAAGCTATGTAGGATAATGTAAAGAGCTATTTTATAGTCTGGATTTGAATCCCAGATCATGTACTAGCAATTCACTTAGTCTCTCTCTTAACTTCAGTTTCTTTCTTTGTAAAATGAGGAGTCGAACTAAATACCTTCTGATTTCTCCACCAACTCCACCACTAGAATCTTTCAAGCTGGGTCAAGTCAGTACTCCATTTGGGACTTTATTTCCTGGATGGGACCAGATTATTTCTAAGGACCCTTTCAGCTTTTTAATCTATCATCCTATAGTCTCATAAGAATAGAAGAAGATGGGACATGTATATAGATAAAAATATAATTATAATATTCCTTTATGGGAGGCATATAAACTGATGTCTTTTAAGAGCTATAACTAGCTGCAGGAATAAGAGGAATTTTCATGGAGGAGAAGACATTTGAAACATGTTTTAAAGGATGTGTTAGATACCTATGAATGGAAATGGGGAGAGGTGATGGTTGGAGGGGGTAGAGCAGAACCAAGGAGGATGATGTTATTCCACTTTTAGTAAATAGTATGAGCAAAGTTACAGAAGCAGGAAATTGTAGGATATATTTGGAAATATCAAAAGTAACACACTTTTTATTGCAACCTATATAAGGGAGAGGTGAAGCAGTATGAGACAAAGCAAGAAAGGTCAATTAAAGCCAGAAGGAAGGCTAAGGAGTTTTGTTTTCAAGAGACAATGAAAGTCCATCAATAAGTATTGATGGAATTAACTAGCAACACTGACTTGTTCTATGCTGTTACAATCTTTTTTTTTTTTTTTTGGTTTCTTTGTTTATAAAAGGATAAAAAATTTGGACTAGGTTTTCCTGTTAAACTTTCGAGACTATTTAAACTGGACAGAAGTACTGTACAAATGCCATTCTGAGTCTTGAATGTATATGCTGGGATTCTTCTTGAGGTTGACAGCACCAATTTGGTACCTCAGCTCAACCATCAATAAAATATAACAAAAATTTGAGATTTAGTAGCCTCCTTTATAGTCATAGTCATAGAAAAGATTTTAAAATTTATTTGGACCAATTTTTTCATTTATACACGTACACCACAAAACCTGGCACACTAAAAGTAAAATAGCTTGCTAAAGGCTCAAGGCAAGGAGACTAGGTGATTGTTTTCAAGGACTGTCCAAAGTCTTCAAAGCCAGAAATATCTTTCCACCCACCTGTTATTTTCATAGGTCCTCAAGAGGATATTTACCTTTTCAATGCACTAGTTCATTATGATTTTCCATTAAAAGGCTAACCTAATTCTGATGTCTCATTGAGGCATTGAGCTGACCCTAAGGTCTAGAATGCTGCTACCACAAGGCAATCTCTGAGTTATCTTACTAAACTGGAAACAATCAAGTATATACCTAATGAAGAACAAGTTGTTGATCAAAAAGGATCAGCTTAGACAGCTTTGAAGGGGCTAATTATAATCAGATGGCTACCAAGTGATAATTTCTGACTATGGTGAGATGGCAAGATTGATGGACTTGAAGTCAGAAATATCGGGGTGTAAATCTTGCCTGAGATACTCACCAGTTGGGAGAATCTCCATTTCAGTTTCCTAATCTGTAAAATGAAGGAATTGGATTTGATAGTCTTTAAGTTAATTTCCAAATCTAAATCTGTGATACCATGATAAAGAACTAAATCACAATTAGGGCAAATATTCTGTGAAGGGATTGCATTATTTGAATTAGCACTGCTTTTGTAATAGAACTAATTACAATATTTTTCATAATTGTAATTTGAATAGCATAAATTCAAATACATAAAACTACTTTACAACCTTCATTATAGCAAATAATTGAGACCTAGCTGTACTGTCTACTAAGCTGGAAGAACTGGGATCTGCATCAGTGTATGGAATGTTCACACTAGTCAAATCATGAATCTTTTTGAAATATTGAAGTTAAAGAAATAATGTTCATTAGATGATTGACACATTAACAATAGCATTCTAGATGCATATTAGAACAAATCACTATCTCATATGGACATTGTAACCTGTAAAATAGCTCAGGATGTTTAAAAATCTTAGCCCCATGGACAGCCAAGTTTTGATGGACAGAGAAAGAAGAAGAAAGAAAGAGAAAAATGTTGGATGCATGAGATCCTTGATTCAACATACTTCTTTTTTTTTTTTTTAATAACTTTTTATTGATAGAACGCATGCCAGGGTAATTTTTTACAGCATTATCCCTTGCATTCACTTCTGTTCCAATTTTTCCCCTCCCTCCCTCCACCCCTTCCCCCAGATGGCAAGCAGTCCTTTACATGTTGAATGGGTTACAGTATATACTAGATACAATATATGTATGCAGAACCGAACAGTTTTCTAGTTGCACAGGGAGAATTGAATTCAGAAGGTATAAATAACCCGGGAAGAAAAACAAAAATGCAAGCAGTTTATACTCATCTCCCAGTGTTCTTTCTCTGGGTGTAGCTGTTTCTGTCCATCTTTGATCAATTAAGGCTCTCTTTATCGAAGAGATCCACTTCCATCAGAATATATCCTCAAACAGTATCGTTGTTGAGGTATATAATGATCTCCTGGTTCTGCTCATTTCACTCTGCATCAGTTCAGATTCAACATACTTCTTAAGATTGTTGGATAGAAATTACTATAAAAATCTTTAAGCATTATAGAAATGAAAGCCATTATTGTTAAAATAGGAAGCATCATAAATGTCCGGTGTGCTGATGGTAGGGAACTCAGAGGGAAGATGACAAAGAGAAATTTTAACTATTTCATTATTTTGCTTAAGAAAATGTTGTTTCTGTTTGTTCACACTAAATAACTGAGAATTATCAGATTTTTGCAAAAGGCAAGATGATATCATATTTGAAGGGTATAAGAACAAAACACAGAAATGTAGACTCATAGAATACCAAAACTGACAGGTACATTAGGGATCAATCAGCAATTTAAACCTCTACCTAGGATAAAAATCCCCTCTACACTACCTAGGATAAGTTTTCATATAATCTTTATTTGATGCTCTCCAGTGATGGGTATTTACTAGCTGATAAGGAACTGCATTGTACTTTTGAATATAGAATTTAGTTCTGGGAAATAATTGCATTAATTTAGAGATGTAGAAATTGAGGCCAAGAAAAATAAAAGTCAGTCACATAGGAAGAAAGTAGTTAAGATTTGAACTTACATTCTCCGATTCCAAAATTTTTGCTCATATTTTTCCCCAGCTCAGCGATATTCTATTGTGTTATGATTTGCCCATGTAATATTTGTTTTTGCCCTCTGGAATTTATGTGGAATTTCTTTCTGTAATATAGTAAAATACATTTTTAGCATGTTCTGCTATATTTGAAAAAATTCTTTTCCCATTTAGTTTTCTTTATTTTTCTATAAAATAAAGTTTTGTCAATATTCTATTCAATACTATATCTTCTTTATCATTCATATTTTTCTTCTTTAAATATTAATTAATGGGATATTAAAATCTCCCATTCTTAGTAATTTTCTAGCTAAGTTTTTCCATTTCTGTTAACTTTTCTTTTGCAAATTTAGTTTCTTTGCCATAAAACATATCTTAAATTTGAATAAATAAACATTTTAATTGCTGAAGGTATCTTTGAACACCACATAATTTTTTTTTTTACCCCTCTTAGTACCTTCTAATTTTAATTGATTTTTTTTGGAATCTTCACCACAATTCCAGATTTTTTTAGTGTCATCAACTGGAACTTAGCAGGTCTATCCTCTCACCTTCATTCCACATGTTTTACTTATATATCAGATATGTTTTCTTTGACAGTAGCTTTTTGGTTTATAATATCCCCCTCCACCCTGGAAGTAGAACCTAATTTTAATATAAACTTAAAAGTAAAAAAATAAATAGACTGGAAAAATGAACAAATGATAAAAAAGGATTTGACTATAGAAAGTTTCTATGGTGACAGAAAAGATCAAAATATGAACTCAGAAGATAACAAAATTAAGACAATTACATCCAAAACCTCAAACCAAAAAAACGTAAATTTGTCTCAGACCCAAAGAAAGAATTCTTGGAAGAGCTCAAAAAAGATTAAAAAAATCAAAGAAGAGAGTTAGAGGAAAAATTGGGGGAAAGAAGAGTGATACAAGAAAGACAATAGTCAACAGCTTGGTAAAGGAGAGATTTAGGAGCCAAAACTTACATTTCTGTTTACTTGCATCACAGATGGAGAGATTATACACCATTCAATCAATCAATCAATTAATTCATATTTATTAAGTGCTAGGCCTTGGGCAAAGTAGTAACATCCAAGATTAAAGACAAATTTTCCATCATTTCCTTTTCATAGATCTATGTAGGAAGTTACACATGAAGTTTAAAGGTTTTTTTCACTAACATAAATAAATTTCCTGAGATGTTTTCTCACTTTGTGCTTTGTCACTGTTTATATAAAGGTATCCTTTGTGACTGCAGAATAGAGTAAAACAAATTATTCTATATAAGATTGAGTCTACTGTCTTTACCTGCATAACTCAGCTTATGATAATTACACATACATTATATATTAAATACCAGAAATCTGTTTGTAGAAAGAACATAGTTGATACTCATGTCCAAACAATATTCTTGCTATTTGAAATAGAATTTTTCTGTAATCATCCTAGAACTGAAATATAACATCCTGAAGTCGTGAATACCATCAAAGTATAATCAACTTGAGTTTAAGGATTTTGAGGTACTACTTTTTTTTGACACTATAACCATGATATAATAGTAAGAGCATGGAATTTGGAATTTGAATATTTGAAATTGAATCCTGGTCCCAAGTTTCTCTATTAGTGTGTTCATGAGAAAGTTGCTTAATCACTTTTGTTTTAGTTTCTTCATATATAAAAAGGGATGGTGATTTTTGTCTAATGATGAATATTTTTAGAAAAATTAAACCACATTGCTATGCAGATATTCAACACTATATAAATGAAATCACAAGACAAAGAAGTTGCAGCTAAATGGAAGAATGATAAATATTTAATTGTTAAGAATTAGGGGGAATATAATATTTAATTGAGGAGATCATACTGAAATTATTTATAGATGCAGTCAGAAGGATGATGTGATATGTCAGTGACTCAGTGCATTTTACCACCTCTCCTAAAGAAAAGTTTTCACATTTAATGATGGCTTAGTATCAGTATCCTTGATTCTTGTATATATACACAAAAATATACATATGCACATATATACACATATAATATCTAGGTAGGGCTAGTAAGCAAGACAGAATAAACTGTCAACAATGATCTAAGTCACACAACATATTTGAACATGTCTAGAAGACTGAATAATCTGCTGTTGTTATGAATAATTTTCTTAGCTGGTCATTCCTCTTTAAAGATGTATCTTTTTCTCCCCAAGAAATTCTCTCCCATTTTCCTCTTGTGGTTATGTTTTACTTTTATGCCAGATCTTCCAAATTTTGATGACAAAAATGGAAGGGAAAATTTTTGTGGTTATTATTAGCCCACTATTTCAAATTGAGGGTATCTTGGTGTGTGTGTGTGTGTGTGTGTGTGTGTGTTTAAAATTCTTTGCCAACTTTTTAATTATCTAAGGTCCCTATTTCATCCTAATGTCTCTGAACCCTAAGCCTAACTCAAATAGGTAAGATGCCCCTCATCTTCAGAAAGGAGAGCCTTCCCCCTTACTCTCTTCCTTTCATCTAAATACTTAAGGACTTCATCTAATGTACAACAACAGCTGTTGTTATGTAGGCTAATGTTTTTATTATATTTTTAAGTATTAGAAATTAAAGCAATTATTTAAAGGAAATTTTGGTGTCAGATGTGAATTTATTAAATATAAGCAAAGAGTCTCAATTTCCTCAAGGTGAAGAAATGGGAAAGTATAAGAAAAAGTATGGAAGCAGATTTAATAACATTTCCTCTGTTTACCCTGGTTCAGCAAAGCATGGAAATTTTAAACACCGTTTCTGAGGGTTATCTGCTTCAAATTTTCCTCCATCCTGATGAGGCATTTCCTGTATCACCTAAAATCATTTTCTTGTGTTCCCTTCCTTTATTGGCATCCTAGTTTCTCTTGTTTGCTTGACTTGTGGGTTTTTTTTTTTCACATTTCTTCTTTTCTTTTTCTTAACAGTTTAAGCAGGATTCTATTCATTGCTATTCCAATTTATACATTTCTCCCTTCACAGCAAAATAAGAAAGCAAGACTATTTCCAATTTGTTGGGAATCAGCAGGAACAAAGAACCATTTTTTTTTTTTTTTGCCTTCAAAATGTAACATTAAAGCATTTTTCAGGTTGTTACTTTTTTTTTTTTAGCTTTAACTGTTTTTCAGTATTGCAGCAGAAAATTTTTAAATATTTGTTTTCAATTTTTACATCTTTGAGAGAATCAGAAATGTTTGGATTCAACTTTTCTACAATATACCACCATGGCTGTAAAGAAATATTAAGGTTTGTAAAGGACTGAAACTCTGAATAGGTGCACTAGAATCAGACAATCGAGCACTTAAGGCTAATTACCTATTGGACAATAACTCTATTAGCATATGTTTGGAAAAATGGCCCTTCTCAGGATTCTGTGCTGGTTCGATCTTTTGGTGTATTTAGATAATCGTAGAAGGGATTAGGGAGTGGAGTGAGACAAGCCAGACTGACTTTGCAGGAGGACCAGGAGAAGGGAGGTTGGTGGAGAGCTTGTGGCAGTTTCGTCCATCTCCTTTACTTCTTCCCCTAAAGACCAAGGACTTTTGCTTATCCTGACTCTGACTGACCCTGAGGCCTCCAGGGAGCTAGCCCAGACTTTACAAGGGTTAGCCTGGTCATAAGAAGTCAGTAGACTAGATTCTTCTATACACAAATCTCTTTACCAAAGTTTAGGTGGATGGAACTTGAGAAGTTTGTCCATGTTGTGTTCCTTCAAGGCTTTGTGCTCTCCTTAAGTATTTATGTGGTAAATTGGGGTTTGATTCTGTTGTTGTTATTTTTATTTTTAGGAAATCAGATTAAATGACATGCCCAGTGATATACAGCTTGTAAGTGTCTGAGATCAGATTTGAAATCAGGTCCTCCTGACTCCAGGGTCAGTTGTTCTATCTATAGCACCACTTAGCAATCCTGGACTTGATTCTAAAATACATGTATTTCTGCACATATTTAACCTATGTCATATTACTTGCTGTCTTGGGGAGGAGAAAAGAAAGGAGAAAGATTTGGAGCACAAAGTATTACAAAAACTATTGAAAACTATCTTTATGTGCATTTGGAAAATAAAATACTATTGAAAACAAATAAATATAATATATAATAAGTTAAAATAAAATAAAAACATACAAAAATATATGTATTTGTTGGCTTGAGGAAGCCTATTGAATGAAGTAAAAGTAACCATGTTTCACATAATTAAGGGAGAGACAATGATTTTGGTGAGGATAGACCAGCAGCTTCATATGCACAAAAGAAAAACTGTGAAGAAATTAAGTTGAGATATTTGATTGCATTCAGAAGACTAAATTAAAAAGAAAAGGTGGTAGTGGGGCACTGAGAAAGTGTTTTAGTTTAATTTTTTAGTTTCTTCATATGTAGAATGAGAATAATAATGCAACTATTTATTCTTCCAGAAATCTACAGGAAGGTTAAAGTTTTCTTTTCTTTTTTTTTTTTTTTTGGCTAAAAGAATAATTAATGATCTTTTCACAGGGGATATGTGCCTTTGTCACTATAATTAGAAAAATGAATTAATAATAAACATTTCTTGGCAGTCACATATATCTTTGAGTGAACCATAAAAGTGAATATACTCTATATGAGTCATATACACTAAAACACCTGGTTAAAAGTTAAACATAATTATCAGTTAAGAAGAGGAAGTAAGATGAAAATATGTATTTAGCTGAAATAAAAGAACCACCTATTTGGGAGCTTAAAAATAACTTCACAGGTGGTTATACAAACATGCAATTTAATGAATATTTCTATGGAAAATCTTTGTGCCTCAAATAAGTAGGAGGCAGCATGGTAGAGTGTATGGAACATGGAGAGGATACTGAAATCATTATCAACAGACAGTTTCTAGTCCTGGATCCAATAGTTGACTATGGAGGAGTAATTTCATTTTTCTGGAATATAGCTCCCCATTTCTATGTAGCATAGAAGGTAGAGGCACCCATTAGCCAGGGCCCATAGATCTAGTGAATGAATTGTTATCACTCCTTGTCATTTACCTAGACTTTGCATTATCTCAAGTTCACCTTTGGAGAAACTTGACTTAGAATGTAAAGTAGATTTCTCATTTTCCTATTCATGTTCACATTGCCTCAATCTCAGCTTCTAGAAGAAAGTTGCAAATTATAGTAATAATTGTGGCTTGATAGTATAAGGTGTTCCTCAAATGGAGGGGGGTTTAAAAGATATTGAATGTCTTTGTATAAATAGAATATAAGACAATTTTTTTCTCATGAAAAAAGAAATGTTAAGCTTAAAAGAATCATAGATTGCAATAATACAATGATTAGGACAGAATTCAATAATAACTAATCACTAGCAGCATAGTAAATTGGGAAACTAATATTAAAAGCTTGTTTAGACATAAAAATATTTGCAAAGTTGCTAGCCATTTTATACTTATACTTTCTTTGATTATATAAAATTAAAAGTTTTTATGAAACAAAATCCATACAATTAGAATTAGAAAAGAAACAGCTAATTGGAAGTCTTTGCAACAATAAAATGAGAGGCATGTAGTAATTGCTATAAAAATTTATTTTTATATTTAACTCCCTCCTTGTCTTCCTCTTCAGTATTGATTTGGTGTGATGAAACAATTAAGTCTATTCTCTATCCTTATCTTTCTTAACCATTTTTTAGTTTCCAAGACAGCCGATTGCTGCCTTCTTGATAGTTATTTTCTTTTTTATATTTTCATAACACTTCTCTCTTATACTTGTCTAACTTTTTCTTTTCAATCCCATTTGTTTGATCTCCATTCAGGTCATATTTGCTTACTGTAGGTGGCTCCCTAGGTTCTGTCTTGGGCCATTTTCTTTTCTTCTTATGTAATATCTTGGTGGGTGATCTCCTTTTGGAGGATTTATATGGTTTCTATCATTTTCCACTATGGCATTTAGCTATTCTAACTGTTCATCCCTTTCCCTCAGGAGCAACACACTCACCTAAACACACTGAGGAAGGTAAATTACTAAATGGGAGTCTCAGCAACAGATCCAATTCTTGGGTAGGAAAGTGATGAATTTAAAGTCCAGCTTCAGTTGTTCAAATGAAGTCTTTAATATGGTCAAAAAGAAGCCAATCAAGCATTCCCATTTTCCAAACTAAAGTGAATTTTGAAATTCTCTGCGCCTAGTAGTTGGCATAGCAAAAAACAGAGAAATTGTGTGAATTCCATGGATTCAATTGTTATTTCAATGCAGGTGATTTTCAGGTTAATGTATCTAGCTCTAACCTCTCTCTTAACTTCTAATCTCACATTTATAACAGCCTATTAGACCCCTTAAACTGGATGTCTCCCAGATATCTTAACAGCATGTTCAAAACAGAATTCATTATAATCCCCCCAACACTCCCTTTTTATGAACTTCCCTAATATTGTCAAGGATAGCACTATCCTCCTCATTTCCCAGATTTGCAACCAAGTATCCCTCTCAACTTCCTCTATCTTTTAGCCTCTCTCTTCCTTTCTCTTTTTCTCATTTCCCCTTTCTCTCCCCATCTCTCTTCCATATCCAATTTGTGGCTAATTTTTGTCAATTATATCAGTTATAGCATCTCATTTATATTACCTCTTTTCTGATACAACTGCCACCTTCTTAGAGGCTTTCATTACCTTACAACTATATGGTGAAAATAGTCTTTCGATTGAGTTCCTTTTCTCAAGATTCTTCCCATTCCAGTCCACCTTCCATTCAGCTACCAGAATGATTTTCCTAAGTAAAGATCTTAATTTCTCATCCCTCTCCACCTCACACTTATTAAATACAAGTGGCTCCCTATCATCTCCAGGACTGAAAAATGATAATAATAAAAGATCCAGTTTGGCTTTTAAAACCTAGAATGTTTTAAGTATTTTATATGTATTTTTTCCTTCCTCTGTTAAATCGGTATATGATCCCTGCCCTTAGTTTTGCTTATCCATTTTATTTTAGATTACATAGGCTTCCTTCATTCATCCCTCCTCCCTCTTTCTTTCTCTCCCTCCCTCCCTTTCTCCTCCTCCTCCTCCTTCTCCTCTTCCTCCTCCTCCTCCTTCTTTTTTTCCTCCTCCTCCTCCTCCTCCTCCTCCTCCTCCTCCTCCTCCTCCTCCTCCTCCTCCTCCTCCTCCTCCTCCTCCTCCTCCTTCTCCTTCTCCTCTCTCTCTCTCTCTCTCTCTCTCTCTCTCTCTCTCTCTCTCTCTCTTTCTTTGTATCTCTGTACGTCTTTCTGTGTCTCTCTCTTGTCTCTGTCTCTGTCTCTGTCTTCTCTCTCTCTCTCTCTCTTTCTCTCTTTCTTCCACATTTCTCATTTTCTTCTTCATTTGGGAATCTCTTTTTTTCTTCTAAGGAATGTTTCTTATCCTTTGACTTTGTGAGCTAGCCTTTTAGCACTCTTTTGTTTGAATTATTTGCCTTAATATAAAATTTTGTTTATGATTTTCCTCACTCCCTGGCCCCGCCCCAGCAGTAGTTAATGGCTTATTGCCAAACTCTCCCTGTTTACTTTCTGCTAAAGTGTTACCGAATCTTGTGACTGCATTTTCTGTTCCCCTTGTAACCACAACTTCTCTAATTTTTTTTCCTATTGTAACCACCAAACTCAGAGAATTTCAAAGTTCACTTTAGTTTGAACAACGGAGAATATTTGATTGATTTCTTTTTTGGCCATATTAAAAACTCCATTCAACCAACTAAAGCTGAATTTTAAATTCAAACCTGTTCTATCCAACGACTGGATCTGTTGCTGGGTCTCCTATTGTTATTTACCTTCCTTAACAGGGTTAGGTGAGGTGAGTATGTTGCTCCTGGGGAAAGGGAATGAACACTTAGACTAGCTAAATGCCATGGGGGGAAATGATAGTAATCATATTTATCCTACAAAAATAGGCTTGGCATGGTTTTTCAGGATGTGAATCTGAGGCAGGAAAGAGGAGGGTGGTGGTAGTGAGTTTTGAATCATTCCTACATTATTACTTCAGCTTAGAAAACTAACATTATCATGGAGTTGTTTCCCACTGTCTTCTCTCTATGTGTTAATATTTTATTGTCTCTAGTTTGGGTGTCTTTGTTGACTATTTGAGTTGTTAGATTCTGGAAGATATTCAGGGATCTTGCTTATTCCACCGCCTTCATCATCTTTTCTTTTGCAGCAACTTTCTTTTGTCTTGGTTTCATTTTTCACACAATAGATAGCAATGTATAAATTGCTGGATAGGTTGCTAGACAGCATCTATTACCTACATGCTAGATTTGGGATTGCTGTTCTCCTTTATAGAGAAATCTAACTCCCAGGGCTTCAATTCTATCCCATTTTCATATTTCTGAGAAATGATTTCATTTTTGACTCTTATGTAAAGTAGTCTTTCTATCACAAGGGAAAAGGTAAGAAGAAAATACTCACTTCTTAGACAATTATCTCATATTTACAGTACTAACATTTAATTGAATTTCATACATTATCTGAACTCTGTAATTCTTAATAACCATTCTCTTTCTCACCATCCTGTCACTTTGATTGTAGAGGGAGAAGTGGGTTTCACAGGAATAATGAGGATTTTGTCTTTTTTCTTTCCTTCTTGACTTGCCAGCGCTAAAGAACTAATCACCTCATTGCCAACTTCCTGGTAGTCAGCCTCTTTATAATTATCTACCTGTTCCAGGGAAAGTAGATATGGTCTATTTCCAGGACTGTGCTGTTATTATTGTTCCAGAGCTAGCTGTGAGAATTATAGGACACACTTATTACCAAAAAACTAAAACACAGGTGGTTCTAGATTACTTTGCTCCTGTTACTTTGCTGTTGCTTAATGCCATTTTCCTTCAAATTCCATGATGATACATCATTATAATAAGTAGAGGTTCTACATTGCTTGCTGAATTGGGGAGATGGAAGGAGGAAGGGAGGAAGAAAAATTTGGAACACAAAGTTTTGCAAAGGTAAATATTGCAACTATGTTAGCATATCCTTGGAAAAATAAAATATTATTTAAAAAAAGAATATACTAGGAAATCATGATTTCCAGCAGGGTCTATCATTTTGGAGAGGTTTGGGGTATGGTTTCTGTCAGATGTGCTCAGGCACCATCTTTTAATGCTCTGCTGAGTAAAATTTGGCATATTTATTTAGTATCATTTAGATTTCAAGAAACTGCCAGGAAGTCTAGTGGGCACTGCCAACAAAGATCTCTGGGTAAAAAGAGCATTGGCCCTGATGGATTTAAGTGGGACTGCAGCCTTGCTAATGACAATTACTAGTAGAAGGATTCAAGCAAAAAAAAAAAATCAAATCATCCAGTCCTTTTTAAAAAACACGTCTTTTATTTTTTTAAATAATATTGTATTTAATTACATGTAATTATAAATTTTAACATGTGTTGGTTTTTTTTTTTAAGTTTTCATTTCCAAATTCTATTTTTCTCTTCTGACTCTCCACTTCCTGAGCTGGTAAGCAAGCTGATACAGATATTACATGTGCAATCATGTAAAATATTTCCTTTTCAAATACTAATCTTTTACATTATATTATATATTATATATATATATATATCATAAATTAAATTATATGACCAATTTCTTGATATTTAAAACTTTTTGCTAACATAAATATTCACAGATAGAAATTTTCCTTCAAGGAACTCTTAACTGCATCTCATGAGTTTTTATGTTTAATGGCTTCTATTGTATTTGGGTTTTTTTTTTTAATATGTTCTTTGTATAAGTCAACAATCAGGATGTCATCTGTTGATTTCTTTTTTGAGGATGCTGTAATCAGACCTGTTCTCTTCTTTCCTTATGGATTCCTCACTAATCTCCTTCTTTTAGTAATATTATATAGGTTGCTCAGCCAGGCTCTCAGGGACAGCTCTATTTAGAGGCATGGCTGTTGGCTGTCTTGGCTACCTTTCTGAGTCCACAACTGAATCTTGTTTCTGCTGCTAGAGATTCTTCTTATGGAAGGATCTGTTACTTCCTCCTTCCATTATTAACTTTCCACGAATATCTTTCTGGAGATTCTGTGTCTGTAATCACTCAATTATCCTTTGAATTATTTTTGCTTATTCTGAACTTATACATTGAGAGACAAAGACAGACAGAGAGAAAACATTACCATGTATACATCAGAACATTTCATTCTATATAAAGCTATACATCTGCATTTCACATAACTTTTAAAAAATATATAGAACATTCATACTTTCATAGAACATTCATTATTTTCAAAATTGTCCTATTTGTGTGCAATTTCTTTGTGCAGTGTCATTTTTTTCCTTTTTTGTGCAATTAAATCCTACTTCCCCCTTTCCTCTTCTTTTAATTAGGGGTATTTGAACTTTTCTTTCTCCCTCTCTCCCCTTTCTCTTTCTCTTTCTCTCTGCCTCTCTGTCTCTCTCTCCTTTTGTATCTATCTCTGATTTCTCTCCTGTCTCTCTTCAAAAATCTATTTTGCTTCTAACTATTGCTTCCCTTAATCTACCTCCCCTTTTATTATCCCTATACTCCCTTTTCTTTATTCTCCTCCCTCTCCTATTTCCCTATTGGGTAAGAATGAAGTTCAAGAATTGACACAAGCACACCCATTTTCCTCACTGCTGTAAAAGCTCTTCCTTGTGTGCCTCTCCTACATGAGAGAAATTTTTACCCCTGTTCCCTTTCCCCTTCTCTTGGTGTACCCCTCTTTCTTACCCATTCATTTTTTTGGAGATCATTCTAATATAATCAACTTATATCTATGTTCTCTGTCCATGTAAACTCCTGTTAACTCTCTTAATAATTATAAAATTCTTAGGAGTTACATATATCATCTTCCCATATAGGAGTGTAAATTAACTTTATTGAATGTTTATCTTTTTGTTATTTTCTTGTTTTCTGTTTGAATATCAAATTTTCTATTCTGCTTTGGTAATTTCATCAGAAATGCTTGAAAGTCTTTTATTTCATTAAATATCTTGTTCCCTTTGAAGGATTATACTCATTTTTTCGGGGTGGGTTTTTCTTGGCTATAATCCTAGTTTCTTTATCTTCCAGAATATCATAGTACTGTAATGCTAGAGAAATTGAGGCAAGATAGAGATTAGAGAGTATTTAATAACTTATTTCAAAGGGAGAGATTTACTGAGACCAAATGGATCCACAGTTTGGTCCCAGGGCTGAATGAGACTATTATCTCCAAGAATCTAGCAAACAATGTGAGTTCCCAATGACCTATATACACATGGCTCAGACTTAGGGGGTAGACTGAGGCAGGGGTGGAGTCAGGGTGCTGAGAATGGGCATGGGACTCTGATAGGGTGGGGCGAGCTACTGGAGATGGGATGACATAATGGGAAGAGGCACCCCGGAGATGAGGAGAGACATCTTGATAAGACGGTATCTGATGTTCTGATAGCTTGGGATGGGGAGAGGCATTCTGATATTCTAAAACATAAGATCTTTTATCTTTATCAAATATTCTGATAAAGAGTGAAGGGTGGTTTTGCAGGACTGAGCAGAACAATTATAAACTGAAGCAGAACAATTAGGAAAACTGAGTCAGGATAATTAGGGAAACTGAGTCAGAACAATAAAAGAGAACTGTGACATAACAGTACAAGGCCTCCACTCCTTTAACATGAAAACCACTATATCCTATCTGATCCTGATTGTGGCTCCACACATTTGTATTGTTTCTTTCTGGCTGCTTGCAATATTTTCTCCTTGACCCAGGAACCCTGAAATTTGGCTATAATATTCCTGGGAGGGTTCATTTGGGGATCTCTTTCAGGAGCTGATCAGTGGATTATTTCAATTTCTACTTTGCCTTCTGGATCTAAAATACTAGGACAGTTTTCTTTGACCATTTCTTAAAATATGATGTCCAGGCTCTTTTTTTATTATTATTATTATTCAGGCAGTCCAATAAGTCTTTAATTATCTTTTCTTGGGCTATTTTCCAGGTCAATTATTTTTCTGTTGATATATTTCACATTTTCTTCTTATTTTTTTATTCTTTTGACTTTTAAAAAATTGTTTCTTCATGTCTTATGGAGTCATTAGTTCCACTTGCCCTATTCTACTATTCTTCAACAAATTCTTTTACCTTTTTTTCCATTTGCATTTTATGTGTTCTTTATGCTGTTAATTCTCTTTTCATAATTTACTTGCATCCTCCTCCTTTGTTTTCTCATTTTTTCCTCTATACTCATCTCTTTAGTTGTTTCAAAAAGTCTTGTTGGGTTTGAGTTCAATAGCATATTTCTTTGAGGTTTTTTTGTTTGGTTTTGTTTGGTTTTCTATTTTTGTTTTCTCATTGTTGTCTTCTTCTGAGTTTATGTCTTGGTCCTCCCTGTCTCTGTAGTAGTTTTTTATATTCAAAAATTTTTAAAATTATTTGATTATTTTCTTAACATAAAAATTTCTTAACTTTGAACTTTATGTTAAAATTGGGTTCTACTTACCTAGGATGGGGAACCTTGAAGCATTTTTGTTCTGCTGCTTTCAAAACTAGTCCTGTGAGTCTGCAAGGTTTTGGTGCTTCCAGGATGTGATTTTGGGGGAAGCATGATCACTACTCTCCTGTTTCATACTCCAGTCTTTACCAAAGAAGAACCCTTGGTGCCTTGTTACTGCAAGCACTAGCAGTTCTCTTTGTTTTGAAACTGGGAGGATTCTTACTGCCTTGTGATTGACTACCAGCATTCCTTTCCCCTCTGCAACTGCTACCCAGAACCATATGTTCAACTCTAGGGAATAGAGTTTCCAACCAGCACCAACTACACCCAATACCAGCAAATAGTTCTCTGTAATTTCTTTATAATAATTTTCTAAACCTCTTACTATCTCTGAGCTGGGAGCTCCCCAAACTGTTGATGCTTCTATATTCAGCACAGCATGTATGGACTCTAGATAGACCCCTACTCCAATATTATAGACTTCTACTTCTAATCTCTTAATTTTCCTCCACCAGAAAAATGTCTCATCCTGATCTTTTGTTATCTCTGCTGTTCCGAAATTTGAGTTGAGAGAGACAATATGAAAACAAGCATGTACATTTCAGCATGAATGGAAGGCAATCTCAGAGTGAGAGTACTAGCAGTGGCATATTAGGGATGAGAAGGAGATGCCTGGGAAAGGCCTCTTGTAGAAGATAAGGTTTGAAACAAACCTTGAAGAAGGTCAGGGAAAGCAGCAAGTGAGGTGAAGATGAAAAACAGTGATATGCTTATTAATTTTGAAATAGTAGATTACCAATCCTAGAAGAGACCATGAATTATATTGATTAAAATAATTATCATCCAAGGAGATCTTGGCACCTTGGAAAATAAGTGCAAGGAATATGAAGAAGAATATGGAGGGAATATGGAGAGAAATATGAAGCCAACTGTTGGATTCAAAAAATCAAGCACAAAAGTTCATAGAAGATGATAGTTCATGAGTAAAAGTACAAGTGGCATTTTATTTTTATGACACAGTAGAAAACAAACTTTTGTATCCATTTCTATGTTTGGAGATATCATATAATCAATGAATTTTAGAGTTGGAAAAAGCCTCTGGAGTCAACTATTCCAATTTATACCAACAAAGAAGGTCCTAATTTAATATATATAACAAGTGGTCATCCAGTCTTTGCTTGATAATCTTCAATTAGAAGTAGACAATTATTTTATGAGGCAGTCCATTTGACTTTTAAATAACTCTAATAATTGCTGCTGGTATTGAGGCTAAATTTGTTTATTTTCAACTTCTATTCATTTTTATTTGTTATGCCCTTTGTATACAAAGTTTAATATCTCTTCCACATTACAAATCCTGAAATACTGAACACAGCTGTCCTCTCCCTTGACCAAGGAGATGGCCTAGATGACCCTTTCTGAGATCCCTTTTTGTTTTATATTTTTAATCCAAGGAGACTTCTCTCCTCCAAGCTATGTACCTCTAATTCCTTTATTCAATGTGACATGAATTTATTAGTCTACACAATCATGGCTGCCTCACTTTGGATCTTCTTGTTATTGTACTTCTTTTAGCTAGGGAATCCAGAATTGAACATAATATTCCAGATATGATCTACCTAGAATAGTTTATTCTGTCTCCGTGTTAGGAGAATCTATGGTGGTGATGGAATCCAACTAATGTCAAGCAAGACCTTTGACATCAGTATACAAAAAGGGCCTCACTTTTATTTTTTTATTATTTTTTAAATTAATAGCTTTTTATTTACAAGTTATATGCATGGGTAATTTTACAGCATTGACAATTGCCAAACCTTTTGTTGCAATTTTTCCCCTCCTTTCCTGCAGCCCTTCCCCTAGATGGCAGGATGACCAATACATGTTAAATATGTTAAAGTATAAATTAAATACAAAATAAGTATACATGTCCAAATGATTATTTTGCTATACAAAAAGGATCAGACTCTGAAATAGTGTACAATTAGCCTGTGAAGGAAATAAAAAATGCAAGCAGACAAAAATAGAGGGATTGGGAATTCTATGTAATGGTTCTTAGTCATCTCCCAGAGTTCTTTAGCTGGGTATAGCTGGTTCAGTTCATTACTGCTCCATTGGAACTGATTTGGTTCATCTCATTGCTGAAGATGGCCAAGTCCATCAGAACTGATCATCATATAGTATTGTTGTTGAAGTATATAATGATCTCCTGGTCCTGCTCATTTCACTCAGCATCAGTTCGTGTAAGTCTCTCCAGGCCTTTCTGAAATCATCCTGTTGGTCATTTCTTACCAAACAATAATATTCCATAATATTCATATACCACAATTTATTCAGCCATTTTCCAATTAATGGGCATCTACTCAGTTTCCAATTTTTGAAGGGCCTCACTTTTAAACACCTCTGGAATTTAAATTATTAAGGTCTATGGTCTCATTTTAAATGATGTCCTATTTCTACCTTGAAATAATTTCCCTATAATCTTGTTTTTCTCCTATTAATTCTTTCCACATTGCCTCATATGATACTTTGCATACAGAGTAGTCAAACTGATTATCAAGTAACTAGATGGGGACACAGGGATCATAGAAGACAGTGATATAATACTTTGCAAGTCACATAGCAAATCGGCTGGGAGGGCAGGGGGGTGTTTTGTTACCTCTTACTCATTTTCTTTCTTCTCTTTACTAACCCTATATAGAAGAGATAATCACACTAATGGGGACTGTTCAAGTGTTGCTGCTGGGATTTTGGATGACTATGTTTCTGATCACTGCAGCACTTCCCTCTGGTTTCACTCCTGCTCAGTGGTTCAATAAACAACATGTGCAGTATCCCAAGACCAAAGCCTCCAGTGACAATATATATTGCAACAATGAAATGAGACAAATCAACAACCACACCCATCAATGTAAGTTTTTCAACACATTTCTGAATTACATGCTTGAGAATATCATCAAGATTTGTTTCACAACCAATATCACCTGTAAGAATCCAGCATACAAGAACTGTCATAAAAGTACATCAACCATTCCTGTCACCAACTGTGAATTGACCAGTGGTCATTATCCCGACTGTAGCTACCGTGGCACTTCTAAAATGGCATACTTTATTATTGCCTGCAATCCTCCCTTGCCAGCAGATCATAGTAGAAGTGAGTTGCTTCCAGTGCATTTAGACAAATCTTCTTGATTTCTACCCTCCCACTATTTTGCTCTTTTGCTTCAAGAGGCACTATGGAAATCTGTTCTCTTGTCTTTGTTCCTCTCCAAATCTCCAGAATCCTATCTTTCTCTTCTATTAACTTATCAGAATTTCTTCTGAAAAAGGTTGCTTTTTAAAAAAAAATGGAACTCAGCTTACCTTTCTGGATGGCTTTATCAGGGCATAGGATTCCCTTATTACTCTTTAACCTGATACTCTTTGGTGAAATTGACCTTCCTTATTGCCCACCCTAGCAATGATGTGGAATGAAATAGTCATTTTTCCCCATTATCTCTTTATCTGATCTGTCTTGCTTAACATCTTAGATACAGGTAGAAAGAAAGGGAGGAGATAGATAAGTATCCTTTTATTCTAGCTTCTTATCATTTCTTCACTATGCTGCTTACACTCCTTTCTTCATCCTCCAACAATGTCTTTTTCCACCTCTGGGTATTCTGACTCTAGGTACTATTCCCTCATATTTCCTGTACTATAGTTTTGTCTTTTAAAATATAAGCTCCTTGAGGGCAAGGATTATTTTCTTTGCTTATGCTTTTATGCTCAGTAAATGGCACCTAGTAATTGCTCAATAATTGCTTTTATAAACCTGGAAAAATTTGCATGAACTGATGTAGAGTGAAGTGAGCAGAACCAGAACAACAATGTACATAGTAACAGTAATACTGTATGAACTGTATGAACTACTATGAATGACTTAGCTATTCTCAGCAAGACAATAATTCAAACAATTGCAAAGGACTCATGATGAAAAATGTCATCCATCTCTATAGAAAGAACTGATCGCATCTGAATATGGCTTAAAGCAAACTATTTTTCTCTTTGTCTCTCTATTTTTTCTTCTCTCTTTCTTTGTCTCTTTCTCCACACAAATGACTAAGATAGAAATAAGTTTAAATGATTGTACCTGTATAGCATTTATCAGATTACTTACTGTTTCAAGAAGGGAAAAGGGGGAGGAAGGAAGGGATAGAATCTAGAACTCAAAATTGAATGTTAAAATTATTTTTATATATAGTATGGAGAAAATATTTCTAAAATTGCTTTTATGTTTATAATCTATGTAGAATATATCCAGCTATATTGTTATCTAATTCTGAGAATGGAAGAAATTAATGTTTTTCCTGACTTAATATGCCACAGATGAAGGTGGGAATGAGGTTTATCTTCTGCAAGGTATACTGCAAGAGTTGGACTAAGTCATGTATTTTGTGCTGGTTTCAATAAATGCCTTGTTTCATACAACTGTGGTGAATTTTCTAATATGAGCAAAGGGATAATTTGAACTATGATTTCATTAGCATAGGGAACTAATTCCCAGTATAGGGAGCTCCCTTTATCAATAGGGAATTCCCTCTACTTTACCTTTTCTTCAATTTTTAGGCTTAGAAAATTGCCTAGTTCATGATAAAATTAAGTGACTTACCTAGGGTCATATAGTCAGTATGTCAAAGAGGGAATTTGATACCAGATCTTTCTATCTAGTGTTCTATCCATTGTGCCAGGTTACATCTTTTCTTCCTCATTATAGCAAAAACAACTAAAAGAGAAAAGAATCTGGGGCACTGGTGTTATAATAGGGAAGAAAAAGGTCTGAGTAAAGGAAAGAGTTATAGATAAGGAATAGGAGATAGGTAACTTCTCTTTCCAATTAGTTGGGAGCTTTCTCAAAGGGAAGTTTTAATAGTGTCCCTGAAGCCAAGGTGAAAGAAATTGGTGATAAATATTATGGATTCAGAATCCAGATAATATGATATTATGGAAGGGCTATTTCTTAGATAGAGGAATAATTGAGAGGACCAAATAACTCCACTATTTGGAAGACAAAATGTTTAGGAAACAGAGATTACCCATATACATATATACCATACCTTTATTGGAAGAATGAGACAGTTTGCAATCAAGCATTCAGTCAGCCAATAAGCACTTACTTGTACTTACTTACTATGTACCAGATATTATGTTAGGATGCTGGAAACACAATTGCAAAAGTAAAATCTTGTAGCCTCTCTGGGGAAGGCAGCAAATTAATCTACAGATATATTAGAATGTGATTGCAGAAAAGGATACCACTGGATTACTGTATTTTCTCTTTCTTGACTCCAATCAAAAGACAAAAGCAGTTCACCCTGCCTCTGACTTTGCATGTAATGTGTACCAGGAGAATAGAAAGTAGCTAACTGCCTCCAAGACCAGAACTTGATCTAGTAGACTTTATTTTCTGTATACTAAGTAACTGTGGGAGAATGGCTTCCATTCAGAAACCCATATGCCCCATAAAGATACTTTCCTTTATGTATCAATGAATGATCTTTTCCCTGTGAAGGCTTGTAACAAAGTACAGAAAAAACCTTTTCTGTCTGGTATTCTATATTGAAAGAAAAATGGTGTAGTAAAGCCTACTTCCATATGAAACATCCATGTTTTGTTGTGTGGTTAGAAAGGAGGCAAAACATTTCTAAACCCTTCCACCCCATCCCATACAACCTCTAATCTTCTCCAAGGGAGACTTTATTTTCTTCTAGAAAGGAAAGCAGGAAGTTGGGGACAAGTTCCTGGATATTCTCCTTTCCTTCAGAATGTGGATGTTGGGTTACGTTATATCTATTTGTCCCTTCATGAAATATAGGTCTAGAGGATATGATTTTCAGGTTCAAGCTAAACTTCTGTCAATGCGGAAAGGAAGACCCAAGCTTCTTAACCAAGACTTGACTTCCTTCTCCCCAAATATCACGATGAAAATACAGAGTAAGTGGCAAAGAAAGCCGTTTATCCAAGTGGATTTCTAAATAAATATCAAAGACGACATAAGAGAAACTAAATTAGACAATTTAGAGTGATGACACTCTCACTGGGAATGAGGTAAGTCAGTCAAACCAAAAGAGAACCAGATTTCTGCTTATTCATGCTTCTGCATGAAAACTGCTTATTCCTTTTATGTTGACTTCTTTCCAGAGTTTTATTCCATCTTCAAAAGTTGGATTAGTATCATTCATATTCTCTCAAAGCTAGAAACTAGAAGTACTTTAAGTAACTTCCTAGCCTTATGAGATGGAAGAGAGCTCTGAAGAGTCAAGAACCAAAAGAGAATGAAAAGAATAAAGAGACTTTGAAAGCCTGGAGCTTTTATTTTTCCTGCTTTCTTTTCCCTAACTCTGTCCAACCACTTATTCAGGGAAGGCATTAATTTCTATTAATAAGGAGAGCATCCCATATCATTGGACTTTTGGGATTGTGGTTGCATGACTTGAAACTCTTTGTAGTCTCTTGCAAAGATCAGCTGGGAGAATTCCAAAACTTGTAACTATATAGTAAAACACAAGCATCAACTCTTTTAAAATAAGAGATTGATATTCCTGGCAAGCCATGTAACAGACTTTCATAATGATTAAAAACTAAAATAAATAAATGCCCTATAATAGCACATAGCACAGTATACACTGCATTGCACAAAACGTAACCCGGGATGACAATTTGCCTAACTATATAGGGGATGTGCATTCATTTGAACATTTCAAAAGTACATATATATCCATAGTACATAGCAATTAATCAAAAGCAATAAAACTGACCAATAAATCAAAGCCAACTTTCGGCAACAATAACACTATCAATTGGCCTAAATATAAAATATAAGTTTATTGCTAACAATCGCGTAAGCAGAACAACAGACATTACTATGACACAAACAAAACACAAATTATGGTCACAGACACAATAACAAGAGAAAAAACAAGTACAATCATTCTGCAGTAATTCACATGTGTAACAATAGGATACAATTGCATTTGTTGTTGTTATTTTTCAGTCACTTCAATTGTGTCTGGTCCTTGAATGTTTGATCAAATCCATCCTGGAGTTTCTTTTTTGGAAGTTTATTTATACCTTGTTCAAATATTATATTATTGTAAAAATATGTATTTATTTCATTGTTGGTCTTATTGGCATATAGTTGAGCAAAATAATTTCTAATTATATACTTCTTATTCATTTATTGTGAATTTCTTTCATTTTTTGACATGGATGGTATAGTTTTCTTTTTTCTTCTTTTTAATCAAATTAGCTAATGATTTTTTAAAACTCCAACTCATAGTTTTATTAAATAAATGTTTGTTTTCAATTTTGTTAATTTATTCTTTAATTTTCAGGATTTATATTTTAGTTTTTAATTTGGAGTTTTGAAATTTGTTGGTTTTCTAGTGTTTTTATATTTCCCAATTCATTTATATGATTTTCCCCTTTTTTGTTAAAAGTGTTTAAAATATTAAATTTCTTTATAGGACTATTTTAGTTGTACTACAAAGATTTTGAAATATTGTCACATTGTCTCATATGTTTAATTTAATATTTGGGGTTTTTTCCTGGTTACATGCAAAACATTTTTTACATTTGTTTTTAAAAATGCTGAGTTCCATATTCTCTCCCTTTCTCCCTCCTTATCCTACCCTTCATTGATAAGACATGTGAAATCATGAAAAATATTTCCATAAAAGTGAAAGAAAATATAGATTCCTCCCTCCCAAAAAACTCTCAAGAAAAATAAAGTTAAAAAAAAGTATACTTCATTCTATATTCAGACACAATCAGTTCTTTCTTTAAGTGTGGGGAGCATTCTTATAATGTTCTTCAGAGTAGTCTTGGATCATTGTATTGCTGAGAATACCACTCATTCACAGCTAATCATTCCACAGTATTGCTATTACTTTGTAAACATTATATTTCACTTTACATGAGCTCATGGAGGACTTTCCAGGTTTTTCTAAGAGCAGCCTGCTCATAATTTCTTATAGAATAGTATTCCCTTACATTCACATACCACAGTTAATTCAGTCATTCCTCACCTGATAGGCATCCCCTCAATTTCCAATTCTTTGCTCTGAGAAAAGAGTTGCTATAAATTTTTTTTGTACATATGGGTCTTTTTCATTAAAAAAAAAAACAAAAAAAACAAACAAACAAACAAAAAAAACATCTCTTTTGCAATGTATACCTAGTAGTGATTTTATTAAGTCAAAAGGTTTGCATGATTTTATAGCCCTTTGGGCATCGTTTCAAATTGCTTTACAGAATAGTTGAATCGGTTCATAATTCCACCAATATTGTTGAGTTGAAAATTTTTAAAAGCTCTAAAAGTCAAGCTAGAACTTTTATATTTTATGAAAAGACAATAGGGACATGGTGAAATGGAATATGCCATCAAATGATGGGATGCAGGGGTGCTGAATGTCTCATTTTTCCCCAGATTTCCTCCAATATTTGTTATTTACTTTTTCTGGCCTATTAGTCAATTTAATAAGTATAATAAAGTACCTTGGAATTATTTTAATTTGTATTTCTCCAATAAATAGGAGTTAGAATATATATATTTTTAAATGTGGCTATAGTTAGCTTTGATTACTTCATGGGAAAACTGTTCATATTTTTTGATCATTCATCAATGGGGAAATGTATTGCCATTTTTTAGATGGTATTTTCATTTTTATGATTCTATGATTCATAGATTTGGGATTTTTCCCAATTATTAGGGATTAAGTTATTTATTCTCCAGCAGCTTTTTAATATTTTTAGTGGCCCTACAACAACATTTTAATTATATTGTGATAAATAAAGGATACATATGGCAGTTCTGTTTTCATACATTTATTTGTGAATTTTTTAATGCCCTAATACACGATCAATATTTATAAAAGTGTCACACACAGTGGATAATGATGTGAATTCCAACTGAGCCCATTCTGTTCCCATCATCAATCTTACCCCACACAAAAGAAGCCCACAATCTTGGGACTGTTATAGTATCAGCATGACCAAGATTTGCCCAATCCACCAAATCATTAAGGACCTTGAAGAAAAAAGACACTTTCTTCCCCTGAGCAGGGGCACTAGAGCATACTTTTGCTCCCAAGTAAACTTTGTGATGAAAATATCCTCATTATCCTGTATTAGCATAACCCTGTTCCTGTGTTCCTATCATGCAGCTACAGGCATAGACATAATGCACATGTGTTTTTGTTCTTGCCTAGGACCCTCTCTAACTTCTCCCTAACTCTAGATCTTGCCATCACTTCTTTTGCTTCCTGCCTCTGATGTTTAAATAGTGTCTTTTGATTTACAACCTAGTTATATCACCTTGATCTATCTGTGTGTGCCCTTCATGCAATAAAGGACTCTTTGTGGCTACAAGAATACCTTTATGAGTTTTCCCCTTTCCAAACTGCCCTATAGGAAACTGGTGCTTCATCAGAATATATATGTATACTTCTTTTGTTCTGCTGAATAATCACCAAACATCTATCAGATATCTTTTCCCCTAAAATTCCATTCACATTTTAAAATTTCTTTCTTGTTAATTTTTTTTGTTAGATTTATCTGGGGCTCATAAAAATAAATTGAGATCTCTCATTATTATATTGTTGTCTAGTTCTCTTAATAAATTTAGTTTTTCCTTTAAGCATTTATAAGCTATAACAATGGTTGATTATTTAAGTATAAAAATCAATTTGGGGGACAAAGCCAAGATGGCAGAGAGTAGATAGGTCTTTATCTGATCTCTTCCTGGTGTCCCTCAGATCAAGACCAGATCAAGCCTCTAAAGTGGTTTTGAAGTGACAGAACCCACAAATATTTGAAGTGTAACAACTTTCTAGCAGAAGATATTTGGAAGAACTTCAGAAAAGGTTTGTTTCAATTGGTCACACTGGTGGGAAGGGGGTAGTGAGAGGTGGAGGGGGGAGAATGCTGAGTGCAGATGCAGTGAATCACCCAGGGTGATGTGGCATTTGAATGCTAGGGAATCTCCTAGGAGGCTCTTAGCTAAAATATAGCAGCATTGGCTACTCTGTCGTGATTAGAAGCCAGTGGATCAGTAGATTGACTGTGAGGCATGCAATGCAAATTCAAAAGGCAAATACAGAGCTTTGAACACCAGAATAATGCAGGACTTGGCCACTCCCACCCAGCACCAGAAGGAACTCAGCTTTACAAGCCCAGGGCAGCTTGATGATCCTGTTAGAGGAAGCTTGGAATAATCTCCCCTTTGTCCTAAGAGCAGATCTCAATCCTTAAAAACATGAACAAAAAAGTAAAAAGAATTCTGACCATAGATAGTATCTATGGAGATAGAAAACAGACATCAAATCCTGAGGATACTAAAGGCAAATAGTCTCCAGATGAAGCCTCAGAGGATGATACGAATTGGTCTCCATCTCACAAGGCTTTCTTTGAAGAATTCAAAAAGCATTTTAAAAGAGAGTTAGAAGAAAAATGGGGAAAGGAAATGAGAACTTTGAAAGAGAGTTTGGAAAAGGAAACAGAAATTATCTGAGGAAAATGCCTTAAAATAGATTTAGTGAAATGGAAAAATCATGTAACTTCTTACAAAATAGATTTGACAAAGTGGAAAAAGTATATAATTCCTTATAAGATCTGAAAAAGAAATCAATTCACTGAAAAACAGAATTTGTGAAATGAAAAAAAAAAATCCAGTGAACAAAACATCTCATTTAAAAGTTCAGTTGGGCAAATGCAAAAGGAGACTTAAGAAAAGCTAACTGAAGAAAATAATTTAATTAGAATTGAGCAAATGGAAGTGAATGACTAAATGACTCAAGAATCAATGAAACAAACCCCCCCCCCAAAAAAAAAAAAGAAAAATAGAAGAAAATGTAAAATACCTTATTGAAAAAACAACTGACCTGGAAAATATATCCAGAAAAAACAATGTAAGAATTATTGAACTATCTGAAAGCTATGATTTAAAAAAAAAAAAAAGTGAGACATCATCTTTCAGGAAATCATTAAGGAAAATTGGCCTAATGTTCTAGAATCAGAAGGTAAAATAGCCATTGAAAGAATTCACTGATCATCTCCTGAGACCTCAAAACAAAAACTCCAAGGAACATTATAGCTAAATTTCAGAATTATCAGATCAAGGAAAAATTCTGCAAGCAGCTAGAAAGAAACAATTCAAATACCAAGGAGCCATAGTTAGGATTACCCAGGACCTATCAACTTCTATTTTAAAGGATCAAAGGATTTGGAACCTGATATTCTGAAAGGGAAAGGAACTTGGATTGTAACCAGGAATCAACTATTCAGCAAAATTAAGAATTATCTTTCAGGGGAAAAGATGGACATTCAAAAAAACAGGTGAATTTCATTTATTTCTGATGAAAAGACGTGAATTGAACAAAAAATGTGATCTTCAAATACAGAACTCAAGAGAAGGATAAAAAGGTAAAAAAGAAAGAAAAAATAACTTTCTTTTAAAAGTTAAAAAGCTTACATTCCTATATGGGAAGATGATATATTTAACTCTAGAGAGCTGTATCTCTGTTATAGGTATACTTAGAGGGTGCAGAAATAATTTGATTTTATTGTGATGATATAAAAAAAGAAACTAGAGAAGGAAAGGGGATTATACTGGAAGAAGAGGGAAATGGAGCTAAAATGGGGTAAATTACATCTCATGAAGAGGCAAAAAGACCTATTACAATTGAAGGAAAAGGGAAAGGGATGAGCATTGAGTGAATCTTACTCTCATCAGATTTAGCTCAAAGAGAGAATATCAGACATATTTAGCTTCACAGAGAAACTTTTCTCACACTATAGGGAAGTAGGAGGGAAAGGGAAAAGGAAAGGGGGAGACTAATAGAAGGGGAAAAGTATAGAAAGGGGGAAGGATTATAAAAAGGGATGGCTGTTTGAGGGAGATAGTAGTCAGAAGCAAAATATTGAGAGGAGGGGAAAAAAAGAAAGGAAAGAGAAAAGTATAACTTGGGAAAAATAAGATAGTGGGAAATACAGAATCAGTAATTTTAATGTGAATGTGAATGGGATGAACTCTCCCATAAAACAAAAACAGATATCAGACTGGATTAAAAGCCAGAATTCTGTAATATGTTGTTTATAAGAAACACATTTAAAGCAAAGCAATACGTTCAGTGTAAAGTAAAAGGCTGGAGCAGAATCTATTATATTTCAGCTGAAGCAAAAAAAAAAAAAAAAAAAAAAAAAAAAAAAAGCAAGGTAGTGATCCTGATCTCAAATCAAACAAAAGCAAAAATAGATATAATTAAAATAGATGAAAAAAGAAACTACATCTTGCTAAAGGGTGCCATAGATAATGAAGTAATATCAATACTAAACATATATGCACCAAGTGGTCTAGCATCCAAATTCTTAGAGGAGAAGTTAAGAAAGCTGCAGGAAGAATTAGACAGCAAAACTATGCTAGTGGCGGATCTCAACCTTGCTCTCTCAGAACTAGATAAATCAAACCACAAAATAAAAAGAAGTCAAATAGGTAAATAGAATTCTAGGAAAATTGGATATGGGACATTTTTAAAGAAATTTGAATGGAAAAAGAAAGAAATATAATTCTTTCTCAGCAGTACATGGAGCCTATACAAAAATCGACCATGTATTAGGACATAAAAATCTCAAAATCAAATTCAGGAAGTTAGAAATAGTAAATGCATTTTTTTCAGATCATGATGCAATAAAAATTACATGCGATAAAAGGCCAGGGGAAAGTAGATAAAAAATTAATGGAAACTAAATAATCTAACCCAAAAGAATGAGTGGGTGAAACAACAAATCATAGACACAATCAATAATTTCATCCAAGAGAAAGACAAAAATGAGACAACAAACCAAAATTTAGATGCCAACTTGCATAAAATAGAGAAAGAGATCAATGAATTGGGCATGCAACTAAAAAAGCTAGAAAAAGAACAAATTAAAACCCTTCAATTAAATAACAAATTTGAAATTCTGAAAATAAAAGGGGAGATTAATAAAACTGAAAGTAAGACAACTATTGAATTAATAAACAAAAATAAGATTTGATTTTATGAAAAAAAACAACAAAATAAATAAAACTTTAATTTGATTAGAGAAAGGAAAGAAGAAAATCAAATTGTTAGTATCAAAAATGAAAAGGGAAAACTTTCCATCAAGGAAGAGAAAATTAGAGCAAAAATTAGAAGTTATTTTGCCCAACTATATGCCAATTTGATAATCTAAGTGAAATGGAGGAATACTTACAAAAATATAGATTGGCCAGATTAATAGAAGAGGAAATAAATTATTTAAATAGTCCCATTTTAGAAAAAAAGAAATTGAACAAGCTATTAACTTCTAAGGAAAAATCCAGGGCCAGATGGATTTACATGTGAATTCTATCAAACATTTAAAGAACAATCAATTCCAATCTATGCAAACTAGTTGGAAACATAGGGAAAGAAGGAGTCCTAAAAACTTCCTTTTATGACACATTTATGCTGCTATTATCTAAACCAGGTAGGGTCAAAACAGAGAAAGGAAATTATAGACCAATTTCCCTAATGAATATTGATGCAAAAATCTTAAATGAAATATTAGCAAGATTACAGCAAGTTATCTTCAGGATAATATGTCATGACCAAAGTAGGATTTATACTAGGAATGAAGAGCTGGATCGATATTAGGAAAACTATTAGCATAATTGACTATATCAATAACTAAATTAACAAAAATCAAATGATTACCTCAATAGATGCAGAAAAAACTTTTGACAAAATCCAACACCTATTTCTATTAAAAACACTAGCAAATATAGAAATAATGTCATTTTCTTATAATGATCAGTAGCATCTATTTAAAACCATCAGCAAGCATCATTTGTAATGGGGATTAAATAGAACCATTCCCAAAAAGATCAGGGATGAAACAAGGTTACTCACTATCACCTTACTATTCAATATTAAATTATGTTAGCTTTAGCAATAAGAGAAGAAAAAGAGATTAAAGGAATTACAGATTAAAGGAAACTAAATTATCACTTTTTGCAGATGGTACGAAGGTAACTAAAAACTGCAAGAAACAATTCACAACTTTAGCAAACTTGCAGGATACAAAATAAATCCACATAAATCATTAGCATGTTTACATATTACCTATGAAGTCCAGCAGCAAGAGACATGAAGAGAAATTCCATTTAAATTAATATAGATGATATAAAATATTTGGGAGTCTATCTATCAAGGCAAAGTCAGGAACTTTATGAACATAATTACAAAATACTTTCCACACAAATAAAGATCTAATCAATTGGAAGAATATCAAGTGTTCATGGGTAGGTGGAGATATAATAAATATAATATAAGTGATAATGCTACCTAAATTAATGTACTTTTCAGTGCCATAATCAAACTCCCAGGAAACTATTTTCAGAGCTAGAAAAAATAACAATAAAGTTCATCTGGAAAAACAAAAGGTTAAGAATTTCAAGGAAATTAATGAAAAAATGCAAATGAAGATGGCTTATCTGTACAGACCTAAAACTGTATTATAAAGTAGCAGTCATCAAAACCATTTGGTACTGACTTAGAAATAGAATAGTCAATCAGTGAAATAAGTTCACAGAACAAAATAATCAATGACTATAGTAATCTAATCTTTCACAAATCCAAAGACTCCAGCTTTTGGTATAAAAATTCACTATTTGACAAAAACTGCTGGGGAAAGTGAAAATTAGTATGGCAGAAACTAGGTTTTGACCCATATCTAATACTCTATACCAAGATAGGTCAAAATGGCTTCATGATTTAGACATAAAGAGTGATATTATAAGCAAATTAGAAGAACAATGGATAGTTTACATCTCAGATCTGTGAAGAAGAAAAGAATTTTTGGCCAAAGAAGAACTGGAATATATTATTGAATGCAAAATGGATAATTTTGATTATATTAAGTTAAAAAGATTTTATAAAAACAAAACCAATGCAGACAAGATTAGAAGATAGGCAATAAATTGGGAAAAAATTTTACATTCAAGGGTTCTGATAAAGGCTTCATTTCTAAAATTACAGAGAATTGACTCAAATTTAGAAGAATTCATGCCATTCTTCAATTGGTAAATGGTTAAAGGATATGAACAGACAATTTTCAGATGGAGAAATTGAAACCATTTCTAGTTATGTGAAAAGATGCTCTAACTCACTATTGATTAGAGAAATGTAAATTAAGACAACTTTAAGGTAACACTACACACATCTCAGATTGGCTAAGATGACAAGAAAAGATAATGATGAATGTTGGAGGGGATATGGGGAAAACTGAGACATTAATATATTTTTGATGGAATTGTGAACTGATTCAACCATTCTGGAGAGCAATTTGGAACTATGCCCAAAGGGCTATCAAACTGTGTGTGTACTCTTTGATCCAGCAGTGTTTATATTGGGCTTGTGTTCCAAAGACATCATAAAGGAGGGAAAGGGACTCACACATGCGAAAATGTTTGTGGCAGCCTTTTTGTAGTGGAAAGAAACTGGAAATTGAGTAGATGTCCATCAATTGGAGAATGGCTGAATAAGTTATGGTATATGAGTGTTGTGGAATATGATTGTTCTATAAGAAATGATCACCAGGATGACTTCAGAGAGGCCTGGAGAGACTTACATGAGCTGATGCTAAGTGAAGTGAGCAGAACCAGGACATCATTGTACATAGCAACAACAAGTTTATGTGATGATCAATTCTGATGGACATGGTTCTTTTCAACAATGGGATGCTTGAGGTCAGTTCCAATGATCTTGTGATGAAGATCTGCATCCAGATAGAGGATTGTGAGAATTGAGTGTGGATCACTCAGTTTTTATTGTTGTTTGCTTGCATTTTGTTTTCTTTCTTATTTTTTCTTTTTTGATTTGATTTTTCTTGTGCAGCATGATAATTATGGAAATATGTACAGAAGAATTGCACTTGTTTAACGTATATTGATTACTTGCTGTATAAGGGGAGGGGTAGCAGCAAGGGAGGGGGAAAAATTGGAACACAAGTTTTGCAAGGGTGAATGTTGAAAATTATCCATGTATATGTTTTGAAATGAAAAGCCTTAATAAAAATAAATGAATGAACAAGCAAATAAATGAGATCAAGAAAAAAGAAAAAATCAATTTATTGTCTTAGTTAACTTTCAATAAAATGTAATTTCCCTCTTATTTTTTTAATTGTCTATTTTTTGTTTTGTCTTGTGTAAAATCATAATTGTTGATTCTGAGAGAATGTGTGTGTGTGTGTGTGTGTGTGTGTGTGTGTGTGTGTGTGAGAGAGAGAGAGAGAGAGAGAGAGCACGCTACAGCAACAGAGAGCCACAGCAACAGAGAGCTACAGCCACAGAGAGACCAACAAAGAAAGAGACATCAGCAGAGATATAATAGATTTTACTCTGATCCCTATTTTAACTCTTTGAGACTTTGTTTCAGATGTGTACCTTTAAACAACATATTATTGGATTTTGCTTTCCAATCAATTCTTCCAGCTTAATAATTTATTTTTGTGGATAAGTTCATTGCATTCACAATCACAATACTGGTAATTGTTCATTTCTATCTATTCTGTTCTCTTAAACTTTTCTAACTCTAAATCACTACATGTTTTTGATTCTTTTTAACCTTTTTCTCATCATCCCCTCTCCAAGCTTAAGGTTTATTTTGCTTATGACTAATCCTTCCCTCTTATATTCCTCTTTCCTTCATTCTGTTCTATCCATATAACTGTTGAGTTGAATATATTTCTACAACAAATTGAGTCCTTAGTTCTTGTGACTTCTCAGCCAATTATAAAACTTTGTCATTACTTATAACCAACCCCTTAGTCATATATATCCAGACCCAGAATGTCCCACAGCTTCCCAGACTGAAACTAAGAAAGATATATATATATATTTCTACACCTTAGATTTCCATAGATTAACCCACCACTATTATCATTGTATATAATAAAGGTAATGACATGAAATGTCTGGAAGTGTAGTTTAGAGTCGAATTTTTAAAAGCTCTAAATGTTAAGTTGGAATTTTTATATTTTATGTAAAGACAATAGGGATGTGGTGGTAGTGGAATGTCACCAAATGATGGAGTGCAGAGGCTAACAGTGGACTAAATTCATAAGGGCTTTTAAACAAAAGGGGGATTTTAGCAATTAACAAAGGGAAAGACAAATTTCCTAACAGAACTCACAGTTAATCAGGGGGAAAACATCATTAAGATATGGCAAGTTCCTGGCCTCCTTGACTCCAAATTGATATGCTGATGAAAATGTATCCACCAAAAGTTTATTAAATTTGAGTGCTTATGACCTATAAGAACCTCACTCTGTTACTAGGATTAGGGTCCCTTTCCAATGTGGATACTTTCTTGATTTTTTTGACTCTCTTTTCTCTTTTTTAGCTTTTTTCTATGGCAGTTCCTTTTGATGAAAGTTCATGAAGACTCTAGAAAAGTCTTTCCACTGGAAAGGGACCCACATGTGCAAAAATGCTTGTGGCAGCTCTTTTCATAGTGGCAAGAAACTGGAAACTGAGTGGATGTCCATCAGTTGGAGAATGGCTGAATAAGTTATAGTATATGAATGTTATGGAATATTATTGTTCTGTAAGAAATGACCAACAGGATGATTTCAGGGAGGCCTGAAAGAGACTTACATGAATTGATGCTAAGTGAAATGAGCAGAGCCAGGAAATCATTGTACACAGCAACATCAATATTATACGATGATCAATTCTGATGAATGTGACTCTTTTCAACAATGAGATGATTGATGCCACTTCCAATGATCTTGTGATGAACAGAGTCATCTACACCCAGAGGAATGAATGTGGATCATAACAACATTTTTACTCTTTTTGTTGTTGTTCCCTTGCATTTTGTTTTCTTATTTATTTACTTTTTTTTTTGGATCTGATTCTTCTTGTGCAGGAAGAGAATTGCATAAATATATTTATACATATTGGATTTAACATGTATTTTAACATTCTTTACATATATTGGATTGCTTGCCATGTAGGGGAGGAAGTGGGGGGAAGGAGGAGAAAATCTGAAACACAAGGCTATGCAAGGGTCAATATTGTCAAATTATCTGTGCATATGTTTTGAAAATAAAAAGCTTTATTAAAAAAAGAAAGAAAGAAAAGTCCTTCCACTGATTGCCCAAACTAATACTACTGATACTGGGGCTGGCTAAGCCAGCATTCCCTAGAGGGACTCAAAAACATGCACAAGATCATAGCAACAGAAAATGAAAGCAATCCCCAAAGAGAACTCTACTCAGATTCAATGTAATTCAAAACAATAAGTTCACTTTACCTCTATAAATATGAGGTTAAGTTAGTTTGGATTGTATTACAGGGGGCTGGGAAGTAGAGGAAGATAATACATATTTGATAAGCCATAAATTAGTATCTTTCACTAAATGAGCCACCATTACTTTTGGGGTTCACATAAAATAATTGAAAAGAGTAATTGATCGGATGCTCTTATTTGTATTACTGTTCAATCTTAAATTTACAACAAGTGTTCTTTAAAATACATGATTTTGAGATAAACTAACCACTTTATCAAAGAAAGAGACAAGCCAGGAAATATATCCTAATAAGACTTACTAAAAGACATTTCTTGTGGCCAGTAGAGGGCTCTAGAGGACTGTAGATAAGATGGTACATTGTTCAGTTTGGTTTCAAATCAGGTGAATTATTTAGGAATACATTGGCAAATTCCAGAGATCTCAGGAGGATTAGTGTACAAAACATAGCTTTCTACCATCTATTTAGGAAGGGATTCTTAATTTTTATAAGTGTGTGTTTGTGTTTTTGTGTATTTGTGTTTGTGTGTGTGTGTGTGTGTGTGTGTGTGTTGAGAGAGAGACAGAGAGACAGAGACAGAGACAGAGAGATTTTTTTTTTTTTTGGCAGTTTGATTAAGCCTATTGACCACCTGATGAAATATTGTTTATTGTCTACATTCACTATTAGAAGAAACGCTCAATTTCAGTTAGAAGTTGGTGAAAAATAAGATTTTTTTTTCCCTATTCAAGTTTACAGACCACCTGAAATCTATCAAAAAGCTCTGATTTAAATGTAAAGAAATATGATTTCAGATTCCTTAATATAAAGAAAGTGGGGCAGGAAAATATCAGCAATTAGAGATAGGCACTGTTCCCAACCTTAATAATGGTGCCCCAGTTTTCTCTTTTTATGTGTGTGTGCATGCATATGTGCATATATACACACAAAAATACTAAGGGCATTTCAGTTTTCTAGTTCCTGGGGATTTTAGGGCAATGACTGGAAGCATCTTTTTTCTTTCTTTTTTGTTTAGGATACTGAAACTTATTATCTATAAGAATGAGAGTGTTAAAAAAAATACCCACTTGACTTGGGCCAAAATCATCCTAAATATCATAATTTTAGAAATAGGGAAAGATCTTCCCAAATGTTTGGGGCATAAACAAAAATTAGAGAATTGGGACAGATTTGCATAGGTTCTAATGAGTCTTGTTTACCATCTAAATAAATGTCCCTTTCAGGATAGCTAGATAGTAAGAGAATAGATCACTAGTCCTAGGGTCAGGAGTACCTGAGTTCAGACACCCTAGCTATTTGACCCTGGGCAAGTCACTTAATCCCAATAGCCTCCCTCCCCCAATATCCTTATTCAAAGCATTTTGAAACATTATCCTAGGTTGGAGAAAAGCAGAGTTCTAAAAGCATAAAAGAGTTTACAAATTTATATATTCACATACACATATATATGTGCAAATATATAGTAAATAATACTAATTTATTTACATTCACAAAGAAAGGATAATACCTGCAGTTACAAAAATCTTAAATAAAAAATATATGCTTAGACTTCCAGGTCACATGACCAACAAAATGGAGAACTAGACATTTTCTCCAATTCTTATAACCTCTCAAATCTCTCCAAAACAGGAATTTTGCACCAGAGATAAAGTAATTTTAGCCTCTCCCATAGTCTAGGACACCAAGAATCCATCCCACCAAAAGGCAAAAATTTGATGATTTAACAGTAGAGATGGGTAATAATCCATAACCCCTAAGGCAAGCTCAGATAGGACCCTCTCCCAAACTGTCCACTCTTCATTATCATCAGGACTAAATAAGCTGGTCCATGGGACTGCAAAAGAACTCAGTTCCACACCTCAAATCTAATTCCTCTTCTCAAGGTCTTGGAGATCCAAACTAAATATTGCAGGAATTTGCTCCTGTTCTCATAGCCATATGACAGTATTTTGTAAAACCCCACCCCCACCCCCACTCCACCCACACACAAACACTTTGCAAAAGATTAAGAGGGGGAAACAAAGACTGGGACACATGATTACAAATTGTAACAGAACTCAATACCGTGTTCTAATCCTCCCTACTCCAAGCGCCTTGGAGATCCAAATTCCAAAATACAAAAACTTATTCAGTTGCAATAATTGGTCACGGTTTTCTGTGCTACAATATACACTGACCCAAATAGAGGCAAAGAGGGAATTGAGATAGGATACATATTAATGCTTGTATCCGAACTCAATTCTAGACTCCAACCCAACTTTCCTCCTCCATACCCATATATCCTCCCAGTGCTATGGCCATCTAAATCCCTAAAGGCAGCTCTGCATTTGGGTTAGAAAAATGAGGAACAGAAGGAAAAGGAGCAAAAGATACAAGTGAGGATCTGTCTACATGGTGCTCCTCTAAGATTGAAAGAGCCTAGAATCTATCTGGGGCCAGTTCTATACTCCCGAAATAACTTGCAGCAGAAATCAATGTTGATAAACTATCTATTCCCTTATACTTTGACATTCATCATCCAGGGAAACTGCCATCAAAGGAAAGGAAGTCAGAAAGTAAGCAATAGGAGAAAATAAGAAAAACAAAGCTAAACAGATATCAAAGATTTCAGGGAAAGTATGCAAAGATCCTGAGCATATGCAGCTAAAACAAATGAGAAAGTATTAGTAGGTTATGGAAATAGGGTTTCCAGATAAAGTTATGAATTTAGATATCTGGAAATAAGTATTGCAAGACAGAATAAAATGAGTTAATACCTGAAGAATCAAGGGACTCTACATATCTTGAAGAGATCATGGAATCACAGCACAGTTCCTGAGTGGTTTAAAGAAGAAATAAGAATTGTGAGAGAATAATTTATGGCCTCCACAGTAGAAATAATCAAAGTAATAGGAAAAAAAAAAACCCATGAATCTATTTATACTGACAAATCTTACAAAAGAAACAAGAGAGAATAATTGAATGGGAATGTAAACACACAGAGAAAGAAAAGACGTGGAAAACATGAACGTTAAAAGATCATGATCTCCCTAAATATATTGATTTTGAGACAAGATGGGCGGAGACCATATAAGGATTATAAGTTTTCATATAGAACAATATACTTTTTTAATGGTTACTATAATAATAACAATAGACAAAGAAAATTGCCCAGAACATCTGAACAAAAAATAAAGTGCTAACTGAAAGAATCCATAAATTGCCTCACAGTGAAAATTATCTACAGGGACTGAGTACACTAATCCTCCTTCAGGAAAAGATGAAGTGCTAGAGACAACTGACTTAAAGAAGACTTGGAAAACATGGAGTAAGGGAAGAGATTTTGAGGTAAATAGAAGGAAATGACCAAAAGGAAGTAAAAGGCCAAATATGAACTGCATAATTAGGGACATAGGAAGATTTCCAGTGTAAGGGAATGTTTTTCTCTTTCACTTGAAGAAAATAGTTTTTCTAAAAGTGAGTACAACAATAAAGAAGGCCAAAAGACAAGATGTACAAAACAATAATATAAACTACCTAGAACAGAGAACTCAAAAATAAGTATTTAAAAGATTTTAATTCTATGAGGAATACAGAGAATAAAAAAGAACTTAAAAAGTATAAAGATCATGAATCAATGAATATAAATATATAATAGACCAAAATGGAAGATAAATAATGAAGCAAGTGAGGGAAAGAAATAATTTTTAGAAAAAGGATATAGAAAATTAAATGTAAAGACCAACAAAGAAGCCAAATTGAAAGGGAGGAAAGGAAGAAGGTGTCTACTTGAATAATTTACTGAGAAGGGGAAAAAGGGAGGAAGAATTAACTAGATAAAAGCAAGAAAGAAAATGGAAATAATAAACAAAACTCTAAAATTTAGGGAAAGGAGAACATGGGAATGGGAGACTTAAGGGTGATGGGAAGAGAGTCATTCAAAGATTGTCTTCAAATAGAATGTTTAAAAAGTGAAAAGACATAGTACTGTGTTTACAACATTAGAGAAAAACATTGTAATTTGAGGAAAAAAACCTAAATTAGAGATGATAAAAGAAAATATAAAACTAACTCTCATAATCTTAAGTGCGAATAGAGTAAGTAATCTATAAAACTAACTCTCATAATCTTAAGTGCGAATAGAGTAAGTAATCTAATAAAACAAAAAAGTGATGGGTTGGATAACAAAACACAATTCCACAATCTATTGCTAACAAGAAATATAGTTGAAAAACAAAGACATACCAAGAATAAAACTGAGTAAAAAATCATTTACTCTGCATTGAGTAAATTCAAAAAAAAGCAGGAATTGCCATCATGCTATCAGAAAAAGCAAAAAGAAGCATCTAAAACATAAAAGCAGTAACCAAAAAACCCCCAACATTATAGAGAAAGGAATCATGCACAACAAGCCCATATCTATATGGAACTTAAATGCTCCAAATGCCTAGGGATCCATATTCATAAAAGAAACATTAACTAAGCTGCAAGAATATATGAGTAATACAATAGTGACAGAAAATTTCAATGTCATCTCAGTTTTGGATAAATCTAATGGAAAGATAAAAGAAAGGGAAATAGAGAACTGAACAAATTACTGGAAAAATTAGAGCTAAAATACTTTTGATGTCTTTTAAATGGGACCACAAAATAATACATATATTTCTTAGCACCCAAACCTGATCATGTGTTAGGCTATTGAGTTATTGCAAGTATGCGTAAAAGGCTAGAAAGAGAAACCATATCTTTACATGCATTATGAACTGAGGAATAGAACTACAGAAACAACACAGAATCATAAGAGAGGAATGTCATATATGGGAAACATCCACTAAGCAAGTATTATGGAAGGGATCTGCAGCAGTCAGTTTTGTGGTACTTAATACAAATCAACAGACATGATTAATTGAAGGAAATGTGGAGGTCTTTAATTTGCAGAAAAGAAAACATTGGGGGAACCTGATAATTTTCTTCAGATATGTGAAAGGATCTCAAGTGGAAATGAAATAAATTATCTTTATTCTGATTGGCCCTAAATGACAGCGATAGTAGTAATGTGTGGAAGTTAACAAGAGATAAATTTATTATCAAGGTAAGAAAACACTTTCTCCTGATTAGATCTGTCCCAAAATGAAAGTGTGATTTGGAGATAATGGTTCTCCTTTATAGTCTGCCTTCAGACAAAGCCTAAAGGACAACTCCTCATATGTGTTGTAGTGATATGGATGTCTGAGTAGGGTTGCAGGTTGTTGTTATTCAGTTTTAGTCCTGTCTAACTCTCCACAAACTCATTTGAGGTTTGTCAAAGAAACTGGAGTGGTTAGCCATTTCCTTCTCCAGCTTATTTTACTGATAAGAAACTGAGGCAAACAGGGTTAAATGAGGTGTCCAGAATCACATAGTTACTAAGGTGTGAGTCTTCCTGACTTTTAAGCCTAGCATTCTGTCACTAAACTACCTAGCTGCCTCCTTTGTAGGCTGTGGTTATGTTCTAATACTGAAATTCTGTGCACAAAATATGTGCAGGGTCTAATTAGTCTAAATCAAATAATAGGTGCTTAAGAAATGCTTGCTGATTGATTGTGGTGGACAATTCATATCCAAAGATAAAGATCAAACTGTCCCCATGCTCAAGAAACTTAACATTTTATTAAAAGGATGGAGGTCTCAATCAAGTACACAGATAAGAAAATATAAAGTATATTAATAATTATCCCTTATAATTAATAAACAGGCTGGGGGATCAGGAAAGTTCTGCTATAGAAAGTGGCCCTTGAGCATTGCTTAGCAGTAAACTAAGGAAATATAAACTAAGACAGTTTGAGCAAAGGCACAAAAACAGAACAGGGAAATCTTAGATATAGACAACATCTACTGAATAATTTCAGTTGAAATAGTGAGCAGGTAAATTACAGTGATATGAAGTAAGACTGAAAAAGTAGAGAGGGGATTCAGATTGCAAATGATTTTACATGACAGGCTTAGTAAAGTTTTTATTTTATCCTAGAGGCACTAGGGAACTATTGAGGGTTTTTGAGTTGGGGAGCGATATGATCAGACCTGTGTCTTAGTAAGATCAGTTTGGTAGGTTCTTGGAGGTTGGGTTGTGGAGGGGAAAGATTGGACTCCATTAATATATTAATCCAAACAATAAGTAATGATGATATTTATGGTAATTATATCAATAATAATAATAGCTAGCATTTATATAGCACTTTAATGATTGCACATATATGCAGAAATTATATAGATGTAAGTATTAGTATACATATGTGTGATCTACAGTCATGGATACATAAGTAGAGAAGAGCGAATAGATAGGAGAGGTGTTGTGTAGGTAGAATGAATAAAACTTGGAAAGTGTATGGCTATGGGGAGGTGTGGAACTGGAATGACAGAGAAGAAGAGTCAAAAAAGAGATTGAGGTTTCAAACCTAATTGTTCAGTGGTTGTGCTATCAACAGAGATAAGGAAGTCTGGAGAATAGGTTTTAGTAAAAAGATAGCCAGACAGACTGAAAACCAAGAGAGTTTGGAGAAAACCAAGGATCAGAAAATATCCCAGAGAAAGGAGTTGTTGATGATGTCAAAAAGGACATAATAAGTAAGTAGAATAAATCCATTAGATTCATCATTTAAGAAATTGCTCTCATCTCTTAAGAACTTCTTTGCTTTATTCCCTTTTATTTTCTTGCAAAACACAGATAGGGTGCTGGGAATTGTTTACCACTTACCCCACCACCAGAAGCAGTTTACAACAGAAGCACATGGTGGTGGGAGATATGCTGAGAGGTAAAGTCAAGGACAATTCCTAAATTTCAACCCCTTGGAGAAAGGCTTTAATTTTCCTAAATAGAGTGATTTCAGAGTCTAGCTTTATAGCAGAATGTAGAGAACCAGGAGGTAAGAATCCATCCCAGGTCTTAAATCTTACCGTAGCTTGTCTCACCAACATCTCTTTTCTTTTATTAATAGCAGAGACATGCTTGGTAATATTATAAATTGGAATTCTAATGACTGAAACAAAATGCAAACACGACTCAACAGATGAAAGCTAAACCTTTGAACTTAGAAGAAGAAAGAATGTCCGCAAGGAGATTAAAAGTATTTGGAAGAAAGATACTTGAGACAATGGTATGACAAACTTTACTCTGATCTATATTTCAACTATTTATATCTCTGTTTAAGTAACCCAGGCTTAAGGGATTTAATCATTTATATAATAGTAGATTTTGTTAGGCTATAGGAATTTTAAAAGAGTGTACTTTGTATCAAACCTATGAGCATTTGAGGTATATACATATTATTCTCTCTGATCAATAAACTTTGAAAAGTCTGTAATTAGGACTTCTTCTCCTGGTCCTAGTATATTGTCACATCCCTATCTCACTACAGGAGCTGGACTCTAACAGTGGTGGCTGAATTGGGGAAGAACATGGACAGAGCTTCTGTGGAAGGATGCCCACTTAGACATATGTGAATAATTCAGGTAAGTGAGGAATTAAATAAAAAGTGAGGATAAAGTGGGGGGAAAAAATGATCACCAACAGGCACTTTATCACTGGAAATAATTTGGCATTAGAAATAGTTTACCACCAGACTGACAGGGGAAAAATCCCAAATCTCAAATAAATATAGAATATAAGATATCAGATACCATATGGGAATATATGTATATGTATACATATACATATATTCCCATATGGTATCTGATATCATATATATATATATATATATACTATGAAAATTTATAAGATTGGTTATTGTTCAGCTGATACTAATGTAATATACATACTGAATTTTTAATAAAGCAAAATCAATCAGCAGGGACTGAGAATTGTATCTAAAAGTATTAATTAAAAGGAAAAGGACTGGAAGATCTTCCAACTTCTGTATTCTCTATTTTGGTGTATTTCTCCCCTCAGAGACAGTTCCCTTAAATCCTTAAAGTAAATTCTTTTATCAGTACCTTAGAGGAAAACAGGAAGACAGAGACTGTGAAGTATAAATGCTGGAAGAGGAGAAGTAGCACCTTTTTCCCTCCCCTAGGCTTCCTATTCTGATCTCTTTCATGGACACAGACCCGAAGAAAAGTCAAATTCTTATACCTAGGGAACTAGTTCAAGAAACACTTTAAAAGAGCTAAAAGAAAGAGAAAGGACTATTCCTTTTGAAAAACACATAGTTTTTCTAGCTCCTGATTTAATTTTAATTTAATTTAATTTAATCTGATTTAAATTAAAAGATCCTAGCCAGTTTTTTATCAGTAAAGGGAGACAATTTAAAACTCCATTGAAACAATCTGCCTTTAAAAAATGCTAATGCTGGGAGAAAATAAAAATACCTTATTTCTTCCTTTCAAGGTAATGCTTAAAAATCAGAAAAACTTAGTATTAAAATTTTTTTTCAAATTCTCATAAGATACTTTAATTATGAACATGGAATATATTTTCTTCCCACTAGAGACCTACTCTAGTCCACTTCCTTCTGATATACTAAGTCTTATTTCAGGATGCAGGTTATAAGCATTGCCAAGGTTTAAGGTTATTTTGAATTTTTAAGAAAATGTCTTCTTTGCCATACCACTTCTCACCATGGTAATTTGTAAAAAATACATAGGGAGAGAAAAATGGCACAGTATTAATAATATCTCACAAAAATAGGAAAACCCACAAAAATAGAATTAAAAAATATGTATATAAAAATGAAAAATTCAGGGTGGTGAAGGTTTTTGGAGCACAGGAAAGGAAGTATTGTGGATGCAATATATCACTGATTTTAGGCCAACTCTAAAATGGAAATTGGAAGGGATAATTTGATTACTCTAAATGATTATCAGGAATTGGTGAGGGATATTAATTGGATAAAACTGTATTTGAAATTGGGAACACATGAAATGACAAAATTATTTCAAATTTTACAAAGATATCCTAATCCAAATTCTAAAAGAAATCTTATCAGGTAAGCTGGGATCAGTTGCAAGTAATGAGAGGAGCAATAAATTCTTGTTACTTGGACAGCATGGGTGTATTTGGCTAACCAGTCTCAGAAGGGCTTTTCTGTTTGCCCTCAGATGGTGGTGATATTGATTCAAAGAGCTTTAATGATTGGTAAGTTCTATTGAATAGGTACTAAGCTCTAATTGATAATATTTTTTAGCTACTAATTTTACAATTTATAACTAGACATCAATGGATATTTCCATAACTGACTAACAAGAGTTAGCCTCTTTGTATGTGTATTCCATCTATCTGGACTGTAGAATGTGTCTTAAATCCCCTGAAAAGATGGGCTTGAGAGATGAGCTTGAAAAAATCCCTAAACTTAAGATGACCCGGCAATACCAAACTTTTTTTGCTTACCTAAAAAGATCCTTGTCTCTTTTTCTGTAAAAACCCTCCTTAGAATAAACTTAGCAATGAAAACTTCATTCAAGGTCTCTGTCTCCCTACCCTTGTCTTTAAACTATTACTAAATATGTTTTTAATACTTTGCTTGAAAATACACAGTAGGAGTTATATGCAATTATTGCTGCACTGTATGCCACTCAAGATCTTCTTAATATTTTTCAGATAGCAAACTTTCTGTTTTTTGAAACAGCCCAAGTCCTGAATATTCTGCTGGTTAAAAGATTTCTTAACAGTAATTTTTTTGTGTGTGAGTGTGTAAAACAATAGTTGATGCTTGCACAAGTGATAATAACTGAATAAGATGTTTTTTATTTTTCAAGTTTATGGCATTATACAAAGTTGGGACAATTCTCTTCTATGTCATTTTTATTTGTGTGTATTTTCTTCTGCACAGAATGTCCATGTCATATGTGTGTGTTATCTAAATTTTGGAAAGAGTCATAGGCAACCATCATAGTCTCTGTGCTGTAGTTTATATGCTGAAAAATTTCCTGAAAAAGGATCTAATCTTTTTTCTGTGAATTTAAAACCTATGACCAAAGGTTGAAAAAATGCACAGAAAAAGTGATTAGAAAATAAAATTAAAATAATATCTTACAGATTCTCAAAAGTTTTGTGAGCAAAACACCTTAGTAAAGTCTCAAAATTTTGAGAAAATTGATTATGGAATTTAGAAATTAGTCAAAAACAACAGTTAGGAAAGTAGCAATTTTTACCAACTTTTCTTTGAATCTTATCTTGTCTGGAGTAATCTCCCACTCCAGGTGGGAGTGAGATTCTAGAGGGATTGCCGATGGGATTGTTGTCATCCTTATCATTATTTCCTAACTTCTCTCATATGTTAAAGTATTATAGAAAAAGCTTTAATAGCGGAAGATTCAAAACCTTGCAAAAAATTCCTGCCCAACTGAGCTTGGAAGAATGCAGACAGGGTAGAGGTTAAACTCCACTATTCTCAGATTCTGTCTCAAGCTACCCCAGCTTCATCAGCTTCTGTCCAGCAATTGCTTGAGAAGAATGTGGGTGCCCCTGGCAAGCACATGGAGTGTAAGACACTCAACTTTTTTTTTTCCTTTGGTAAATTCACCATTCTTTATTTCAATTACAGAAATGGACTAGCTATATAATCTATGGCAAATTAATTTATATCTGCACAAATTTCTGATTTATAAAAACAACTAATGATTGTTGCTTAACAAAAAACCTGATATATGAATGTTAAATTGCTTCATATTTTGATAACTCTATGGGTTTTTAGATGTAACCAATATGTAATGCTAATATTGAGAGATATAACTTTTTGGGGTGTGTAAAGTACATTAAACAAATTCAACTAGGCCTCAGGCCTAGGAAGATAGTGTAAAGAATCTCTTTCTCTTTTCTTTTTCTTTCCCTGACCTGAAGAAGGGATAAGAGGGAGAGAAAGAAAATATAATATAATTTATTATTTGAGATATGATAATAAAAGTAGTTTAAAGGAACTTTAATCAAAGCCCATTATAAGAATATATAAATTGTAATCTATTTGCACTAAATTTAGGAAAACAGAAAAGCAGTTCACAGCTAACTTAAAAACTGTCAAAAAATCAGTCTGCTTTTGAGTTATCTAGAATCAGACTTTACAAGATCCAGACACAAAAAAATTACATCTTAACTCTTTCCTGGCTCACCAAGGAAAAATGATTTGTGTAAAATTGGAAAATATTCAAAATGTAAATTTAGTTTGTCAGGAACATTTGATTGATATTTAGGAAATTTCATGAATTAAAGTCATATAAATCTCAAAAATCTGTTTTAGCTCAACAAAAAAAATACGTATACATATATGTGTATGTGTACAGGTGTGTATCTACATATATATACAAAAATTGCCTTGCCTTCTCTCTAAACAAAAAAGGAAAATTATTTAAGGCAATGAAAATCATCTCTGAGAGTTTTTCAGCTCAGCAGTTTGGAGACAGAATAGATGTAGCAAATATTAAGAAGGTAAAATGTCTATTTAGCCTTGTTCATCCTATCTCAAATTATTTTGTAAATGTAAATCAAGGATTTAGATATGTTTCACTGCTGCTAGAAAATTAATAGAAAAATTACAACAAAAATTATTTGGTTATTCTTAGGAAAAAAATTAAAAAATGTTAACAATTATTTGGAGCTATTGTCATTATGTTAAATCTAAATCTGATAATTACTGTACACAGCATAGCCCATGAAAACACGATGAAGGGTGGAGGTTGGGCAACAAACAGCTCAGCTCCTTCCCTGGGACCCCTGCCCAACCTTTTAATTCTAAACTTAACAGTTTTCTTAAACTTTCAGGATAGATAAGGGTATCAGCCCTGAAAGAAGAGCCTCTTTTAGAGATATAGTAACATATATAATAAGGAAATTATATACAAAAATTCTGTAAGTTCATTTAATGATCAATTCTTTACATCAGGATGAGTTTAACATATGAAACAAATTAAACAATCTTTTATGTGTTGAAGTTTGGTAAACTTTTGGTGAACTTCACTAAAAGAGATAATTTATATAGCCTTAAGTTGCAGTTAGTAGAATTTGATATGGGAGATGAAACCTCTTGAGACAGCAATTGATATATTATTTCTGAGTTTTGAATTTGATTGCCTGATCACTAAAACAGTAACTTACCACTTGAGAGAAATTTCATAAGCTACTCAGAGAAATGTGACCCTGAACAAATAGGAGTCTAATAGGATAAGAGTTGAGAGCTTTTGCTCAATGTGAGATCTTTCTGCCCCCATTTCCCAATTTTGTTTCTTTGTTTCATACTTGATCATTCCTGAGTCTGATAAAATAAAACTATTAGAATTGGATATCAATCTAACCCAAGGAAGTTTTATTTTGTCATGTGTGTGCTCTCAGGCTAAGGCCTGAAGGATCAGTTTTGATGGTATTATCATACCTCCATATTTTCCTTTTTTGACAAATTCCTATGATAAGAGCAAATGGTCAACACAAATTCAAGTATATATTTTGTTGTTTTCAATATGAAAATATGTGATCAATATATCTTAAATAATTTGATGAATGAATATTTGGCCTAGTCATCCATTTGTTACAGCTTCATATAAATGTTTGATGAAATAAATTCTTTATAGGTTTCCAAAATAATATAAGAACAATTAACATGATTGTCCATAAAAATGAACTGTTATTTTATTGTTCATTTGAAACTAAAACTGAAACATCTTTAAGATAGGCATATACTGTACGTCCTGTGATACCAAAATATTTTATTACCTGAAAATTGCTGCTCAATATACATTGGTCTTTGTACATCTTATAAAAGTCCTTGTGGAGTTGTCTTTTTATCTCAGATTATTCTAATCTCTATTTGTTAGAATTGTTTTATATTCTAGATTTTGGTCAATTAACAGCTGCATTGGCCAGCTTCAAGGAAATAAATCAACCTTTGGACACTTCAGTCAGCTCCAACTTGCCACTCCTTCCATAAGTGGAAGGAAAAGGATGGGATCCTGCAAGTGACAAATCTATGCCCATTCTCAGCAGGAAGCAGTTTCAGAAAACGAGATAATTTCCTTGGTACCCAGAAGACTTTGAGTCCCATTTGTATAAAGGAGGAAATTGGAACTGATTGGTGAATGGACCCCAAATTATCCAGTCTCTGGATGAGTCTCCTGTTACAATGTATTTAGGACTTCGAATGACACAAATTTTCACATTTCAGATGTGGGATTCCATGATGTTTTTCAAATCCCTCAGAGATATACCATATAGCATATTTTAAAATAACCACAGATATTTCTAAGATACTATTTTAAGGAATGGTACTAGAATCCAAATCATGAATGTGTTAGGACATATTGTAAAATGTTACAATTGTATTTTATTCCAATGTCTTACTTCTATTCAAATGTTTGTCAAATTCCATATCTATGGTTGTTATTATGGAACATCCATCCTATGTGATAATGTCTAATAAGATTAATCACAATTGATACAAGTCAGCAGGTGAACAGGTCTGAGACAACATCAAGGAAATTTAGAAAATAGTAATAGTAGAAGAGATGTGTGGGATTACTCACTGATGGAATTCTAGCAAATATATCAACTATTACATTACTTGCTGTTTCAGCTACAGCTCTTACAAAAACTGTTCATGCTGCTCAATTCGTAGATCAATCCACAAAAATTATATCATAAGATTTTTAGAACAAACTAATATAGATTATGAGTTAAAACAAGAATTAAACTTAGTACAGCAAAAAACATGGCAAGATGAAATGGCCATGGAACTGATCATGATAATATAGCTAACCAAATATTTGAGTGATTAAAAATAAATCTTGTAAACAATTTGACTTCTATGCTTTTGCATTTTGTTCCTCTCTCATGTTTTATTTTGCTACTCATTGGCTTAGCCCCTTGTGCTTTTATGTAATGTTCTGTGATCGTTCTCATCTATGAGAACTGAAGTTCATAGATTTCATCTTTCAAATAAGAAAATGGGATTTGTAGAGGGCCAGGAGGTAATAATCTATCCTAGGTCTTAAATCTCACCATAACTTGTCTCACCAACATCTCTTTTCTTTTATTAACAGCAGAGACATGCTTGGCAATATTATAAATTGGAATTCTAGTGACTACAACAAAATGCAAACACTACTCAATAGATAAAAGCTAAACCTTTGAACTAGGACAGGAGAGAATATCCATAGGGAGAATAAAGGTATTTGGGAGAAAGATATCTGAAATAATGGTATAATAAGCTTTACTCTGATGTGTATCTCAATTATTTAAATTTCTGTCTAAGTAACCAAGATCCGGGCCTCAAGGGGTTTAATCTTTTACATCATAGTAGATTTTGTTAGGTTATAGGAATTTTAAAAGAATGTACTTTGTATCAAACCTATGAGCATCTGAGGTATACGTATTTGTCTCTCTGATCAATAAAGTTCCGAAGAGTCCATAATCAGGACTTCTCCACCTGGACCCTATATGTTGTCACATCCTTCATCTCACTATAGGAGCTGCACTCCAACAGCAGAGAAGGGAGATTTCTTGAGTATTACAAACTTTGAGAATTGCTATTGGGTAACCCCAAGTTTAAGAGCTCCTAGGAGTAGAGTTTGGGCACTAGATCACTTACAAAGAGATTACCTATTAAATCTTGTTCCTTAGAGAAGGGAAAATATTGTTTCCTTGGTTTCTCTGCAGCATCTTGCTTGAGGAAAAAAAGACAAAAAAAATTTTTTAAGGTCTTAGCTATAGCTTAAAACCAAAGTGTCCATTACAGGTATATTTACCGTTGCCAGAAATAAGGAACACTTGAAATATAATAGAAGATTTGTTTTTCTGGATTTCTTCTACTTATTTTAATAGATTATTTGCTCCTACTTCCTTACTTTTTTTTTTTTAAGGACACCATGTTCAGGTTTATGAAACACATGTGGATAGCTGGTGTCAAGCATCCAAACATAACAGGAGAATCAAGTCAACAAGATTATCCTACTGTGAGTGATTATCCCCTAGGTGCCTCTTGTCTCAAGGCCCAAAGACAATTCCACTTTTGGAAAAGTTTACTATTATATGATGTCTCTACTCAGAATTTCTGACCACATTGTGGTGATGGTATGTGTGTGTACTTGTGTGCTTGTGGGAAGGGGATATGGGGTGTGTATGTGTTTGTCCAAATCCCAGTGTGTACATGTACCATGTTTTAGCTCTTCCTGTCTAAACTTTAGAACTAGTCAAAAATTAGAACATATAACTGGAAATAAAAACAGATTTAATCATGTCAGCAGATTTGTCTCATGAGAATTTAATTAAATTCAATGAACATTTATTAAGCAACTAAAGTAAAAAATGAAACAATCCTGAACACTTAGATTCTACTGGGGGATGAGAAAGACAACACAGACATAGATAAGTAATTATAAAATAATTTCACAAGGAAGAGAACACAAACAACTAAGGGATTAAGTAAAAGTCAATGGAGAGAGGCTAGGTGGTACCACGCATATAGCACTGGTCCTAGAATAAGGAAGTTCACACCAGCCTCAGACATTTATTAGCTGTGTGATCCTGGATGAGTCACTTCAAAAACTTCAAAAAATTGTGTAGAAGGAATATTCAGGCTATTTCTAAGAATCAGAGGGAGAAGTGAATGCATTCCAGGCATGGCAGAAAACTTGTGATTATGTGGAGATACTAGATGGGATGTCATGCAGTAGGATCAACTAGGTCATTTAGATGAGAATTAATAGGAAAGGAAGGGGAGTAAGATAAGATCAGAAAGGGGAATGGGGGTCAGATTATAAAGGGCTTTAAATGGCAAGCTAAGACTTTATTTTTTCTTTGAAATTGTGACAGTATTATTAGGCTTTTCTCTCTGTCCCCTACATACAAAAGTTGTCCCTTGTCTTGTCCCTTAGCCTTTGCAGTGGCCATTCCCCGTGACTGGAATATACTATCTTCCTCACCTCTGGCCCATAGAATCCCTCCTTTCCTTTAAGATACAGCTTGAGGACTATCTTCTGTACGAAACCTTTCCTGATTTTTCTTTGTATGTATCTTTATTTATTAAATGTATATTTATGCTGTATTTATATAAATGTATGTAACATAAACATATATAAATACATACATATGTATGCAAATAATCTACATGAATGCAACATGTATATAGTGCCTACTATATGTCAAGCATATACTATTATAAATATTATCTCATTTAATTCTCACCACATCCCTGTGAATTTACAATAGGAAAAGCTGAGAAAAAATGGAAGCATCTTGCCCAGGGTTACACAGTAAGTGTCTGAGGCCAAATTTGAATGTTGGATCTCCTGTTTCCAGACCAAGCACTCTAAGGAATGCACCACCTTACTGCCCAAATATATATACACAAAAACATCTTCCCTATTAGAATGTAAATTTAGTGTGAATAATAATTATTTTATTCACTGTATTTCTATTGCAAGTGTTACTTTGCAAGTGTTAGTGATCTTTCATCTTGTTTCACATAGATAATATGTTTGACCACTTTTCAGAGCCAAGGGACAGTTTTAAAAGATGAAAGAGACTTGGGTATGTTTTTAGTTAGTAAAGCAAGAGCTTATGGATGGGGAGAGATGGGAGATAATGATGAAGGGGGAAAGTTATGAGAGTAGATAATAATGATGCAATATAGTATTTGAGCTCCCCTAATTTTAGGGGGAAGTTTCTGTTCTAACAATAAGTCAATAATCCTCAGGGATTTCCCATATCTCAGTCTAAGAACAACAATCTATCTGGTCCTGAATAGATCACTCCTCAATTCATTGCTGACTGATAATCTAGTCAGTAAGAACCAAATTCTGGAGACCACTCCCTGGCCTTATCCTGGGCCATAGAATTAGCATGTCAGTGACAAAAAGCTGGATAAATGTGTCTCTTTGCTTCTGTTTCTTTACTAATTTCTTTTGGAACTTAGCCTGCTTGTGATGCAATTATAATTACAATAAACTTTGCCTCTTGACCTGTATATGGGTTCAAGCCTGCAAATTCTTTTGAGACACCTCTTGACACCTGTCTATGACCCCAAACTTTTGGGATCCCCTTCCCAACCTCAACAGTAGTGCACATGATCTAGAGTTCAAATAGAAGGGTTATTGATTTTTGCAAGAATGACAAAAGAGTAGAAAATGAAAAATGACTATAAGGACATTGGGCATTATGTTTCTAAGACTGAAACCATGGAGATGAACTCCAATATGGATAAAAAACAGTGAAAAAACTTAGATGTAGTCAGTCAAGGGGTGAACAAGCATAAATTAAAGATTCATTATGTAGCAGATACTCTACTAAGTCCCAGGGAAGCAAAGAAAGGCATTATTTCTGCCTTCAAGGCTCTCATCTTCTAATGGAGGGAAGACAATTTGTAAACAACTATGTTACCTACAAGATATATGCAGGGTAAATGGGAAGTAATTTCAGAGAGAAGATACTTATAGTAGCAGGGATTAGGAAAGGTCTCTTAAAGAATGCAGGATTTGAACTGAATCTTAAAGAAAGTCAGGGAAGCCAGGTAGGGAAAATAAAGAGGAAGAACATTCTGAGCATGGAGGACAATACAGTAAAAAGTCCTGGAGTTGGGAGATAGTGTCATATGCAAAGAGCAGTAGGAAGCCAGTATTAAAAGGGAGAAAATTTGCAGGGTGTCACTGTAAACTAGAAAGATTGCATAGATCCATCTGTAAAAGATGAGGTCAACCAAGGGAAGGATTTCCTGGCTCTAGCAATCCAGAGGCCTTTCACTACTTGAGGGATGGAAGGATGGAGGGGAAGGAGAGGAGGGAGATGGGTGGAGAGGAAGACAAGATGATACTGTTAGAACAACAAGGCTATACAAGGCATTAAAAGTGATGCATGCAGTTTTCCAATAATTTTCATGGGATCCAGGTTTGAGATATATATTTTTTTCAAATCCTGAAGATTTTGAGAGTTCTGGAAACCTGTGAGAAATATCTTAGGTTTCTGACTCAGCAACAGTCTATCACTTTTCATGTCACATATATTGGAACAATACCTGCAAAGTAGTATAGAAGCTATTAGAAGGTGGGGGAATAAAAGGAGGGAGGGGTAATGACTCTCCAAATCTACTTTCCTTTACTCTTTTCTTCTCTTTTGGAAGGACAATACTACTGAAATAAAAAGAATTGTTAGATGTCCTGTGGTTTTCTTGAAATACCTCCAGGTAAGAGTATCCTGATTTCTAGAGTAGGAATTAGATCCTTAAGTTACCTGATTTAAAGAATTTCTTCATCTGGCAGTTGTTGAGGATATCCCTTTCCATATATAAAATTCCCGTTTTCATACTTCTTTCCCTATAGGGTTTCTAATACCTTAACAAGCCCAAGCTTGCTTGGTTTTCTCTTTTCAGACAGTGTTTATATTGTTATGCCACAGTTCTCTTTTATTGTCCTGACTCAGTTTCCCTAATTATCCTGACTCAGTTTCCCTAAATTGTCCTGCCTAGGTTTCCCTAATTGTTCTTCCTCAGTTTATAATTGTTCTACTCAGTCCTGGGAAACCACTCCTCCTTCTTAATCAGAATATTTGATAAAGATAAAAGATCTGATGTTTTAGAATATCAGAATGCTTCTAGCCATCCCAAGCTATTAGAATATCAGATATTGTCTTATCAAGATGCCTCTCCCCATCTCCTAGGTGCCTCCCCCCATTATGTCATCCCATCTCTGGTGGCTCGCCCCATCCTGTTAGAATCCCATTCCCTCTCTCAGAACCCTGACTCTGCCCCTGCCTCAGTCTACCCCCTGAGTCTGAGCCATGTGTATATAGGTCATTGAGAACTCACATTGTTGGCTGGGTTCTTGGAGATGATAGTCTCATTCAGCCCTGGGACCAAACCATGGATCCATTTGGTCCCAGTAAATCTCTCTCTTTTAAATAAATTATTAAATTTTCTCCAATCTCTATCTTGCCTCAGTTTCTCCAGCATTACATTTTGGAGGCTTCCTACTGAGATGTTAGAAAATGAGAGCAGGTTTAGAGAATAGAGACATTTGGGTCTCTGTCTTGAGCCTAGGAATGGCTGGAAACCTGAGTTCTTGTCCTGGAGAGGCTGGCCCTCTGGATTTTTTTCCAGAGCCTCTGGGAAAGAGAGTAGTTTCCATCCACAACACCTGACAGTGGACACCTCCATTTAGCCTTGGGAGAATCTGGTCTGAAACCCCTGCAGGGTAAATTTTCTGTCTGGTCTGATTGCTAGCAAATCTGATCCCCAGAAAAGGCGGGTCTGACTAGTCATACAACTCTGGGAAATGCCAGTAGGATGCTATGTTCTGAGTACCCTTTGGGTACCTAAGTGCCTTTTAGTACTATAGTACCTCTCGGTACTATCTGGTTCTGAGTATCTTTTGGTGCTACTTGGTTTTAATCTGGGCATTCTCTGTGAAGGCAGAGAAATGCACCAAACTGGAGCTTAAAAAAAAAAAAAAAGCCTCCATTTGGGTTCTGGGAGGGAAGACTCTTGAGCTGACAACTTCCCTCAGGACTAGTCTAAGGTTTCTAGATAACCCCTGGTCTGTGTATTAAATGTTTTGACTGTGCAGTTGATATCTGTGTGTTCTGTGTGACTTGTTTGTCCTGTTGGTCGGGAGCTCTGCTAAATTAAGAAATTTGGGAATTGGTTATTTCAATGTTGCAACTGTATTTAGTAGAAAATTTGCTTGTGATTTTAAACTTTTAAAAACTGGCACTTGGGGTTTTCTTTGAAGTAATTTAAAATTCAGGCATGGCTTGGGTTGAGCTAGCCTAGATAAGGCCTTTGGAGGACAAAAGGAGTTTATGCTAATTGCTTTGAACTCAGGCTGGAGAAAACATGTGATTAGGAATTTTAGTATGATTCTAAAATTGTGGGAAATAATTTTACTGTTGCCTTTGTATGCCAGATTTGTTCTGAGTATTCTTTTGGGCAGTTTTAGAATTGTGGGGAATAATTTTACTGTTGCCTATGCAAGCTAGATTTAGTTATCTTTGAATGTAAGATCTTAAGAACTTGTTGGAGTGAAGTTCTTCTGTTAACTTGCCTGAAAGGGGTCAAATGCCTCTAATTAGGTAAAAAAAAGATCTGACTTTTCTAAAGGCTCCAACTCTGGCCAAAGTTGGAGCTTAGGAAAAGTCCATTGGGAATAACAGCCATTGGGGCCAGAGAAAAGAAAAAAAAATATATAGTGATTAATGAAATTCATTATTTTAAATATGATAGGAAAAGCAGTTTTATATTATTGGGAATTTAAAGCTGTATTTGATTGAATTTTAAGTTAACATATAGGTTATTAAAACAAAATGCCAGTAGCTTACCTTGGGAGGTCGTGTTTGTATCTCCCTACTTAGATGCTATGTTGCTTTCTAGAAGTATTGGGTAATTTGTAAACTGAGTTATGCCTTAAAATTTGTCAGCTCTGTTGGATATATGTATAAGTTTTACGCAATTTGGTTCAAAGTTATTTGCTAATCTTAAAATTTAAAGTTTTTTTAAAAGTAATTAAAACTATTTTTTAATGGAGTGAGGGAAGGGTGACCACATGAAATCCCCCCTCCCCCCAGTTTCAGTTATGTTTCTTGTAAACAAGATATTCTTGGATTCTAATTTCTAATCCATTCTGCTATCTACTTCCATTTTATGGGTGAACTCATCCCATTCACATTCACAGTTATGATCTCTCTCTGTCTCTTTCTCTGTCTCTCACACACATACACATTCTGTCCATCTTCAAAAGTTTATTTTTCTTCTGACCACTTTCTCCCTTAATTTGTTCTCCCATTTATCATCTCCTTTCCCTTTCTCTTAAATCCTTTTTCTTTTATTAATCAATTGGTCACCCAACTGAGTATGTGTGTGTATGTATGTATATATGTATAAACATATTTATGTGTGTGTATGTATATATCTTGATACATGTATATTAATATTTATGCATATGTGTGTGTATATATGTTTATAAAAATGTATGTATATAGATATATGTATGTGTATATATATTCTCTTTGAAACAATTTCAATGAGACTGAGATTCAAACATTAGCCCTCCATTTCCCCCTCACTATTTAAATTTCCTTTCACACTTTATTATGTGAGATAATTTTCCCCATTCTACCTATTAGTTTCCTCTTCTCCCAATTCATTTTTCTCTTTCTCAGTTCATTTTTTTTTTGAGATCATTCCAATAAAATTGACTCAAACATGTGTCCTCTGTCTAGGTAGAATACTTCTAACTGCCCTAATAATGATAAAGTTCTTAAGAATTACATGTACTTTCTCCTCATATATGAATATGAACAGTTTAACTTTATTGAGTCTCTTATGATTTCTTTTTCATGTTCACTTTTTAAAACTTAAGTCTTGTGTTTGAATGTCAAATTTTCTATTCAGTTCTGGTCTTTTCAACATGAATGCTTGAAAGTCTTCTATTTCAATAAATATCTATTTCCTCACCATCCCCATCTAAGGATCATACTCAACTTTACAGGGTAGGTTATTCTTGTTTGTAATACTAATTAGATCTGTCAAATTTGAAGTAGTTTAAAAAGTTTGTATTCCTTCACCTAGTGCCCTTGACTTAAAAGAGATTTCAAGATTCTCAACACCCTTCCAAATTCCTGTGTCTTTGAGATAGATTTGGCATGCTGTTCTTCCCTGTTCTATTCACTGGAGTCCAGATCTATCTCCAAATTCAAATAAATTGGCATGCTGAGGCAGTTGCTATAGTATCTCCCAAAAATCAGAACAGAAAAACCAGGATGAGAAAAAAGTGGAGAAGGGAAGGTTTATGCAAGAGTTCTGTGTGTCTGGAGACTTCTTAACAAGTAACACATCACATAGAGGAAAGGGAACAAAAAATGAGGCAGGGAGCACATTGAGAAATGAGAAAGGAAAGCAGCCAAGTTGGGGGGAGGGGTCTATCTTTCCATGAAGTACAATGGCCCCCCTTTATGATGCTAGTGGCAGGGCAGAACTCTCTCTTTTGCTACTGAATCACCAAGCTATGTCAACTATGTTCACAGTAAGTAGTTGTTGAGGATATGATATGACCAATAGTAGTCTATCCAAAGTCATGAAATAGTTAATTCTGTCAAAAGGAGGAAACATGGTGTAATATAAGGAACCACTTCTCCTTAATATCTGTATGACTTTGAAGAAGTTATTCAACTTCTACAGCCTTACTTTATTTATCTGTAAAGTGAAGGGATTGAACAAAACAATCTCTCACATCCATCACAGTCTCTATTGAGAGGGTCACTCTATTTTTGCAACTTCCTTTTGCTATTCTGAGGTGGTATTCTACCCCTTTCCACTCATGTATCCTTGTCCCATGAGACAGTTTCCTTCTTAGGTTCTCCCTCCCAAAGAGATAATAGTTGAAGAGGATTGGACAAAAATTGGGGAACAGAGAAAAATGAAATAAGTAATGGGATGCTGGATAATGCAGGGGTCCAGACCTGATAATGCCCAAAGGCGGTGTGACCCATCTCTCTGTCCTGAAAAAGTGTTCATTTTCTGAAGTGAAAGGGATATATGTCATCAAGTCCAAAACATTAATTTGACAAATGAGGGACTAAGATGCAGGAAAAGTCTCAGAGTAGTTAAGTGATTTTCCCATGAACTTCAGAGTTCTAACAGGATGGTTTTTGAAAGAACCTTCTGAGCCAAGAGAAGTCAAGAGTAGGAAGGTGGAAAGAAAGGGTGATTAAATTTCCTTTTCCAAGACATGGTTTTCTTCATCTATCTCTGCCCCTTTCCTGGGTAGGTACCCTTTGGTGAGTGAGGCCATAATGGCCCTGGAGAGATTCCTCCTGCTGCTCCTCCTGCTGCTCCTCCTGCTGATAATATTAATAGTGAACATAGTCTCATCAGAAACCCCAGCAGAGAGGTTTGAGCGGCAACATGTGGACTCAGGCCATCCAGACCTCAATGATAATAAGATCTACTGCAACTTGATGATGAGAAACAGGGGTATGACAAAGGGCAGTTGCAAGCAATTCAATACCTTCATATTGGAGTCCATATGGAAGATCCGGGCTATCTGTTGGAATACAAGGGCCCCGTGCAAGACTGAAAACTCTAACTGTCATAGGAGCAGAAAACTCATGCAAGTTATTGAGTGTCGACTAAAAGGCAATTCTCAGTTTCCCCGGTGCAAGTATCAGACTACGAAGACTAAGAAACATATCATCGTGGCATGCCATGGGTGGCCCCCTTTGCCTGTGCACCTTGATTACTCAAAGAGAAATAGAGGCCTGGAACAGTAGATAAATCTCACCACCCAACATTTGTTCTTCTTAATTCACCTTCAAACTCTCAGTTTTGGGGTTAATACTCTGATTAGACACTGCTCTAAGTTTCACCTCTACTTGGGGGAAGTTTGCTAATGGACTTGGAGAATTAGAAACTCTGAGATCCATCCCTTCTCTATTGCTCTTAGTAAAACACACCTGCTAACAGGAGAGATTTCTGAAGCTATGTTCATTTTGGCCTTATTATTTATTTGGTTTAATTTTCTAAAGAGCATGAAAATACACTCACTCATGGTAAGTGTATATGGTGACATAATTTTAACCCTTCATCCATTTGGGGAGCTTAGTTCCTAATAATGGCTTAATTTTTTTTCTTTTTGGTGATTTCTGATGAAGTCAGAATAGCAATTCCTTATTCAATATATAAATATATGACAGATTCACAATGGCCATTCTTTTTGGCAAAAGGTAGATTTATTTAGGGGAAAAGGTTACAAGGAAAATAAGAGGCAAAATAGACACCAGGAATGGAAAATATGAAAGAGTTGAGAGAGCATATAGTTAGAAAGGAAAGGAATTTGGAAGAATCCCTTAAAGAAATATTCCAGAGAGCCTGAATATGCTATTGACTGGCAGATTAGATCCATAGAGAAGTTTAGCAGACTAAGCAGAGTTAGCTAGAGTAAGGAGAAAGGTTCCATTAAAGGGAAGGTACTATGAGGGAGAGAAAGAGAGCACCTCATAGTGGATTTAGTCCTGAAAAGAACTTTGCAAAGATCTTCATCCTAAGTAGATTTTTCAAGGGGGAAATATAGCCTTGGAGGTTACTCAGGAAAGTAAAGTCGGGGGGACTCAGAGGGAGAGGAGATCAAAGTGCCCGATGGAATGAACCTGGCAGATCAAGTCCTAGATCTGTCTAACGTTATACCAATCATTATCTCAAAGGTTGTTTAAAGATGCCCAGAGATTTGAGGGATAGACAAAAGAGTTCTCTCCTTACAATCACTCTACACAAATAGAATAGTCTGGGAAGTGGTCATATCTGATAATAGCTAAATGGGCTTTTTTCTGACAGTCACATCAATTTTCTCACTCTACCTATAACTGCTCTTTGAATGTGGGTTATCCTACAGAGGAAGAAAGGAAAGAAGGAAGTTTTCTAACTGACAAGTTCTAGTTTGTAGCCCAGCTCTATTCACAGATGTTCTTTGTCCTTTATTCTTCAAGAGGACCAAACCATCAGGGAGATGATGACATGGCATGCAAGTGAATTGGATTTAAATGAGGGAGGGCTGTGAAAAGTCACCTGCCTCACTTTCCCCAGAACCAGCTGGGCACAGTGGCCAGACATAGATCAGGATGAGTGGAGAAGGCCCTTGATGAAATGGGAGACCGTGGCCTTTTAAAGCTAAGCTCTTCAGATCTCAGTTTGTCTGAGACCGAATCACCTCTTTCACCTAGTCCAATATATATATATATATATATATATATATATCTGGGAGGGGAAGACCCTCAGGATTTCTGGTCAAAACAGAAAAAAATTGCTATTTATATTCCATCTGAGTTAATCAGGACACAACAATGACTAACTGGGGCTTGGGTACTGTTGGTGGCCAATCAATGGAATCTTTGCTTCAATTGCTACCAAGTCTTAATCCCTGAATGGGTGCCGTCTCAGTCAAACTGACACCTGTCTTAGCTTAAAAAGGCCAAGGTCTCCCACTGCATACAAGGACATCTCCAGCTGTGCTGAACTAAATCTGGTCACTGGATCCAGATGGCTCTGGAGGGGAAAGTGAGGTGGATGACCTTGCACTGCCCTCCCTCACTTAAATCCAATTCACTTACATGTCATGGCATCATCTCACAATGTCATAGTCCTCTTTATGAATGAAAGAGAAACATAATTTTACACAGAATTTTAATCATAGAATGTAAGAGCTAGAGAGTAATCTAGAGGTCACTGAGTCCAATTCCCACATTTTACTAAGAAGGAAAATGAGTCTTAGAGTTATAAAGTGACTTCTCCAGAGTCACACAACGAGCAGGTGAGAGAGTCAGGACTTTGTATACTCTAAAGTACTATGCAAATATCAATTGTGATTATCTTCATGTTGGCACTTTCTTTGGCATCACACCTGTGATTCCATCAGGATAGAAAAGATCTATCCTGTGATGTCTCTAAGTATATATGTTTCTTTCTCCTTAGGGGGTCACTGATATCTTTTATCCTTCCCTTCTCCTTGTCAAGAAATAACCCACATTTCATTCAGGAGACTAGCATCTTTCTTCACATCAATACTCTAATACTTTCCCTCATTCAAACAAGGGAAATTCTGACAATATTATCTTGTATACTTGCTCATTTACTGGCTAATCACACTTGAGTATGGATTTTGTTAGCTTTATTTTATGACACATCACTGGTGATTTTAAGTAGGATTTCCTATGTGCTACCTCAGCTAAATTTTGTGCTTCTAGTCTCTTTCTAACTGGGAAATGAAAATCTGTGTCCTTAGCTGAAGGAAATTTCAGAAATCTGATAATATGATGGGGAAGGGAGAGATATTTGAGAGAATTTTGTTGATGTTATGAAGTCATTTCTGTCATGTCTGACTCTTCATGCTTCCATTCAGAGTTTTCTTGGCAAAGATACTGGAATGATTTATCATTTCTTTCCCCAGCTCATTTTGAAAATGAGGAAATTGAGGAAAACAATGATTTGAACTGCCAAATCCTATTCATATAGAATAACATAAAGTCAGATGGTTAATTCATCCATCCTGTTTCCAATATAGTTAGCATTTTTAAAGACATTCATAACAACTTTTGAGACAACCTTGATGGAACTTAGCTTTCCCAGACTGTCTTATTACCAAAAGTTAAGACACTTGGTTTGCCAGGTGCAGACCATCTAGCTCTCTGATCCTCCCTCTAGAGTTCCCTCCTTTGCACCTGAGAAACCCCCAAAAGCTACATTTCCCCTATAAAAGAAAGAAAAAAGAATGAATGGACTTTAACTGTTCTCAGGGAGCTTCTATTTTACTGAGGGCACAGTAATACTTGCGGGTACCAGAAAAAGCATCTAGAAAGAAATGACACTTGAATTGAACTTTGATGGGAACTAGGAATTCCAAGAGGTGGAGGGGAAAAGTAAGAGCATCCAAACATGGGGAAAAGTTGTGCAAAGAATGAATGTGGGAAATGGTATGATATGAATTGGGAACAGCAAGGAAGCTTATTTGGCTGTCATATAGAGACCATGGTGGGAGGGGCTTCCATGCAGGGGGAAAGAAAATGTGAAATCAACATGGAAAGATAGATGGGAGAGATTGTGAAGGGTTTTTAATGCTACACAAAGGAGGTTTTTATTTATTTTTTTTTTCTAGAATCATTAGGGATGAACAAGAAGAAATGAACAGGATTACTTAGAAAGAAGGAACTTGGAAAAAGAATTCTTAATTTTTTATGTTGTGAACTATAGCATTCTGATGAAATTTATGGATTTCTTTTCATAACAGTATTCTTAAATGCATAATATAAAATGCATGGGCATTACAAAGGAATTAAAAAACATTAAAAGAATGGCCATTGTAAATTCTTCACATTTGCTAGTCTCCTAAAACACATGATCTGGTTGCTACATAATTAGTCTTCATCAGTCACATCATATTGATGGGGTGCAGCTTCTAGGGAAAATATAGCAGTAATCCAGAGATCTCCTGCTCTTAAAGTGCTATTGTTCTTACATTCTATCTGTCAATGATTGTGACGTCTCCTAGTCTTAGGAATAGTATAGTATAGTCTTATAAACATTGCTGACTATCAGATAAGCAATCTGTTGGTCAGTGATAATGAAGTTATTGAGACAATAGTGAATAGACCACCCCTCAAATCTATCTGTAAGCCATAAAATTAGCAAATAAGTAACATGAAGCTCTGGTTTCTCTAACTTTTTCTATAAATTTCTTCTTGCTCCTGGTTCTTTGCTAAATCCTTTTGGAACTTAGCCCTCTTCAATAGGCACTTGTGGTGTCTTTCCCCTTCCCTCATGCTATGTGGTATCCCTCCCCTAACTTCGCTGTGCTTTCCAACTCCTTTGGAGTTGCCCCTTGCAGCTAACTAACTCTTTTAGGATGCTAAGCCCCTTTCAGAATTTAGCCTGCCAGCTAATGGCATGTCCTAATATCATGGGTTGCTCCCTCTCTACTGGGTAATTGTGAATTCCACTGAGGAACTTGTCTTTCATATGCTCTCCCACTCTAGTTTACCATTCCTGGTGTTGATTGTATCCTTTAATTTTGTCTGTAACCTCTTCCCTAAATAAATCTACCTTTTGCCAAAGAGATATGCACTATGAAGTCTTCACATAACCAAACTCTAACTTTTAGTGCCTGCCATCACTTAGTGCCAAACTGAAAGGGGGGTGAAACTATGTTCCCTTTAAAATTAACACTCTGAAACTGTGTTCCCTTTTAAGTGTAAAAATCACATTCTGAAACTGTGTTCCCTTTTGATTTGTAAAGAAAGGAGATTGGAGTCTCAGGCCCTCCTGGGAAAGCATATCTCACCAGACAAGTTAAGTGGTGTCATCCAACTGGGCCATTTCTAGGGCAAGTTGGATCTCTCTACTAAAATTCAGGCTGAGGAAGCCTTCAAAGGAATTTCATTTGAGAGATCCTGGTCTGATCAGCTCAGGTTGCCCCAGTCTCCCTCCAAGAGCTACTCATATAATAGGTTTCCTCATACTCATTTTTTTTTTCAGAAGGTCCAAAGCAGGAACCCGCCCGCTGAGAAGGTATTCTTTACTCAGTGCCAGTCTCCATTTCCCTACTAAGACTTTGCCACTAAAGAAGTCAGTCTCTTAGCAAAACTGGCTTCCTATCCAACAATAAACTTCCATTTTTGTCAATTAATATTTCAGGTTTCATGAATTCTTTCATGTTGAACCTGTGCACCAACCAAAAGGGAATTTTTAACAACTCTCTGACTGCCACTAACCTCATCAAAACCTCACATCAATATAGACCAATATCTATCATGTTATACAAGATAAGCTCTAAGTAGGTACATGATTTAGACAAAAAAGATCAAATCACAAGCAAATTAGAAAAGCATGGAAGAAACATGAGATCTATAGATAAGGAAAGAGCTCATGACCAAAGAAAAGATGGAAAGGTTAGTAAAATGGATAATTGTATTTATATCAAATTAATTTTTTTTTTGCACAAACAAAATCAGTGTAACTAAAATTTGAAAAGAACCAAAAAAGTGAGGGGAAATATTTGTGACAAGTTTCTCTGATAAAAATCTCATTTCTAAAATATATAGGAAACCAATTCAAATTTATAAGAAGAAGAGCTATTTCCCAATTAACAACTAATCAAAAGATATAAACAGGTAATTTTCAGAGTGAGAAATCTAGACTATCAAAGTTACATAAAATATTCTAATACTAATATTTAGATAAATTTAAATGAAAATCAGAACTCTGAGTATAACCTCATACCTAGAGAATAGTAAGGTTAACACAAAAAAGAAAATAAGAAATCCTACAGGGGCTGTGAAAAAGGCACATTAATGTACTGTAGAGCTGTGAACTGGTCTAATCATTTTGGAAAGCAATTTGGAACTACAGTCAAAAATGTATTCATTGATTAAGTGAAGAAAATTTAAAAATATAACATAAATGCAAAAGAATTTGGAGTGGATCCACTTTAGGGGGCTATCAGAAAAGACTATATCAAGGAAGAAGAATTAGAAATTTGAAGATATAATAGTGAGGAAGAGTGAGGAGGGAGAGTATTCCACGCATGAAGACAACCTCTGCAAAGTCAGAGATTAATACTTGGTTATTTTTTTTTTATAAATTCATCAGTTTGGCTGTAACATAGAGTTCAAGAAGGAGATTAATATATAATAAACATAAAAGAGTAGGTTGCAGCCAAATTGTGAAGGGCTTGTAATGCTAAACACTGAAGTTTAAACATGGAGCAAACAGGTAAGAACCACGCAAGAAGATAGAAGGAAATGTGTTATTGAACCAAATCAATGATTTTAAAAGGGATTGGAGGGAATAAGTTAGAGTTTTCAGGAAGAAGATGGGCTATGGGTAAATGGATAAGGTGTCAAAAGGAAGGATTAAAATGAGGAAAGAAAAGGAAAAAGTTCTTATGCCCAAAGGGCTATCAAAATGTGCATACTCTTTGATCCAGCAGTGTCTCTACTGAGTCTGTATCCCAAAGAGATCATAAAAAAGCAAAAGGAACCACATGTGCAAAAATGTTTGTAGCAGTCTTTTTTGTGGTGGCAAGGAACTGGAAACTGAGTGGATGCTCATTGGCTCAATAAATTATGGTTTATAAATGTAATGGAATATTATTGTTCTATAAGAAATGATCAGCAAGATGATTTCAAAAAGGCCTGGAGAGATTTAAGTGAACTGTCGCTAAGAGAAGTGAGTAAAACCAAGAAAACACGGTAACAAGAAGATTATGTGATGATCAATTGTGATGAACTTGTTTCTTTTCAATAATGAGTTGATTCAGGCCAATTCCAATAGACTTGTGATGGAGTAATCTGCATCCAGAAAGAGGACCATGGGAACTGAATGTGGATCACAACATAGTATTTTCATCTTTTTTTGTTGTTGCTTGCTTGCTTTTTTTTCTCATTCTTTTTCCTTTTTTATCTGATTTTTTTTTTTTGTGCAGCATGATTAATGTGGAAATATATTTAGAAGAATTGCACATTTAACCTATATTAGATTAGTTGCTATCTAGGAGAAGGGGAGAGAGGAATGTAGGAGAAAAATTTGGAACACAAGATTTTGCAAGGGTGAATGTTGAGAGTATCTTTGAATATATGAAAATAAAAAGCTATTATTAAAAAACAAAAGAAAAAGAGAAAGTTCTGTATGGAAGGAGGTCCCCCTGAAGGATACTCCCATGATGAGAGAATATATAATGGAAAATGAGAACCTCACACTGGGTAAAATCTATAGAATTTCATGATTAAGAGACCATTACCTTTGATAGAATGTTTTCCCTCCAGGGACAGCATCTTGTCTCAGAAGAAGGGAAACTAGAACTTCTGAGGACAACTAACATGCAGAAAAGTGGGAGTGGGTGGAGCCAGAGAGGAGATTGAATGGCAAATGGAAAAGAAAAGAATGGTGTAGAGGACAAGGGGACAAGAAAGAACCTCACAGGAAAATTTCTATTCTCTTTTTCTCCTGCAAGAATGGATATTCTTTGTGAATTATGATTTTTATGAATCATTAGGATAGAGTAATTTTTTCTACTCTTCCCTTGGAATGTGGCCAGAAGAAGATTCAAAGTTAACAAAATTTGTTCTTTGGGTAGAGGTTGGGTTGAGTCTATTTATGGCATAGATATTTTGAAAAGAAAAATTGTTTTATAAAAAAGGAAAGTCATGACCACCCTTCTATCTCAAATCCATCTTCATTTGTAATATTGGAAATAGCTTTATGTTACTCCATTCTAGAAAGTCTTTAGCTTGTATTAGACCATACTGTCCCCAAGAACAAGAAAAGTACTCCTTTTTCCTTAAGGAAAAAGAAATGAACTTGAACACTGTAATTCACAGTTACAGATTTGGTGTTTTTCTTGTTATTATTTTGAGTGGTTATGTATTAAATTATTTTCTGCCTATATTTGTATGCAAAGTATGTCCTCTATTCTGCTACTGACTAAAAACTACTTAAAACACTACCCTGTGACCTTCTTTTAAATAATAAGAGGTTTAAAAAGAAATATTTTGCAGCAATTTTATATATTGTATGTATATGTACATATACACACAGCTAGGGAAGTGTTAAGTGTCTGAATTCAGATTTGAACTCAGATCTTCCTGACTTCAGGGTTAGTACTCTATCCACTGCCCTACCTAGGTGCCTTTTCTGCAGCAATTATTAGAAAAAGTTATGTAGTTCTTCTGAGTATGCGGGAAAGAATGGATCATGTAGTACCAACTAATCTAGTTATATACTCTATTTTTCATCCAGAATAAAAATAATTTTTAACACACCCACAGAAAATAAGACGCACAAGCATAGATATTCTTAAGAATATGGTCTAACAGAAAACAACTGTGTGTAAAGGTGGGTGGGAGAACAAGTTCTATGAGAAAATAATATAAAAATTGTTTAAGCAAAACCAATGCAGCCAAGATTAGAAAGGAAGTAATAAACTGGGGAAAAATTTTACATACAAGGATTTTGATAAAGGCCTCATTTCTAAAATATATAGAGTGCTGATTCAAATTTGTAAGAAAACAAGCCATTCTCCAATTAATAAATGGTCTAAGGATATGAACAGATAGTTTTGAGATGAAATTAAAGACATTTCTAGCAATTTGAAAAAATGCTTTAAATCACTATTGATCAGAGAAATTCAAATTAAGACAACTCTGGTGTACCACTAAAACTTCTCAAATTGGTTAAAAAGACAAGAAAAGATAATGATAAATTTTGGAGGGGATGTGGGAGAATTGGAACTCTAATACATTGTTGGTAGAGCTGTGAACTGATCTAACCATTCTGGAGAGTAATTTGGAACTATGTCCAAAGGGCTATAAAACTGCATATTCTTTGGTCCAGCAGAGTCTCTACTAAGTCGTATCTTAAAGAGATCTTAAAAAAAGAGAAAAGGACCCACATGTGCAAAAATATTTGTAGCATCCCTTGTTGTGGTGGCAAGGAACTAGAAACTGAATGGATGCCTGTCAGTTGGGAATGTCTCAATGAGTTATGGTATATGAATGTAATTGAATATTATTATTCTATAAGAAACGAATAGCAGGATGATTTCAGAAAGGCCTGGACAAGACTTACATGAACTGATGCTAAGTGAAGTGAGTAGAATCAAGAGAACATTGTACACAGAATCAACAACTTATGTGATGATTAACTGGGATGTACTTGGCTCTTTTCAACAAGAAGATGACCCAAGCCAATTCCAATAGACTTGTAATGGAGAAAGATATCTGCATCCAGAAAGAGGTCCATGGAAACTGTGTGGATCACAACACAGTATTTTCATCTATTTTTTTTTGTTATTGTTTGCTTGCTTTTATCTCATTTTTTTTCTTTTTTTGATCTGATTTTTCTTGCACAGTGTGATAAATGTGGAAATATGTTTAAAAGAATTTCACATGTTTAATCTATATTGAATTACTAGCTGTCTAGGGGAGAGGGATGGGGAAAGGAGAGAGAAAAATATGGAACACAAGCTTTTGCAAGGGTGAATGTTGAAAACTATCTTTGCATGTATTTTGAAAATAAGAAGCTACTATTAAAAATTAAAAAAGAAAACAAAAGAAAAGATGGGTTTTTGCTATTATAAAAAATTCAGGGTCAATAAAAGTATTTTGCTATTTTAAAAAAAAATTATTTAGGATAGGGAACTCAAAATAAGTACCTTAGCAGTTTTAATTTCATAAGAACTGCAAAGACTATTGAAGGAATAAATTAGTTTAAGGATCATGAATCAAAGAATAAAAGTTGAAAACATACAGAAAAGGAAGAGAATTAGATGAAGATGAGGGAAAGAAATCAGTTTTAGAAAAGGCACAGAAAAAAAAAATCCAACAACAAAATAACAAAGCCTAACAAACAAAAGGAAGTAGGAGAGCCATGAGTGTCTAATACTGAATATATTTATAGAATTTTTAAAACAATTGATTGTTTTTGCTGAATTCTTTTCTCATTATCTTTTCCTTTAAAAAAAAATATGGGATAGATTTCTGAATTGAGCAAGAGAGAGGGATTCTGGGAGAGATTCTGGTGATATTAAAAAAAAACAAAAAATATCAATAAAAATGTATTTTAAAAGAGTCCCTTTAGCCTCTGCCTATTCTTCCCAATGATTATACACTACTCTCTTTCCTGTGCTCTGTGTTCTAGCCAATCTGATCTACATGATGTTGCCATTTATAACATTCCCCAATTTTGTGAAGGTAGTGGACTCCATTCTTTAATGTTTGCAGTTCTCACATTTGTCTCTTGGAGATAAAACAGTGCAGTTGTAATATTCTAGAGGAGCCATTTTCTGAATTTTCCATCCCTTCCTCCACAAATTGTTAGTGTTCTCTCTGCAACTATAAAAACCATTCTGTATTGACTTTATGTGTTTTATATTTATTTATCTTTGTACATTTTGTTCCCTCTATGTAATTTAAGTTTCTTGAGGACAGAGATTATTGTCATCCCTAATTGTTTAGTTCCCTAATATATGTAGGCCTTCATATTGTAGACATTCAAAAATATTTTCTAAATTGAATTTCTTCCTAATCCTTACTTCCCTATATTCTTCCACTACCATTCTTCCAGTCACCCAAGTTCCTAACCTTAGAATGGTCTTTATCCCTTCAGTCTCTCATCATCATGTTCAATCTGTTGTAAAGTATGATTAATTCTGTCTCCCTGATATCTGGTCTCTGTCCCTTTTTTGTCTAACATTTTAAATCCTCATTATCGTTCAATGACCTGACCTATTCTAAGAGCTTCCTAATCACCTTTTAGTATTCAGTCTCTCCCTCTCCAATTCCATCTTTCATAGTTACTGTCTAGCCACCAAATTGATTTTTCAACAGCATGACTCTAATCATGTCACTCCTTATATTTAAAAGCTTCCGTGGTTTCCTGTTACTTCTAGGATAAAAAAAGTACAAATGATCTTACTTGGCATTTGTAGCACTTCACAATTTGAGTTAAGTTTCTCTTTTTCAAATTGATTTCACATCATTCTCACTAACATACTATACATTTCAACAAAATTAACTCACTTTCCTATTTAAGACATTTCTTCTCCTCCCTCTCTAGTGTCACAATTGAAATTAAGGTAAATTGAGGCACAGAGTTTTAAGCACATTAAATTTCTTGGTAAGGCTAATAGTTATCTTTTAGTATCCCTTTTAGGATCTCTCAATTTCCAAGAAGGGCAAAACTCTTCAGATGAGGGTTGATTATTTTTACAGACAAAAGGAGGAACATTCAAAAGCTAGAAGGCAGCAACACAGATGGGAAAACAATATGATTGGGTGGAAGCTTGGAATGTAAGGCTACTAACAAACATTCCTTTCATCTTGTTGTGATGGGAAGCTCATTGGTGATCTCGACTTGCATGCCTAGTTAGTGTCACAGGATAGCAGAGCAGACTTTCTTGTAGGATAGTCAATGTTTCAGAGAAAAACAGATCCAGACTCCTTGGCAACTACTTGCATCCTACAAGGATAACAGATTTCCTTGAAACGAGAACAGAATAGTCATTAACATGAAAAATGAACTTCTAAACTTATTTAACTCAGAGAGTGAAGTTGATTGAGAGACAAAAAAATGACCGGCAATGAACAAAATATTAGCAGTAATACATAATAGAATCAATGATAAAATGGAGACAATATCAATTTGATTTTCTCAGTATCCTTGCATAGACTTGCACAGATCCATCTCTCCTTCCAGGAGTATTTTTCTTTTTTTACTTCTATCTTTTGTAATTTCTAGCTTTCAAGACTCATCTCAAGTGCTTCTTCCCAAAAAAGTATTCTGCTGACTACCATTGTTGTTAACATCATTCTCTTTCCATCTGATGCTGAAATTACTCTGAATTTATTTGATACACACTTTGTATTTATCTGTGTATCTATTTATATTCAATAGAATTTAAGTTTCTTGCCAGGCCATTTTCATTTCCAGGATGACTTTTATTTTCAATAAAGTATGAATGCTAATCTAGCAGGTAGAACTAAGAAAAGCAACAAAAGACTGGTATGGAGGGAAGTATGAAAAAAACTCCCTCTAAAGTAGGTAGTAAAGGGATCATAGCATTATAGAATTAGGTCTCTTCAGGGACCTTTGTGACAGAATCCAATCTCTTACCAAAAGCAGAAATTTCTTCTAAATTCTTCCAGACATGGTTTTCTATCCTCTTCTTGATATAGTCCAGAAAGTAAATAATATAGTCTTATATAAATAATATAATCTTATATTATGGAAATATTATTAGACTATTACTATTATTACTGTAATAGTGCTAGTTATTATCATATGCAATACTTTTGAAGATGAAAAATATTTAAGAAGAGAAGATTAATGGTGAAACTGTGCTCTAGATGGGGTATCTTATAGATCCTAAAATAATCTGGTGAAAAGTGACATAAGTTTCACTACTCCCAGAAGCTACCAGGATATAGGTCTACAAGAGGTTTCCTGTTCCTCCAAATACTTCCTTTTTTCATTTTGGCCTTGATATTTCTTTTAGGTTATGTAAAGTTTTTCATTCCCCAATCTCAAAAGATAGACAGATGGAACTGGATACCTGGAGGAAGAGGGGGGAAGCATTGCAAGAGAACAGAAAATGAAGACCAGGAAAGGGAAGGTAGTAAATAAAGAAATGACACAAAGGATACAACAGTCTAAAGACATCACAGTTTTGCCTGGAGTCAGTTCTTAGAGTGTGCTGAAAGAGTATGCTTTCCAAAAGATTTTATCAGTTCCAATTCTATCATCAGCCCATAAATACCACTTTGAAAAATATTTTAAAATTATGTTTCTTTGGGGAAGATGAGCGTGTTTTCCAATAACTATTTCTCATTTATGAATTTGTAAATTGCCTTTTCATAACCTATAATTGTCCCTTGGAAAATGAGTATCTCATTTAATACATCAGTTACTATATCCATTTACTTAGACATATTATATGAAAAGGTTAAAGCTATTATATTATATGCTGCAATTATGTGTTTCCGTATTTATTTTTAAATTTTATTCTATTGTTTCATGTGGTGCATCTTTTAAAAGTTATATATGAAGTTTCCATCCTCCATGACTCTTCCTGAGTCATATTCTATTAGATGGTGATTTATTTCCCTGGGATTGTTTTCAGTTCTAAAGATCACTTATATATTCGCTGTAATGGACTCTCCTAATTGCCCAAATTCTCCTAAAAACTTCTCTCTCTCTTCTTCCTCTTTCTGATATTTCCCTCTCCCTGAGAAGTTCTCTTCTAAGGCTTTTTGTGCAACTACACACCTCTTACATTTTCCCAAGAGAGAATGGCCATAAATGCAACATAATGATTCATTGCCAGAGAGGGTGCAGAACTTTAGAATCAGAACCAGCAAGTGACATCAAAATTGATATACTAAATCCAAAATCCTACCTCTGGACCCCAAAGAAATAGAAATAGCTAAAACTTCAAAGGGGTCTTCCCAAGAGTTCACCCAGCAATAAGAACTTTCTTGAGGGAGCAAAGTCAGGAGCATTGGAATCTATCTATCAGGATGAGGTGAAATTGAGCAAGGAAGAGGACCCCTATGATACATAAATAATATTACATATAACTGTAGAGGGCCAGGAGGTAAGAATCCATCCCAGGTCTTAAATTTTACCCTAACTTGGCTCACCAACATCTCTTTTCTTTTATTAATAGAGATATGCTTGGTAATACTATAAATTGGAATTCTAGTTCCTGAAACAAAATGCAAACACTACTCAACAGATTAAAGTTAAACCTCTGAATTTAGGACAGGAAAGAATGTCCATAAGGAGATTAAAAATATTTGGGAGAAAGATACTTGAGACAATGGTATGACAAATTTTACTCTGATCCATATCTCAACTATTTATATCTCTAAGTAACCAAGATCCCAGGCTTAAGGGATTTAATTATTTACATAACAGTAGATTTTGTTAGGCTATAGGAATTTTAAAAGAGTGTACTTTGTATCAAACGTACGCTCATTTGAGGTGTGTGTGTGTGTATATATATATATATATATATACACATAGAGAGAGAGAGAGAGAGACAGAGAGACAGAGAGAGACAGAGAGAGACAGAGAGACGGAGAGAGAGACAGAGAGAGACAGAGACACACACACACACACACACACACACACACACACACACACACACACACACAGAGAGAGAGAGAGACAGAGACAGAGACAGAGACAGAGACAGAGACAGAGACAGAGAAGGGAAGAGTAGCACCTTCTCCCCTCCCCCAGGCATCCTATTAGGATCTCTGTCACAGACACCGACCCAAAGAAAAGTCAAATTCTTATACCTAGGAAACTAGTTCACAGAAAATTTTAAAAGAGCTAAAAGAAAAAGAAAGGGCTATTCCTATCGAAATACAAATAGTCTCTCTAGCTCCTGATCTAAATAATCATACAAATTGTCTTTCCAGCTCCTATTCTAAATAATGCAATTTAAATTAAAAGATTCTAGCCAGTTTTTTTTTTTTTTTAATCAGTAAAGGGAGGCAATTTAAAACTCCATTGAAACAACCTGCCTTTAAAAAATACTAATGCTAATTTAAGGGGGCATTAGCTTAGGGAAGATCAAAATACCTTAATTCCAGGTATTCAAGGGACTTTCAAGGGACTGCTTAAAAATCAGAAAAACTTATTATTAAAAACTTTTTTTTCAAATTCTCATAGATACTTTAAATATGAACATGGAATATATTTTCTTCCCCACTAGAGACCCATTAAAGTCCACTTCCTTCTGATATGCTAGGTCTTGTTTTAGGATGCAGTTTTCAAGCATTGCCAAGGTTTAAGGTTATTTTGAATTTTTAAGAAAAATATGTCTTTGCTATACCACGTCTCACTATAGTAATCTTTCTTAAATACATAGAGAGAAAAAATAGCACAGTATCAATAATATCTTACAAAAAAATAGAAAAAGCACAAAAATAAAATTTTAAAAATATGTTAATAAAAAGTAAAAAATTCAAGGTGGTGAAGGTCTTGGGGAGCACAGGAAAGGAGGTATTCTGGATGTAATCTATCACTGATTTTAGACCAAGTCTAAAATGGAAATTGGAGGGGATAATTTGGCTACTTTAAATGATTATCAGGAAATAGTGAGGGATATGAATTGGATAAAACTGTATTTGAAATTGGGAACACATGAATTGACAAAATTATTTCAAATTTTACAAAAATATCCTAATCCAAATTCTAAAAGAAATCTTACCAAGTATACTGGGATCCGTTGCAAGCAGTGGGAGGAGCAATAAATTTTTGTAACTTGGATAATATGGGTGTATTTGGCTAAACAGTCTCAGAAGGGCTTTTCTGTTTGCCCCTCAGATGGTGGTGATATTAATTCAAAGAGCTTTAATGATTGGTAAGTTCTGTTGAATAGGTACTAAGGTCCAATTGATAATTTTTTTTAGCTACTAATTTTACAATTCATGATTAGCCATCAATGGATATTTCCATAACTGACTAACAAAAGTTAGCCTCTTTGTATGTGTATTTCAGTTATCTGGACTGTAGAATGTGTCTTAAATCCCCTGAAAAGATGAGCTTGAGAGGTGAGGCTTGAAAAAAGCTCTAAATTTAAGATGACCCAATAATACCAAACCTTTTTTGCTTAGCTAAAAAGACCCTAGTCTCTTTTTTCTGTAAAAACCCTCCTTAGCATAAAAATAGCAATGAAAAGTTCATTCAAGATCTGTCTCCTTTCCCTTGTCTTTGAACACTATTACTAAATATGTTTTTTTTAAATACTTTGCTTGAAAATACATAGTAGGAATTATATACAGTTATTACTACACTGTATACCACTCAAGATCTTTTTAATATTTTTCAGATAGCAAATTTTCTGTTTTTTGAAACAGTTCAAATCCTGAATATGCTGCTGGTTAAAAGGAGATTTCTTAACAGTAATTTGTGTGTGAGTGTGTAAAACAATAGTTGATGTTTACACAAGTGATAATAACTGGATAAGATGTTTTTTATTTTTCAAGTTTGTGGCATTATACAAAGTTGGGACAATTCTCTTCCATGTCATTTTATTTGTGTCTATGTTTTCTTCTGCACAGAATGTCCATGTCATATATGTGTGTATAAGCTAGATTTTGTTACCTGGAAAGAGTCATAGGCAACCCACATAGTCTCTGTGCTGTAGTTTGTATGCTGAAAAAGTTGCTGAAAATGTGTCTCATCTTTTTTCTGTGAATTTAAAACCTCTGGGCAAAGGTTGAAAAAATGTATATGAAAAAGTGATTAGAAAATAAAATTAAAATAATATCTTACAGATTCTCAAAAGTTTTGTGAGCAAAATGCCTTAGTAAAGTCTCAAAATTTTGAGAAAATTGATTATGGAATTTGGAAATTAGTCAAAAACAACTATTAGAAAAGTAGCAGTTTTTTTACTAACTTTTCTTTAAATCTTATCTTGTCTGGAGTAATCTCCCACTCCAGGTGGGAGTGAGATTCTAGAGGGATTGGTGATGGGATTGTTGTCATCCTTATCATTATTTCCTAACTTCTCTCATATGTTAAAGTATTGTAGAAAAAACCTTAATAGCGGTAGACTCAAAATCTTTTTGGGCAAAAAAATTCCTGTCCAACCGAGTTTAGAGGAATGCAGATGGGGTGGGGGTCAAATTCCATCATTCTCAGAATCCTGTTTCAAGCTACCCCAGCTTCATCAGCCTCTGTCCAACAATTGCTTGAGAAGAATCTGGGTGCCCCTGGAAGCACATGGAGTGTGTAAGACACTCAACTTTTTTTTTTCCTTTGGCAAATTCACCTCTTTATTTCAAATACAGAAATGGACTAGCTATGTAATCTATGGGAAATTAATTTATATCTGCCCGATTTTCTAATTTGTAAAGACAACTAATATTGATTGTTGTTTAACAAAAAAGATGACATAAAAATGTTAAATTGCCTCATATTTTGATAACTCTAGGGCTTTTTAGATGTGACCAATATGTAATGCTAATGTTGAGAGATATAATTTTTTGAGTTTGTAAAGTACATTAAGTAAATTCAACTAGGCCTCACTAGGCTTAGGAAGATAGTATATAGAACCTCTTTCTTTTTCGTTTTTCCTTCCCTGACCCGAAGGGGATAAGAGAGAAAGAAAAAAATATATAATTTGTTATTTGAGATATGATGATAAAAGTTGTTTAAAGGAACTTTAATCAAAGCCCATTATTAGAATATATAAATTGTAATCTATTTGCACTAAATTTAGAAAAACAGAAAAGCAGTTCACAGCTAACTTAAAAACTGTCAAAAAATCAGCCTGCTTTTGAGTTATCTAGAATCAGACTTCTCAGGGCCCAGACACACAAAAAATTACACCTTAACTCTTTCCTGTCTCACCAAGGAAAAATAATATATGTGTGTGTGTGTGTGTGTGTGTGTGTGTACAAGTATGTATCTACACACACACACACACACATACACACACACACACACACATATACATATACAGACATTACCTTGCCTTCTCTCTAAACAAAAGAGGAAAATTATTTAAGGCGATGAAAATTATCTCTGAGAGCTTTTCAGCTCAGCAGTTTGGAGACAGAATAGATGTGGCAAATATTAAGAAGGTGAAAAGTCTATTTAGCCTTGTCCACCCTATTTTAAATTATTTTGTAAATGTAAATTAAGGAATTAGGTATGTTTCACTGCTGCTAGAAAATTAATAGAAAAATTACAACAAAAACTATTTGGTTATTCTCAGGAAAAAATAAAAAAATTGTTAACTAAATTATTTGGAGCTATTGTCATGATGTTAAGTCTAAATCTGATAATTACTGTATATAGCATAGCTCATCAAAACAGGATGAAGGGTGGAGGTTGGGCAACAAAGAGCTCAGTTCCTTCCCTGGAACCCCTACCTAGCCTTTTAATTCTAAACTTGTCAGTTTTCTTAAACTTTCAGGATAGATAAAGGCATCAGCCCTGAGAGAAGAGCCTGTTTAAGAGATATGGTAACATATATAATAAGGAAATTATGTACATAAATTCTGTAAGTTCATTTAATGATCAATCCTTTACACCAGGATGAGTTTAACATATGAAACAAATTAAACAATCTTTTATGTGTTGAAGTTTGGTAAACTTTTGGTGAACTTCAGTAAAAGAGATAATTTATCTAGCCTTAAGTTACAGTTAGTAGAATTTGAGATGGGAGATGAAACCTCTTGGGACAGCAATTGATATATTATTTCTGAGTTTTGAATTTGATTGCCAGATCATTAAGATTGAGAGAAATTTCATTAAGCTACTCAGAGAAACGTGATCCTGAACAAATAGGAGTCTAATAGGATAAGAGTTGAGAGCTTTTGCTCAAAGTGAGATCTTTCTGCCCCTGTTTCCAATTCTGTTTCTTTGTTTCATACTTGATCATTCCTGAGTCTGATAAAATAAAACTATTAGAATTGGATATCAATCTAACCTAAGGAAGTTTTATTTTGTCATGTGTGTGCTCTCAGGCTAAGGCCTGAAGGATCAGTTTTGATGGTATTATCATATCTCCATATTTTCCTTTTTTGACAAATTCCTATGATAAGAGCAAATGGTCAAACACAAATTCAAGTATATAACATTTTGTTGTTTTCAATATGAAAATATGTGATCAACATATCCTAAATAATTTGATGAATAAGTATTTGGCCTAGCCATCCATTTGTTATAGATTCATGTAAATGTTTGATGAAATAAATTCTTTATAGGTTTCCAAAATAATGTAATCATAATTAACATGATTGTCCATAAGAATGAACTATTATTTTAGTGTCCATTTGAAACTAAAACTGAAACATCTTTAAGATTGATATATACCATATGTCCTATGGTACAAATATATTTCATTACCTGAACATTGCTACTCAACATATATTGATCTTTGTATGTCTTATAGATGTCCTTATGGACTTGTCTTTTTATCTCAGATCATCTTAACCTGTATTTGTTAGAATTGTTTTGTATTCTAGATTTTGGTCAGTTACAGTTGCATTGGCCAGCTTCAAGGAATTAAATCAACCTTTGGACATTTAGTCAGCTCCAACTTGCCTCTCCTTCCATAAAAAGATGGGATCCTGCAAGTGACTCAAATCTATGCCCACTCTCAGCAAGAAACAGTTTCAGAAAATTAGATCATTCCATTGACACCCAGAAGACTTTGAACCTCATTTGTTTAAAGGGGGGGAATTGGAACTGATTGGTGAATGGACCCCAAATTATCCAGTCTCTGGATGGGGCTCCTGTTACAATGTATTTGGGACATTGAATGGTACAAATTTTCATATTTCAGATATGGGTTTCTATGATGTTTATCAAATCCCTCAGAGATATACCATGCAGCATATTTTAAAATAACCACAGATATTTCTAACTGCAGATATTATTTTAAGGAATGGCACTAGAATCCAAATCATGAATGTGTTAGAAGGATATATTGTAAAGTGTTACAATTGTATTTTATTCTAATGTCTTACTCTTTATTTAAATGTTTATCAAGTTCCATACCTATAGTTATTATGCAACATCTGTCCTATGTGATAATGTCACACTTGCTGTTTCAGCTACAGCTCTTACAAAAACTATTCAGACTGCTCAATTCGTAGATCAATCCACAAAAATTATATCATAAGCTTTTTAGAACAAACTAATATGGATTATGAATTAAAACAAGAATTAAACTTTTTGGAACAATCATTAATATAATTAGGGAATCGTGTGAACAATTTGGAATCTCGATTACATCTAACTTTTTAGCAAAAAACATGGAAGATGCAATGTCCATGGAACTGATCCTGATAGTATAGCTATCCAAATATTTGAGTGATTAAAAAAGATAAATCCTGTAAACAATTTGACCTCTCTACTTTTGCATTATGTTCCTCTCTCATATTTTATTTTGCTATTCATTGGCTTAGCCCCTTGTGCTTTTATGTAATGTTCTGTGATAGTTCTCATCTATGAGAAATGAAGTCCATAGACTTCATCTTTTAAATAAGAAAATAGGATTTGTAGAGGTCCAGCAGGTAATAATCCATCCCAGGTCTTAAATCTTACTTGACTTGACTCACCAACATCTCTTTTCTTTTATTAATAGCAGAGACATGCTTGGTAATACTATAAATTTGAATTCTAGTCACTGAAACAAAATGCAAACACTACTCAACAGATTAAAGCTAAATCTTTGAATTTAGAACAGGAAAGAATGTCCAGAAGGAGAAGAAAGGTATTTGGGAGAAAGATACCTGAAATAATGGTATAATAAACTTTACTCTGATATGTATCTCAACTATTTGCATTTCTGTATAATTAACCAAGATCCAGGATTTAATCATTTACATTTCAGTAGATCTTGTTTGTTAGAGAAAAATATAGGAACTTCAAAGAGTGTACTTTGTATCAAGTCTATGAGCATTTAAGGTATATATATGTATGTCTGTATGTATGTATGTATGTCTCTCTGATCAATAAACTTCGAAGAGTCCATAATAAGGACTTCTCTGCCTGGACCAATATGTTGTCACATCTTTCATCTCATTACAGGAGCTGGACTCCAACATATTACATATTTAACTGTTACCTTTTTGTGGAGGGCCTGGAGGTAAGAATCCATTCCAGGTCTTAAATCTTACAGTAACTTGGCTCACCAAAACTCCCTTTTCTTATTGAAATAGCAGTCTACTTGTCAATATAATACATTAATAATCTGGTGATTGAAGCAAAATGCAAACACTACTCTTTGGATTAAAGGCAAACCTTTTAATTTGGGACAGGAAAAACAGCCTCTAATAGAGACTAAAGGCATTTGGGAGAAAGATACTTGAGACAATGGTGTGATAAACTTTACCCTGATGTGTATCTCAACTGTTTGCATCTCTGTCTAAGTAACCAAGATCTGGGATTTATTCATTCACATCTCAGTAGATCTTGTTTGTTAGAGAAAACTATCAGAACTTCAAAAAGTATACTTTGTATCAAGTCTATGAGCATTTGAGTATATGTATTTGTCTCTCTGGTCAATAAACTTTGAAGAATTCATATTCGAGACTCTCTCTGCCTAGCCCTATTAAATTCACACCCTTAATTCACTACTGGAGCTGGACTCCTACACCTTTTACTTTATAGATTATCTCATTTTTAATGATCCACACCCACTCTAACTCTAAGAGTTCTTAAACTTGGGTCAGTAAACTTTAAAAAATATATTCTGCTATATATATTTCAAAATGATTTGGCTTTTATAATCTTACATATTTAAGTATTTTTTTGAGAAGGAATCCATAGGTTTCATAAGGCTGCTAAAGGGGTCCATCATATAAAAATGTTTAAAAACCTCTGCCAAGGATGAAAGAACAAAGAGTGAAAAGATAAATTTCTTCTCCATTTTCCAGCCCTCTACAACTTCCCATCTTAACATATTATCGTCTGAGAGAGGCTGTCTGTAAAAGTGGTCAGACTGGTTTTGGGAATCAAGTCCTACTCTTTTAGATGTTCATGTTATACCCTTGTTTACAGTCAGAGATTTAAGTAAAATGAGCAGGTGGAGACAGCAGCCTTGGGTTTGTTGCTCTGAGCACTAATTATTTTTAGAATTATACAAAAGAGTCTAAGAACTAAAACAAGTCATAAGCAAGGAAATAATCATATTGAGGTATGAAAGGCTCAAGGAATTAGCACATAACTGGCAATAGAGGAATAATAGAGGAAATCTAGGGCATTACTTTCTTTCTTAGTAAGAGATCATGGTAACTTTGGTGAGCTGCTCCCCTGAAGAAGGAAGAATGTCTGTTGAGCTAGAATTCTGACAGGGGACCCAAAGGAGGAAAAAGGAAGTTATAGAATCATGAGCTCACAGACCCATTATCTTGCAGGGTCCTCCAGAGTTCATACCATTCTAGACTCTGACTTTAACTATAATGGTGCCTTCCACAATCCAAAGGGAAGAATGGTGTACTCAGGCTAGTGGTAGAGCAGTCAACAATTGGTTTAAACTGGGAATAAAGAAATTCACAAGAACGAATTACAATCCACCCCACCCCCATCACCAAAAATCAAGTTATAAACATGAGAGACAATGCCATATGGTGAAAGTAGTATTGATGAGGTTCAGTGCAGGGCAAGTAATTGTGGGAACCCCCTTCTGGTCAGCACAGGTCCTTCATAAATGAATGTACGAACTTGAAAAGTTAAAGTGGCAAAAGAAGTTTATTATTAGAACTGAGAAGTCAGCTTCTGCAGGCTGACTTCCTTAGTGGCAGATCCCGACAGAGAAGTAAAGATCTAGCAGAGACATCCTCTAGTAGAGAAAGTTTCTAGCAGAGAAATCCTGACAGAGAGGTGAATAGGGTCCTGTTAGGGAAATAAGTGAGAGAGATAAATAGAGAGATAAAAAGAGAATGTCTTTTCAGCAGGCAGAGGGTCAGAGCTATGCTAAGGAAAGAGAGAATTTCTTTGGCATGATTAGGTTCTCTGCAAGGAGTTGGACTGGAGCAAGCTTGTTATATGGGTAGTTTTTGGTGGGGGCTGGGAGCAGTTTAAATTGAAATCAGAATAGAGAATCTTGGAATTGAATGAGTGTCCCTAATCTCCAACTCAATAGAGTTGGATAGAAATCTGGATCTCCAGCTCGGACTAAGTAGGAGTGGTCCTGGACTCAATTTGTCCCACCCAGATAACAGAATGAAACCACTTTATCTTGATTCCCTAGGGCAGGTCTCTCAAGGAAGAGCTTCTCTGAGGGAGTTTCCCAAGCTTTCCCCCAAAAGTCTAAGAGACAGAATGAGAGAGTTTCAGGGTTTCCCTCATCAGTATCATCTCTGGAGACAGAAGACCTGAATTTAAATCTCACCTCTAAAACTTACTACTTATGTTACTTTGTTCCCCCCCCCCTTCCCCCATTCTCCCTGCCTTCATCTATAAAACAATGATGTTTGATTAAATATCCTCTGAGGCTTTACATCCATGGGTCTATGATTACTGATCACAATTTGCAATGAAAGTTCTAGTTTTCACCTCCTAAAGGAAAGTAACTTTTAAAAAATCTCAAATTTATGAGCTGTGTGATCCTGGGCAAATCACTTAATTTTGCCTCATTAAAAAAATTTAAAATGAATGGACATGGACACAGCTTTAGCAACTTTACCTGGGACCAGGTATGTTTTATTAAGGATAGCAATGAAAGAGTATAACAACTGGGATAGTCATTGTACTTTCCTCTACACACACAAACACACACACAAAACATATTCCCACAATGGAGGGAATGCTTAGAGCAATACCCACTCACAGTCTGATCCCAGAAACTAAAAGCTTGAGGAAAGATATGCATCAGTGGAAGTGCAGAGAGATGGTGGAAGAGAAAAATGCTATTTCAGGCACTTTGTCAGAGAGGAGGAAGCAGTGAGGGCAATGAAGGTATATGGAGGTATGGAGGGATACCCTTTTCTTCAGAATCAGGCCCCATCTTATACATAAGCATCAAAGTGCACAGGCACATAAACTTTCCCCTCACAGGCCACAATGATACGATTGTTAAGTTGGGAAGCCCGATACTGACAGTTGGGGTATTTGGAAGCTCCAGTCTGGCGGCAGTGGGTGAGAATCATAGGCTTGCTGCTCTGGTGACAGTTGGGCTGCCCATTCTTGCAGGTGATGTTAGCCTCCTGGCAGACAGCATCAACTACTTCCTTAGGCTCGTGTATGAAAGTATTAACAGGCTTGCATCTCCCTTTTGTCATGTTCCGGGCTTTCATCATATGGTTGCAGTAGTTGCGGTCAGTGACAGATGAGTTCTCTGAATCCATGTGCTGCCGCTGAAACTTCTTTGCAGGGGATTCTTTGCCAGCTGACTGATGGACCAGTCCCACTAGAAACAACCCCAGCAGAACAAGTGCCATATGGGAATTCTTCAGAGCCATAATGGCTTCACTTTTCAACAGGAGTCTACCCAGGAAAGAAGAGGAAATGATGAGGAAGAACTTTTCACTTTGGAATGAAAATCCCAGTCCCATGTTCCAACCATACCCCAATTCTTCCTGGCTAACTTCTCTATCCTAACCTTCTTTTCCCTGAAAAACAATCTCTCTTCCAGGGTAATCAGACAAGAAGATTAGTTTAATTTATGTGTAAAATGAGGAGATTGAGCTAGATAGATCTTTAACATGCTCTCTGATATCAGCAGTCAATCCATATATGAATTTCATTGCTTGAAAGACAATCCTTTTCATACCTTCTTTTCTCCTCTCCCTACAACTTATTTCACTATCCCTGGTAAATTGCACTCAGACATAATTCCTAGGAATAGTGGAACCCAATTTAATAAATACATGCATACAAGTCTATACACACATATAAAACATATATATATAAGAATAAATTTACTTGTAAAAGTAGAAGATAAGTAAAATGAAGAGGTTGAATTAGCTGAATTTTAAAGTTCCTTCCAACTCTATGATCCTATTAATCCATTGTGTGAGTATAAGTATGCATGCGTGTATGTGTGTGTGAGAGAGACAGAGAAAGAGAAAGAAAGAGAGAAAGAGAGAGAGAGAGAAAGAGAGAGAGAGAGAAGAAGGAGGTAACCCCTTTATGCAATCTAAGAGTTCCTTGGTGTAGAAAACTCTCAGAGAAGAAATTCCCTCTACCAATTTGGGTCAGTGCCTGTTCTGTAGTTTATTGTCTTAGGGAGCTTCCTTGGGCAGAGAGACATAAAATTGTTTTTTCAGCGTCCCTCAATCAGTATGTGTCAATGATGGAATTTGAAATCAGATCCTGACTCTCAAACTGGCTCACTCTCCATTACATGATGCTAGTTCTCTTTTTTATGTACATATATTACAAGTCAAATCATAGCCTCCATCTTGCAGCATCTAAATGCTATCAATGGGCCTGACATATCCCAGTTATTCAATGTATATCATAGAGACCACTCCTGGTCATCAGTAGCACAAATCAATTCCACTACATTCCAAAGACAGATATATCCCTTCTAAACCTGAGTGTTCCCCTCCCCACTCCTGAAGGTAACATCTGCTCTCAATAGCTTTCTCCCTTTTCTTCTTTCTCTCTCTGCTGCCCAGCATTAATTTTTTTGTTCAGTCCTCTCCTAGTACAGCCCATCTCTGATATTTCTTACTTTTGTGTCATTAGAGAGTCATCTGAGAATATTCAGTGCCTTACTTACCCTTGGTTTTTGTTCAGTTTCAGAGTTGGAATGAATTTGTCCCGGTTCTTTTCCCTCTTACCATGGAAGGCAGGTCTTATATAAGATACAAAAAAAAAAAAAAAAAAAAAAAAAAGCGGGGTTGGCACTTTAGAAAGGAGGAGAGGGAGGAGGCATGACAGGCCCAAGTCCAGGGAGGAATTAATAGAACATTTCTCATTATTTCAGTCTTGACAGATTTGTCCCTTCACAGAAAACAGACCCAATAGTAAAAGAGAGACTTTTGCTAACAAGGACTAAGAATCTCACCTATTCTGATTAGTTCCTTAATATCAGTTTGGCTTTTAGAATTCACAGTGTTTCTTGGGAGAGGGATTAGGGGAGATAAGTAAAGAAGGCATTAGATCTGCTAACTTTAAGAGAAAATTCTATTTCTCTTTTCTAATTTCTATGCTCAGGATCTACACATGATTCTTTAGGTATTTGTTCATATATGGTCTTCTGGAAGGTGTTTTTGATTATTTCTTTGTATCTATTTTTATTTTTATTTACATTATTGTTATTATTATTTACTTTAAAAAATTTATCAATGCCTTTTATTTTTTTAAGTATAATCATATCTCAGGAAGACATTGAGAATCATATGGGATGAGAGATTTAGAGATAGAAGGGATCTTAAATTCATCTAATCTAATCTTGTCATTTTACAGTTGAGGAAACTGAAAAACAGAGAGATTAACTGAATTGCTGAAGGGAGTATATGGCAGAGTTTAGATTTGAACCCATCCTTTCTGATTTCAAATTTAACACTCCTTCCTCTATATGTCCACTTGCTTGTGATTGGTAGTAAGTAAGTAAATATAACAAAGATCCTCTTTTGGTAATAAAGGCTTGCCAAAGTCAACTATAGGGAAACACCAAAAGAATTATAGCCTACATTCTCACTCACACACATTGAAACTTGATTTACATCAATACTTCAGAAGATTCATTATATCTTTGATTTAGATACACTTTCACTGACACAGATAACAACCCATGTAATTTAACCTTAGCACAGAATTGTACAAGTTGCTTTGGCTAAAAAAATAATTGCCAACTTTAGGTTGTCTCCAAGGCCAAATGTTGCTTTTTATATGTTGCTCAGTAAGGAGGGGAAAGATTTAAGAGGAAAGAAAGGAGACATTAGTGAATGGAATCCAAAAGATAATAAGCAGGCCTTCTGACCCATCCCTCATCTAAGCAAGATCTCCTCCTCTCATTTGGCTAACTTTCTGGTGATATCCTCTCAGAATTTAAGTAAGATAAATTTCAGACAATTCAATATATCATCTATCATTGGACCTGCACTTTGATGTCTTTGGTCTTGCCTACATTTCCATTTAGTGGAAGTTTTATAGAGGATAATTATGTGGTGCATCATCAATTAGATTAAAATGAATACCAAATTCAGCCTTGAAATAAAAAAAGGAATCACAAAACAAGTAGAGAAAATGTATATGTGTTAGTGAAGGTAGGTTATGAGCTTAAAAAGGAAGCTTATCTTTCTGATTTAAGTGGGAAAATGTGTGATCATATTAGTTATGTGAGTCATTATTATTATTTTAAACATGAACTGGATTTGAAGTTGGAAGTATGGTGTTCAAATCCTATGACTTATTATCTAATACCCACTTAGATAAGTTAGTTAACCTTTTTAGGTCTCACTTTCCTCATCTATAAAATGAAGACTAGAAGATCTTCCCGATTTCAATGCTAAAATCTTATTCTCCTCCATTCTATTTAGCCCTCCAGCTCCAAGTCTGAATCACTCCCTACAATCTGATAGAAACAGAATGAGACCTCCATACCCAAGGGGTGGGGGTAATTTCCTTAATTCTAAACTGTCATGCACTTCCCCAAAGTGACAGCTGTGTGGGGGAGTTTGTGTGTATGTTTGTGTGTGTGTATGAATGATCTATGAATAGATTATTTCTTAATGAAGTCAATGTCTTTCTTTTTTCTTTCTATACAAATGGGGGTTAAGCTTCAGAAAATCACCCAACTCAGTCTTAGTTGTAATGGGGAAAGGTGACTACAATTCCCCAAAAAAGATGTGTGGAAAAGATGAGGAGCTAACATTTTCTGTGGCTTATTCAATTTTTATGTCACTATGAGCATTTGGATGTAGTTTTGAAATTGTCTTTAATACATTCAGCAAACATACTATGTGTCAGGCACTGGGACAACAATGAAACAGCTTTTGCCTTTATGGAGCTTACATTCCATGGGGGAAATAACATAAACTTATTTGAGTAGATGCAATATGGATACAAAGTATATACAATATGATTTGGAAGAGTAAGGGTATCCACAAAGAGATACATCAGAACAGCATTCATATATAGAAGGTAACATGAGCTGAGCTTTGAAAAGCTGGGGTTTTTTTAGGAGATAGAGGTAAGGAAGAAGATTCTAAAAATTGAACTGATCCCTGCTGTTATCTGCTGGTCTTCAGGGGTTCAAATTCTCTGCTGTCAAATACTTTCTGTAGTTATCTAATTAATTCCTTCTTTGAAACTAGTTGAAACAGTTTAATTCATATAGCCTAAGGCCATGACAGCCAAAGATAGCTAGTCAAAATCAGCAGAAACCTTTGAGGTTGATTAAGCCTATTCTTTGGGCTGACTTTCCCTTGCTCTCACTCAGTCTCTGGAATATGTCTATCTTTTTATTAGAGGCTAGAAAAATGCCTCTTATTTCTTGTCAAATCCCTGATTGTCAGTCTGAATCCCCTCAAACTACTCCCAGGACTTCCTAGAGCTCATGGAATGCTTGTGGCTGCAAAGCAAACCAACTTGGGTTGAAGAACTAAGTGAGGTGAAGCCAAAAGAGATTTACATCCAGATTTAGAGCCTTGCCATAAATTTCAGATCTTACCAATAGCTTTCAATGAGAAAATAATCTGATTTTTAAAAAATCTTAACTACAAACCTCAATGGGTGCCTCCACTAGTATAATGGAGAGAATTTGGAGGAAATTCTTTGGTTATATAAATATGTTTTTAAAAATCAATTTTTAAGGTTAAGGAAAGGGTCAAAAGTCTTCACATAGTAAACTAGTAAATCTCCCATGATTCTAGGCCACAAATCTAAATTTTCAGGCTCCGGCCTCAAATACACACACCACACACACACACACGCACACACACACACACACACACACACACACACTGCAGAGGTCACTTCAGGAGCCTTTGTTCTCTGACTTGGAGTGAGGTGAGAGATGAGGCAAAGGAAGAGAAAGGAAAAGAGCATAGGTGAAGGGAAACAAACTACAGAAAGAATTTGGGACAGGTGAGGAAATGGACTAATAGGAATGAAGTATGAAGATCAATGTTTAAAAGTTGATTATTTAAGTTAAAGAAAGGGAAAAAGGAACCCAGAAGATTATAGAAAGCATTACCAAAAAGCCAAGTCTTTTATGTGTCCAGTTTAATTCTTAGCTGCTTAGGCCCTGCCTTCACTCTAATCCAAAGCAAAGCTAATTAACTTAATTAAAAGCAGGGTCCATTGGAAGGTCAAGAGATAGAGAGAGGCCCTTCTATTTGATTTCAGTCACTAACAAGGATTCAGTACTTGGATATACAAAAGGTTATAGATAGCTAGATCGTAAGTAGAGTGCTTGGCCTGGAATCAAGAAGACAAATCTGACCTCAGATACTTAACAGCTCTGTGACTCTGAGCAAGTCACATAACTGTATTTGCTTCAGTTTCTACAACTGTAAAATGTACTGGAGAAGGAAATGGCAAACCACTCCTGTAGCTCTGCCAAGAAAACCCCATATGGGGTCTCAAAGAACTGGAAAGTATGAATTAAGTGTACTTATATGTACTTGCCTGAGGAGCCTTGCCTTAAGCAAACTCATGACTTGCAAGTGAATTGCATTTAAATGAAGCAGGGTTGTGCAAAGTCACAAGCCTCCCTCTTTCCTCTAGGGTCATCTAGGTCCACTGACAAAATATATATCAGCATGACTAGAGATGGCCCTGGATGCAGTGGGAGACTTTAGCTTTTTTAAGCTCAATACTGACAAAATCAAGTAGAAAAGTCCACTAAACACCACATGAGGATACCTGCTGATTTTGATGAGGGCTGAGGATACCGAAGAAGAGGTGAGGCAGTAATGGGTGAGGGTCAGCTGTCCAAGGCACGATGTTGAAGGAATTCACTAAAATCAAAGGTTATGGTAAAAAGCTTTATTGTTAAAGAAACACCACGAGGGTTTCTCTTGGAGGACATATCATTCTTAAGAGAGAAGTGAACTGCAAAGAGTCATTTTCTGAAGACTCATTTTATGCATGAGTCTAAGGGAAGTTTATGTAAAATCTTGCCTGGAGTCTGACTTCCTTCAAGAAAGCTTATCTTGCTCCAGAGGATTCAAGACCATTTGGGTTTGTTGATCAAAGGAGACATTTTGTTGGTGATTTTACATAATTTTACAGGACTGACTCAGATCAAGCAGACTTTTACTCTCATCAATTTCATCTTAGCTTAGAAAACCCCATATGAATATTACCTATCTTCTAAAATATTTTTATTTTGTTAAATATTCCCCAATTACATTTTAGAGACAGTGGGGAGGTATGTTTGACACTTCTGTTAGCCTAATTCCTTTATTTCACAGTTGAGGAAAATGAAAATTAGAATGGATAAATGATTTAATTTAGGTCACACAAGTGAAGAGAAAGTTTCAGACTCAAGTCTTGTGATTCCAAGGTTTCTCTCTTCACACTACAATATGCCCTCAAAACTACCTCAGGAAGCAGGATTTTAAGAGCTCAATAAAGTACAGACTTTTAGATTTGGGTGCTGATAAATCTCCAGGCCTCAGATTAAGTGTCTACTTTTTTTGCAGGTGAAATTACACAGCAGGTGATGTCAACAAAGTGGGTTCCACAACCCTGACTTCTCCTTGATCCCAACACCCTCTCTTATCACTTATCTTCAAGAGAAGATTGGTCTTGACTTCCCAACATGAACCCTCAGAAAGCTAGACAAACAAATCCTTAAGCCTTTGCTATTTGGGTCCTCAGGTGGTGTGAGATGTTATGAGCACCAATACTTCTGGGGCAAAGACCAGAAGGCCTGAATTTTTGGAATCCACCATAGTAGAAAACTCAGCTGACCACTGAGCAGAAATATGTGGTGTCCTGGATTCATCAAGGTAGAAGGTGATACTCATGAGATTATGAGATCAAAAGTTAAGAGTTCAAAGAGACTTTCATCTAGTCTGACTTTTTTTTTTAACCAGTGCCTCTCATCATCCAAGGAAGTCACCACCTTGCTCTACCCATATATGATCCCCAATCTTTCCTGCCTTGTTAATTATTAACAAGGCTCTCAATGTGAAAGGAAACAGCTGAATCAAGGAGGGAGGGGGGGGGTGGAGACAGTATGCTAAGATAACTGGGAACCTGTTGCCAGATCTACATGACCTCCCTGTCTGAGATACCATGGTAAAAGAAAGTATGATAGACAGTTTGACTATTGTTCTTACTCATGGATCTGGGGCAGGGGGATTAGAGGCCTGAATTGTTCTTTCATTATGTTATATCCTTAATGTAGTAGAAAGAGTACTGGATTTATATTCAGAGGAAATGGGTTTAAATCTTGCCTCTGCTATTTACCTGTATGACCCTGAGTTTGGTTTAGTTCCTTACCCAGGAGAACCAGTCTAGGTTCAGCTTCCAATCTTCCTGTTCAGAACTGGGGAGATGGGGTAAAGTAGCCTTCCCACCACCATTTCAGACAATGTTTATTGTTTGTCCTTGGTTTTTGAAGAGGACCAGTAACATCACAGAGTCATGTCTTGATTTGCAGCAGTAAATTGCATTTAAGTGAGGCAGAGTTGCACAAAGTCATCAACTTCACTCTCTCTTTTGGAGTTATTGAAGTCCAGGACAAAAGATAGAAGTCAGGATGACTGGTGATGGCCCAAAATGCAGGGCATGATCTTTGTGACTTTGATGTTTGACCAAGTCCCAAATGTTCCCCAGTATCTACTTTAGTGGCCTTCATGACTGTGGGAACAAATTGTTTTTACCCATTCTACCTTCACTTACTTACTATTGACATCCCCTTGACTCACCAACAGGGTTTGAGCCTATCAGTTACCTACAACCTGATTTCGTCTGACTGCCAAGAAGGTTTTATGGGAGTATGACTGCTATGCATGTTTCCATAGGTGAGAGTTGAGTGATTGGTTGAACACTAAAGGTGGAGAGCAGCTCTAAAAGGTCCTTCCTAATACACTATGAACCCATCTATGTTTATTATGATTAATATAGAGGGAATAATGAATATATTCAATGTTACAATAGAGAGAGAAGTCTAGAGTCAGATAGACTTGAGTTCAATTCTGGCCTGAGACATTAAACTGTATAATCCTAGTTGAATCACTTAATCCTTCTCTGCCTCAATTTTCTCAACTATAACCTGGAGATAGTAACAGTACCTACCTCCCGGGGTTGAGATAAGCAGAAGTAGCTTATAAGAACAATGCTAAGTGAGATACAACCAGATTAAAATGTAATTGGGAAGTATTTAATAGAATAAATAAAAATACAATAAAACATAGAAAATATGTGGTTTTCTAAGTCAATATGCAGCACAGGGTTTAATATTCCTATATCTATTTGATTTTGACACCACCGGTTATGAAAATTGAATGAGATAATATTTGGAAAGTTTGTCACAGTGCCTGGAACATAGTAGATGCTTAACAAATGTTTCATTCATTTGTTCCTTTCTTTCTTATGTTGCAGCTTCTAGGGAAATCCTGAGAACAAATTTAGAAGACTAGAAGGCATTAGTTACACACACACACACATTCTAGCACTAATCTCAGAGCTTATTTGCCACATGTTCCAGACTTGGTAGGTTTACCAACTTCGTAAAAAGAAGGTCCTAGAGTGTCAAAAAGCATGATCATGGAGAGAATGTGATATCCCAATTTGTTCCTTGTTGACAAGGGAGATGTAAGGGAGATCTTAGTGGAAAGAATCCTAGCCTAGCAATCAAGAGATCTGGGTCTTGGCCCTAGTTTTGCTACTAAATTACCACATGGTCTATACAAGTTACCCTATAAAACAAACAGGAATAATAACTGGTATTAATGGTAAGATGTTTCCAATTCTGATTCAATATAATATCGGTGCATCATAAAAACATTCATATCTTCATCTATTTCAGGTAAATGTAAGATTTGCCCATGTTTATGGTCAGCACCATCTGCAATAAAGCTTTTCCAAGAGGTGAGGTATTGGTATTTCTGTGCTATTCCGGTTTATCTAGTGGTATCAAAACACAAAGGAGGCTGTTTGTCTTATTCTGCTGCCCTCTGTGTCCACCTATGATCCTATGATCACCAAACCTATGAGTAGGGACAGCCTATTAAGCCCCTATGCCTACCAGACTATTTCTTTGATTTGAGAATTAAATGCAATCATTTTGCATTGCACAGACTCAATAGTCCAATCAATGGTATTGTCAGAACCCAATTCACCATCATTTTAGGTTTCCTACCAGTTTCATAGCTACCATGATAGTCTCAGGCATATAAAGTCTTAATTATATATCACTGCCGCTGGCATTGCCCTGTTTTGACATAGCCTGTGGCATGGACAGTGGTTTGAGCCTTGAAAAACTTATTGTTTTTTTATGTCATTTTTAGTTGTGACAGATTTGGGGATGGAGAGCTGGAGAACAGAGTGAGTCTAAGAAATGTAGAACTATATGAGCCCCTATAATGCCAAAGCAGAGTTCTAGTGGGAGAGATTATGGTCTGAAGTGCACAGGGACCTCTGGTTTCCCATCTTGAACCACTGTGTTTTTGCTTCTATTAGAGGAGCTTTTATATTTATGTTTGATTAATTTCCCTGGTACCTGATGTAAGCAATGGATCTGTTTGAAAGATTGTTTAGTCAGCTGGCACCTCTTCTTGTTGCAGTGGACACGGATGGGGATCTTACACATCATGGTCCCTGCTTTGCCATGGAGAAAAGTATTCTTTGATTTGCATTGGTTAGTGATGGTGCCATTGCCATTCTTGATTATGATACTGCAGTATTGTTTCTCCCAATGAGGCACAGATTTCTTGGCACTGGCCACATGTTGCTGCCTTGATGTCTCTGACCCAAACTCTCCAATGGAGGACTGAGCCAACCACAGTCCTAGTAGTCCAAGCAGTGGCAGCAGTAGCAGCAGCAGCAAAAAAGTTCTGTCTTGAGTCATGAGTTTCCACTAATGGGGGAGGGGGGGGTGCAGAGAGGGGAAGGGGAGAAGAAAGAAAGACAGAGACCGACAGAGAGACAGAGATAGAAACAGAGACAGTCAGAGACACAGAGACAGACAAAGAAGGAGAGAGAGAGAGAGGAAAGGAGGGAGAAGGAGGGAGAGAGGGAGGGAGGGAGAAGGAGAAGGAGAGAGGGAGAAGGAGAGAAGAGAGAGAATAGAGAATAAGAGGTTGGGCTCACCTTTGAAGTCCCTGGATGTTCCAGGGATATCTATAGTCTCTTCATAATACCCATTCAATGAAAGGGCCCAACCAGCCCTTTTCTCCAAATGCCATGGTACTCATCACCATCACTCATCACTCATCTTTCTTTTAACTCCCTAAGTCCTCCTTGTAAACTTTCAAACAATTGTCATTGTTGTCTCCTTACTCTGCCTTTGATCAGCAATGTGGAAGTTTAACTTTCAATCCCATTGCTGTAGAGCTCATCTGTGGTTGGAAGCTCAGAAAGACAGGCCTTTCTTTCTCATACCCTTATCTATTCCCTCCCCCCACCCCCTTCCATCAGCTGTAAAGCAACACATTCTTAGGCAGTTTAATATGAGAACATTGATGCTGTTTTAGTACAGATGTTAGGATATTTTGAAGTTACAGGTTTTATATTATTGGAGAATTACAGAAGAATAGAATCCTGTCCTCCTTAAGTGAGGAGTCTTATCAAGTCTCCTTTAGTCTGACTTCTGTCTAAATACCTGAATTAAACTTATTGCTATTTCAGGGGTCTATTTAACCTGACTATCTGGCAAATCAATATGTTATTTTTCGTTCTGCACTGTTTCTATTTTCAGTTTAGATTGAGTTTACCTCTCTTGCTCCCCATCAAAGTTTTATTTCTTTTACCTTCTATTGAAATACTAACCAATTTTTTTTTCTTACCAACTGCCAATGCTGTAAGCATTTCAGTTTTCTTTTGATTTAACAAATCTTGTACCTGAGATATTTATCTCCTGGAAGAAACACAGAGGAATGAATCTCTTATATCTTAAAGTTACCATGACGCCTAATACACAAGAGATAGTTGGATGAGAAGTAAGGAAAGAAGGAAAGGTGAGACACAGAAAGCATCTCTATATCAATTATGATATAGTGGATTTTCCATTATTGAAAACAGGCAACAACAGGTAGGCAATAAGTATTTATCAGGTACTTGCTTTGTGCCTGATACTGTGCTAAGCACTGGTGATCCAAAGGTAAGCAAGCAAAAAGACAGTTCCTGTTTTCAGGGAACTAACATTCTATCGAGGAAAGATGGTATTCAAAAGGATGTGAGAGAGGGGAGGGGAATTAAGGAATAGGAGAATAGGAAAGTATCAAAAGTGGAAGCAAAGCCTGGAGGCAAATAAAGGGTGATTAGCCTGATGATTCACCTTCACCCTCATTCCTCTGTGCCCTCCATATATATATATATCAAATGGCTACTGATAGTCTCATGAATAGGATCATAGGGCTGACTTGGCTATTAACTATATGACTTTGTGTAACTTCTTGGCCTCTCAGACTCTCAGTGTCTTTTTCTGTAAAATGGGGGACTCAAACGAGATGATCACATTCTCTTAAGTTTTAAAATTAGGAGGAGGTTTAGAGGTCATTGAATGAAACTTCCTCATTTTACAATGGCAATATCTGTGGTCTAGAGTGATTAACTGTTTGAGATCATGAGGCTAGTAAGAACTCTGTCTAAAGATTTGAACCTTGGTCTTTCAGATTTTGGTGTAATAATAATGTCCTATCCAGTGCCCCATTTTGTTCTTCATTACCTCTAAAGTCTTCCCACTCTATAATCTTGGTTCATATGAGCCTATGACTTCATTCTTTCAATACTTCCCACTTCTAGCTATGAATCAGTCCTCCACCAGGTGGAATAATTCAGTTTCCTGAAAATTCATTTTAGAGGACATTTTCAAGATCTTCGTTGCAATCAACATTTCTTTGTAGGTATAACTCTGTAGCTGCCTTTTTGATTTATTTGAATAGGAAAGAGGAAAAAACCCCAGCAATTTGGGTGGAAACTATTCTCCTATCCTCTCTATTGCTCTTAGCCTAATCATATTGACTGGTGGAGAAGGAGAGTGGGTTCTCTTCAATTTGAGAGAATGGGACTTTATTTCCCACTACGTTCAGTCCCTAATTCCTTCAGATCAACTCTTGTCTCTCAGAAAATACTTTCTTATGGTTACCCTAAATCTTAACTTTTCAAATTAAGTTTGTTTTCTTTGAATGATTTATGTGGAGAATAAAGATAAATTGACTATTATCCCAGGCAAAACTTGCTTTTAGCAAGAGCTAATTTTATGTAAGAGCAGCTAGGTGCCTTAGTGGATAGAAGGCTAGGTCTGAAATCAGGAAAAATCATCTTTCTGAGTTCAATCTGGTCTCAGACAGTTAGTAGCTGTGTGACTCTGGGCAAGTCACTTAACCCTATTTACTTCAACTTTTCAACTGTAAAATGAGTTGGAGAAGGAATTCACAAACTACTCCAGTATTTCTGCCAAGAAAACCCCAAATGGGATCATGGAAAATCTATCACAGATGAACAACATTTATATACAGCAATTTACTATTTTACTTGATACACAACCTTCTCAGGTAGGTGCTATTATTATTTCCCATTTTACAGATGAGGAAACTAGGATTGAGAGAGCATCAGTGGATTCAAATTCACTATTTTCTGATGCTAAAGTCCAGCACTCTATTGTCAAATAGGCCATGCTTCTTTTAAAATAATAGCTAACATTTAAAAAAACATTTGGCATTTACAAAGCACCTTATCAATATTAACACCTAACCATTAACTCATTTGATCCTCACAACAACCCAGGGACATAGGTGCTGAAGTTGAGAAAGGTTAAATGACTTGCCAGGATCTCAAAGCTAATAAATATCTAAGGTAGGATTTGAACTCAGACTTCCTGACTCTAAGTCGAGAGCTCTATCTATTCTATGCCACTTACAAACTTTCTTTACTTCAGCCTAAATAATTCATATTCTTTTATCCCATTTTATCATCATCATCATCACCAACTTTTTATTCTTCCATTCAGTAAGAAGTTGCCTGGCTATCAGCCTGGTTAGTCTTCGGTAGCTCCAGCATCAACTTTTTATATGGATCCCAGACCTGGTGCAAATGAGGAATGAGTAAGACAACACCTGGGAATCATATATCAAGAGGGAAATGACCCACTGAATTTGAGAAAAATGGGAAAGGTGATTCAAACCTGGAAAAATGAGGAAATTAGAGGAGCATGTCCCCCTCACTAGTGGGACCTATGAGCTCCTCTCAATTATACCTTCACATTCCTTTGTGGCTATGAGAACAGCTGACAAGGCTTGTGATTTAGGACCTTGTGGAATTTGTACCTGGAATAGCAATGCCAAGGCTTCTTAAACTTTTCCCACTTGTCACCCTTTTTTTTGCCCAATACATTTTTGATATCTGGGCATATAAGTATAATATAAATAAATATATATATATATGTATGTATATATATATGTATGTATGTATATGTATATATACATACATACATATATATATATACACATACACACACACACACACACACACAAACATTTCCTAATAATAAATCATAGAGAAATTTATTTTAAACAAATTCTTTGATATACATATAATTTTACCATTTATTTAAGATGAAAGCAAATTTGCCTAGCAATTTAGCTAACTAAAATGAGTTAGCTATGTTTGTTTATTTTTACATACAATTAAATTTCAGGGGAATATTTGATGCCTTTTATTGTTGCCAAATTTTTTTCCTGACCTACACATTCAGTTTCATGACCCCCTATGTGGAATTGTGATCCACAATGTAAGAATCTTTACTTATTCCTTGTGAGTTTTTGTCATTCTTTTGCATTTTTAGAAAGAAGGAAATAAGTAATATTTATTAAGTGCCTACTATGTGCCAGGCAAAATGCTAAGTATTTTACAAATATATCATTTGATCTTCATGATTACCCTGGAGGTAATTGCTATTATTATCCTCATTTTACAGCTGAGGAAACTGAGGCAGGCAGAAGTTAAGTGATTTGCCCAGAGTTACAAAAGTAGTACAATGTCTGAGGTCAAATTCGAACTCTGGTCTATATTCTTTTGGTTGGGATGTTACAATTCTAGGTATTCATAATAAGATCTCAGATTCATATGTTACTTTAGATCATGGACAGCTAGATGGTACAGTGGACAGAGTGCCAGATCTGGAATCAGGAAGATAGCTTCCTGAGTTCAAATCTGACCTCACATATTTGCTAGCTGTGTAACTCTGGGCAAGTCACTTAACCCTATTTACCTCAGTTTCCTCATCTGTAAAATGAGCTGAAAAGAAATGGAAAACCATTCCATTAATCTTTTAAAAAGATGAGGTCACAAAGAGTCAGACAACTGAACAATAATGACTATAAATAATATAATAGGTGGTATTATATAAAGTTTAAATATAAATGTAAATATAATATGTTGTATTATATGATCCTCACAGTTCTGTTGGGATGGGCAATCAAAATGTTATTATCCTCATTTCATAGAGGAGAAAACTGAGCTTCTTGGAAGTTAAATATCTTATCTAAGTTCATAGATTCAGGAAACCTAATTCTCTTTTTACTACGCTATATCATAGTGTAATATGATATTACTCACAATGAAGAAAAATTAGTTCTAATCAAAGCTGATCAAGAATTGGAAAGGTGAAAGTAAAAGTAAGAAGGAGAGAATAGTTAGTACAAGAGTTTGATTAGGTTAAATGACTATTAAAATAATAATTTAAAGGAAAACAGCTTTGAAAGTCAACAGATCTGAGCTCAATCCAGTGACCAATCCTGGCTTAAGAAGACTTAATGAAACATGCTATTAACCTCTTTACTAAAAGGTTATGTTCTAGAATTGAAGAATGAGACATATAAGTTTAGACAAAACAGATTTGTTTTGCTTGACTGTTCTCATTTATAATGGTGATGTATGCAGTCCTTAGGAATGATATAATAATTACCCCCAGACTACCTGGCCTTGGGAATGTTGTACAGTACATACCCTACACTATCTTGACTTAGGAATGATGTATTTCTTCCCTTACGCTATCTTGCCTTAGTTTACAGCCAGGATGCTGAGTCTAAAAGGCTGTTACATAACTGTCTGCTGGCCTGTAATAATGGGATACTTTGAGCTAATTAGCTAGCACCAGTAATGCCCTAATCAAACTCTTCAATCAAACTAATCATAGTTTTGTACTGAATGCCTGCCACTTGACCTAGTGAGGTTTCAGGCCTAAAAATACACTTCCAGAAGATTTCCTGCATGGAGCTCTGCCCAACATATTATGAATAGAGTCCCTGTACACAAAGTAAGAATCAGATCATTTCTCAATTCCATTTCTAAACCATAAAATTAGCATATCACTGACATGAAGCAGCTGATTTCTCTCAATTTTTTCCTGTAAAAATATCTGTTTTCCACGTGCTTAATTTACTATCTTCCTCTTTGGAATTTATCCCTTTTGGAACTGGTATTATAATAAGCTTTGCCTCTTGATTTGGATATAAATCTAAGCCTGCAAATACTTTTGAGATACTTCATGACACCAATCTGGAAGCCCAAAATTTTTGGGCCCTTTGATCTCAACATATTTAGTCTCATCCCAATAATGGGATTGGTAGAAAAAAGGGGGAGGTGGGTGGTATAAACACAATAGTAATGACAAAGATACGAAAAACAAAAGAAAGGTCACCAATTAAACATTTCAAATTTATGCAGAAGAAAATAAAAAATTTTGAAAGTATACATAAACAGGATTGATAATTATTAAATTCCTAATTTAAAAAGCATTTTAAAAAACTTGAACAGAAAGAATTTTATAGAGAAGTTGGAGGCAGGAATAGAGTTGTAGTGCCTGTAATCTTAAGGGAATCTTGGGGTACCCTCTATGACTTCAAATGGACATTAGGAACTAGGAAACTAAAGTTTTGTTCCTCCTTTGGAAGTCATAGAATTTTAGACAAAGCCTAGGCTTTTTATGGAAATAGAATAAAGTTTAAAGGTGAATAGAGATTTCTTCAGAGATTCATAAAGAGAAGATACTCAGGACTAAGATAAACTTGTCTCTGATATGGGAATACTGGTCTGACTTCAAGAAATTATGGAAAACATTTCACAAGTTGGACAAAGTTGAACTCTAATGGGGGGTGATTCTTTCAGGAGGGGACTGATAGATTCTTTCAATAACTATTTTACTCTATGGTTCTAGGATATGAGGGCAGTTTTCTTTGATAATTTTTTGAAAGATATTGACCAAGCTCTTTTTTTCATCATGGTTTTCCGATAGTCCAATACTTCTTAGATTATCTATCCTGGATCTATTTTCTAGGTCAATTGTTTTTCCAATGAGGTATTTTACATTTTCTTCTATTTTTTCTTTTTCTTCTTTCTTGGTTTTGTTTGACTGATTTTTGATGTGTCATTAATTCATTCACTTCAATTTGTTCAATTCTAATTTTTAGTGAATTATTTTCTTCAATTAGCTCTTTTTACCTCCTTTTGCATTTGACCAATTGAACTTTTAAATTAATTGTTTTGTTCATTGGATTTTTTTCTATTTCACTAATTCTATTTTTCAGTTGTTTTCTTTATCCATTTCACTGATTCTATTTTTATTTTTCCATTTTCCATTTCATCAAATCTATTTGGTTTTCTTCACTATATTTTATCCCATTTCACCAATTTTATTTTTTAAGGAGTTGTTTTCTTCAGACAATTTCTGGGTTTCTTTTTCCAAAGCTCTCATTTTCTTTCCCCATTTTTCTTCTCTCTTTTAGGATCTTTTTTTTTTCTGAAGCAATTGGGGTTGAGTGACTTCCCCAGAGTCACACAGCTAGAAGTATTAAGTGTCTGAGGCCAGATTTGAACTCAGGTCCTCTTGACTTCAAGGCTAGTGCTCTATCCACTGCACTACCTAGCAGCCCCTTAAAATTTTTGAATTCTTCCAACAGAACCTTTTGAGTTAGAGAACAACTCATATCCCTCTTTGAGGCTATATCTGGGGGTGTTTTGCATTTAGTGTTCTTAGGGTTTGAGGTCTGTATAATAGATATTTATGATCAGAACACTTTTTGCTTTTTTGCTTATTTTTAAAGGTTGAGGTCTGCTCCTAGGGCTAGGAGAAGATGGAGCTTCCTACTACAGGAGTTTTATGCTACCCTAGGGCTAGTGGTGCTGCCAGCTTCCTCCCTAGCTGGGTGGGCATGGCCAAGTCCTGATTGTTATGCTGGGTTCAGGGGCTCACTATTTGTCTTCTGTAGTTGCATCAGCTAATCTGCTGCTCCACTGGCTTCTGAACCAGAACAGAGTAGTCAATGCTGATGTATCTTGACTAAGAATCTCCCATTAGATTCTCTTTGAGAGACCTCTCTGCCCTGAGCTTCTCTGAACTTTTGAACTGGGTTGCATTCCCCTCTTTTCCTCCCTCCCCCTCCCCTGCCCAATTGAGACAGACCTTTTCTGAAGTCCTTCCAAGAAATCATCTGCTGGAAATTTGTCATACTCCAAATATTTGTAGGTTTTGTCACTCCAAAATATGTTCAAAGGCTTGATCTGATGTTGATTCTGAGAAAAGCCAGGAAAAACTCAGGCAAAGACCTATCTACTCTCCATCATCTTGGTTCTGCCCCCAAAGTTGAACTTTATGTACACACAAAGTACATACTGTGTTTGAATTCTTATGCATCCTCTCACCTGTGGCAACAGTGCCTTTTGCAAGATGTATGGCTCAACAATGAATAATAGCTTTATTAGATTATAAACTTCTCAAGGGCTACACCCTTTTCCTGTTTAACTTTATCATTCTCAGAAACTATAATAGTTCATTGTATGTTAATTTTTATGGATCAGAACAGTGATTTCCTTAATATAGAGAATGTACTTGTGGTGATAAAAAAATTTTACGAGACATAATTTCTGGGTTAGTAGTCATTTTATTAATAAAAGAGGTCAATGGCACTCTCCAATGCCAAAGACCCCTCATGGCAGTGGACTTACAGTTTATATGTCTTTGGAAGAGTGGGTATTCCTGAGGGTTGTGACCATCGCTGGTTAACAATTAATGAGAGAATGACTATTACAACTATTAATGGACTATTACAATTATTAATTAGCCTCTCAAAGGAGAGGTTAAGAGAATAACATCATGTAACATCATGTCACTTTTGGACAAAAAGATTATTTCTATACCCAGACCACTTCTACTTTTGAGAATCTAATAAAAGAATTTATCCCTATCCAAACCTGAATAGAACACAATGACCATACCCACCTTAGATTAAATCCCTTGTAAGGTTGGGTGGCACCTGAGCAAAACTGAGGAAAGTTAATTCAATCCTATTACCAGTAATATATGTCAAGATTGAACTTTGAAATGAGGACTATACAAATGAGAATTCTAGATCTCCTCCAAATCATTAGTTATTAATAATCATTTCTTTCACACTTTGCTGAAGCATATCAGAACTTGATCTGATACTTAGAGTCTTAGAGAATTGCCTATGGCACAAAGAGGGCAAATGAGTGACCAAAGATCCCATAATAAGTAAGTGTCAGAGAAAGCAGTTGAATCCAAGGTTTTTCTATCACTATAGGATACTATGATAGAAACTTTGCACATGATAGAAGTTTAATATCTGTTTTCTGAGGAAATGCAATTCTACTGAAAAGAAAATACATGATCAAGGTCTTAGTAAAAATACTTTTGTGGTAGCTGCAATAGTTGGAGAAGAAAAAGAGATGAAACTGAATTTTGTCACAGCCTCATTTCAGGTAAAGGCAGAGTCTATGATATTTGTTCTGAGGAATTGCTTTCAAATGTCCTAAACACTCAGGGAGAGGGCAAAGGTTTCAAGAAAGAGTAATAATGGTGTTATAGGAGCAATTGTCTAACTGTTGCCTCCATGCAGGTTGGGCTAGTTTCTTTTCCTTAAAAAGTATTGTGACCATCCTTGAAACTTGATTGGCTCAGAGGACTATGAGCTCAGACAGTACATATAACTTTCAGGTCACCTGGACAGTGACTTGGAAAAAAACAACTATGGGAGCTTCAGCTGATAGAAAAGGAGGGACAACTCAGAGCCAGGGGAATATCATTCAGGGGAATCAACTCAAGGTGTCCTTACTACATATCCTTATAGAATGAATATTTTTCCCCTGCTACAACTAAACAAATCTCTTTTTGTTAGCTGTTGAACATTTCAGAAATGCCCCTACTTTGCTACAAAATCAAAACTAAACTACCAAGAGCCTGGCTAGAGTCAAGCCAATCCAGAACAGATGGGAAAAAGTTTTATCTCTTTATCTGTTTGGCTTTCATTTGTCCATTATCATTGGACTGATTCTTTGCATGTTGTTTGAAATACATAATTTTCTGACTCACTGTATATAAAAAACTTTTATTGGCTAGTCATTGGACATTTCTTTAAGCCTCACTTTGCAAAGCTGCAAATTATGAAATATAAAATATCAATATGGATTTATTTATAATAATTAACTGAGGACAGGTTCTGATATAATTGTCTAAAATGAGGTTTAATATCTATTTTCAGAGGAAATGCAATTCTACTGAAGAGAAAATACATGACCAAGGTCTTAGGAAAAAATAAACTTTTTTATATTTATGTAGCTAAATGGCACAAGGATTGAGTACTGGATCCAGAGTGAGTAGGATTGAGTTCAAATATGAATTCAAATATTTACTAGCCATGTGACACTGGGAAAGTTATTTGATTTCTGTCTGCCCCATTTTCCTCATCTGTAAAATGAAAATGATAATAATACCTACCTCGCTATGTTATTGTGAGGACAAAATGAAATAATATTTACAAAGTATTTTGCAAATCTTTAGCAACTATATAAATCCAAACTCTTATTATGAACTATTATAATTAATTCTTATGATGATCTTATGAATCCCATAGATCTATTCTTGAAATAAATTTTTATATGCAAAAAACATACATAGGATTACAAAAGAAACCAATTATATCAAAATACTTATCAACATATGTATTTAAAATAAGTTTAGAGATTTTAAGTTAAGAATCCCAAATCTGAAGGAATATGAGGAAAGCTCATATATTAGGATATAATACCGTTCCACACAAAACAATACTAGACAAATCCTTCAATAGGACTTTTAGATCATCTAGTTTGGTAGGTTTGTTGGGAACAAGTCAGCCAGTCAGTAATTTTTCGTTGATTACTTCCAGTGTCTAGAGCTCTGTACTAGAGGAAGGCTATTTTATTGATATTAAGATTAGTAATGCCTTCAAGGAGCTTCTACACTAATAGAAGAGGTAGAGAGTAAACAGCTGTTCTCACAAGAAGAGGATGACTTCACTGAGATTTGAAACATGCAACAAAGTGATCTTGCATTATTCATCAGTGACTGGGACATCATAGAGTCTTGAGAAGTAATTTGAATTGAAGCAGAAATAAGGAAAACACATGATGGCATTAATCCTGCTGAGGAGTCACCACTTGAAGCTCCATACAATGGAATGAATTTGTCATAGAAGAGACAGGTGCCAAGATAACTCATAAGTTAACATGCTTTATAAACAAAGCAGAAGCAAGCGTGATTCCTGGATACGCATTGGGGTAAGACGCAAATTAGAATAGACGAGTTATTCAAGTTTCAACTTGTGCAATCACCAACAAAAGCCTGATTCATTGAGTTACCAGGTTGGAGAAGAAAGAGAAAAAGAAGATGGAGAATAAAGAGAAGGAAGATGGGAGCAGCTTCTTTCCCAATAAAACTATCTACATCTTTGACTTGTGAATAGGATAAAGATGCTTTCTTAAAAAGAGATTTTATTCAGTATCATGAATGAAATTAAATGTTGAAACAGCAACTAGGGGTTTAGAGTTTGAGATCATGAGATTAAATATGGAAACAAATAAGAAGACTATTAAGGGATGTATGAGAAAGGAGATGGATAGAGTTTCTGATTTTGTTGGGTATCTGAGGCCACATTTGAACTCAGGTCTTCCTTATGCCAGAGCAGGTGCTTTATCCACTGTGCCATCTAGTTGCTCCAGGGATAATGTTTCTTAGTCCCTCTATATAACTACAACATGATTAGCTGCTTCTAAGGAAAAAGTTCAAAGGATGTTTGAATTTGGAGATGGAGCCTCTTATAAAACATTTAGTTAAATGATGTTTTACTATAACTGAAGAGACTACCCCCAGGGAGGCTAAAGTCATATAATGAATGAATAGAGGAATAAGAAGTTGAAACCAGGAATTTGGGCTATAAATGAAATGTGATTTCCACTGTTATACTCCCTACAGGCAACAAAAACAGAATTTATTTTCAAGGAATTCAAGTCCTGGAATAAAGGGAGTGAAGGTAGCTGAGTTTGTATATGTAATATTAAAAAGGATAAGAAATGGTCTGGTCTTCAGGATAATTCTCAATACTGCTGGGATGTGTCTTATTTTGGGAGAAAATCAAATCAGTAGCATTAAGCTATAATTCTATTCATTTGGCCATGACATCTGTTTCATCTTGTTCTATATAGGTACATTTCCCTAGTCTTGGCTTACAGATGTCTCCTTCAAGTTTCTAAATGTCACTTAATCCTTTTTCCTTTCTGGGATTACCCAAACTCCAGGAACCCTGCACAGAGCATAAATACAAAGGTTTAAGTCACCTCACCCTTCCTCCAACTATTGACCCAAACCTCTTATTTAATTTAAATTGCTGTGATAAATTAATTTAATTTTTTGTGAAACACTAAAGAGGCAATATATTGAAGGTTGGGATTGAATGTAGAAATGCATTACATTAAAAAAAAGAAAACTTTAACAGTTTGATAGCTTACAAAGAGTTTAAAGATTCATCCTGGTTTTTAATACCAAGCAGAAAACATTCATTTATTTTGATATTTCATGCTTAACTTCCTTCTGCCAATCTTGTTCTTGGAATCTATCAATCCAGTTCTGGTTCAAATATCATACTTTTGCTCAAATGGAGATATTGTTCTCTGCTCTGCATTAGGTAATTATCTAGTGAATTATGGCTACATAAATCTGTTCCATGTAAAATATTTTAACATCATCATTTTTCTGGGATACGTTACAGTAATCCCTTTGGTAACGCCTTGGAACATATTTCCTTCCCCCTTTCCTTAAATTCTTTTAAAATTTTATTGCCATTTGATTTGCATAAGTTAGGCAAAAATAGTGCTTATCTTCAAGAATCTTACATTCTGGTGGAGAGACAATATGAAAATAATTATGTACACGGGAGAAACAAACAGGGAGATGATTTGGGCATGTCCTCAACCCTTATCAATAAGCCTTCATACTATGAACCCTGTAAGCACCTTACTCTATGGTATTATTCTACCCCAGTTCTGACTCTTCTCTTGAGACAAATTCTTTTTTGACAATTCCATCTTAGACAATCACCAAAATTTTTTGGCTCAACCTGCACTAGGTCCTTTTTAGTCTAAACCAGCACATCTTAGCTTTCTAAAGTAGCCAATAATGGAATTGTTAGACAAAGAATATGATCATTGTTACCTTTTATTAAGTAGTGTGGGACTATTTTTGCAAAGAGTACTATCTATTCAAAGATTCTTATAGCATCATTTATCATTTCAAACAATTGAGGAATAATTGAATAAAATGTGGAATAATTAATGGAGTGGAATTACACAGCAAATTAAGATGCACATCAATTAAGAATATGAAGAAATATAGAAATACCTTTATAAATTAATGAAAATAAGAAAAAGAACTAAAATAATAATGGACAATTATATTTCACTTTATTTTTGATCTTTATAATTCTGTGAAACAAGTGCTATTAGGAACAACTAATAGGGTCCTTACCAGGTAAGGAAACTGAGACTCACAGAGACTGAGCAGTTCAGAGAAGGCGGCTAAAAATGTAGGATTTTTATTTATATTATTAACATTATTAATTTTGTAGTATTTGAACCCAGATCTCTTTCCAGAGGTTTAGGTCCAAGACTGGGGAATCATAACAGGAAAGCATATTCTGACATTTGAATAATTCCCAACCTTCCCAGTTGGAAAGATGATGACTTAAAAAGTGATCAGATCCAGAAATGGGTGAAAAAAAATAACTTGGAGGATTCCATCCATCTATTTTTAAATAGAGTTAGATGTTTTTATCTAAAAATTGGTTTGTCAAGTATGGAGGTATCCATTCATAATTCTTGCCCCAGAAAAACCAACAGTTCCATGGGGAACAATCATGGTCATTGAACTTTCATGGATTTCTATCATTCTTCTTTCTATCTTGTAGAAAAAGAAATTATATGCTACTATTGGAGCCCATACCCTGAATCTTGCCTATGTGCTGTTTATTTTGTTTTGGGGTTTGGGAGAAGCAATTGGAGTTAAGGGATTTACCTAGGGTCACACAATTAGTATCTGAAGCCAAATTTGAATGTGCTCCTGATTTCAGGGCTGGTGCTCTATCTACTTGCTGCCTAGCTGCCCCCAGCAAATAATAACTTATTAGGAAAAAAGTTGGTTTTTCATTGAAGATGAGGTTTCCATTTTCCTAGAGTACCTAGCTCTGGAGATGCAGCTCCATATAGAATTTTCTGAGAAACCCCTGCCACTAACTATACCCCAGTCTTGACTCTCTCTTGTTTTGTAAGCCTTGGCAAAAACATTTCCACATTCTTTTTCCCCTTTACTCCCAATGAAGAAGGGATATCATAGGGAAACAAATGTCAGGATGTTTCTATAATTTTCCTCCCTCTCTGTCCACATTTGAACTCTATTTTCTTCTTATCCTAAAAGATGAAAATAACAACAGGTCTGCAACAGGTAGCAGAGTGGAAGTATGTGGGTTCCAATTGTCCATTCCAAAATGAATTTGTTGGTACAGAAAGTAAATTCTTCTTCTATAAATACGTACAAACACAGACAATGGATTTAATCTTTAAAAAGAAATTTGGAGGCAAAACAATTAAAATCAAACTTCATTTTAATGTCTAATTCACATATGATGGCCATTAAAGGAGCTGCCTCCTTCTTTTTAAAGAAAATAAATGAGAATAAATGGATAAAGGAAGAATTCTGATGGAAACTTATAGGAGTGGCTGAAAATTGAGGATATTGTATTGCTGAAATTAATTTAAAGGTAAATAGTGCAAAGCAAGTTGAGTTGGTTTAATGTTTATTTTATAATGAATAATTTAAAAATTAATTATAAAAATTGGACATTTTTCCTTGTTCTCATCTAATTTTCTCGCTTCAGGAGGATCAATTGGCCTTATTTGTGTCATATCCAGAGGAAGAATTCTAAGGCCACACTTTTATTTGTTTTGTTTCATCATAATAGCAAACAACAATACCTGAACCTATTTTATAATTAAAACAATCTCAGGAATTGGGCAAAGTCATTTTCACCACAGTTTCTGATGTGTCTTTTGATCCAGGATTTCTTTATTAAAAAGAAGAATTATTTAGTACTATCCTGGGTAGAAAACCTAAAAAAAAAATCTTTTGATCCAGATCTTTCATTTCATCTGTGTAGGAGACTATGCATGGTTACATCATTGTTTCAATTGTAAAAGGAGATACCAAGCAGGGAAATGATGAACTGCTGACATTTGGGGAGATCATTTAGAGTCTCTGGTCATATGGTATCTACTTTATGGCCAGCTCAGACCTATTCTTTTGCTCTCTTATCCTATCCCCACCTCACCCAGCACATATATACACCTTTGGTTTGCATTGCTAGATTTTATTCAGTGATGAAGAAAAACATCCAGCTCAAACATGAAGTCCAGTTTCTTTTTTTTTTTAATTTAATGTTTTATTTTCTCCCAATTACATATAAAAACATTTTTTAACATTTGTTTCTAAAATAATCTATTCACTCTCTTTTGAAATCCTCACTATCTTTTCCTGTCCTACTTCCCACTTACTGAGAAGGCTAGTAATTTTATATGTTAAATATGTATGTGCAGTCATGGAAAAAATATTTTCGTGTTAGTCATGTTGTGATGAAAGACATAGACCAAAAAGAAAGAAAGAACAAAGAAAACAACAGTATGCTTTAATTTGCATTTTAGACTCCAACAATTCTTTCTCTGGAGATGGATTGCATTTTTTCATCACAACTCTTTTAAAACTGTCTTGGATCATTGTATTGCTAAGAATAGCTGAATCATTCACAGTTGTCATCATACAATATTGCTGTTACTTTATATACAATGTTCTCCTGGATTTGCTCATTTCACTTTGCATCAAAGGTTTTCCAGGTTTTTCTGAGAGCATCCTGCTTATAATTTCTCATAGCACAACAATATTTCATCAAAATCATATACAACAAGTTGTTTATCCATTCCCCAATTGATGAATATCCCTTCAATTTCCAATTTTTTTTGCCATCTCTATAAGAGCTGTTATATTTTTGTCCACATAGGTCTTTTTTCTTTTTCTTTATCTCTTTGGGATATAGATCTAGTAATGGGATTACTTGTTAAAGGTAATCTTTATATTATATTATATTTATATTTATGTTATATATTATATATATATTTATATTATATTATATTATGAACCTTTTTTTATAATAAACCTTTAGGTAGTTCCAAATTATTTTATAGAATAGTTGAGTCAGTACACTGCTTCATCAACAATGTATTTGTTTCCCAATTTTCTTACATCTTCTCCAACATTTGTCATTTTCCCTTTTCTGTCATATTAAACAATCTTCTAGGTGTGGGGTGGTATCTTGGAATTATTTTAATTTTCATTTTTCTAATCAATAGTGATTTAGAGAATTTTTATATAATTATAGCTTTGATTACTTTGAAAATGCCCATTCATATCCTGTGACCAGTTATCAATTGAGAAAAGGCTCTTATTACTATGAATTTGACTCAGTTCTCTATCTATTTGAGAAATGAGGTCTTAGGGAAACTTGCTGCAATTTTTTTCACAGTTATAATTATTTCTTTCCATCTTCTCTTTTTATCTTTCTCTCTCTTCTTTTATTCTGTCTGTTCTCAAAAGTATTTTGCTTCTGACTTTTCCTCCCCTAATTTTCTCTTATTTCTATAACCCTAGGAGCCTTCTCTTATCCCCTTTCCTTCCGGTTTTCTGTACCCAATTGATTGTGTATGTTATTCCCTCATTGAGCCAATTGCTTTGAGATTAAGGTTCACTTGCTCACCTCTACATCCCCTATTTTTCTCTCCCTTGTAAAAGCTCTTTTGCACCTCTTTTATATCTGATAATTTACACCATTCTACCACTTCCTTTCGCCTTCTCCCAGTGCACCTCTTTTTCTCACCCCTTAATTTTATATTTTAGATAATTATTCCATCATATTTAGTTCATATTTGTGCTCTCTGTCCAACTATCATATTCTTTCTACTGAATTAATAATGAGAAAATTTTAAGAAGTTACAAATATTATCTTCCCATGTAGGAATGTAAACAGTCTAACTTTATTGAATATTTTTGATTTTTCTTTCATGTTTATCTTTTTATGCTAAAGTCTTATGCTTGAAAATCAAATTTTCTATTCAACTCTAGTCTTTTCATCAGAAATGCTTGAAAGTCCTCAATTTCATTGAATACTTATACCCTGTTCCCCCTGACCCTGAAGAATTATATTAGTTTTGCTGGGCAAGTGATTCTTGGTTATAATCCTAACTATTTTGCCTTCAGGAATATCACATTTCAAGACCTTCAATCCTTTAATGTAGAAGCTACAAAATTTTGTGCTATTCTGACCATGGATTTTTTTTTCTTTTTGGCTGCTTGCTGCTTGCAATATTTTTTCATTGCCCCATGAGTAGAATTTAGCTTCCTGAAAGTTTTTATTTAGGGATCTCTTTCAGAAGGTGATTAGTGAATTCTTTCATTTTCTATTTTGCCCTCTAGTTCTAGGAGATCAAAATAGCTTCCAGATAGTTCAATAATTCTTAAATTATCTCTTCTTGATCTATTTTGCTGGCCAGTTGTTTTTCCAATATTTCACATTTTTCTATTTTGTAGCTCTTTTGATTTTTTTTTATTGTTTCTAGATGTCTCATAAAGTCATTAGCTTCTACTTGCCCAATTCTAATTTTTAAGGAATTATTTTCTTCAAGAGCTTTTGTAACTCTTTTTCCATTTGGCCAATTCTGCTTTTTAAAGAGTTCTCTTCAATGAATTTTTCTATATCCTTTTCCATTTTGACCAATTGTGCTTTTTCAAGGATTTTTGTGCCTCTTTTACCATTTTTGTTCAGTATTGTATGTGTGCCTTTTTTTTTTAACCAAGCTTTTGACACTCTTTTCATGATTTTCTTGCATCATGCTTCTCATTTTTTCCTCTACATCTCTTAACTTGCTTTTAAAAAATCCTTTTTGAGTTTTTCATGACCTGCAACCAATTCATATTTTTCCTTGAGATTTTGACTTTGTTGTCTTCTGAGTTTGTGTTTTGATCTTCCTGTTCCCCATAGTAAATTTCTATAGTTAGGATCTTTTCCTGTTGTTTGCTCATTTTTTCCAGCCTATTTCTTGACTTTTAACTCTATGCTAAAGAGAGACTTTGCTTCCAGAGTAGAAGGAGAATTGTCCCAAGTTTAACTTTTTTTGCAGCTATTTTCAGAGATAATTCTAAGAACCTGAAAGTTTTTGGTTCTAAGGATGGATGTGATTTAAGGAGAGGTGTGTTTACTACTCTCCTGGCCTATGCTCTGGTCCATAAGTGACCCCCAGAACTTTTTCCCACCCCAGAACTGTGACCTGGATCCCAACTCTTTTGCGGCCACAAATTCTGATATTCTAGTGGACCTCCTCACCCTGGGACTATGACCCAGCTTCAAGCATGGAAAATGCAACAAAGTTCTGTTCCTGCTGCCAGCAAAGGGATTCCTGTAATCTCCTTTTGACCAATGTTCTGCTCCCTCTTTACAAACCAGGATGAATAATCTGGAAACTACCAGTGATGCTACTAATTCAGTCAACTCAGAGCTTGCTCCAGGTTTGCTGGAGTTTGACTTACACTGGTGCTCCACTCCCACCTAGTGCAACAAATCTTTCTTGCTCAGTGTTTATTATACTGAACCAGAAAATTATTTCACCCCTTAATTTATTTTGAGGCATGTATTTTAAAAGTTGTTTGTAGGGGTTGGTGGAAAGCTAAGGTAATTCCCTGCTTCTTCTCTACGATCTTGTCTCCATTCCCCATCCTCACACCCATCAACCCCACGAAGGCCAGTTTCAAGAACAACTTTCTCCCCGCTTAAATTTTTTCCTCACAGGACAACCTAAACAGAGATTGTTTTAAGCTCAAAACTCAGCTCTTAAGTCAAACTAGAAACTCCTTGCAAGAAGGTAGAGAAAGATAAGGGCAGAAGGCTGAAGAGCAAGATTTAATAATAATAGAAGCTTAGAGGTGGTTTTCTCTTATAGTGCTTGGCATACAAGCAGATTCATTCCTTGGTTGGTCACAGATGGCAGTTGTTATAAAGTGCTGATCTGTTGGTGAAAATGCATCTGAAGCCTGAGATGCACATTCATGATGAATGGTTCATAGACTTTCTTTTGTGCTAGTTCTGGAGAAAAGATAACTACCTGCTCACTTACATCCCCCCATCCTCATCTCTGCAGGTGGATGAAAGTGTTGAAATCCTTGCAAGGTTAGTCAAGACTTTCTTGGTTTCATTATCTATTCATAATATTTATCATCTAGTTCTTTTTGGTTTAGTAGGTTCATCATCTAGTTCTTTTTGGCTTAGTAGGTTCAAGAAGTAAATGTGTAGTCACTCTCTGTCAGAGATGGAGAGAGCGGTCATAAGGTCAAGAAAAAGAATAGCAGAAGTAGCAAAGGGTACATCTCTTTCAGGAACAATATCACTTCCGCAAACAGAACTTCCTCTCAAAACTGAAAAGAGGAAGAACATACCAAGAATAATAGAAGACACCCTTCTTAATTTAGGTGGACTCTAAGCTCCTATATTTACCAAAATCCAATATAAAAATCATAGAGTTGTTGTTGCTGACAGAAAAAACTTAGTAAAGATTGGAATATGGACCAGGAGAATGAAGGGCAATGGGTTTGCCTCCATACTTTTGTCCTCTCAACTTCATTCTTATGTCAATCAAAGAGGATCTTGGAAACATATGGAGCCTTGTTGTTGCTGTTGTTTATCCTTCATTATCAGATTGAATGAATCCTATTACCACAACCTCTACATAATTGTCCAAAAAAGGAAAATGAGAAACTTGGAGATATGAAAAGATAGGTACATTAATGTATTGCTGGTAGAATTGTGAACTAGTCCAAACATTTTGGAGAACAACTTAGACCAAAGAACTCTAAAACTGTGCTTACACTTTGACTCGGCATTACCATTACTAGATCTATAGCTCCAAGAAATCAAAGGAAAAGGGCCTATATCTTTAAAAACATGTTTTGTCATGGTAAACAATTAGAAACTGAGGGGATGTCTGGGGATTAGAGAATGGCTGCACAAGTTATAGTACGTGAATGTGATGAAATACTATAATGCTATAAGACTAATGAAAGGAATGGTTTTGGAAGAACCTGAACTGATATCTAATGAGTGAGAAGAACTAGGAGAACACTATATACTATTATAACAGCAGTGTGTAAAATAATTAACTGTGAAAGATTTAAAACTATGATCCATAATGTTCTACATAACTCAAAAGATTCATGATGTGAAATGCTATCAATCTATATAGAGAGAACTAATAGACTAGTACAGAAGGAACCATATTTTGTCCTTTTTTTTTTATTTTTTGAAAACATGACTAATTCAGAAATTCATAGACACAATAGATATCATATTTCTTGTCTTCTCAATAGTCAGGGAAAGAGGCTGAAGGGAGGAAGAAAATTTGGCACTGAATGATTTTTTTTAAGTCAGAGGACTTTTAAAATATTTGATTCTAGAGGTAATAGAGAGTCTTTAGAATTTAATGGGTGGAAGGATGAGAGTGGTGTGGCATAATTGTCTCATAGACCTGCACTTTAAGAAGATCATTTTGGCAGCAAAGTTGAAAATGGACTGGATTAAAGATACATTTGAGGCAGAGAGAACAATTGCCTATTGCAACAGTCCAGGGAGGTAATAAGAGGCTATATCAGGGAAGCAGCTGAGTGAATGGAAAGAAAGGTTGTGAAAGAAGAAATGACAAAACATTGAGAAATTATATACACCTAGTTATAAATACATATAAAGATACATATTCAGATAGAAACTTCCAAACCAGCCTCTAAAGCCACCATCCAAGGAAGCAAGTACCAAGGGACCCATTATCTCTGCCATCAACACTAATTGCTGACTAATTGTCAGTAACTGGCAGCTTCACTAAACAAGCAAAGTGTCTTCAGGGAGATTTAGGAAGTAATATGTACTAGGTAGATTCTAGTACAAAAGTTCTACATTAATTCCCAACTTCCCTAAGACTTGGGTAGAGATAGCCCTGTACCCTGGGCTTTTTGAAGATTAATGTCTCCCTAATCCATGTCACTTTTTTTTTTTTGGCAACAATATGTGTCTAAAATAAAGACTATAATTATCCTTTCCACTTTGAAACTTTTCCCATCATGTTTTTATTATATCACAGATTAGCATAAACAATTAAATGGGAAATTTGGGGGGAGTTTTGTGGAAGTCACAGATGACATACAAAGGTCAGCAGATGACACTTCAAAAGTTTAGAAACTCAGAAATGCACAAAATATATGTATAGTTTTGTATAATATCAATATATTTTATCTTTTAATGTCATAATGATTCAGACTTCTTTTCTGATACAAAAAGAGGGACCAAAATTTTATATGGGTTTTCCAGACCACAGACTCCTAACTGTTATGGGCTAGAACTCTGAACTTGAAACAAGGTTTCTAACAAGGTGCTAAGTCAGTGGAATTGATAAATACAATGGTTGCCTAGTTTAGCATGGTGCTTAATAGTTCTTTAAGTTCAGTATGATTGATTTAATCTTACAACAAATAATGGTTTCTTAGGGATATAATGATTGGTTTATACACAGTGTAGAGCATATAAGCTGGGATTCAGAGCCAGAGAAGACAAAAGGACTGGAGGCTGGAGCACAAGCCCTTAGACTCAGACAGATTCATTTCCATCTTCATCAACACCATGGTGGCTGGCCTAGCCTTCTGCACTTGCCCCACTGAGATCAAGGCTTGTCTGAAAGGCTCTCCAGAAAGCTGGCCTGGGCCTCAGGCAAGGAAACTAGATTCTGAAGGAGAGAATAAAGGATTTGGACTTTAAAACTTGGCCATTCTTATGGTGATTAACCTGCTGAAAAGAAGGCTGCCCCAGAGACCTTCAGAAAACCAAATAAGAACACTGCATTTTGGCGTCCAAACGTGGGACTACGAACCTACATCTGTGATACAGAAATTAAGATAAGTACAAAAATAGACAAGAAGGAAACTTTGTAAAGGGCTAAACTAGTATTTCAGCTGAAATGGGACAAATGTTTAGAAAACAGCCTTCTTTTCCATTTCAAGGAAAATGTGTTGAAAGCATGGTTAAACTTATAAAAAAACCCAAAGTTTGATTGTAACTTGGGAGCAGATCATTGAACTTTTATAAATATTACAATACATAACTCTCAAAGAAAAAAGAATTAGATCCAGACAAGCTAGAAAATTAGTAGGAGAGCAACTAAGGGAATATTACAATGATAATGGTACCAATTCAATTCCTAAAGAAATTGAAGAAATTTTATAGATACAACTTAATACAACTGGTTTTAAGGAATTATATAAGTATTAGAATAAAGAAAAAGAAGAAAGAACAGGAGGGGGAGGATACTGACATACTAGGTGAAAAGCATGAAGAACTAGACAGAAAAGAGTTAAGTACAATTCTGATGAAATTAAGGAGTGTGGTGCTTCACAGCAGGAGCCATTAGGGCATTCCCCATTACCCCCCTTCATGGGTGGAGGGAGAAGAAGGAGGGGGAGGGGCAGTAACACAATCATTACCACCTATGAAGCAGTTTATGACAAGATTATAAAAAGCACTAGTAAAAGCAAAAAAAAGAAGGATAGGATATATCTGATTTAATGGAAGCATACCTTGTGATTGAAGAACTTGATTCTTCAGGTCAAGCCAGAAGATATACTTCTTTTGATCTGGAAATTATTAAAGATTTAAAAAAGGGTTCCACTCTTTATGGGGCTACATCATGTTATGTTAAAATGGTGTTAGAGAATTTGGCTTATGAAATTTTAACCCCTAGTGATTGGAAATCTATAGCAAGGACATGTTTAGAACCTGGACAAAACTTGTTGTGGCTTTCAGAATATAGTGAACTACATAGGATACAAGCCCAACAAAATAGGCAAACTGGAATTAATATACAAATCACCTTTGACCAACTAGCAGGTAAAGGTCAATATGCAGACACTTTAGTACAGATTAATTACCCTAAAGCAGCATATGAATAAATTGCTGCTGCTATCAAAGCATGGGACTCCCTCCTAAAAAAAAGATACAGGGAAGCCTTCACAAAAATAGAGCAAGGTCCAAATGAACCTTTGCTGATTTTATGGGACGTCTGCAAACAGCTAACATATGAATGATTGGAGAAAATGCAGCCATAGGAATTATGATAAGACAACTGGCTAAGGAAAATGCTAATGAGGTTTGTAGAAGAATTACATGGGGACTACACAACGACGCTCCTTTAGAGGAGATCATAAGATGCTGTGCTGAAGTGGTCACAAACACCTTTTATATCCAGGCTATGATGCAGAACATGTGTCTCTGACATATACTAATTTTGTGAACTTGGTTAGTCACTTGCCTTCCCTGGACTTCAGTTTCTTCACCTAAAAAATAAAGATAGGACTAAAAAGAGAAGAAGAAGATGATGATTATTAATGGGTGATGAACAAGCACAGAGAAAGTAAACAGGTTGGGAGGTAAGGGGCAGGGGAAGTTTACTCAACCATCAAAAAGAGCAGCAGAAAATGAGACTTGTTCTTGACCTGAAGCCCCAAATGAGGAACTAAACTATACTAAACTAAAGCTGAAGAAATTAATAAATAAAAGAAAACATTCACTGGTTTAAAAAAATTATTGCAAATCTAGAGATCTCCAAAAGAAGGCGTAATTGTTACAATTGTCAGTAAAGGCTTGAAATGTAAAAACAGATTTTTCCACAAGAGTGACAAGAAATAGAAGAAATGATACAGAAAATAAAATGAAAACTCTGAAAAAGAATTTCAAGAAGAATAATGGCCTAGAGAGAAAATAGAAAGTCTTAACAAAAAAGTGAACACTCTAAAAGTAAAATTTTAAAAAACTTTTATGACACAGTAAAAGCTATTAGAACAAAATTTTTAAGATTGGGGGAGGGGGGGAAATAGAAGAAAATCTAGATAACAACTGGCCTGGAAAACAGATCTAGAAGAGATAATTTAGAATCATTAGATTACTTGAAACCACAACTTTTTTTTTTTTTAAAGCCCAGACACTTTTAGACAAACATCAAATTCAATGTTCTAGAAACTTTGCTGTTCAAGCACTTAAAATAGATTGAGTACATTCTCTATGCAACTTCCTCTGTGAAACTTATTCTTTTAAATAAATTTTAAAAAAAAGATGCTACCTTTCAAAAGTTCTTTAGGAAATGCTGAAGTAGGGAAAGTCCTATATTTAGAAGGCTTAACAGGGTTATTGGATCTGGATTTAAATTCATTTGCTGCCTATGGTCTCTTGAACAAATCATTTACTTTTTCTGGACCTTTGTAAAGAGATTAGACTAGTTGGCCTCTGGAATTTCTTCTAACTCTAGATATTTATAATTCTGGCATCTAAATTTATTAAGCAAGAATTATTAAAATTTACATATTTACATAGTTACATTTTTGACTGGGGGAAAATCTGCCTTGTTGAAGTTACACAGATAGCATCTTATTTGTAGCAAATAAAGATTTGTTTAGTGTGATCTATTATAATTCTGATACTTATTACTCCCAAGAATTAAGCTCATTTCAACATGAAAACTTGATAAGGATGATGGGAGAGGGTAAGAGAATAGGGAAGGATTTAGAAACTGGGGAAGAAGGTTATAGTGAGGACAAAGAATGGGTTTAATGGAAGCAAGACAGTTGGAAAGGTAGTAATCAGAGAGCAGATTTCAGAGTTCAAGATTTTAAAACTGGCAAAGTTGGGGATGATGGTGAAGTATAACATATGGTGGCTGATAGTAAACTATGAGAGTGGAGGAAGTTTTTGAATTGGGAGTTGAGATCCCTGGCAGTATCATTAACATCCTAGGTGAAGGAAGAGATTGAAATGAAGAGGAAGAAGCTCTGGGAGTCAAAGGTAATATTAAAGATATGGACAATGTGAGAAAAATTGGTTGATGTAAATTTTAGCAAAGAGGTTCCTGAGTAATAGTCATAGGAGGAAGATCTGGAAATGGGAAGAAGGAGCAAGGACTATACGAACTCCTCTGAGCTCTGTAAATCAGGGGGTTTGAGATACAGGGACATACTTGAAAAGGGTGACTAGAGATAAGTTACCTTCAAAAGAAAGTTACAAGCATGACAGGAAAAAAGGTATATGAGTAAAATAAATTATAGATGAGAGTTTAACAAGAGAGTAGGGGCTTTAGATAATACAATAAAAAGACAAAGGGCTATAGAGAGGTAGGTCTGAACAAAGGAGAGAATGAGGAATAAGATAGTAGGTAAAAGGAGGATAGAGTTCATATTATTCCTCATACTTATAATAAAGATCCAGTCTCCAACTATTGAAGTCTTTCACCTCAGGACCTAATTGAGAAACCATATCTGGCATTAAGCCTTTTCTGACATTCCTTTCCTTCTATCCTAATCCCACCAAATGATCTCCCTTTCAAATTTATCATTTTACTTTTAATATTTGGTTCTTTCTCCTGATATTATCTATGTGGTGTGTGTGTGTGTGTGTGTGTGTGTGTGTGTGTGTGTATGAGAGAGAGAGATGAGAGAGAGAGAGAGAGAGAGAGAGAGAGAGAGAGAGAGAGAGAAAATGTCTGGGCTTTTTTCCATTTCATTTTGTTTTGTTTTGTTCTATGTTGTGAACTCTGTCCACTCCCCTCCTATCTTTACTTCTCCCCTTTTCCATCTTTGAATTTCAGAGTGTTGGATCTTCAGGGCCCTCTTTGGTGTCTCAGGACCAAGTATTTAGTCAAAAGACTTGGGATATTTCCGTCTGAGTGATATAGCATTATGGTAGTCTTTTCCTGCTGTCACTTCCCAGAGCTTCCAAGATTTCTATCCTGGGCTCTCACTGGATAGTCGCCTGTTCTAGCTGCCTACAACCACAGAGGCTTGCAGGCTTGCAGGATCTCTGGCCCTTCATGATCAGAGACTACTCTGCCTTGGTTGCTGGCTCTGCTGCTATTTCCTTTTCTATTGTTCTCAGACTTTAGGATGATTTTTTTCAGTTTAAGGGTGAAAGAATTCACTTACTATAGCTTCTCTTTGGATTTCTTGATCATTATTTTGTCCAGAAGAAACTTTAGATTTTTGTTACAATGGGTATGTGAAATCTGTGTAATCTACCTCTTGTTCAGGCAGGTCTCTGAACCTTCCTTTGAAGGAATAGGATTATTGACTCTTCTTCAATATGTATCTATCTAAAGTGTAGACATTGTATGTTCCTTATGAAGACATGTTTTAATCAGGGAATAAAGTCCCAATTGATTGAAAAAACCATAACTTCAGTTGTCTTCATTTCCCATAAATGATAATTTTTTTTATAATTAGTTCAATCTTTTTTTCAATTTTCTGTTTGTATTTCTTCCTGGTCTTCCTTTTTTTTTTTTTTTTTAAGTTTTTTATTTTTAAAACATATGCCCGGATAATTTTCAGCATTGACTCTAGCCTTGTATTTCAGATTTTCCCCTCTTTCCCCCAGCTCCCTCTCTTAGATGTCAAGCAATCCACTATATGTTATACATGTAAAAATATGTGTTAAATCAAATATGTGTAAACATATTTATACAATTCTCTTGATGCACAAGAAAAATCAGATCAAAAAGGAAAGGAAATGAGTAAGAAAACAAAATGCAAGCAAACAACAAAGAGTGAGAATGTTATGTTGTGATTCACATTCCATTCTCATAGTCCTCTCTATGGGTGTAGATGGCTCTCTTCATCACAAGATCTTGGAACTGATTTGAATCATCTCATTGTTGGAAAGAGTCACGTTCATCAGAATTGATCGTCCTAAAATATTGATGTTGCCACGTATGATGATCTCCTGATCCTGCTCATTTCACTTAGCATCAGTTCATGTAATGCTCTCCAAGCCTCTCTGAAATCATCCTGCTGGTTGTTTCTTACAGAACAATAATATTCCATAACATTCATATACCACAACTTATTCAGCCATTCTCCAATTGATGTGCATCCAATAAGTTTCCAGTTTCTTGTCACTACAAAAAGGGCTGCTACAAACATTTTTGCACGTGTGGGTCCCTTTCTCCTCCTTAAGATCTCTTTTGGATACAGGCCCAGTAGAAACACTGCTGGATAAAAGGGTATGCACAGTTTAATAACTTTTTGAGCATAGTTCCAAATTCTCTCCAGAAGAATTGGATCTGTTCATAGTTCCACCAACAATGTATCAGTGTCCCAGTTTTCCCACATCCCCTTCAACATTCATCATTATCTTTTCCTGTCATCTTAGCCAATCTGAGAAGGGTGTACTGGTATCTCAGAGTTGTCCTAATGTTTGCGTCTCTGATCAACAGTGATTTAGAGCACCTTTTCATATGATTAGAAATAGTTTTAATTTCTTCATCTGAAAATTCTCTGTTCATATCCTTTGAACATTTAAAATGATAGCATTTTAAAAGACCTGACTAATATATGTTTCATGTTGACCCTTCACTACAATTCAGAGACTGCCAAATTTTTAAAGACCTTCTAAATACATGGTATGTAGTATGTACATGGCAGTAGCAATAATAATAATAGTTAATGAAGATGGTAGAAAGAAGCCAGGACATTGCTTAAGCTCTCCCCAGCTTACCTCAGAATCAACACTAGATCGATCTTCTGAACATATTTTGGAGTGACAGAACCCACAAACATTCAGAGTATAATAATTTTCCAATTTAAGATAAAACACTTCAGGAAAGATCTATATCAATTGGGCAGGAGGGAACATACGTTAGGATGGGGAGGCCCTGCACAGGAAATTTAGCAGAAGGCTCATAACCAAAACATAGCAACGATGGCTATTCCCTCCTGGTTCAGAAGACCAGTGTCTCAGCAACCAGCTATGAGTCCATCAATGCAACCACAGAAGGCAAATTACGAGCCCCAAACCTGGCATAAAAGGCCAACCCAGAAGAGTGGGAAAGCCTGTAGGACAGCTGGCCTCAGCAAAGTAGAAAGTGAGAGATCCCTGTCTTTATGCAAAAAGGAGCTTGGAATAATCTCCCCTGTTCCCCAGGAGCAGAGCTCAACTTTTAAAAATAAGCAAAAAAGCAAAAAGAAAATTGACCATAAAAAACTGCTATGGTAACAGGGAAAATCAGAACACAAACCCAGAAGAGGATGGCAATTTTAGCAAGTATTCCTTTATATTCAGAAATTTTCTATTTTAATTTGAAAGGTAATTTGAAGGATTCAAAATATATGAGATCTATTTTTTACTATTTAGTTTTACTATTTACTATTTAGTAAATTTACTATTTACTATTTAATTTTCTTTTAATGTTAGGGAACAAAAAGTCGCATTCAAATGGAACTTAATGAAATTCAGTGTAACACAGTGCTAAAAGTATAATAAAGCTAGTGTTCTATAGTTTTATTCTTGTTATTTTATTGAAATGTGCATATTTTCTTGCATTTACTACTCCAAGATGTGCATGTTTTCAGCAAGAATCTTAGTACTGTTTACTACTACATACCTTTATGAATAATTATTTTCCCTCTAGAAGTCCATTAAAACTCCACCCAGGGCAAGATAAACAAATGAGCTTTTATCATTGATGCTAAAAGCTACATTATCACAAAACCTTATACCTGATATTAATAAAATATTTTCTGGCAAAAGATGCCAAATTATTAACAGTGTTAAATTAATTCTGAATCTTTTTGTAATGATGTCATGATGATTTTAAAGCTATTCTATAGAATTATTATATATAATTATATATTATATCATATAAATGTTATATTATATATTAAATATACATAATTATATATAATTGTATTATCAATATTGTTTTTATATGTTTATTATTATTATATTTTTAAATTACGTGTTTCTTTTTATTCTAGGTGGTGTAATGGATAGAATGCTGGTAGTGGAGTCAAAAAGTGTATTCAAATTCAGCTTCAGATATTTATGAATATGTGATCCTTTGCAAGTCACTTAATCCTGCTTTCCTCAGTTTCTTCACCTGCAAAATAAGCTAGAGAAAGAAATGGCAAACCTTTCTAATATTTTTGCCAAGAATACCCCCAAAAAGGATCACAAAAAGTCAGACGTGAACGAAAAATGACTGAACAACAATTTCTACTTGAATTGTATACATATATAATAAATATGCATAAATATTCAAAATAAATGATCAAATCTATTATATATATTTTTATATTAGTTCTATCTAATTCCTTTCTGATTTTAATTATCTCAATATATTAGTAGAAAAATATAAAAGCATGTGTGATTTTCTAAGTCAATATGCAGCCCATAAGGGTCATTATATATGGTTTAATGAACCCAATTTTCTTTGAGCTTGACATCACTGCACTATACACTATCTCTATGTTCTTAGGATGGCATTGCCTACCGTAATTTTCAAAGCTTAATCACTAATGGGAAGATATTCCACTGACAAATTAAGATTTAGAAATAAATTTTGATTCAGAAGTAATAATAAATTCTGATGAACTAATGAGAACTCATGATCAAACAGATTAATGGTTTGTGCAAAAATATAACTAGAATATTGAGGCATGAAATTTTTTATTTCATGAACTATGTAGTTGGTTGTTGAAAATGTTAAATAATCATCCTACAAAGCCAACAGAACTGAGAAATCTTCAAAAAAGAAGCAGAGTGGACGTAGGAATTAATAATAGCTGTTTTAATGTGAGTCAAACTGAGACCAGACAAGAGAGGCAGATCTTACTGCAAGGAGTTGATCTGACTGAAAGGAAGCCGTGACATCTGCTTGGAGAAAATAGAAATCTCTTGTTATTTGAAAAACTCAGCGGGGGAAAGGTATCTTGTTCTCTATTGCCATCTACCGTTTTGAGAAGGGAAGATCTTTCAATGCAAGAGAAAAGATTATTTGGAAATTTTTAGGCTTAAAGAAATTGTTTTTTTAATCCTTCAGCAAACCAGCTAAGGTTCCCAGCAACTAAAATTGCCATGAATTCTCCCATTATCTAGGCAGCCTTGAAAGAGGCTTCCTATTTCAACTACTTGAGTAAATGGGTGTTTGCTTGGATGGTCTGTCCATAGTGTTCACTAATATTGGGTAGGTTTAATTTGGGAAAGAATTTTTATCTCCTGGGACATACTGGTAGAAAAAGGCTTCGTTTCTCTTAATTTTCAGCTACTCTTAGCTATTTTTTATGAGAATAATATGCTTCAAGTCCCTCGATTCAACTGGTACACTTGGGTAGCTTCAGGGCTTAGTCCAGTTCGAGTATAAGACAAATGGCTCCAGTGAGAGTGATCAGGAAGCATTGGGTAAGGTTTAAAAAAGTGTTATATGGATATTTATTTGTTTAATTTTGTTTTGTTTTTAATGGTTGTGGCTTCACAGATATTTGTCACATTACAATGTTCTCTTTGAATTTCTTTAAGTTTTGTTTATAGCTTCTTTGGAATTCATTTGCTGAGACAGTAGGAACTTGATAAGCCCTTTTGGTTAATAAAGCTTTTGTAAATATCTCAGTGAGAATGTTCCTGATTCAGAATAGTGGAAGCTTAACTAGTAAATCCAAAATTATGTTATTTTCTCTTATGCATAAAACCTTTCTTTTTTCTTTTTTTAAATTAGAGCTCTTGGACAGAAGATCAAGAAGAAAATCTTTTATATTCTCCTGTGGATATCCATTAATCATTGAGGTAAAGTAATGTAATGTTTAGAGCATTTTTGTTTTCCTCTTACCAGATGTTTATAATCCCCTAAATTAAGTCCTTGTTTTGTTTTACTTCACTTAATTTTGAGTGTAAAAAATAAAAATTAGTATATGGACTCATTTTCAGGATTTATTCTCTACTTAGATCCCACTTGATCATTTACAAGTTATTTGTCTCTGTTAAAAAAAAGAAACATGACCCTTGCTTTGCTCAAATAAATCTTAAAGAAGTCTCAATCTGTCGGGACGCATGTTTTTGTAGTGTTGAAAACAATTAGATAAAAATAATGTTTAAGAGTTAATGGTGTCACCTTGGCTAATTTGTTTAAATGTACATTGCTGGGAATTCTAGAATGACAGTCAAGTAGATGTAAAATTTCCTCATACTAGGATTAATCCCATAATTCTGGGAATGAATTATGGCATTTTTTTTCCTGAGGCCATTGGGGTTAAGTGACTTGCCCTGGGTCACACAGCCAGGAAAAGTTAAGTGTCTGAGGTGGGATACAAACTCAAATCCTCCTCACTTCAGGGCTAGTGCCCTAATCACTGAGCCATCTAGCTGCCCGGACACTATGTTCTTTAGGAAGTACTTAATTCCTTGGAATATTCCAATTCCAAGATTTGGGGTAGATTTATATCTCAGAAAATATAGACATATTTAGCTGCCCCTGGCTACTTCTTTAAAACTACCATCCAACAGTCAGCATAGGTACAGTTAGGATGAGACAGAAATACAGAGACACAGAGTGCAAGAGGGGAGGTGTATTGTACTGCATGTAAAATTAAAGCATTGAACAAAATAATCTTTTAAATTCCTTCCTATTCTGAATTTGTTATTTTAAGGTCATTTTTACCCAAGGTTAATACTAGCAATGTGGAAAAATTTTTCATGAAAAAATTGCATTTTCTAATTAGGTGTTATCTCATCCTTCTACTGGATTTATAAACTCCACAAGAGCAGAGATTATATTGTATCATCTCCAAAAACCAAGACTTTGTACATAATAATTGCTTTAAAATGTTCTTTGAATCAATCAACAATCATTTATCAAGAGCCTACCAAGAGCCTAACACTATGCAAGGTACAAAAGATATAAACACTAAGAATCAAACAAACTCTAAAGGCATTGTGTTCTAAAAAGGGAGACAGTAAATATTATTTATATGATAATAATGAATATAACATATATTCATTATTACCTAAAATTGTGTCCTCAAGAGTCATTGCTTCAATGACTAGAAGTTTCTATTTAAAATTCTTATGCAACCTATCCAGTTCCTTGGTGGTGAAGAAATTAATCCCTCCTGGGAGTAGTAATAAGTCTGAATATTATATATATATACAGACATATATATTAGGATAGGAGTTCCCAATTGTTACTCATTTCTACTCTTATTCCCTTATCTCATGGTTCCAGTCTCTTTAGGATACAGCAGAAGTGGAAGCTCTGGGCCAGGGACTATGTGGTGATTCTATCCCTACTCAGAGAGACCCCTTGGCTATTGCTATCATTAGCTCCACCTTTCATTATGCACTTCTTAAAATCTAAGAACTCTATCTGGGTTTGCTGAATACACTGCACTAGTTCACTTCCAATGTATTACCATATTGGCAATATATATTGTATAGAATAATCAACAATGACCAAACAATGGATGATTGCTTGGTAGTTTTCTGCAAACTCCTATAGCATCCACTGAGTGATTCACTCAACATGAATAGGAGCTTACTCCATAATTCTCCATAAGGACGACTCATGTCACTGTATCTTATCCATGCACTAAGGAGACAGTGGAACTTAGCTTCTACAAATTCATCTCCCCTGTCTCCATAAGGAAATGTGTCTTGTCTTCAGGGCATGGTGATCCATGTAGTCTTTAGTAGACTCAAAGAGTCTACTAAATCAAATCAAATCAAATCAAATCAAATCAAATCAAAGAGGCCCTAAACCATATGAATGTGATCATTTGTGAGTCTAGGTGACTAGGAATTGAAATAAGCCCAACCAAAAACCACCAGGAAACCTCATGAAAGGAAACAGAATTTCAGTATTTTCCTAACCCCAATGCCAATCAAATCCTGATTTTGTCACCTTTTCCTAATACATGTTGAGGGGGTTGAGGATGGGTGATAAAGTAAGGAAACACTGATAGATATTGCTCCAACTACAAAGATTATAAAAGAATATTGGACACAATTTTCTTTCTAGAGGTCTTCCTCAGTCCTGTCTGGTGTTATCTGCCTCCTCAATATTCCTCATCCTTAGCTTTCACTATTATGTAGACTACTAAAGATAAGATCCCTACTAGGAGAACCTAATTTCTTTTCTTCCCCTATTCTCTAGCCAAGGATTATTCTAAAACCCACCTGTAATGTCTAGAAGGGAAGAACTTCATCACCAGATGATATCTTTCTCTTTGTTTTACCCCTTGCTTTGAATATTTAATTATTCACAAGATTCAAATGAAATGGAAATTCACAGTTTCATTATTTCTGATGAGATAAAGTTCCAGGTCTTATTATATACCCCATTGTTTCCCAGAACTATTGTCTTAATTACTTAAATTGCATAAGGATCCCTAGGCCTTATCATCTGTCTCATAGCTGTGCCCTTAGAATTTCCAGGCTTTTCTTTCTGTCCTGAATTTTGCTGTGTGTGTTGTCTCTTACAACTGGTATATATTGAAATTGCCCCTTCTCCATTGATGAAATTCTGAGAAAGAACACTTGTCACAATGTCAATTTCATAATCAAAATGCCAATGTAGTAAGGGGATGTCAGCTTCCTTTGAGTTCCTTGAACTGGCTCTGATTACAGGCTAGGAGTTGCTATAGTATTCTTACTGGACCTTAAACCTTTCAATACAAGTTGTGTGTGGCACATACAATTTCCATCATCCATCTCCCAAGTACCATAGGCAGTGTAGAGAGATAGTAAAATTCAGAATCATAGTTTCTTGATGTTGTTTCAGATATATTTGCATTGGGTTTTATGGCTTACTAGTCTAGAATAAAGAGAGAGTCCATCTATTATCTCAGTAACAAAGAGAAAGATAATTAGAACAACAATAATATATCTGACATTTACATTAGAATTTAACATTGTTTGTAATGTGCTTTATATTCATTATCTTATCTGAATCTCCCCCCAAAAAAACAGGCATTATCCCTTTTAGAGATGAGGCAACTAAAGTTCAGAAAAGTTAAGCATATATAATTTAGACACAAAGGGTGATTTAAGCAAATTAGGGGCATGTAGGGGAAAATATTTGTTAGATCTATGGATGGGGAAGAGATCATGATCAAAGAAGAAAAAGAGAGTATCATGGGAGGTAAATTGGGTAACTGATTACCTTAAATTAAAAAGATTTTTTTCACAAATAAAACCATTACAACCAAAATTAAAAGAAAAGCAAAAAAGCATATGTGTGTGTGAGTGTGTGTGTGTGTGTGTGTGTGTGTGTGTGTGTGTGTATGTTATGTGGAGAGAGCGTTTAGAGCAAGTTTCTCTGATAAAGGTTTCATTTCTCAATAAGGAACTGATTCAAATTCCTAAAAATAAGAGCCATGTCTCAATTTATAAATGATTAAATGATAGACATTTTTTAGAGGTAGAAACCAAAGCTATCAATAATTACATAAAAATGCTCTAAATCACTAATAATTAAAGAAATTCAAATTAATTCTACAGTACTACCCTTCACTCAAATTATCTAACATGGCAGAAAAGGAAAATGACAAATTCTGGAGGGGAAGTAGAAAAATAAGTACACTGTTGCATTACTGGCAGAGCTCCACCCAATGTGGAGAAACTATTTGCAACCCTGTCTCAAAAAGCTATAAAAATGTGCATGCCCTTTGATTTAACATTATCACTACTAAATGTATCTCCCAAGGATATTAAAAAAAAATTAAAGGATCCATGTGTATGAAAATATTTATAGCCACTCTTTTTGTGATGACAAAGAATTAGAAAATGAGGGAATGCCTATCAATTGAATGATGGCTACACAAGTTTTGTGATATATGATTGTGATAGAATATTATTACGGTACAAGAAATGATGGAGGAGGTGGGGAGAGATATGAATTGAAGCAAAGTGAAATAAGTAGAAATAGGAGAGTCATGTACATAATAGCAACAAGATTGCAATGATAATCAAATATGGAAGATTTAGCAACTTTGACCAATACAATGATTGAAGACAATTCCAAAAGATTCATGATAAATAGTACTGTCCACCTCCAGAAAGAAAACTGATGAATTTAAAGTACAAATTGAAGCATTTTCACCTTTTTTCTTGCTTTTTTTTCATCAAGGTGGCTAATATAAAAATGTTTGCACAATTTCTTATGCATAATAGGTAGTAGAAAGAGTGAAGGGAGAAGGAATTTGGAACTGAAAATTAAAGTGTAAAATTTGAAAAAAAAAAAAAAAAGAAGTTGAGGTTCTCAGAAGTCAAGGTCACAACTAAAAGTAGGATTTTAATACTAATTCTTCTTGGCTCTATGACCATTACTTTGCAATAAGTCTTTGCATTAACTAAAATTCCATCTCCTATTGGGCTAATTTAAGGTCAATGAAAGTATCCAAGGCCTCAGAATCAATATGGTCAGAGCTGTAAGTGATCAGGAAATATTGATTTGACTAAGTAGAACAGGCAATCAGAAAATAGATAAAAGTGGGGTTTGGAGCAAGGATGAACTCTTTTTCACACTACTTTGCCATTTCCCTGAAGATTCCAAGCAGGACCGATCAATTGACTAAGTCCTGGTTGCTCACAATGTAGGTTCAGCACTCCATCCTTTCTTCTCTCCTACAATCCCCAAAATCATTTCTTCCATTCAGTGAGGGTTATCTGGAGCTAGGTCTCAAGGCTTTTATGAGTCTAGAACAGAGAACTACTAGTTTAAATTTATGGATTAAGTAACCAAAGTTCCTAGGAAAGTGAAAGCATCTCTGCACATATATTATTGTTCTGTTAAATAATACCTTTAAAGGATGTTGTCACTTCTACCCAAACTCTCTATCAATAGATTATTTGATTCAATCTGAAACTTGTTTACATATTTCATTTTCCCAAGTCACAACCAGTAGCAAAATCACATTGAGTACAAAACAAATGGTGTTTAGAGTGCTGATGTCAAGAAGATATAAACTTCAACCCTGGATAGCAACTACCTCCCAGCTCTCTATCAGCTCTGTGGAACAATGGCCCTGAGGCATAACTCGCATGGTCTCATGGCTAAGGTTTCCCTTTCCTAAGGTCCCTTTTATTCCTTCCTGATTCTAATTGTCAAAGACCAGATTCTGAAAAATGAACTATTTCCTCTACCAATCTGATAGCAAGTAGTTTTAGACTACTCTGACTAGTCTGACTCCACTGCCCTCCTACTGTCTACATCATTTCCTTGTATATCTTCTTCTGAATTCTCTGGTAATGACCCATGATTACTTTTTAGCCTTTGATTATCCCTTTCCTTAAGTAACTTTGAACCATGACCCCTTTTTCATTCCCTCAAATGTTTTTGCTTCAAGGTAAAAGATGTTCCAAGGCAGCGAGGTGCCTCAGGAGAAAGAGCATCGACACCTTGAGTTAGGAAGTTCTTTGAGTTCTTTGAGTTAGGAAGAACTGAGTTCAAATCTGGATTCAGGGAGTTATTAGCTGTGTGACTCTAGGCAAGTCATTTAACCTATTTTCCTTAATCTACTGGAGAAGGAAATATAAGCACTCCAGTATTTTTGCTAAGAAAAACCCATGGCTAGTATTGATGTGTGTGCTATGGTCCACAGGCTCACAAAGAGCCAGATATAACTGAACCGCAGAACAATAACAAAAAATGTTTAATTACAATTGTGTATATCAGATCTAGAGGTTAGCATTTTTCTGTGCATCCATTTGTAAAATGTCAATTTTATAATTATGTGCCATATTTCAAGACTGTGGTACAATGGTACAAATGGATTTTATTGGAGTCAGAGGACTTGGATTCATGTTCTGATTCTTACTACCTGTGTGAGGTTGGCTAAATCACTAACACTCTCTCAGCCCCAGGTCCCTATCTATAAAATGAAGGATTAGATTATGTAGTCTCTGAATATCCTTCTTCATGGACAGATCAAGATCCTGAATAGAAAAGGTCTTTGTAAACATGAAATTGTGATACAAATGTCAGCTGTTATTCTCTTCAGACACGTGTAGTAGTAGTTCCCTAATAGAGCATTCAACATCAATTAAGAGAGTCATGACTGACATCAGGATCAGCATAATCCAGCAATTAACATAGGCCACTAACCATCACATCAGAAATTTCTAAAGTGAAAGCCTATTGTCATGGTTTTAGAGATAATTGCATCTCAGGTAAGAAGCCATCCAGTTCATTTGTGTTGCAGATAAATTTTTTGGGTGCTTTTAATCGGGTTGCTTTCAGATTGGGGCTCCTGTCCATAGGCAGAGGATTTTCTTCTGTATCTTCTTCACTTGCTACCAGAGGCAGGCATTGTCTAGTTTAAACTGCTTCATTTGTAGCTGCAAAATTGTGGTATATGCAAGAACACAAAACTGTTTGAGGTAGCAAATCCCTTGCAGGATACAATTATGACTTGATGTGGAAGAAAAGGAAAAGGGTTTTAGGGAAGTGAGTACAGTTATCCTTTCCACGTAGCAACTTTACCGATTGCAGTTTTGATATATCACAGGTTGGCATAAAAAATTAAATGGGAATTTGGAGAAAACTTTGCAGAAGCTGCAGACTACAGAATCTATGACCAAGGACTTAGTAGCCAAATTTCACAATGCTATACTGTAAACATTCTCCAAAGGAGAAAAAAAAATCAGCGTTCTCTGGTATGAATGGAGGGCTAAAAACTTTTATATGTATTTTCCAGATCACAGGGGTGATGCACTCCTAACCCCCACAATTGGAAGGGATAACTGTCATAGATTACAGTTCAAAATAAGAGTTTTAGGCATTCCTAGGTGAGTAACAAAAAATACAGAAGTCATCCCAACTCTGTTCCTCCTCTGAAACCGAGAAGTTTAGTCAAGCAAAATAAATCAGCACATGAGTTGTACCCATTGCCTCTCTACCAAGATGTGGGAGACATGCTGTTTTATCATCCTTCTAAAGTCACCAAATTTACTTTTAACTCTTGTCTGCCCATAAATTTCATTGACCTTCTTACTAGTCCAGACATGGGATTTCATAGAAAAACACAATATTGGGTTACTAAGAATGGATGTGGAATCTTTCTTTCTGAAGGTCTGTGGATGATACCCATAAACCTTAAAGCAAGCATCCTATAAAGCCCTTTCCTTAGCTTCTCTTCTTTCTTTCTTTGACACCTCAACTACTCCAGATAGATTAATGATTGTTTCTATTCAGTTAAAATCTATTAAAGACCTCTATTAAGAGTCTATGATGTAAAAGATGCTATGGGGTATACTGAGACATACAAAATAAATAAAAAGAATTCCTATCTTTGTGGAGCCTAAAATTTAATAAAGGAGACCTATATAATGATTATTAAACAAAATGAAACTTGATAATTCATTAAAGAAATGTTCCCCAACCTTATTCCCTGCCATGTTAGATCTCCGGAAGAAATAATCATTTTTAATTAGGGGTATGAGGAGAGATTTGGGGATATTGTGATATATATGATGGTTCTTACAGGGTGTGTAGGAAAGAGGGGAGACATTCTAATTTGAGAAAATAGGATGGGAAGAAGTACAATGATTGGAGAATGGATGACATGCCTGGGTGCAGGCCAAGTAGTTTACTTTCATTTGGGCCTTAATATACCTTAAATCCAAACTCTACAGCATATTACTATTTATACTATATTTAATAGGTAATAAGATTTCAAGCAAAAATTTTAAGGGGTCAAAATAATTTAGCAAAGGAAGGATAAGATAAAATCTGTGAGAGAGAGAGAGAGAGAAGAGAGAGAGAGAGAGAGAGAGAGAGAGAGAGAGAGAAAGAGAGAGGAGCTATAGATCAAAATATACAGAAACCTCAGGGTTGCCTGCATAGACCAAGGTAATCTTCTTGAACTTGGGGAAATCCACATATGTACAACAGGGGAAATAGCTGAACCTTTGGAGGATGCACAGGATCTCTCTGAAGAACTGGTCACTCACATAATATTTTTTTTTTTGTCTATTCATGTCAGAACTCCATTCTTGGGGCTTTGCTCACGTCCAAAATGGCTCTTGCTACAACGTAGATGGAAGTGTTCTTTTTGCAGTTGTCCCATGCTACATCTGGTTCCTCTGAATGATGGCTATGCAATACTGCCTCATCCCACCAGGCATGGAGTCTGAATTGTCCATATGAAGCCTCCAGAACTTTGCAGCCTGGTCTCTCTACTACAGGTACCAACCTGGCAGCCCCCTGGCTGCAATAGAAAAGACATCAGAAGTAGCAACAGGAACAGCAACAGGAACAGTGGCAGATGGAGCTTCTCAAAAGTCATGGCTAGATCCCTAACCAAAAAGAATCAAGAAAACAGAGGGTCAAAGCTGGGATATATTTAATGAAACTGAGTTTTTTAGGGAGGACTCTCCCCTAAAACTCTTCCCCACAACTACCACAAATCAACTCAGTATGCCTTCTCTCCAACCTTTTACCCATCTACTCTTTTTCCACCCAGGATTTCTTTGCTAACCCTTCAGGAGCCGTTCTCCTTTCTCACTGAATCTCCCTCTCTTTTGCCTTCTGGGTGCAGATTATTATACCAAATTTCTTACCTTTACTGTGACTTATACCTGTACCTACACCTTTCTTCCTGATAATAAATCAGAAAGACAGCACCTCTCACTTAAAGTCCAAATTAAATTTATGTAATTATAAAGTTATTGGCCATATATATATATAATATAATTTTAGTATATTATAATTTTAGTGTAATATAATCACTCAATACATTATGTTATTATATCATACACTTATATTTATAATTTATATGCATTCATGTATCTACATTTCTTTTTATGTAAACATATATATGTATATATGTAGTATATATAAACACAGATACATATATACTTTAGAATATCAAACATAACTTCCCTCGTAGCTTTTATATGGGTATATGCATATACATAATGTGTCATATAGGTATACTATATTTATGTGTATATATAATATGTACATATAGGTTATACATATATACATGTTATATATTTTGAAGATATATATTATATGTATAGATATATACACACACATATATGTATTATAGCAGAAGGGTTTGACAAGATAAGTTCAGTATGAGATACATAGTAAAATAGCCATAAGTCTGTGAGTGCTCATCATCAATACATTCCAGGGTGTCTGAAGCCAGGCTAATTTCTGATAAATGGAGCATAAAACTTGCAGGTGCTCTGTGACTCAAATCTTATCCTATCTCTGATAAACAGAGCTTGAAGTCAGTAAGATCTTCCTTACCTATTAGAGAAATGATCTGGGACAGAACAAGCTCTTGGAGGTCATTCATTGTGTAGTTCAGGACTGGGGGTTTCTAATAAATCTGAAAACTAGCACAATCTCTGGTGCCTATTTGGAACCTGTTATGGCCATGGCAGCACCATTTGGGGACTGCACAAAGAGGCAAAAAAGGTCTGAGGTTGACATCCATACTGGGCCACAAGTAGAGGATGCAGAAGTCAGAAACTACATTGAAGACTTGGTCCTGTTACCAATTATGCTACCTAGAATTGACTCCAGAGGTCAGAGAAGAAAAGACTTAGCAGGGCCTGCTAGCTCCATTGAAAAATGTAGGACTGAACCTGATCCTAGTACAAAGTTCCTATTCAGAAACTAAGATTGAAATGTGACTTAATAAAAGGAATTACCAAATATAATGAATGTTGTGGATCAAGAGAAATCCATCCAAAACCATTAATAGTCACAAGAAAAAAAATGTTCTAAATCACCAGTAATTATAGGCATACAAGCTAAAACAATTTAGTAGCTAAGATAATGAAAATGAAAAATGACAAATGCTAGAAAGAGTATGGAAAAATAGGTTCACTAATGCACTATTGATGCAGCTTTGATCTAATTCAATCCTTCTGGATTAATTTCTTCATCTGAAAATTGACTGCTCATATCCTTTGATCGTTTACCAATTGGGGAATGACTTGTATTCTTATATATTTGAGTCAATTCCCTATATATTTTAGAAATGAGACTTTTATCAGAAACACTGGCTTTAAAAATTTTCCCCCATCTTTCCATTGCCTCTCTAATCTTGTCTGCATTGGTTTTGTTTGTATAAAAAATTTTTAAGTTACTATATTCAAAATTATACATTTTGCATTCCAGAATGTACTCTAGTTCTTCTCTGGCCACTAATTGCTCCCTTCTCCACAGATCTGAAAGATATCCCTTGTTCTCTTTATTTGCTTATTGTATCACCTTTTATGTCTATATCATGAATCTTTTTAGACCTGATCTTGGTATAGGGTGTTAGATGTTGGTCAATGCCTAGTTGCTCACATACTATTTTCCAGTTTTCCCAGAAATTTTGTCAAGCAGTGAGTTCTTATCCCAAAAGTTGGGGTCTTTGGATTCATCCAACACTAGTCATTTGCTGTGATCATTGACTATTTTCTTGTGAATCTAATCTAGTTCACTGATTCACCGCTCTATTTCTTAACCAGTACCAAATGGTTTTATATAGTTTTACCTCTCATACAGCTAGGACACCTTTGTTTGCATTATTTTTTATTAATTCCCTTGAAATTCTTGACCTTTTCTTCCAGATGAATTCTGTTATATTTTCTAGCTCTATAAAGCCATTTCTTGGCAGTTTGATTGGTATGGCACTGAATAAATAAATTAATTTAGGTAGCGTTGTCATTTTTATTATATTAGCTCAGTCTACCCATGAGCACTTGATATTCTTTCAATTGTTTGGATCTAACTTTATTTGTGTGAAAAGTGTTTTGTAATTTTCTTCATATAGGTCCTGGCTTTGTCTTGGCAAGTAGCTTCTCAAATTCTTATATTAAGTATATTTCTTTTAAATGGGATGTCTCTTTCCATCTCTTGCTGCTAGGTTTTGTTGATAACATATAGAAATGCTAGTCATTTATGTAGATGTATTTTATATCCTGCAACTTTTCTAAAGTTGTTGATTGTTTCTAGGGATAGTTTGTTTCCTCATTACCTATTCTATTTCCTTCTATTTCTTTTTCTTCTCTTATTGCTAAAGTTAACATTTCTAGTAAACATTGAGTGATAGTGGTGATTAGGGCAACATTGGATGAAACACAATTTCAAAAGACTAATGTTATAGTACATTATTAATCTCCAGAATAAGAACTGAGGGACTTAGAATGCTGATTGAAGCATGTTTTCTTCTTTTTCTTTTTTCTTCTTAGTGTAACATAACTAATGCAGTAATTTGTTTTGCACATGTATACATATTTGTAATGAGTTTTATTTGTCATGCCTTCCCAGTGGGTGGGAGAGTGAGAGAGAGAGAATTTAGAACTGAAATTAAAACAAAATTAATTTTTAAAAATTTAAATAAAAATTCTAGCTTTATGAGAAGAAAAAGGAACTAAGGAAATAATAAAACAAAATCAATGCTTTTTTTTTTTTTTGCAAATATGATAATCTACATGGATAGTTTTAAAGATCCAGATAATAGATTATTTGAAACAATGAATAAATTAAAGAAAATAGAACATAAAATAAAACAATCCAAATCACCAATCTTTCTATATAATTCCCACAACTTCAATGGAAAAAGATAGAAAAAAATTCCATTTGAAATCAATACAAAATTAACATACAAAATCTGAGGGTTTCCTTACCCAGACACATGCAGGAATTCTGTGACACAACTAGAAAATACTCTTTGAAGAAATAAAAGAAATTTTAAATAATTAAAGAAATAATTGTTTATAATAGACTGTACTAATATAATAAAAATGAAAGTACTATCTAAATTATGTACAGATTTATTATGTATCAATCAAATTTTAAAATGGTTACTTTTTCTTTTTTATTTATTTAAAACTTAAATACAAAACAGAAAAAAACAAAATAGAAAAAGAAAAAAAATTATCATGTACATAGCAGAACATGAGAAGATTCAAAATATAAAACAATAAATTTCCATTTCAAGAAAGCTTTTATAATAAATATGTGTTCAGAACTGTCCATCTTATCTTTGCTTCTCTTGTAGGTTTTCTTTTATTCTCTGCTGTGCACTCTCTACTTTATTCCTTTTTTCCCCTTTCCTTTCTCCTACATCCTCTAAGAAGGCTATAATTAAGTGTGGATATACCACACACATACATACACACATACACACAGAGTTACACACACACACACACACACACACACACACACACACATACACACACACACACACACACACATATATATAATATATATAGAGAAATACCTATAATCATACACATATAAACTTACACATTTATATACATTCATATACATCTGTGTAAATACTATACTTGTTTGTCTTTTATTTCTCTGATGGTGGATAGCATCATTCTTCGTGCATTCATACTTTTTAAAACTAAGTAAAATCTTAATAAAAATCATCTGGAGAAAAAAATTAGGTTTAAGAATTCCTAGGAAAGTAATGAAAAAAAGTGGGAAGAAAAGGGACCTAGTAGTGACAGATTTCAAACTGAATTATAAACAATAGTCATCAAAACTACTAAATATAGAAAGAGGAATCAATTGAACAGATTCAATACCTAAGACTGAGAAACAAATATAGTAGCAATGTGTACTTTAAAATCAAATATGCTGATTACTGGTACAAAGATTCACTAGACAACAAAAGTTCCTGAGAAAATAAGTAGTCTGATAGAAATTAGTGTTAGGCTAACAATTCATCATATTCCAAATAGATGCATGACATAAATATGAAAGGTCATATCATCAATAAATTAGAGAAAAAGAAAAAAATAAACATTTCACTGATCTGAATGGGAGAAATAGCTTAACAAAGCAAAGAATAGAGATGGTCTTAAAAGATAAAATAGACAATTTTGTGATTACACAAAATTGAAAAACTTTTTTCATTAAAACAACCCAAAAATCAATATTGGAAGAGTCATGGTTAAATGTAGAAATTTTTTTGTAGCAAATTCTACTGATAAAAGATCTGTTATCCAAAACATATAGAGATAGCGGAGTAGATAGACCACTGGGTTTAGAATCAGGAAGACTCAAGTTAAAATCTGGTTTCAGATACTCTCTGTATGACTCTGGACAAGTTACTTAATCCTGTTTCCCTCAGTTTCTTCATCTGAAAAATTAGCTGAAGAAGAAAATATTAGACTACTTCAGTATCTTTGCCAAGAAAACCGCTGAATGAGGCCATATAGAATTGGATACAAATGAAACAACTAAATCCAAAATATATAGGGATTTGATATGAATACATAATAACAAATGCAGTTCCCTGATAGATAAATGATCAAAGGACGTGGCCAAATATGAAATATCAAAACATATGAAAACATGTTGCAAATAATAATTAGAAAAGTGTAAATTAAGTAATTCTGAGATTTACCCCATCCCATTCTCACATCCATTAGAAGAGCTGTGTGAAAACAGACACACTAATATATTGTTGTTGATACTGTGAATTGTCTAACAATTATGGAAAACAATTTATAATTGTATCCCCCAAAGTCACTAAAATTTACTTACCTTTTAGCACAGTGGTAACACTATACTACAAAGCTATGAAAAACAAAGGGAAAGAATCCTTACGTCCAAAAAAAAAAAATACAGCAGCACTTTTTGATGTAGCAAAAACATTTAAACAAAACTGATGTCAATCAAATGATGAATAGATAATTAAATCTTGTAGAGAGGTATTCATAAAAATCTGGGAAGATTTACATAAACTGATAACAGAGTGACATGACAAGAACGAGAACAGTCTACCTAATAACTAATGGAAATATATCCACTGATAACTCAATTGTGTTATAAGTCTTAGGAGAAAATATTTTGACAGTGTATTATTCTGAAGTCCTTGGTTTCATTTAACCAAAAAGATAATCAATTTTTTAAAATAGAAGACTCAAGTATCTTTGCCAATAAAACACTAAATGGGGTAACAAAGAGCATGACTCAATTATTTCTCATTTCTATCTGTTACTACTCTCTTCATCCCAAAGATGATCCTGTTCTTTATCAGACCATTCTTTTGTTCCCAACATAACTTTTGTCCACATCAATATAACAGGTGTGAAACTTGCCCCTCCAAAAAGAAAGCCTTTTCTTGACCTTAGGATTGCTCTGCTTTTGCATCCTTGTTAAGTTCTTATTAAATTGCTCATATAGTTTTACAATAGATCAAAGATCCACCCCCCACTTCTACTTTTGTACATGTAAAAAGTTATTCCCTTACATGTTGGTGCTCTGTCCAAAGGAATAGACATTTTGATTGCTTATACTTCACAAGATATTGGGGACTAGATTTTTTTCTTCCCTATTTATTTGTTCTATCATTGGACATGAAAAACAAAAACAAAAAACAAAACTGGGACAATTAATTCTTTTGTCATTTTCATTTATGATTTTTGAAATATAGCTCTAAAAAACAGGTTCCAACTAGTTAAGAATTTTCAAGATCATTTTTTGAAAACTAAGAACTTTGTCTTTCTGTGACACTTTTCCTGATCTACAAGACCTTTCTCCATATCACATCTACATTGTCCTTTTGTGCCTTACATCTTCTCACTTAGGAATCTCTTTTCGTTCAGCTTCCTCCCATTGGTGATGTCCTCCTCCAGGGACCTCTATTTTGGTGACAGGACCTAGACTAGCTACCATTCATTTTCCTCCCTTCCCATTCTGTTTCTAATTCTTCACTTTTGATACCTTATCTCCCACATTGGTTCCTTTTCTATTCTTCTCTACCACCACCTTTTCAGCTTTCTTGTTTGTGTTATCTACTACCACTACCCCCATTAAAATATAAATTCCTTAAAAGAAGAAACTGTCTTTACTCTGTACTTCTAGTGCTTAGAACAATGCCTGGCACATAGTAAGTACTAAATAAATGCTTATTACTTGCCTGCTAACTTCACTTTTAGACCCAAAAAGGTACAAATGCTACATGTGAGATTCCTATGTAATTCCAAAGTGTCATGATTTCTGTCTTAGAGGTGAAAGCAAAAGAAATGGAGTAGCACATTTCTAGAGAATGAAATATTTCTTTTCTTGTAGTAGCATTTTATTTTTTGAAATACATATAAAAATAGTTTTCAACATTCATCTTTGCAAAAATTTCTATTTCAAATTTTTCTCTCTTCCTCAAGTCAGCAAGCAATATAATTTAGATTAAACAGGTGCCATTATTCTAAAGATATTTCTATATTTGTCATTCTGCACAAGAAAAATCAGACCAAAAAGGGAAAAAAGTGAGAAAGAAAAAAATAAGCAAACAAACAGCAACAAAAATACTATGCTTTGATCCATATTCAGTCCTCATAATCCCTTCTCTGGATGCAAATGGCACTTTCCATCACAAGTCTATTGGAATTGCCTTGAATCACCTTGTTGAAAACAGCTAAGTCCATATGATAATCTTGTTACCATGTACAATGTTTTCATGGTCCCGTTCACTTCACTTAGAAGAGAAGAAATAGTTGGTTCTCTATCTCAGTGGCCTATTGGCTGTGAACTTTGTTCAGTCATTTTTAGTTATGTCTAAATTTTCAAATCTTGATTTAGGGTTGTTTTGGCAGATATATTTGAGGTATTTGCCATTTTCTTTTCTAGTTTATTTTGTAGATAAGGATTTGAGGTAAATAGGATCAAGTAACTTGCCGATGGTCACATAGCTACTAAGTGTCTGAAACTAGATTTGAATGCAGGAAGAGTCTTTCTAACACAGACCTGATACTCAATCTATACCACCTGTCAGTACATTGAAGCTAAGTGTATGTCTTTCCCTGGCCAGACTAAGACTGTATCTCCAAGTCCTAGTTGCCTTTTCTTTTTTATGTTTCTTAGCTTGATTATAGCTGACCAACTAGGCATTCTGAGATGGACTGGTTTCCAGCCTTGAAAATTACTTTTTCTTTTTTTTTTTTTTTTTTTTTTCCATTCAGGAAGGTCTTGTATCCTCAACTGATCCTTCCTACCTTATAAGAGATGCCCTGTTTACATCCACCATAGTACTTCTGGGAGAAAATGACTACTATCAGAAGGATAAATTCCTTTCTGGAAAACAGGACCTAAAGGGAATTGTTTGAACGGTGTAGAGCTGATATGAAACACAAGGTGTTGTTTTAGTTTTTCTACAAACTGCTTTGTGTTTTGACAGTTTTAAGTCTCAGCCTCTTAAGTGTAGATAATTGCATGTAGCAGGTTGAGAAAGATGTTATCTTTATGCATTAAGTGGAGGTAAAGTTAAATGGGGTCTAACCATAGTCACATATAGATAAATCATTCTTAGCTTTCTGCTTAATTCATTGCTATAATTTTCTATCAAACTTTTCTAGCTCTATAATAATTTTATAGTATGATGTAATTTATTAATAAACTTGTAATCTTTCTCATTAATTAGCTCATTTCTTGGTAATACCTTCATTTTACTATACTTAAATATTAAAAATCATTAAATATATATTTTAAGAAAAAGAATCAATAACAAATGTAAGGATAGCTAATTATTTATGATATTTTGACTGCATCCAATGTCATATACCATTAACCACAGACTCCCATTATAACAAGTTGATTCTTCTTTATTTTCTTTATGAGTTTTTTTCCCTTAAAACATCATAGTTAAAATAATTCTCAAAAGAAAGCATTTTCTCCTTACATTCTTCCTATTTGAAGATTTTTTTCCTCTAGCATTGATAAGAAACAATCTTTCAGTTTCTTGCTTTTAATAATAAATTTTAAATTTTTTCATTCTTTATCCCTTTTTGCCCAAGAAATGTTCACATGACCCCAAGTATATAGGTATATAAATATATAAAAAGTATGCATATCAAATATTTACTGATAAAAATCATTATTTTGCAGTCCCCCACATAGGATTTCAACCCTTAATTTAAGACACTTTGCTTTCTAGGATTTTCTTTATAAAGTTATTTTTATGGACTTTTAAATAAAATAACATAATAGTTCTCAAAGGAAAAAAGAATCATCCTTTTCTCTTTCTGTAATCTCCATAAACATTTGATAGTTCCTTATGGATCATAGATGGAATACAAACCCTGACTTCCTAGGAAACGGTATTTCCTAGTAAGCCATTTTCTCTGCTCACTTTTTTTTAAAATAACTTTTTATTGACAGAACCCATGCCAGGGTAATTTTTTACAACATTATCCCTTGCACTCATTTCTGTTCCGATTTTTCCCCTCTCTCCCTCCACCCCCTCCCCAAGATGGCAAGCAGTCCTATACATGTTAAATAGGTTACAGTATATCCTAGATAAAACATATGTGTGCAGAACTGAACAGTTCTCTTGTTGCACAGGGAGAATTGGATTCAGAAGGTATAAATAACCCGGGAAGAAAAACAAAAATCTCTGCTCACTTTTTGAAAAGATATTACTCAATAGATTTCAACTTCCAGCACACAGCTGCCTCTCTCCCAACATTCTGAATTCATAAGGCTAAAGCAACAGCATCTGTAATCTCTTGGGGAAAAATGTTTTTTTTTAATAACTTTTTATTGATAGAACCCATGCCAGGGTAATTTTTTACAGCATTATCCCTTGCATTCACTTCTGTTCTGATTTTTCCCCTCCCTCCCTCCACCCCTTCCCCCAGATGGCAAGAGTACTTTACATGTTGAATGGGTTGCAGTATATCCTAGATACAATATATGTGTGCAGAACCAAACAGTTTTCTTGTTGCACAGGGAGATTCAGAAGGTATAAATAACCCGGGAAGAAAAACATAAATGCAAATAGTTCACATTCGTTTCCCAGTGTTCTTTCTCTGGGTGTAGCTGCTTCTGTCCATCTTTGATCAATTAAGGCTCTCTTTATCAAAGAGGTCCACTTCCATCAGAATACATCCTCAAACAGTATCGTTGTTGAGGTATATAATGATCTCCTGGTCCTGCTCATTTCACTCAGCATCAGTTCATGTAAGTCTCGCCAGTCCTCTCTGTATTCATCCTGCTGGTCGTTCCTTACAGAACAATAATATTCCATAACGTTCATATACCACAATTTACTCAACCATTCTCCAATTGATGGACATCCTTTCATTTTCCAGCTTCTAGCCACTACAAACAGGGCTGCCACAAACCAGGGTAATTTTTTTTACAGCATTATCCCTTGCACTCACTTCTGTTCCGATTTTTCCCCTCCCTCCTTCCACCCCCTCCCCCAGATGGCAAGCAGTCCTTTACATGTTGAATAGGTTACAGTATATCCTGGATACAATATATGTGTGTAGAACCGAACAGTTTTCTTGTTGCACAGGGAGAATTGAATTCAGAAGGTATAAATAATCCAGGAAGAAAAACAAAAATGCAAGCAGTTTATATTCATCTCCCAGTGTTCTTTCTTTGGGTGTAGCTGCTTCTGCCCATCTTTGATCAATTGAAACTGAATTAGCTCTCTTTATCGAAGAGATCCACTTCCATCAGAATACATCCTCATACAGTATCGTTGTTGAGGTATATAATGATCTCCTTGTTCTGCTCATTTCACTTAGCATCAGTTCATGTAAGTCTCGCCAGTTCTCTCTGTATTCATCCTGCTGGTCATTTCTTACAGAACAATAATATTCCATAACATTCATATACCACAATTTACTCAACTATTCTCCAGTTGATGGGCATCCATTCATTTTCCAGCTTCTAGCCACTACAAACAGGGCTGCCACAAACATTTTGGCACATACAGTCCTTTTCCCTTCTTTAATATCTCTTTGGGCTATAAGCCCAGTAGAACACTGCTGGATCAAAGGGTATGCACAGTTTGATAACTTTTTGAGCATAGTTCCAAATTACTCTCCAAAATGGCTGGATGTGTTCACAATTCCACCAACAATGTATCAGTGTCCCTGTTTTCCCACATTCCCTCCAACATTCCACATTATCTTTCCCTGTCACTCTAGCCAATCTGACAGGTGTGTAGTGGTATCTCAGAGTTGTCTTAATTTTCAGGAAAAATGCTTATTAAGACAAGGGTATAGAGCCTGTGAGAAATATGAAATGCCAATTTTAGTTTTCTATCATATACCTTTATGTATGGATGGCTTTAAGTCTCAGCTTTCCAGAGGAGTTTAGCAGTAATTATGCTAGTGCTGCTAAAGCTTGTTTTCAGGCTTTGTTAATAAAGATTTATGAGTCTTTTTTTGTGTGTATTTAGCACTTCTTTTATGTAGAGAAAATAGCTATCCCATGCCTGATTTATCTTGTACATTGGATTCCTTTCTTCTTTCCTTGTTGAGGAGATTCTAGACATAAGCAGAACTAACCTGGAGTTCATGGATAGATTTGAAAGAATCTGATTTTGGAAGGAAAAAAAATTAGATCTTTATTTTTCACTTATCTTAAACTTAAATTAAGCATTTCCTTTTATCATTTTGAAAATTATTCTACAAAGGCACATAAAAAATAAGGGTCCCAACCTTGGAAGAAGGGTTGCTAGGGTATACTGTCTACTACCATTCTGCTAATTTCCCAGAATGAAAGAATTCAAAATTATAATTTTAAGAAATCTGAATTCTTTAAAGAGTTTAATCATTCCACTGTTACCTTGTTTCAGAGTCATGTAAATGACTTTAAAGTTTCAATAAGCATAAAGGGACATAAATAACCCCTACAATATACAAACTAGATCTCGTTCCTCTGTTCCTTGCATGATCAAACACACAAAACATTTCTTCTGCATTTTAAACAAAGACTAGGACAAGCAATGGAAGGCTGTTATTAAACTTGCACGGGAAAATAATTCAATAAGCCCTTAATGTAGATCCCTTTGGCATGTCTACCAATTGTCCAGAAATCAGCATAAAATTTAAGGAAAATAGCTCTCAAGCTTATTAATAGAACAAATGAGTATCAAATGGGTCTTTGTCAGTTTTTGTTTTCTGCTATCTACCTCAATCAATCAGTGGTTTCAGTCATGTCCAATTCTTTATGACCTCATTTGGGGTTTTCTTGGCAAAGACGCTGGAATCATTTGCCATTTCCTTCTCCAGGTTATTTTACAGATGAATAAATAAGAGGAAAATGAGCAGAAGGTAGATAGTAAGGGGCTTTAAATCTCAAACAGAAGAGTTCATATTTTATCCAGAGGCAATAGGGAACTGCTGAACATTTTTTGAGCAAGGGTCAGAACTATTATTTAGGAATATCATTTTATGGAGTGAGCAGAAACAGAATACTGGATATGAATTCATACAATTCATCCATTATATGCTAATTCAACAACAGTATTCTGTGATCAACTGTGACTTGGCTACTTTGAGCAATAAAATGATTCAACTCAGTTCCAAAGGACTCATAATGAAAAATGCTATTCCCCTCTGGAGAAAAAAAACTGAAGAACTCTGAGTACAGATTGAAGCATGTTATTTTTCACTTTCTTTTTCTTCTTTTTGCAACATGGCTAATATAGAAATGTTTTGCATGATTTCACACACACATACACATATATATTTGCATCATATTGCTTGCCTTCTCAGTGAGTGGGGGAGGGATTAGAGGGAAAGAGATTATTTGGTACTAAATATATTTCAAATGGTTATTAAAAATAAAGAGAAAATTTAAATTTTTGAAAGAATATCACTTTAGCCACTGAGTGGAGAGATGACTGTCTTTATATCTATATGATCTTTCCTCCGTGTCAGTACATACATACTCCTTGTCTCTAATTTCCGTCTTCATGTCTTAAGTTTAATTTTTTTTAAATTTATCCGTTCTTCCTTCTTGGCTTCACACATCCAAAAGACAGAGCACACTTTAATGTTATTGGCTCTTTTCAATTGAATGTTTCCATAATCTAAATCAAGGAAGGTTTACTAGGTCTTAAATATGAGATGACATGTCCTGTTTCTCCCTTAAGGACATCTTTCTGTGTCTGTTATAGAGTTATTTATCCTTCCATGACAAGAGGAGAGGAAGTGAATGGAAAGTTGAATAAGTTACAGCCACTAAATCAGGACAACTAAATTTACTGAAAGTAAAATTTTGAGGAAAAGAAACCAATATCCAAAATATCTGGGGTACACAACAGCTCTAAGTAAAAGCCCTTCCAGAATAGAATATGATACCAACATCTTTTTGCCCCTTATTCCATGACTCTATCCATTTTTGAGGAGACAAGAGAAAATAAGGGGAGAAGTTAAATGCCAAGAGCTCTTACAAATGATTGAACTTGCCTAATATGGAAATATGTTTTGCTTAATTTCATATGTACAATGAGTTTCATATTTCTTGCCTTTTCAGTGGGTGAAGGAGAATGTAGAGGGAGGGAGAACATTTGGAGATGAAATTAAAAATAAAAGTTGAAAGACACTCCCCTCCCCCCTAAAAAAATCCACACTGAATGCGCTCAGAATTTGTGGGGTAGCAAGACCCCCTCAATAAAATATGAAAGGCAGTAAGATTGAGGCTGTTTTGAAGTCTTTAATTCTAATGCCCTCTTCTAATAACAAAGTCCCCATTAAAATTAACTAGATAAAGAATCAATTAATTAAACATTTATCATTTATTTATTTATGTTTACTATATGGTAAGCCCTGGAAGTTAAGTAATTTTTAATTCTATCTGATTCTCTGTAACTTCATTTAAGTTTTCTTGGCAGGGATACTGGAATGGGTTGCCACTTCCCTCTTCCATCTCCAGATTCTTTTACAGAAAAGGAACTGAGGCAAACAAGGTTAAGTGACTTGCCCAAGATCACAAAGCTAGTAAGAGTCTTCCTTCCCAGCTTGGGGCCTTGTACTCTATCCACTGCATCATCTAGCAGCCAAGTTCTGAAGATATAAAAACAAAAGAAGAGGAATCCCTTCCTTTAAGAAGATTATGTTTTATCAGAATAACAGGGAAGATAAAAAATTCAAGCAAGTGGTTGAAACCTGTGTAATAATGAGGTCTTCCAGATAACTAGGAGGAAAAAAAGAGTAAAATGAGAGGAAAAGTTGACAGAAATGGGGATGACCATATGGAAGGCTTAGGCATGGAGCATATAAACAGGAGCTCCTTTCATACAAATTACCTTGATAATTGAAAAACTGGCTTTTGCCTTGTATTGACAATTAGGGGGGCTGGCAAAAGATTTTGTGAAGCAATATGTCATCCTAAGTGTATGGGAGCTTTTATTACATTTTATCCAAAAAGGACTAAAACAAGCCTCAGGATTAGAACAGATGTTTAGGATGGTGCTGTTTGGCGCATGGATGAAGATGTTAAAATGCACACAGCGATCACGTATAACCATTCCTCTCTTCCTCATCATCACGTCACAGTACTTATGTGATAGTCCTTCGACTTTGGTCTTGGGATAGTCCACATGGTATGTCCAGAAGTCCAGAGCCTGGGAGAAGTTAGTCAGGTTCAGGAGGAAGAACAAGAAAAAAGCCCACATCGAAGCATTAAACATCTGGCCTTGACCTGCATAGGAACAATGGAAAGAAGTAGAAAGTGACAAGGCAACTTCCTTTGGGATACCAGCTGCATATCCTTCATGACTGAAACTCTTCACTATATCTCCACTTCTCACTATGGTCTTATCTCATCTCTATTGTTTTACATTACTACTCCATATAGATTACTAGATAGGGATTACTATCATATTAATCCCAGTACTGCACCCAAGGAAGACTATCATAAATGCATAAAACATCATGCCTGGAGTCAGGAAGTCCTAAATTCAAATCTGGTCACAGACACCTTATTTGCTGTGTTACTCTGGGGAGTAACTTAAATTCTACTTACCTCAGTTTCTTCTATAAAAAATGAGGAAGAATAAAAAACACCTATGTTTTTGTGAGGTTCAAATGTGATAATAATAGTAAAGCACTTATCACAGGACCCAGACTACAATAAGTGCTATATAAATATTAGCTTTTATAAACTATTATTAGTATTCTAAAACCAAACCTAGTGATGAAAGATAGACAATTCAAGCTGCTGCTTAAGCTGCAATATTCAGAGAATAAGGTTAATGCTAAAGTTTATACATGCACATTTTTAGTGCCCACAAATTCCACTTTTCATGGCATGTTGTTGTTAATTTTGTGAAAAGACTAACTTGACTTTTCATGTGATATTGGACACTAGCATATTTTAGATGGTGGGATGAACAACTTTCAAATTTTGCCTGGGGTGTAAAGATGTCATTTAGAAACCCTGACTTTAAAGGTTCTGATAAAGGCCTCATTTCCAAAATATATAGAGAATTGACTCTAATTTATAAGAAATCAAGCCATTCTCCAATTGATAAATGGTCAAAGGATATGAACAGACAATTCTCAGACAAAGAAATTGAAACTATTTCTAGCCATATAAAAGATGCTCCAAATCATAATTAACCAGAGAAATGCAAAATACCCTTTGATCCAGCAGTGTTTCTACTGGGCTTATATCCCAAAGAGATCTTAAAGAAAGGAAAGGGACCTGTATGTGCAAGAATGTTTATGGCAGCCCTCTTTGTGGTGACCAGAAACTGGAAACAGAGTGGATGCCCATCAATTGGAGAATGGCTGAATAAATTGTGGTATATGAATATTATGGAATATTGTTTTTTGGTAAGAAATGACCAACAGAATGATTTCAGAAAGGCCTGGAGATACTTACATGAACTGATGCTGAATAAAATGAGCAGAACCAGGAAATCATTATATACTTCAACAACAATACTATATGATGATCAATTCTGATGAACATGGCCCTCTTCAACAATGAGAAGAACCAAATCAGTTCCAATAAAGCAGCAATAAATTGAACCAACTGCGCCCAGGGAAAGAACTCTGGGAGATGACTATGAACCACTACATAGAACTCCCAATCCCTCTATTTTTGTCCATTTGCATTTTTTATTTCTTTCACAGGCTAATAGTACACTGTTTCAAAGTTCAATTCTTTTTGCACAGCAAAATAACTGTTTGGACAATACATATATTGTATTTAACTTATACTTTAACATATTTAAACTGTATTGGTCAACCTGCCATCTGGGGGAAAGGGTGGGGGTAAGGAGGGAAAAAGTTGGAACAAAAGGTTTTGCAATTGTCAATGCTGAAAAATTACCCATGCACATGTATATCTTGTAAATAAAAAGCTATTTTAAAAAAAAAAGAAAGAAAGAAAGAAAGAAAGAAAGAAAGAAAGAAAGAAAGAAAGAAAGAAAGAAAGAAAGAAAGAAAGAAAGAAAGAAATCCTGACTTTAGGAAAGGAGATTTAACATATATGTAAAACTATCAGTTCCTAATACCCACAGGAATCAAGTTATAGAAAAACACTACAGCTTCCTCCCCTCCTTTCCCCCTTTCTTTATCTCTTTGTTACAGTAATTGCATTCATCCTATTGACTCACTCTTGGTTCTCCACTCCTCACTCACAAAAATCCTTTTGTCACCTCCCCCGGCCCCCACAGCTTTTGTGGATAATCTCAAATTGCCAGACCCATTTTGGACTTTTTGTCCTCACCCAGCATCACAGTTCTGCCTCCTGTTGATTTAGGATCCAATTGGCCCCAGAGCTGGAAAGGAGCCTTGGTCTCTCTTCCCTCTCTGAATGTGCTTTTTATCATATAGTTTCAGTATGTGGGTGGAGCTGAGTAGAGGTGTGGCCATAGTTTCAGTTTAGTAATCATGTACATCTCATTATTCTTTGGAGTTATAAAGTGAAGAGGTTTTTTAAACTGAAAATTAAATTCAAGCCCAGTTTCTCTTCATCCCAACATCACTAGCACCCACCCTCCATCTACACTTGGGACAAAAAAAGTCAGAATCCAGTCTTTTCAGCAAAAATAAAACTCTCCTAATTTCTGAGCCACAACAGTGTGATGTAGCTAAAAAAAAAATAAGAAGAAGAAATTGGAAATTAGAGCTCCTTATTTCCTCAACTAATTTTGCTTCTTCTATCTTTTCCTCTTTTACATTCATCTCATGAAGAAAAAAATCAAATCCTTTCCAAACAACAGAGAAAATGATGGAGGGAGATTTCAACTAGAAATAACAGAAATTCCTCTCTCAAACAAGAACCATCACAGCTCCAATTCAACTCCTTACTTTTTTCATTCTCTTTGAGACCTCTTGATCTCAGAGTCCTTGGCATAATATTCTCTCTGACCATTTCTTCATATGTGAAATAAATATACTTGCATAATTACTCTCATAATTTTACTATAAATTACATATCTTAAAATACTCTATACACAAAAGCTAATATATGATTATTATTATTATCAGATCCCAAGCCTTATTGATCTAGGCTCTTTTTTTGTGGAAATTTTTTAGTACTTTAAGTTCTAATATTCTAGACTCCCATCTAATGCCCCCAAAATTCCAACCCTGAGTTAGAATATGCTTAACATAATTTCTGCTCTACAGATATACTATAGACTGAAACTGATGATTGCTTGGTGATTGTCACAGGGAAATAAGAGACAGATTATGCACTTAATTCAAAACTAATACCTAAAAATTAGACTGAGTCTAGGCAGATAAACAAAATTTGGAATACATTTTTTCAAAGTTAGCCATAAGAAAATGAACTAGGTGGTCCTTTAACAGGTCCTAATGCTAGAACAAGTTTTAGAGTAAAATTTAAAAATTCTGGTTATTCTTTTTCAGTAGAAGTACTCTCTCAATCTAGACATCATCCTGAATTATAGTTTCTGAAATTCTATAAATTTTGTAAAATCATAAAGGCTTTCATTTTATATATATATTAGTAAGTGAAGATATATAGAAAATAATGCTTATTAGAGAGCAAAACAGCCTCTTAGAAGAAAAAAGTATCACCAAGTTCATGTTAAATTTGATCTCATTTTAAAGTAATGCTTTATTGAGTATCTTTTTTATTTTTACAAAAGTGCCATTATAAATACATTTTATATACATGTATATTTTAAATTTTAAAGTATTTAAATTATACATTTTAAATACATGTATATACATATATATTACACATGATATATATATTACATGTTTTATTTATATATATTTCAGGTTCTCTTATTAGCACAGATTTACAAATGTTAAATTTTTTTCTTTCTTATTTTTCTTTCTTATTAAACAATGAATATAAAACATGACTTAGCTTCCTATTGTTGATGGACCAGAATCATACTTATAAGCACTCATTATTATAATTATTATTTTAAATTGGCTCCGATACTCTCATGAATGTAGGGAACTCACAGAGGTTAAATACCAAAGCAAGCTGTTAACTCTCCTGTAGTTCATTATCTTAAACATTTGAGTTTTTCCAGATCCCTAAGCACTCATCAAATGTGTCTCTTTATAGTATTAATGATCTTTCTCTGCTGCAATAAAGGGATTTTATGAATGCTTCTTGAGGTGACTGTTCATGGTTACTTATGCCCATGATCTAAACTGATTCTAAATTGGAATACTTTTGCTGTTCTGAAGTACATTGTTAAAGCTGACTTTAGTCTTTTCATTTGATATCAATCTGTCAGCTGATGTTTTGTGCTGCTGCTATCCTTGCCTATTCACTAACAATCCTCCTGGACCGTTTCCTTCTCAGTTGATGTATCAAAAATCTGTGAAGATCAAGATGATTTGAAATCTTGGTAACCTAGGAATAAAGAGTTTCCAAGAGAGATCTGAAGAATGCTCCTACAAATGAATTCAGTTTTACTGTTTGGCAAATTTAGGTTCAGAGCAACATTTTACACCATGTACGGCAATGAGCTCCAAATGAATATATGGCCAAATATAAAAAGGTTTCACACACACACACACACACACACACACACACACACACACAAGACAATGGTAGTAAGTGCTTTATACAACTTCAGCTAGAAGTTTTCTTAAAGATAAGAGGTATAAAAGTAACCACAGAAGATAAAATTTTAAAAATTATTTTTATCCAAACTAAAAACCTTAGGCAAAGCCAAAATCAGTGCAGCTAGAGTTTAGAGAGAAACAGTTAATTTAAGGCAAGAGAATTATAGCAAAAAAATTTATGGGAAGTCTGATATCTATGATATCTAGGGGATTTATGCAAAGATAAAAGAAAAAAGCCATTTCTTGATACATATTTGAAATATATTAAATGACAAGTTTTGAAGTGAAGAAATAAAGTTCCAACAATCATAGGAAATAATTTTTCAGATCAGTTCCAAATAATAGGGAAAATGCATCTTGAAACAATTCTGCATTTGCAACTTACATCTGTCAGATGTGCAAATGTCACAAAAGATTAGTGGCAAATTCCAGCAGAACTGTGTAAGAATAAAAACACTTCACTACTGGGAGAGTTGAGAATTATGAAGAAAATTACTAATTGTATATATGTTTTGATTCAATAATACTATTATTACACATATGTTCCAAAGAGGTCAAAGAAAAAGGGGAAAGTCATATATGTTTATATATGTATGCATGTGTGTATATAGTTGTATATATATATATATACATATAAAATGTATTTATAATGGCACTTTTGTAAAAATAAAAAAGATACTCAATAAAGCATTACTTTAAAATGAGATCAAATTTAACATGAACTTGGTGATACTTTTTTTCTTCTAAGAGGCTGTTTTGCTCTCTAATAAGCATTATTTTCTATATATCTTCACTTACTAAATATTTAAGGGTGGGGTATTAATATATAGTCATTGTGATTTTTTTTTTACCTTTTACTTCTAACTGGATTCTTGTTGAAACTATAAACTTTGATTGAAGAATTTAAAAATGTTTAGTTTTCCTTAGAAGAGAAGAGAGGAAAGGAAAGAAGAAGGGACTGTTTAATGGAGTAACAATCCCTCAAGCATACTAGGATTTTCTCTGTTTGGTGCTAACCCATGGAGAGACTTTAGAATCCTGCTTCTGGAAATGTCTAATGGTTAAAGGTCAAAATCTTATCTATTGCAAGGTTAAGAGAAACCTTTTAAATTTCTGATGAGCTAGAGTTGAGTGTACATACACAAAAAGGTTTCCATGAAAGAATTTAGCTTTTTTCCCTAGCTGCTTTCCAAGTGAAGAAGTACTATGGACCTCAGAAAGGAAAGACAGGTAGTCAATAGTGGCAAATGTTGCTGGCTTCGCCTAGGGCCACCATATAGTCCATAAATATAAGACCCTGCTATTTCTTCTCTACCTATCATGTTTACTCCTTCCTCATCTTAGGTGAAAGAATATTGGAAATGGAATGATACAGTGACTTTCAAGTAAATGGAAGAGCTGCCAGAAGTCCAGTGACAAGATTCCCTGGAAGAGACTATAATAACTGCTATAGCTGAGTTGGCAAAGGAGTCAAAAAAGTCATAAGAAGGGTTTAATAAGACTAATATTGGGGTTTAATCTCCTAAATTGTCTTGGGCTAGAAATTTGCTTCACCTCAATCTTTTGTTGGCTTCAGAACTCAATCTGAAGTATTATTTAAAGCTGTTTGGAGGGGGATTTTGAAGAGTTGTTTCTGACTCTGTTTCACCATCTTGGCTCCCACAAACTCTTTTTTTGTGTGATTTTGTCTGCTGTGAGATTACTTTCTATTCTATTCTATTCTACTCAGTATATTTAGCATATATGTGTGTGTGTGTGTGTGTGTGTATGCACACAGATATATATGTGTATATACATACACACATATATGTATTGTTCCCATTAAAATATGATATTCCTCTATCCTCTATCCTGCTTAGAGGAAAGATGGTCCATGGAACAGTCTAGAGAACTGTCTCTTTATGTGTATATTATACACATTCTTATTTTTTTTTAAATAATAGAAGGAAATGCTAAATTTCAGTTGAAGATGAATGAAAATAAAGATACATTTTATATCTTATATATTATATATATCTTATATATTATACATATGTACAAGAGGATAGAGGAAAATTTCTCTATGTAAAGCAATTTTTATGTTTTATGAATTTGACCAGTGTGAGGAAAGGAGGGAGGCAGCAAGGGAGGAATAAGGGCAGGGGGGATGTACTTGCTGTCACACAGCTCAAGGACATGTGAGAGGTGGGGACAGAGAAATGAGAGCAAGAAGTTGGAACCTGCTGGCTGAATCCAGCTATATAGGAGCGTGGCAGAAACCAAGAGGAAGAAAATATGGAGGCAGACATGTAGGGGCAGGATTTGGACATGAGCAAGAGAGAATGGAGAGCCTGGGGACAAGCACAAAAGACAGATAGACAGAACACAGTCATGTGGACCAGACATGAGAGTGGATGAGCAGTGCAGGGCCAGAGTTCTCTTCTCTCAGTAGTAGAGGTCTCAAGCCAAGCCCCCATCCAGTGGCCTCCACAGTAGCCGTGTCCATTCTTCTGCTTTCAATTGGAAGTTTTTTTTTTCTTTTTTTCCCTTTCCTTTCCTTTTTTGTTTAGATAGAAGTCAGGAAGCTACAGATTATGGAACCAAGGGGCAGGAGAGAACAGAGAGAGAGCACAGTAAAGTTAACAGGTGTTTTTTGGAATGCTGACTCGTTTCCAATTTTTTTACATAATAACAGATTCACATAATTAAATTCACATGATATGAATTTAAAATGAGAATTATCTGCACACATATGTTTGCATATGTATATATACACACATTACTATTTTATCATTGTTTCCATTAAAATATGAACTCCTTGATGGTGAGTACTATGCTTTTGTTTTTCTTTGTATCTCCAGTGCTTACACAATAACTGAAACATAGTAAATGCTTGCTGACTGACTGACTACATGGACATTTCTCACTATTCAGCATGTATCTCTAAGCAACTGGTTTGCCTTGCTGCTCCTTTATTCAAACTTTACAGCATTCCTTTGGAGCTGCTACTGCCATAGGCTAACATTATCATTTCTGGGGCTTTGCTGAGAAGTTGCTGCCATTTGCTGGACCTGCTATCTGCTACTAGCCTGCTTCCTCACAGGGAATGTTTTTACTGGGTCAAAACATTTACGATGGGAGTGCTTAAACAATGCCTTTTTAACTTTTTTGTGTGTGTGGATACACATACAAACAAACCCAGAAGCACAGAAGAAAAAAAAGACCATCAAATGACTATTAAGACATTTTTCTATACCCCTCTGCTGGACAGCAGGAAGTGCGTCAACCTCCAAAATCCCCTTCATCCAACACCAATGATAGGTAAGAATGAACAGGGTTATAATGAGGATAATGTGAATGACTTTTGACCCAAGCCTCCAACATGGTGGTAGAATACCTAAGTACTCCCCATAAAAATCCTCTATTGGCATGTTGCTATTATTGAGTTATTTTGTCATGTTTGACTCTCTGTGATTCCATTTGGAGTTTTCTTGGGAAAAAAACTGGAGTGCTTTGCCATTTTCTTCTCTAACTCATTTTACAGATGAGTAACTGAGGTAAACATGGGTTAAGGAACTTGCTCCTGGTCACAGTGTTTCAGGCTGACTCCAGGGCTGACACTCTGTCCCTTGTACCACCTAATTGGCATACACTAGCAGACTGACCCTTTTGACCAATCAGACCTAAGCTGTCAAACCCAGAATCCAAGATCTGTGATGCCCTCCAGTTCACTTTTTCTGGATACCCTACTTCATATCATTTCTAGCTCCTTTCCTTTCCCAGGAACTGGAGAAGGGTCAGGGGAAGACATAAATAATTTGTGGATATGAAAGGGCTCTCTAGAGCAAGGATTCTTGATCTGAGATCCACAAATACATTTCACAGCATCTGAACTTGGAAGGAAAAATATATCTTTATTTTCATTCATCTTCAACTGAAATTTAGCATTTCCCTTTATTATTTAAAAAAATTCTAAGCAAGAGTCCTTAGTTTCACCTGCCTGTGAAAGGGTTCCATGTAAGGTTAAGAAACTTAGCATTTTAGGAAGGACCAATCTTCTCCCATAATGACCTTAGTTAGCCAGGACAGACTTGTTGCAGCACTCCACTCCCACTCCCCCTCTCCACCCCCACCCCCTGAAGAAGGTGCTCAGGATACAGGAATTCCAAATCATGACTCTAAAAATATTTGAATTTTGTTAAATTCCCATCATTTCCCTGTCAGCTTATTCCAGAACCATGCAATTGACTGAAACTTTAATAAGCCACAAGGTGAGATTCAGAAACAGTTGAGAGAACAAATGGGAGCTGGAAGCCTTTATCTTACAGTGTTGTCACTGCAACAAAATTTTTGTCCCCTTTACTTGCCTAGAGACAAACTTTTTTAAAACAAATGTCATCAGAAACTGGGAAAAGCAGGGAAGGACAGATCTTAATTTTTCAAAGGGAAGATTCTGCTTACAAAGATTTCAACTCTTAAGTTTAGCATCAGAAGGTATGGGCATCTAGGTGCCTTTTTCCTGGTGCATACATCCACACCTCAATGTCTGTATCAATAAGTAATTCAATCAACTAACTTATTAAGTTTCAAGCACTGTGTTGGGTGCTAGAAATAGCAAGACCAAAAAATTATTTTATAATTTAAGGGAAATATAATATAAGGGAAAAGACACAAAAAGATCACTGAATACAAAACTGTGTAGTAGCACACTCAAAAGTCTTTGGGGTTGGAGCAGCTAGATGGCACAGTGGATAGAGTATTATCCTTGACAAATTCAAATTTGGCCTCAGACACTTAACATTTAGTAGCTGTGTGACCCCTAATAAAGTCATTTAACCCCAATTGCTTTGCCAAAAAAAAAAAAAAAAAACTTATGGAGTTTCCTCCAATCCAAGCTTCATAAAAAATGCAAAAGTAAACTTGGAGGAAGAAACAGTAGCATCAGAAGAAAAAGAAAATTGAAGATTTTAAGAAAACAAGGAAACCTGAAGAGTAATATAGTTTCAATGTAGTAGGAAGATACAAAGATGAAAGGTAGAATATTGCCTTAAAAAAAAAAAACAAATAAACCCCAATTTGGATCGAATTAAGATAATAAGAAGGGAAATAATGTGAGAGAAAGTTAACCTGGAGCCAGAGAATGGAGAGTTTTAAATGTTGAACAGAAGAGTTTATATTTTATCCCAGAAGCATTTTGGCAAGGATAGGATCTGGCGTGGTCAGACCTGTACCTGAATGTCATTTCAGCATCTCAGTGGAGAAGTGATTGGGTCTCTATGCCTTTTCTCTCAGGTTCAGTGCATATTCTTTGTCTCTAACTTCTAGGTGAGGTCGTGTGGGAGACTGGGGGAAAGCATAAGTCTAGCTAGCAAGACCTAAAGGTTCTCCACTGAGACACACTAGTTTGATTCTTACAGACTCCGACTTTGCCTTATATCTACAATTAGGGGTCTGGGCATATGATTTTGTAAAGCAATGTGTCACTCATATTAAAAATGGGCTTTCATGACACTCTGTCTTATTGGAAGTCTCACAAAACTTCGATGAGTTGCAAACTTTTCTGATTTTGTTGTACCTCTCATGGATTAAGGTGTTCAATTGTTTGCAGTGTCTACCCATATTCAGTTCCCTTTTTTTGCATTATCACATTACAGTAGTGATGTTTCTTTCCTGGGACTTTGGTTTTGGTATAGTCCACATGGTGATGCCAGAAATTTTAGGCTTGAGAGAAGTTAGTCAGGTCCAGGAAAAGGAGAAATAAGAAAGTCCACATCACAGCATGAGATATCTTCCCTTGGGATGACCAGGAACAATGCAGAGAAGAGGCAGTCATCTCTAGAGTGAGGAGGAGGAGGAAAGAAAACAAAGACAAAAAAGATAATTATGTAATATCTTTATTATATACTTAAAAGGAATAGAAAAATTGGATTTGGAGTTTTATGTACAGTAATATTTTTTCACTCTTCTATATTAGGGAAATGTGTTTTATTTCTTACATTCAAAATAAGATAAATAAACAAAATTTTTAAGTGGCAATCTGTGACTTACCCTGGGAAAGAACAGCTCTTCATTTTTTAATATCGTGAATCCTCTTAACTAAATCTCTATTTCCATTTACCCCAACTCATCTCATCTGTACTCTATTACATTCATGTCCCACTTATATTTCCCTTTTCTATTCCTTCATTACAGATCTTTACCCCTAACCCCATCCCATTGACCTAACTTTACAAATTTTTTATTAACTATATCAAGTGTGGTCTTGTTTGGGATTTGGAAATGATTGGAGGATGAAGGCAGGGTTGCTCAAGGAAGGAGAAAGATTTTTCTCTTCTTTATCTCCTCATCATGAGAAATCACTATCATATTGAGCCTACCTTACATCCCAGAAAGACTATCAAAGGATAAACCTCAGATAAAGAAAAAATAGGCAAGTCAAGCTAATGCCTAAATTGAAAGTCAAAGAATATCAAAAACACATTTTTTAATGCTTCTCTTAACAAATGCACAAATTCCATTTTTAATGACAAAAAGCTATAAATTTTTGTAAAAAGTGAAGTTGCATGTGATAATGGATAAAATGGGGAGGGGCCATAAATGAGCAATTTTCAAATTTTACCTAGGCAAGGAAGGGAAAGTTTTCTCCCTATTCTGGGAAATATGTAAAACTACTAATTTCTAACATCTTCACAAGAGATCCCCACATAACTGGACTGAAGAAATTTCCTTTAGTTCTCTATCTTCCTTTCTTTCCTTATTCTTTTATTATGGTTAATATGCTTACCTCTTTGCTCCATCTAGCTGTTACCCAAAAAGAGATCGCTACCCTATTTGTGAATAATCCCAAATGGCCAGTCCCATTACTGGACTTTTGTCCTCATCTAGTATTTCTGCTCCACCTTCTGCAAATTTAGGATCCAGTTGTCCCCAGAACTGGAACTGAGAAGGATCTCACTCTTTTTTCCCTCTCTGTCTGTTTTTCATCATATAGTCTCAATATGGAGGTGGAGCTAGATAGAGGTGGGGCCTAGGTTCCAGTTTAAAAATGATGTTTAACTTGGTTTCATCATTCTATGGAGGTATAATATACAGAGTGTCTCTAAATGGAAAATGAAGTCCCAAACCATTCCCCTACAACCGAACTCTTACCTTCCTTCATCAACTCTATTTACATTTGAAGAAACAATAAGCCAGAAGTCAGAATCTTCCAGGGAAAATCAAATGCTCCTTGTTCTTATAATAGAGCTGGAGAAACAAGAGGCTCTTTGGTTCCTTAATCAGTTTTGTCTCTTAATTCTATTCTTCTGTAGCATCTATCTTATGAGTAAAGGTCCAAATCCTGTATAAAACAAGCAAACAAACAAAAAAGAAAGTGTCTGCTAGAAATAAAACTACTCATTCAACTAAGGCCAAACAAGTCAATCAGTCAGTCAGGAAATAGAGATTTATTTAGAATTCCATTTTTGCCAGATGCAAAGTTCTAGAAATTAATAAAGAAGAAAAAAATTTAATTCCTTAAACAGAAGGAAATATAGCTTTTAGATCTAGTAAATGAATTCAGATATCTCTGAATAATTCCTGTAAAATAAAGAAAAAATGATTGGATATTTGACAAGACAGAGAACCTATGGAATTTTAGGATGACGGAATTACAACACATTTTTCTAAGAGGTTCAAAAAAACTTGAGAAAATAATATATGAGTCATATAGCAAAAATAATGGATAGCTTTCTTTTTTAAATGGAATTTGCAATACCATATCTCACCACCCAAAAATAAGTGAATAATTGATTGGCAATTCAAATATATACAAGTGACTGACAGCCTATAAAAAGAGAAAGGGAAAAAAAACACTAAAAGTAAACATGATTATAGAAGCAAAATATACAAACCTTGAAGACAGAATGAGTAGGAACACTTTAAATTTTATTTCTAGCCGAAATTTGGCTCAAGGATCTCCTCTGTTTGTTTCTTTTTCATTCATCAGGGTGCCAAGATTTTTTTTATCCTAACATGTTCTTCTGGGACAGCTATGCTCTTTAATAATAGAAGAGAGCTAATTAGAATTTTTGGACATAAGAAATTTCAACTGAAAGAATTTGCAGATCACATCCAGAAAAAAATACAAGACTACAAACTTGGAGACACAAAGTGATTACATTTGACAAATCGAAATAGAAACAACAAGTTCCACAGGCTATTATGAAAAAAAACCTACAAATGTCAAGGAAATGACATTAAAATGCATGATTCACTAGAAAAAGGAGCAAGGAATGGAATAACATGTTCTGAAAAATATTTGATGCATCCCAGAATGATCTATCCTATAAATCTGAGCTTAACCATACAAGACAAAAGATGGGCATCTAATAAGAGTTTGAAATATTTTTAGATAGAAAACTGTAACTAAAAAAACATCAAAAAACTGAACCACAAAGGTGAAAAAATACAGACAGCAATAGCAACAGAGTAACACCAGTAAGACCAGTAAGAGACTTCTTCCGAAAAGCAGAAATCTGAAAGAGGTAACAGTGAAGAACAGGGCATTATGAATAGAACCTTCCTACTAATGAATGTATGGTTTATGAGACTACATCACAGCTTGGGAAAGAAATGGAAGGAGGTGAGAGGAACAGAAATAGAAAGATGAGAGATATACCATGGTCAAATCAAAGGCTAGTAATGAAGGGAAACTGACCTATTCAGTCTTAGACTGAGAAGAGCTCACAGTGTTATGGGTAAGGAGGTAGGGAAAAGACTGAAAAGAGTAGGAAAAACAGCAAGCTCTACTGTAGTTCCATTGATGAATGTTTCTTTTGGTGAAAGAAGATGAGAGAGCATGGGGGGTGTGGTACCTGAAAAATGTGTCTTCTTAGTGTCTGGGGACAACTGGCATCTGGAGGTGTGGGAGAGCATGGACAAAGGGAGGAGATTTCTGCAAATATAAAAAAAGGTCAACAAGAGAGAATATAAGTCTGTGGGGGTGGGAAGGTTGGATTGTTGATTCCCTATCATGGAGCAGTGTCCTTTCTGAAACCTACAATAACAGGCATTGCCCTGAGAATGAGACCTAGTGGAAAAGGAGAATGTATGGACTAAGATCTATAAGGCAGTAGAAGAAAACTCTTAGAAGGTAAAACCTAGAAAAATCCCATTGGAGGTTTTGATTGAAGAACACTGAGAAAAAGTGAGAGACTAGGTGATTATAGGTGTCATGAGTCAGAGAATGAGGGCCTAGAAAAAGAAGTGAATGGAAAAAATAGTAAAAGAAATATATTTTTAAAATAATAGCTTTTTATTTTCAAAATTTGTATAAACATAGTTTTCAACCTACACCCTTGCAAAATCTTGTGTTCCAAATTTTTCTCCCTCCCCTTCTTCATTCCCTCCTCTAGACAGCAAGCAATCCAATATATGTTAAACATGTTCAGTTCTCTACACATTTCTACATTTATTATGATGCTTAAAAAACATCAGCTAAAAAAGGAAAAAAATGAGAAAGAAAACAAAAAGCCAGCAAAATACCAACAAAAAGGTGAAAAAACTATGTTGGGATCATTTTCAATCCCCATACTCCTCTTTCTGGATTCAGATAGCTCTTTCCATCACAAGTCCATTGTAATCACCTCCTTGTTGAAAAGAGATGCACCCATCAGAATTGATTATTGCTTAATCTTCTTGTTGCTATGTGCAATGTTCTCTTGGCCTTATTCACTTCACTTAGTATCAATTCATGTAAGTCTCTCCAGGCCTTTCTGAAATCATCCTGCTGATTATTTCTTATAGAACAATAATATTCCATAACATTCATTTACCATGACTTAATCAGCCATTTCCCAATTTATGGACATCCATTCTGTTTCCAGTTCCTTTACATTACAAAAAGGACTGCTGCAAACATTTTTGCACATGTGGGTCCCTTTCCCTTTTTTGTTTTGCTCTTTTGAAGATACAGATCTAGTAGAGACACTACTGGATCAAAGGGTATGCATAGTTTGATAGCCCTTTGAGCATAATTACAAATTGCTCTCCAGAATGATTGAATCAGTTCACAATTCCACCAATAATGTATTAGTGACCTGGTTTTCCCACATTCCCTGTAACATTTATCATTATCTTTTCTTGTCATTTTAGCCAATTCGAGAGGTGTGTAGTGGTATCTCAAAGTTGTCTTAATTTGCAAGGAAATGCATTTTTAAAAAGGAACAAAAATGAAAAAAAAAAAAACCTAATGAACAGGATATGGTGAAGAAGAGGAGAGGAAGGGAGAATCTACTTGAATGAAAGGGGGGAAAGAGGTGGAAGAAATACATAGTTAATAAAAGCAATAAAGAGAAACCAATCAGCAAAATCGTAAAGAACAAAGAGTAAAAAAAAACAAACCTGAACTTAATAGAAAATTTGACATATAAGATCCAAGAGAAATAGTAGATAAACATCAAAGATTAATTCCAAGGAATTCAATAAGGACAAACTGTCTATGCTTTATGCATGAAAATGTAAGCCATATATCTAAGACTGTCATTGTAAATGGGCAATTCGAAAGAAAGACTGGGATAGAGTTGAGTATGATATGATAGGAAAAGGTTAAAAAAAAAGAGAGAGAGAGAGAATAATTAGATTATATGAATGGGGTTCAAGAACAAGAACTGACACAGGAATTAGATGAGGGAGAAGGGATGGTAGTTCTGGAATCCTATTCTTATTGGAAATGGGTTAAAGACAGAACAATAAATATATATCAGAAAGATATGAGTCTTGTAAATTTTTTTTTTAAATAAGAAGGGTAGGAAATAGGATAAGGGGGATATAGAAAGAAATCCAATAAGATATATAGATTAATAGGAATGGGATAAAGAAGGAAGGAAAGAATAAAAAGAAATAGTGGGAGCAGAGGAAAAGTAAGGGATCCTTAGAGGATGGGTAGGTTAAGTAATAGCAAGGCAAGGTGGCAGGTAGAAGTTAAGTAGGGAAGTTAGCAGGGACTGATAGATAGGGAACAAAGAAATAATAATAGATCAAGAGTAGAACTTATTTTTTTAAAGTAGGGGGTAGTAATCACTGATCTCAGACAAAGTTAAAGTTAAAATAGATTCAATCAAAAGAGAAAAATAAGGACTACATGCTGTATCAGTCATATTAATGTTGCTTTAGACTACTTAAAACAGCTAAGTAGTATAAGTTTGGAATATTGCTGTGATTCAGGAAATGATGAGTTGGTGAATTTAGAAAAATATGGAAAGGATTGGATTTTAAAAGGATAGTGGTATCTCAGAGTTGTCTTAATTTACAAAGATATTTTGTCATTTTTAAAAGAGGAATAAAAATGAAATTTAAATAAAAAACCTAATGAACAGGACATGGTGAAGGAGAGGAAAGGAAGGGGGAATTTACTTGAATCAAAGGGAAAAAAGAGCAGGAAGAAATGCATAATCAGATAAAAACAATAAAGAGAAACCAATAAGCAAAATTATCCACCTTCAAAGACACAGAAGACAAGCAAGTATAGTACAGTCTTACATAGGTATATATAAATGTATATGTGTATATATGTGTATGATTATAGAATCTATATATATATGTGAGTATATATATAGTGTATGTGTGTATATATAATGTATATATGTATAGTATATATGTGTGTGTATACCTATATGTATACACACATAAATATATATAAATATATCTGTGCTTAACTGTAGCCTGCTTGAGGAAAGGGGGAAGGAAGAATAAAATAAAAAGTTCACAACAGAGAACAAAAGAAAATCTACAAAGAATCAAAGAAAAGATGACAATTCTGATCACAATGTGTAGTATCTATTATATAGGCTTTCTTGAAATGGAAATTTATCATTTCATATTTTGAATTTTATGTTCTGTGCATATGGCAATTTTTTCCTATTTTATGTGCATATTTCTCTGTACTATGTAGAATTTAAACAAAAATTGATGATATACCAGTGTACAGAGATAATGCAAACAAATGTAAAAAGTCAAAAAGTTAATATATCCTTTACAGACTGTAATGCAATAAGAATAGGAATTGTTTTAGGGACCACAAACAAAAATTTCAGATTCACATGGAGATCTAACAATGCAATCTTTAATGAGTAGGTCAAAGAACAAATCATAGAAATATTTAATAACTATATGAAAGAAAATTATAATGAAACAACTTTCCACAATTTCTAGAACGCAACTTAAGTAGTCTTCAAAGGAAAAATTGCATCCTTATAAACTGAATATACATTTTTTATAAATTAGAAAATCAATAAATAAATCTAAAATAAACACAAAACTTGTGATTGGTATTCAAAGTCCTTTATAACTTCTTATTTCTCCCTCCAATTTTCCTGTTTCCTCAATCCAGGTGCTCTGTGATGTAGTGATACTGGCCTTCTTGCTAAGAAAGTTCTTGAGTTAAGGAAGTGATATCTCACATCCAAAGGTAGGGTGAACCTCCCTTGACTTCAAAAGGCTTAACATGATTTAACATGCAGTTTTCACAAGATAATGCTAATAGGTCTGCTTTTTAAAAATTGGGTGTGGGTGACCAGGCAGAAAGAGAAACTGATTGAAAGCATTTAAGACCATAGAGGCCTGAGGTCAAAAATGATAAAGTATTCTCTGCAGAGCAAGAGGCATAAAGAGAAGAAGACAATGGGAGGGCTCCTTCACTCACTATTGTCTAGTATATATTCTCCCATGTAAACTTTCTTTCATTTATGTTTTTCTATAGACTTGGACAGAAGGGGTTCCTTGTTAAGAATAAATAAACAAACAAAAAGCCACCATTTGTTCCTTTAGTTGCTGAAAAAATATCCTTCAAGTGCAAGTCTGACCAAGTCTAACCCTTTCTCCAAAATCTAGAAGAGAAGAACTCCCTATTGCCTCTAGGACAAATGGTGGTCTCATGGTTGGCAATTTTTTTTTTGTTTTTTGTTTAATATTTCCAAATAAAGGTAAAGAGTTTTCAATATTCATTTTTTTGTGAGACTCTGTGTTCCAAATTTTTCTCCCCAGGAGAAAATATAAGTTAAATATATACAATCCTTTTAAACATATTTCCATGTTTGTCATATTTGTGCAAGAAAAATCAGATCAAAAGGGGGAAAAACATGAGAACAAAAAAGCAAACAAACAAAAAAGATGAAAATACTATGCTTTGATTCACATTCAATTTTCATAGTTCTCTCTGTGGATGAAGATAACATTTTCTATCCCAAGTCTATTGGAATTGTCTTGAAAAGCAATTGATGATTGCTGAGAGGAGCCAAATCCATCACAGCTAATCATCTCATTATCTTGCTGTTATTGTGTACATTGGTGCTGTTCATGTCACTCATGCTTGGCATTTATTGCCCTTCACTCCAGCCTACCTTTCCTTTGCATATTACTTCCCTTCTCATAATTAGATTATGAGATAATCTGATAATAGATAATCCTAAATTATTTATCCCTTGATACTTTTAAGGCAATATTCCATCTCCCATCCGTCTGCCTTAGCACAGAATGCTCCTTAACCTGAGAATATACTATTTCCTCAACTCCACCTCTCAGAATTCAAAGATTTCCTTAAATCCTAAGTACTGAGACCTTTCTTGATTCAGTTTTGCCTTTGTATCCTCAGCACTTAACACAGTGCCCGACACAGAGCAAACTCTTAATAAACGCTTATTGACTGAATGACTGATTTACCTACAGGTGATGTCCTTTCCTCCAAATTTATTTTCCATATTGCTTTATTTGGTCTCTTGGGCTCATGTTATAGCAAAGATCTGGAATTCACATGAAACAGAAGCTTGGCAAGTTGATACAAACAAGAACTTTATTATTTTAAGATTCAGCATGCAGGCAAAAAAAAAAAGCATAATCATATATACTCTATGGCAATATAAAAATAAAAATAAAAAAAAACTAATGAAAAACATTCACCCAGCACAAAAATGGAGGAAAACATTATGAGGAGGAAACACATTCAAAGTTAGGGTTCAAGAGGTCAAATTGCATAGCCTACAGATGTACTTGGCTGAAAACAGCTAACTAGTGTCAGATATAGGAGATAGTCATTCTTATCAGCATGGTAAGAATGATGGAAAATCTTCTTTGTTAGTTATTGAGACCAGACTTCAGTGAGGCTTGGATAGGGAGAGTCTTTTTGGAATTAGAAAGTGAGAGGACATAGATTAACTATTAAAGGCAGCAGGAGAATGACTCAGAAACCACTGCAGGTAGTCAAGAGTTTTATTCAGTCAGAAGCTCTGAGCATGAACTGCCTGACATAGGCACAGGCAATAGAAATGTGTAATCCTTTCAGTCTTTGCCTATATGTTTTATGGGTATCGGGACTACTTAGCTCAATAATTCTATACTGAGTCCTCAAGTATAACATTAAACTATCTGAAGTTTATAATTGTCACATATATGTAATGAGTTTAATTAGAGAACACATAATGAATGGAAGGTCTGGTCTTTCTCCAGCCTTTTGTGTGTATATGTATTCTTGTGTTTACTAATGTGTTTACTACTAACTTACTAATTATAAGTCATCTTGCTTTCCCACTCTCATTTTAGACTTCTTTGAAAAAGATACTCTTTTTGTTTTGGTCTTTGTATCTTGGGCATCTAACACAGCAATTGTTTCTATTTTGGCCAAAAACCCTGAGGAAGGTCTCCACCTCCCTGATTATTGTTGGGTGGTTTGTTTGTTTTTTTAACTTGGTAAAGGAGTCCATTCTTTGTCTCAATTCTTAGCTAGCCCAAATCACTGAGGCATTACCTCAGTCAAACTGAGAGCTGTCAAAGACCTTACCCTAAAAAGGCCAAGGCCTCCCAGTGCATCCAGGGCCACATCTAGTGATCATGATCTATATCTTGTCACTGGACCCAAATGTAGAGGGGAAAGTGAGGGAGGTGAACTTGCCTCCCTTACTTAAATTCGATTCACTTGTAAGTCATGGCATCACTTCCTAATGTCATGGTGGTCTTTGAGAATTAAGGACAAACATCTTCAGTGAGTAAAGTTGCCTCACTGGGGATCCAATTGCTCTTGATCAGGCACAGCTCCCTCCCTTGTTTCTTTTCGCTGTCTCTCTCTCCTTCTGTCTCTCTGTCTCTCTGTCTCTGTCTCTGTCTCTGTCTCTGTCTCTCTGTCGCTCTCTCTCTATCTCTCCCTCTCTCTCTCTTTCCCTTCTTCCCTCCCTCTCTCCCCCTTGCCCTTTCTCTCTTTCTCTTCTCTCTCCTTTTTTTTCCCCTGTCTCCTTCCCGCTCCCTCTTTTTTCTCTCCCTCTCCTACTCTCTTTCTTCTTCTCCCTCTCTTCCTCCCACTCTCTCTCCCTTCTCTTTTCTTCCCTCTCCCCCTTCCCTCCTTTCTCTTTCTCTCCACTCTTTATCTATATCTCCTCCTCCCTTCTCTTTATCCTCATAAAAGATCATACTCCTACTAACAGGTGCTCTGCCCAAAAGAATGCATTTTTCTTTTGATTGCTAAAACTTCCAAAGATATCTTGGGCTTATAAGCTAAATTTCTTTCTTAAAAATGATGCCTTAAACCCAAACCACTTTGGTTCTTACTCGGGCATCTATAGGCTCCAGGCTAAGCCCCACTTGATCATTGTTAGGGCCTTGCTTGAAATAATAACTTCTGTTTTGACCAGAAACCCTGAGGGTCTTCCCCTCCTTGATTGTTTTTTTTTTTTAACTAGGCAAAAGCATCCATCCCAGCCCCACCCCCCACCCTCTTCACCCCCGATCTTAACTACCCTGAATAACTGAGTGGCAGCCCTCTTTGTAGTGACCAGTTATTTTCCCTACATAATGTTAGTCAGGGTAGACTACCTGTTTCTACTCACTCCCCCAAAGGAGGTCATCCAGGATGCAGGAATTCTTAATTATGACTTTTAAAACATCTGATTTTTTTAAAGCTCCCTTTATTCCACTGTCAGTTTGTTCCAGTTTGTTTTTCAGCCAAGTTCATATTTAGCATAGACAGACATATACTTGAGAAATATATTTCTCAATGATGATGCTTTAATGTCTTCTCATTTCTGTTTCTCTTATTCTAGGTCAATGCTGAGCTCTTTGTCTCTGTTCTGTTTCTTGGACAACCTGATTTGAAGATTAATTTTGAATTAAGCTGTTGGCTACCCACATCCAGTAGAATAAGTTCATTCTCCTAGCATTGTTCCTGACAGCAAAATTGAAACTACTGAAGTCAAAGAAGACTCATCTAGGTTTTGGTTATAAGATGTCACCTCTCAGTTATCATCTTAGGAACACATTTATCTATGTCTGCTATAGAACCAATGAACATCTCAGTAAACTGAGGAGGAAGAGGAAATGAAAGAAAAAGAAAGTCATAGCCACTCTACCAGGACAAATGAAAATTTATTAAAAATAAAATTTGGTGCAAAATAAATTCAATGAACTCAAGTACATAACTTCTCTGTAAATACCCTTTCAGACTAGGTTACTATATTAGCAACCATTCCCAACATGGGAGGCCCTGGAGATACGAAACATAAATGGAGGAGTCCTTATTTTCAAAATGCTTACTTTTTATATAAATACACACACGAAAAAAATTAGAGTGGGATGGGGAGAAGCTGAGGAACAATGAGAAGTGCCAGAGGGCTGGGGAAAATGCAAAACCCAGGGGAAAGTTGTCATATATAAAAATAGTTTCTAAATAATAACCTAATTAGAAACCTGAAGAAGAAAAAATGAATCCTACTATTCACATGGTCTGGGTATCCATTCACACAAACTATTCTAATTCTTCCAAAATGGAATATTTCTTTATATTTACAATTTCGAGAAGAGGAACGGGGCCTGAGAAAACACTCTGTCAGCCTAAATGAATGATGACTTTCATAAGAGTTTTGACCAGTGGAACTTTGGGATGACTGAGAGGAATTAGCACACATATTTAAGATGGTCTTATTTGTCTCGTGGATGAAGGTGTGAACAAGCGGATGGTAACTATCATTAATCAGTCCCCTCTGCTTCATCATCACATTACAGTACTGGGATGGACTTCCTGAGACTTTGGTCTTAGGGTAGTCCACATGGAGAGTCCAGAAGTCCTTGGTGTGGGAGAAATTAGGCAGATCCAGGAAGGTGAGCAAGAAGATAGTCCACATCACAACATGAGACATTTGACCTTGAGGAGAGAAATAAAAATGGAAGAAGGAACAAAACATGGCAATTTGTGATCACCTAGGATACCAACTCCTCATCTTTTCACAGCTTGAACCATCTCTACTATTGCTCCACTTACTATGTCCTTATGTTGTCTATACTAGATTATATTCCTCTCCTATTTATCTTTCTATTTTCCATCAGTTTCCTCCAGATCTTCACCCCTTTCCTATCCCATTGTTCTGGTCTGCAAATCTTTCAATTGTTTTAAATTTGATTTTGATTTGAGATTTTGGTGTGATTAGAGGAAAGCTACTCAAGAAAGGAAGAATCATTTCCCTCTTGTGAAAGATCAAGACCATATTGACCCCAGCTCTACATATAAGAGTATCATTATAAAACTAAAACTGGAATGAAGACTAGACAATTCAAGTTGTGGCTCAGGCTGTTAACATTCAGGAAAATACACCAAAGGAAGCTTTTTAATGCTATTTTTAAAATAATTTTTTATTGACAACATATGGATGGGTAATTTTTTACCTTGCACTCACTTCTGTCCCGACTTTTCCCTTCCCTCCCTTCACCCACTCCCCTAGATGGCAGGTAGTCTTATACATGTTAAATATGTTATAGTATATCCTAGATATATATATGTGTGCAGAACCGAACAGTTCTCTTGTTGCACAGGAAGAATTATATTCAGAAGGCAAAAATAACCTGGGAAGAAAGACAAAAATGCAAGTAGTCCACATTCATTTCCCAGTGTTCCTTCTCTGGAGGATTCTGTCCATCATTTATCAGTTGGAACTGAATTTAATGCTATTTTTAAAAATCCATATATTTAGTACTCACAAATTTCATTCTTCACAACAAGTGGCTATTGATTTTGTGAAAAATCAAGTCATATGAGATACTAGACAGTTATAACTGGAGTGGTAGGCGAAAATTAGTAAATTTTACATTTTGTTTGGTGTCTCAAAATCTCTTACTTTAACAAGGGAGAGACGGCTTCACCTACTCTAATGTGCATATAAAACTACCAATTCCTGACAGTTAAAAGTGAGTTGAAAGGATTCCCATAACCCTCACTATAAAAAGCATTATTAGATTCCTCTTTTCCTTTCTCCCTCTCTTTATTTCTTTAATGTAGTGATTATATTTTTCCTCTTTCCCACTCTAATTTCCCTATTCCTCATCACTTGATCAAAAAGGGATTCTTGTTACTGACTCCCATCCTGGGGATAATTCCAAATACCCAATTCCATTTTGGGGCTTTTTTCCTCTTACCTACTGTGTGTGCTTTGCCTTCTGCAGATTTAGGATCCAAAAATGGGGGAAAGCCTTATTTTCTCTTCCTTCTGATTGTCCTTCTCTTATATAGTGCCAATGTGGGTGGGGCTAAAGAGAGGTGGGACCATGGCTGAGATACAAAAACCATATAAAACTCATCATTCTCTGGGACTGTGACAAGCAGAGGTTTTCTACACTGAACAGTATATGCACAACTATTCCCCTTTGCCTCAACTCTTACCACACACCCATCCTCCACCACCCTAATATTTATACTTGGGTAAAACAACAAGTCAAAAACCAGATCTTTCTGGGGAAACCAAATTCTCTCTATTTCTGGGCTATATATGACACAGATACATATAAAAGAAACTAGAAGTCAGAACTCCTTATTTGCTCAGAGTATTTTAACTCTTTTATTTTCTCCTCTTTCATATTCAACTCATTAGAAAAAAAATCAAATCCTATAAAAATACTTGTTACAGTATTTTTATACTGGAAGATGTGTTTGTTTTTAGAAAGTGAAGAGCCAAAGTAAAAGTAAAATATTTCAGTACTAATTTCAAAAACTATTTTATGTTTTTTATGTTTTAAGTATTAATCTTCCAGAGAGCTTAATAGGAGTCAAGAATTATTATTTCATCATTTTAAGTCTTTATCAACATGTATTTTTTTGAGGCTTTTGTGTGTTAAGCACTTTTTTTGAGGCAGGAAAAATTAATAGCTTTTTATACCTAGTCTATATCATACATTAATTTCTTTTTGCTCCTTTTCAAGATAACCTACACTCAAGCCAATTATCAGCTTTCTTTAACATATTTTCCACAAGTAGTTTTGGAACTGATCAAGGCAGTCAAGGGGAAAAGAAGTTTGATCTTTCTCTTTTAAAAAATTCATATTACTGATAGAACAGATATCACCTTTATCAAATTGCTCACCCTCTTAAGGAGGAGGAAAAGAAAGGAGAGAGAAAATTTCAGAACTCAAAGTCTTATTTTAAAATAAATGATTTTTTTTTTTGGCTAAGGCAATTGAGGTTAAATGACTTGCCCAAGGTCATACAGCTAGGAAGTGTTAAGTGTCTGAGACCATATTTAAACTCAGGTCCTCCTGACTTCAGGGCTGGTGTGCTCTCCACTGCACCACCTAGCTGTCCATTAATATTATTTTATATTAATTAATATTAAATGTTAAATATAGTCTTTACATATAATTGGAACAAATAAAAAACTATTTAAAAAAAACTCCATGTTATCCTAGACCTGAATGTATTACTTCTATGATTTCAGAATTGAAACTCTCTTCTATTAAGTGAGCATCCTCAGCTCCCATTAATCATTGCAAAACCATTGTTACATTAAAAAAAAAATCACTACTCCTGCTTACTCACTCAGTCTGGCACTTGCTGAGACCTAATTTCTCTTGATGGCACTGCATCCCCAGCCTCCCTTTCCAATAGAGTTTGTACTTCTACTTATAATCCTCATGCCCACCCAATTCATCGTTTATTCTAGGAAATTAGAATACTTTGTATTCCCTGTTTCCACTTTCAGATTCTCCCACTACCATAATCATTCAGCAATCATTCTTTCTTTAGGATTCTTCCTATCCAAATTTATCATACAGCCAAGAATCTGATGGCCATCATCTATTAGACCCAAAGACTAGTCCTTCCTTCCTCAAAGAATTCAATCCCTAGCACAAAGATTTCTTCTTATCCCAGTTCTTGAACTCTAACTACATTCTTCATTTTCTCTATGATCTCTAATTCCATTACCTTTTTTTCCCTCCTTAAAGGCCTCATCCCTGTACTAACTATTTTCTCTTTTCTTCTTTACCTCAATCCTCTGTGGAATCAATTCAATATTGCAGTCCAATATAGTTCCTTCCCTTTTCTTTATAAATATAATAATATCTAGTCCTCCTGGTAAAGTCATCACTGATCCAAACATCCATGTTAGCTATCATCCTATGTCTCTTTTTTCATTCTTGACTAAATACCAAAAGAAGTTGACTACACTTAGTATTTTGCTTACTTTCCTCTTACTCTATTCCATGCACTCAAATAACCTCTTCTTCTATTACCAATCCCAACATGGCAAACACCAATTCGGATTACTACCACTAATCACTTCTGCTCCATTCTTATCCCTATAACTGTTAAATAAAACCATTCTAACTGGATCCACTACAAATTACATTATCACAATAGAGCTCTAACTTTAACAAATAAATCCTATGACATCTCTTTAATCAGCTGTCTGGGCAGCCAGGTAGCATAGTGGATAGAGTGTTGGTTTTAGAATCAAGAAGATTCATTTCCCTAAATTTAAATCTGTCCTCAGACACTCACTAATTATGTTATCCTGACCAAGTCACTTAACTCTGTTTGTCTCCATTACCCCATTTATAACATGGGCTAGAAACAGAAATGACAAACCACTCCAGTATCTATGATAAGAAAATTGTAAATGGAGTCGTGAAGAATTAGACATATTGAACAATAACCAGTTCTTTATCACATTCACAAATTTTATTTTGAATATTTTCTGACTCCTCATTCATCCTAACCTCTACAATTTTTGACACTGAAAATTACAATATGATCTTGGATACTCTCTCCTAAGTTTTTTATGACACTACTCTTTCCTAGTTCTCCTTTTACCTGTCTCTTATGCAAGACCTTCATTCAGATTATATAATTAATCATGAACAAAGCTCATATCCAAGGCTCTATCCAGGTCCCTCTTTAAATATAGATATAGATATAGATATAGATATAGATATAGATATAGATATAGATAGATATAGATATAGATATAGATAGATAGAGATATGTGACTGGATTACTTGCTGTTTAGGGGAAGGGATGGGGGAAGAAAGGGAGAGAATGTTAAAACACACAAGGTTTGACAAGGCTGAATGTTGAAAACTATCTTCGCATATATTTTGAGAATAAAAAGCTATTGTTTTAAAATATATAAAATATAAAAATTTTATATATACATATATAAATATATATGTGTGTGTGTGTGTGTGTATATTTATTTATTTATCACCTGCCACCATGTGTACAATTTTCACTTTGATACACATTATTTCTGGTTCCATATAACCAAACCTAAAGTCTCTTCCAAGGTATCCACATATCCGAGTTTGCCTTTTGAACATATCAAACTGGATGTATATCAGGCATTTCAAACACAGTATGTCTATAACAAGAATTATCTTTTCCCTTAAAACTTTCCTTGTTTTCAATTTAACCAGGTTGTCAACATTGCTTTTATCCTTAACTTTTCACTCACATTTATCCCACCTCCCTTCACAGTATCTCTTGCATAATCCCCTTTTTTTAACTCACATAGACACATCTCTTACCTAATCCATTGTAACAGGCTTTCTTAGGTCTTCTGGTCTCATTTTTTCCCCCTCCAATTCATCCTTTCCACAGATACTAATGTGATTTTTCTAAAATACAAGTCTAATCATGTGATCATCACTCTCTCCTAATTCAGTAAACTTTGGTGGCTCCCCATTACCTTCAGAAACAAATACAAAATCATCTGTTTAGAATTGAAGGCCTTTCACAATCTGAAGCCCCATTTTGCATATCTAACCTTCATATATTTTACTCTCCTCCTTTGTGATTCTGAGTCAGTGGACTGATTGATGATTGCCATGCACAAAACCCATCTCTTACCTCCTCTCCTTTCCCCTGGCTGTCCCCAATTCCTGAAATGCCTTCCTGCCTCACTCTTCTTAACTTCCCTGGCTTCCTTCAAGAGTTAGCTCAAATCCTTTCACCAACTTCCTCTGAGCACAGCCACCATCATTCCTCTCAGGCCTCTTTCTGTGATCATCTTCTATTTACACTGTGTATATCTTATGTAGACATCATTATTTTATTATCATATTCCCCATTAAAATGTGAGTTCTTTGATGATAGATACTATGGTTTTTCCTTCTCTTTGTGTCTGTATTATTTACACTGTTAACAGTCATGGAAATTTCATGACAAATGACTATTGAGTGGACTGGCTCATTGGTTACCTGAAAACTCCCATTGCTATCATCACAAATTGCTGGTTTACATCACTATTCTTCTACTTGTCTTTTGAAGTTTTCCTGAATGGCTGTTACTGCAATTTGCTAACATTATCATCTTCTCCTCTGCTAAAAAGCTGTTACTATCTGATATATCTGAATCCTATTAGAATCCTACTATTCTTCTTCAAAGGGATTGATTTCATTCAGCTAACATGTTTGGTATTGGGGCTGCTTAACCAACATATCTTATGGATTATACACACAGCTACTCCCTAAAGTACAGAAAAAGAACCTTTATGTGTTTATTAAGGTATTTTTCTGTATCCCTAACTAAATATCTAGAAGCACATCCTCCTCCTCCCACTTCCTCCTTTTCCTAACATATACTCACTTCTACCCTGAATTACAAAGGCTAGAAAGAACAAAGCAAAATCTAGGTATACTGACTGATTTTTCCTCATAAGGCCACAACATATGTACTTCTTTCAGCAATTTTCCACTGGCCTATACCAGCAAAATACTCTCCATTTCATCCATCTAGTCCTGATATAATGCCAGAAAAACTGAGGCAAGACAGAGACTTGGTTTTTAATATTTTAATAGTGGAGAATTTGTACTAGCAGTTGAACAGGACCCATGTCCAACCCCCAGACAACTGAATGGAACTCTTGTCTCAAAGCATCCAGCCCCCAGCAAATAATTCCAGAGGCTTTTATAAGGCTCCAACTATCAGGGAGGTGGTGGGGAGGGAGTAAGACACTGGGTGAGTGGGAATTCCAGGAAGGACCATAACTTTTTAATTCTGACAGGTTGGGTGTCAAGAAGGTGGTCAAGCCGGAGATATCCAGGATTTGAGATAAACTATCTTGAGTTTTATGACTCTTTGGAATGTGAGAGTGACCAGAGCTTAAGGTCCTAATTCTCTCAATCCTAATAATAAGGGATGAGGGAACCAATGAAGAGGTTAGGCAGGAAAGGGTGGTGTTCATTCTCCAAGGTGTGAGTTTGGGAAGAAGGAATTCGCTAAACCCAAAGACTATAGTAAAAAGCTTTATTGTTAAAGAAATACCAAGAGGGATTCTCTTGGTGGGCATATCATTCTCAAGAAAGAAGTGATCTGCAGAGTCATTTTCTGAAGACCCATTTTATGCATGAGTCTAAGGGGAATATCAGGTGAATATGAAATCTTGCCTGGAGTTATAACTTCCTCCAAGAAAGCTTATCTTGCTCTGAGGATGCAAGACCATTTGGGTTTGTAGATCAAAGGAGACATTTTTTTTGTGAGCTTACATAATTTTACAGGGCTCACTCAGTTCATACAGAGTATTACTCTCATCACTAATGGCCAGAAAGGTGGGGGGTGGGGGGTGGGGCACACCAGGGAAACTGAAGCAGAACAATTAAGGGAAACTGAGGTATTACACTGAGGTGTCACATCCAAGATTCAGTCTCTCTGGTGATTCTTTTCCTCAAATTTAGTTACTCAGTAAACTTCTATCTCACACCATTCTCTAATCTTCCCTTTCCTAGGATATGGAGTTAGTGAGAAGAGGGGGAAAAAAAGAAACTAATATTTTAGAGAAACAGTAGGGCACTGGAGCAAAAATGTTTAACTTATGGTGCACAGAAAGTCTTGACAAAGTTTGGTTTTGGAAAGAAATAATTACATTTTCATTTGCCCTCATCTTCAGATGACATTAAGTATTTCCCTCAATTACTTAAAAAGCGTTTTTCTAAGGAAAGAAAGATATTTTTGCCAGACTGCCAAAGGGTTCCACAATACACACAAAATTAAGGACACTGGCTCTTCAAAAAAGGACTTTCTCTCTCCCAATATGGCTTTGACCAGGAGGACCTATCTATTACAATCTACTGCCTCAAAGGAAAGTTGCCCAGATGCAGAAATTCTAAATCATGGCTCTAAAAAAACCTTATTTCTTTTAAGCACCCATTGTTATGCTGACAGCTTTAATGAGCCTCAAAGACTTATTTTAAAATACAACAGGAGGCAATCATGTGCTGGAAGTCTTTGCCTTATATTCTTGCCACTGAAGCAAAGTTCCTGTCCCCATTATGTATACAAACATATGAAAACAATATCTTTTACCAGTTTCATATTCATTCATGCAATAAATAAATATTTACTGTGTCTACTATATGCCAGACATTGTATTAAACCCTGGCGAAATTAAAAGAGGCAAAAGACAGTCCCTGACTTTGAGGAGCTTATAATGTAATGGGGGAGGCAATATCCAAATAAACAATTACAAAGCAGGCTATATATAGGATAAATAGGAAATAATTAAGAAAGTGTTCTAATTAAGAGGAGTAGGATTGGCTTCCTGTAAAAGGTGGGATTTTACCAAGTAAAAGAAGTCAGAAGTTAGAGCAGAGGAGGAAGAGCCTCAGACAGAAGGAACAGTCAGAGAAAATACAGGGATATGAGAGATGGGATGTTTTATTCAATAAAAGGCAAGAGACCAATGTCATTGGATCAGACAGTACCTCTCAAGGAGTAAGGTATAAAAATAACTGGAAAAGTAGGAAAAGTTTCCTTTTGGAGAGGTAGGATATGAAAGATTTTGAATGCCAAACATAACATTTTCTATTTTTCCCTGGAAGCAATAGGAAGGCACTGAAATTTATTGATTAGGGGATCACACAATCAGACCTACATTTTGAGAAAATAATATTAGTGGTTGAAAATTCAGTTTCCCTAATTGTTCTGTCCCAGTTTCCCTAAATTGTTCTGCCTCAGTTTCCCTAATTGGTCCTGCTTCATTTTCCTTAATTGTTCTGCCTCAATCCCCTTAGTTGCAACACACCCCACCCCCCCACCCCCAGTTCATTAAGATTGGTATAACTTAGAGGTTATAAATTGTCAATGTGTAAACTCAAAAAGGGGGAGTCCAGACTTTCTGGCTCTAGCCAGACACTTTTTAAACTCCCAGTTTGTTAGAATTATGGTCCTGCCCCCCAAACTGTCAGAGCCGAGTTGATGATTCCTGCCTGGAGATTCCAGCTCACCAGCGTTTGGACTCCACCCCCTGACTTTGTTTAGCTACTGTGTATGAATCTGTCATGGAGAACTCCCATTCTCTACTGGATGCAGGATGCTGGATTCTTGGAGACGATAGTCTCATTCAGCCCTGGGACCAAACCATGGATCCATTTGGTCCCAGTAAAGCTCTACCTTTCAAATAAAATATTAAAAACTCTCTAATCTTTATCTTGTTTCAGTTTCTCCAGCATTACAATGGGAGTAAGGTGACTTATAAACTTCAGTAAACAAAAAAAAAAATCTGGGGGAAAGATGAGGCTTTCCAATCAAACCCATTATATTTATATATATAATAGTAAACTTCACTTAGTTTGGTGTTATTGTTATAATGAAAAGACTACAGTATGGGGTTATCAAGCTAAGTGGTCCTAATGCCCATAAAGCATTGTGGTGTTTTTCTACTGTTCTGGGATAACTCTATGTCAAGCAGTCAGTTAGCTTATACTCAGAGCTTCTGATCGAATAAAACCCTTGAGCAGCTGCGGTAGTCTCTGCATCATTCCCCTTCTGCTGCCTTAGATATGCCCTCTCCCACTTTCTGATCCCGATTTTAAAAAAACTCTTCTATTCCTGGTATCAATAACTGACATGAGTTTTCCATCACAACTGGTTCTGATTAGTAATCCATATCTGACACCAATTACCTGTTCTCAACCACATCTGTTTGACCTCCTGAATCCCAGTTTTGAGTGTTTTTCCCCCAGAATCTTTCATTCATGGGGACAAACCTCCATCCATTTATATTGCCATATAGTATATATAATATACTTTCCCCCCCTGCTTGCTATATTTTATAATAAAGTTCTTATTTGTATCAACTTGCCCAACATCAATTTCATGTAAATTCCTAAAACAAAATCTTTTCTATAACCTGACCCCAAGAGACCAAATAAAGCAATATGCAAAGCAAACCTGGAGGGAAGGACACTACCTATAAATCAGTCATTCAGTCAATAAGCCTTTATTAAGAATTTACTCTGTGCCGAGCAGTGTGGTAATTGCTGAGGATACAAAGGCAAAAGTGAATTAAGAAAGGTCTCAATACTTAGGATTTCAGGGAATCTGGGAACTCCAGAGTGGAGGAAGTAATGTATTCTCAGCATAAGGAATATTCTGCGGTAAAGCAGAGAGAAGGGAGATAAAATATTACCTAAAAGTATCAAGGAATAAATAATTTAGGATAGACATCTGATTTTGAGAAGGGGAATATTATGCAAAGGAAAGGTAAGCTGGAGTGAAGGACAATAAATGCCAAGCATGAGTGAAGTGAGCAGAACCAGGAGAATGTTGTACACAACAACAGCAAGATTAAGCGATGATCAGCTGTGGTGGATTTGGCTCTTTTCAGCAATGTGATAATTCAAGACAATTCCAATAGACTTAGGATAGAAAATGCCATCCACATCCAGAAAGAGAACCAAGGAGACTGAATGTGGATCAAATCATAATAGTTTCATCTTTGTTTGCTTTTTCTTTCTAATTTTTTTTTACTCCTTTGGTCTGAATTTTCTTGTACAACATGAGAAATATAGAAACATGTTTAAAACATGCGTATATTTAACCTATATCATATTGTTTGCTATCTTGGGGAGAAAATTTGGAATACAAAGTCTTACAAAAATGAATATTGAAAACAACTAGCTTTACATGTATTTGGAAAAATTAAATACTATTGAGAAAACAAACAACAACAATAACAACAGAAGGCTAAGCATGAGACCATCATTTATCCTAGAGCCAATAGGAAGTTCTTATATATTTGGGAGAAAGAGTTAAGACTTTTTACATGGTCAGATCTACACTGTGGGGATATACTGCAAGGAAGAGTGATAGCCATTTTATTTTTTATTTGTTTTTAGTAAAGAAATCAAGCTAATTTCATAGCAAAACAGAAATGAAGATTAAATGGGATAATAGAAAGTAAAGGAGCTCTCCCTTTGCGAATAAAGTATTATTGTCTTCTTACTGTATTTCTCTTGCTCTGGGTCAGAACAGAACTCTTAATTCTGACTTCAGGCCCCCATGATTTTGAGATAAATATTTACTTCTGGTTGTTCTTTTTGCTTGGCTATTTACACCCAATAGAAAAAGCAAACCTACTGGCATTGTTCCCTGACAATGGATCTGAAATCCAAACTTTGGTTGTGAGATGTCACTCCCCTTTTCTTACCTTAGGAACATCTAAGAGAAAGAGTTTCTCCATCTATGAAATGACAAGTGTTACTGAATCAGAGGTATGAGGAAATATAAGGTGTCAGAAAACAGGAAAAGTGAGGGGGAAGAGAGGAGATGAGGAAGAACTTTTAATGTTAAAAATAGGATTTTCTGTTCTATCTTGGAGGTGATATAAAACAACTGGAATTTATTGTCAACACTGAGAAAGTCAGATGTGGGCTTCATTGGGATGACTTTGAGATGCAGGGGAAAAATCAAAAGAAGTGGGAAGAGACTAGGTAGTGAAGGGTACTATCAGACTATTTCAGTGATTCTGGTGAGAAGAGATAAGGTATTGTTCTATAATAAAGGCATTATCTTTTTGTATCCCCAGTGCTTAACACAGTGTTAATGATGTTAATATATATTAAATTCAATATATGTATACATATTTATACAGTTGTCTTGCTACACAAGAAAAAAATTTTTGTGTCCCCTTGATCTTTGTCGGGGGAGTGGATCTGGGTTGGAGAAACCCTAAAATCTCAACCCCTCCTGGCCTTTGGGAGGGCCTCCACCCTCATGTTCCAAAAGAAACTCCTATGGAGATTGCCACCTATAATTCAATTGGATGTCTTGGCCTGGGACATAATCACCACCCTTTATTGAATTGAAAATTAGTCCTTCAAATCCAAATGGAGATTGTTCCCTAGACTCAGGCCATAAAAACCCAATATAATTAAAAGCTGAACCCCAAGCCTTTGCTAATCCCTTTCTGGATTTGGCCCACTGAAGATATTATTTATTTCTCAGTTTAAACTCATCTTGCGGAAAAACCTGCCTTTGTTAACTCCTTTTGGAAGAATCCTCTGGAAGTTGTTTCTCAGTGTAATAAATCCATTTTTTGCCACAAACTCACCTGCATTCCGGACTACAAATTCTTTCTCAAGAACCTGTGACATGGCCCAGGGTGAGGCCCTGGTCTCATTTCTCACATCTCAACATTAACACACAGTAGAATCTTAATAAATACTTATTTACTGGGATTAAACAAATGAAAGTGTGTGGATGATAGAATGAATCATCTGATGGAGAGGGTCAATTCCTTCTGTGAGGCTGGAGTAAAGGTATAGAGGATTTCTGAAAGCATTTGGGCAATAGTGAGTTGAGAAGAAGGAGAGAAGAGGAAGGACAGTGAAATATGAGACAAGATTCTCAGCTGAAAGAATGGGACAAGGAGAAGGTTTGAGAAAAGATCAAAATTTTTGGTAAAGGTGCCATGATGAGTAGGAAAATGAATCTATTAGAAAAGTATAAATTATGCCTCTGCTGCTATGAGGACCAAGTTGAGATTATGTGCCATAAATTATTTAATGGACCCAGTCATCAGGGTTTCATGAGATTCTCTTTTTGCTTTTTTTTGCATGTCAGCATGAACAAAGGCAGTGGATGGTGGAAATAATCTAAAACTGTGGTTTGGCAGGCAAGGTGACCTATAGAGTAAGAGAGCAGGAGGATCAAGAGAAAAAACAGTGTATACCTGAACTATAACAGTAAGGGCTCAAGGTATGGAAAGAAGAAGTGGAGAAGGTAGGGGAGGCAGGGGTGTTGGTCTGGGAAATAACTAAAGTTCAATAAGTTGAAGATCCTACTCTCAACCAGTCAGATCCAAGCTTTCATGGTCTTTATGACGCTTTTCCTTTTCAATTGCACTTACCCAGAACACTTCCACTTCACACCAATCCCTGCTATTCTTTGTTCTCAATAGTTGGAAAGGAGAGGGAAGAAGATGAATTCTGTAAGATCAAACTCTTTTTTTTTTTTTTTAAGATCAAACTCTTTAGTGGAAGATTTCTTGAGCTAAGACCCACAGATAGATTTCAGGCCAGATGAACTTGAAAGAGAAATAAATTGCATTTCCATTACCACTCTTCTCCAAGTGAAATTGAATATGTTCTTTAATTATTAAAAAATATTTGCTCCACGATTTGGAACTATGCTCAAAAAGTTATCAAACTGTGCATACCCTTGGATTCAGCAGTGTTACTACTGGGCTTATACCCCAAAGAAATCTTAAAGAAGGGAAAGGGACCTATATGTTCAAGAATGTTTGTGGCAGCCCTCTTTGTAGTGGCCAGAAACTGGAAACTAAGTGGATGACCATCAGTTGGAGAATGGCTGAATAAATTGTTGTATATGAATGTTATAGAATATTATTGTTTTATAATAAATGATCAGCAGGAGGATTTCAGGAAGGCTTGGAGAGACTTACATAAACTGATGCTAAGTGAAATGAGCAGGACCAGGAGATCATTTTATACTTCAACAACAATACTATGTGATGATCAATTCTGATGGACGTGGCTTTCTCCAGCAATGAGATGAACCAAATCAGTTCCAATAGAGCAGTAATGAATTGAACCAGCTACACCCAGCGAAAGGACACTGAGAGATGACTATGAACCACTACATAGAATTCCCAATCCCTCTATTATTGTCCACCTAGATTTTTGATTTCCTTCACAGGCTAATTGTACACTTTTTCAAAGTCCTATTCTTCTTGTGCTGCAAAATAACTGTATGGACATGTATACATATATTGTATTTAATTTATACTTTAACATATTTAATATATATTGGTCAACCTGCCATCTGAGGGAGAGGGGTGGGGGAAAGAAGGGGAAAATTTGGAACAAAAGGTTTTGCAATTGTCAATGCTAAAAAATTACCCATGCATATAACTTGTAAGTAAAAAGATATAATAAAAAAAATTGCTCCAAAGCAATCCCAATTGACTTTGGACAAAAAAATGCCATCTGCATCAAATTAAAAACTATGGAGATTGAATGTAAATTAACATCTGCTATGTTCACTGTTTTTCTTTTTTTTTTTCTTTCCAATGATTTTTCCCTTTTGTGCTGGTTTTTCTCTATCAACATGATTCATAAAGCAATGTGTATTAAAAATAAATAAATTTAAAAATATTTACTCTAAAGAGAATTCTATACTTTCACTAGACTACCAAAGATCCAAATCTTCCAATAAGGCCCAGTCTTTTCTACAGATGACTGTGGCCAGAGTAGATGTCTGCTGCACTCTACTTTTTCAACAAAAATTTCCCAGAATGAAGGAATTTTAAATTATGGCTTTAAAAACTCCTGAATCAAAGTGGGAGCCAAGTTGACTGAGAAAAGGCAATGATTCTCCTGGGCTCTTCCCCAAACCCTTCAAACAACTTTTTTTTTATTAAAGCTTTTTCTTTACAAAACATATTATGTATGGGTAATTTTTTCAACACTGATCCTTGCAAAACTTTCTATTCCAAATTTTCCCCTCCTTCCTCCCACCCCTTCCCCTAGATGGCAGGTAGTCTAATACATGTTAAATATGTTAAAATATATGTTAAATCCAATATATGTATATATATTTATACAGTTATCTTGTTGCACAAGAAAAATCTGATCAAGAAGAAAAAAATTGAGAAAGAAAACAAAATGTAAGCAAATAACAACAGAGAGAGAAAGCGTGAAAATGCTATGCTGTGGTCCACACTCAGTTCCCACAGACCTCTCTCTGGGTGTAGATGGCTCTCTTCATCACTGAACAATTGAAACTGAGTCCAATCATCTCATTATTGAAGACAGCCATGTCTATCAGAACTGATCATTGTATAGTCTTGTTGCTGTGTATAATCTCCTGGTTCTGCTCGTTTCACTAAGCATCAGTTTATGTAAGTCTCTCCAGGCCTTTCTGAAATCATCTTGTTGGTCATTTCTTACCGAACAAAAATATTCCATAATATTCATATATCACAGTTTATTCAGCCATTCTCCAAATGATGGGCATACACTCACTTTCCATTTTCTAGCGACTACTAAAAGGGCTGCCACAAACATTTTTGCACATGTGGGTCCCTTTCCCTCCTTTAAGATCTCTTTGGGATATAAACCTAGTAGTAACACTGCTGGGTCAAAGGGTATGCGCAGCTTGATAACTTTTTTTTTTTTTAAATAACTTTTTATTGATAGAACCCATGCCAGGGTAATTTTTTACAGCATTATCCCTTGCATTCACTTCTGTTCCGATTTTTCCCCTTCTTCCCTCCACCCCCTCCCCCAGATGGCAAGCAGTCCTTTACATGTTGAATAGGTTACAGCATATCCTAGATACAATATATGTGTGCAGAACCGAACAATTCTCTTGTTGCACAGGGAGAATTGAATTCAGAAGGTATAAATAACCCGGGAAGAAAAACAAAAATGCAAGCAGTTTATATTCATCTCCCCCTGTTCTTTCTTTGGGTGTAGCTGCTTCTGTCCATCTTTGATCAATTGAAACTGAATTAGCTCTCATTATCGAAGAGATCCACTTCCATCAGAGTACATTCTCAAACAGTATCATTGTTGAGGTATGTAATGATCTCCTGGTTCTGCTCATTTCACTTAGCAAGTTTGATAACTTTTTGAGCATAGTTCCAAATTGCTCTTCAGAATGGTTGGATTCATCCACAGGTCCACCAACAATGTATCAGTGTCCCAGTTTTTCCACATTCCCTCCAACATTTGTTATTATCTTTTCCTGTCATTTTAGCCAATCTGACAGCTGTGTAGTGGTATCTCAGAGTTGTCTTAATTTTTACTCTGATTAATAGTGATTTGGAGCACTTTTTCATATGACTAGAAATAGTTTCAATTTCTTCATCTGAAAATTGTCTATTCATATCTATTCATATCACCTATCCAGCAAAACTGCATGCAACCTTTCTGGAGAAAAATGGAAAGTCAATAAATTAGAAGACTGTGAAACACTGATGAAATATTCCTGATTTGAAACTAGAGCTGAATAGAAAATCTTACTTTCAAATACAAAAGTAAGAGAAGTATAAAAAGGTAAACAGGATAAGAGAATCATAAAGGACTTAATATGGTTAAACTATGTTCTTACATAGGATGATGATGCTTGTAACTCATAATAACTTTCTCATTATTAGGGCAGTTAGAAGGAATATATAGAGACAGAAGGCAGAGGTGAGAGTTGAATATAATGGATGATATCTAAAAAATAAAATTAATGGGTGAGAATGAGAAATACTTTCAGAGATAAGGAAAGGGAAAAGTAGAAGGAGCAAGTTATATCACCTGAAGAGACAAGAAAGAACATTTACAATAAAGTAGGGAACAGAGGAGGTTGTAGGGAATGCTTGAACTTAATTCTCATCAGAATGGCTCAAAGAAGGAATAACATTCAATTGGGCATAAAATCTATCTTACAGTCTAAGAAAATGATAGTGGCAGGGGATAAAAGAAGGGGAAGATGGTTGATAAAATGGAGGGCAAATTGGAGAGGCAGTAGAGAAAAGCAAAACACTTTTTTTTTAATTTTATTTTTTATTATAGCATTTTATTTACAAGACATATGCATGGGTAATTTTTCAGCACTGATCCTTGCAAAACCTTCTGTTCCAACTTTTCCCCTCCTTCCCCCCACCCTCTCCCCTAGATGGCAGGTAGACCAATACATGTTAAATATGTTAAAGTATATGTTAAATGCAATATATGTATACATGTTTATACACTTATCTTGCTACACAAGAAAAATTGGATTTAGAAATAAGGTAAAAATAACCTGAGAAGGAAAACAAAAGGAGTGGAAATGCTATGTTGTGGTCCACTCATTTCCCATAGCTCTTTTGCTGGGTTTAGCTGGTTCTCTTCATTGCTGAACAATTGGAACTGATTTGAATCCTCTCATTGTTGAAGAGAGCCGCATCCATCAGAATTGCTGTTTCTACCTTTACCTCTCTCTGTCATAAACATTCCCATCAATGGGTTGAAGAAATCTTCTTTAAAACAACAACAACAACAACAACAACAACAAAAAACAATCTGTGACTTGTAAAATGAGCTCTTCTGGTTAAAAATTTAATGTTTACCAGAGAAGACTTTTTAGTGCTAAAAGTACTTGTCTAACTTGGCATTGGTTCCATTATTATTTTACTTCTTGTGATATAAACTAGTAAATTGCCATGTTGATATATTTAAGAAATCCAAATACCAACTGAAAAATTAAACACTAAGTATTTTAAAATATAGAAGGTAGGACTCTAAAGATCTTTTAAATTATAGATCTAATTGGTCTTATTGCTTTCTCAGAAAATTTATTCAAATTTTTTACTTTACAATTTTTAATTTGAATTAATTCCAGATTATTTAGAACTCTAATTAATTCCAATTCCTTCTATGGAAAGAATAGAGAATGATAAGAATCTAATCCTTACCTTTTGTTTAATTGTTCAATTATTCCTACATGATTCTAAGAAATTCAAGAACTTTACACATAAATACATAATCCAAAACCGGCAGTTGATAAGCACACATATTCATCTACTTTGTTATTCAGGATATGGTATTGCAACATCATAAAAAAAACCATAACTTAATTAGCCTTAATTAAAAAAAATTGTTATGAAAGAAAGAAGCAGGAACATGTTCAAAATAACATCAAAATCAATCCTTTAGGTTCTAACAGCAAGGTACAGAATGATTCAAAACATGTATAACAGGAGAAAGTACCATTGATTTGATTTGATTTAATTTAAGGGTTACAGTCAAGTTTTGAGGGACAGCCAATTCATACAGCAAAATTCCATAGGGTATTATAGCCAGGTTCTGGAGTAACTAGGTGGGAAACATTCCTGTTCAAAAGGAAGTAACAATGGGCGAAACCAAGTCAAGAGGATTCTATCTTTGACAGTGCCAAGGTCACCCCCTCACAATTTTACCCAAGATATCTGTTTTTGTTTTCCTGTAACAATTCAAGATCATACTGTAAGTAATTTGTATCATTATTCCTCAATGATGGGTTACTGACTTCAAACAATCACACATGAAAGCAAAACTCAGAATATTATCAGATTATAGTTCCATTAGATTTTACCTCACACAGTCAGTTTCACTAATCATCCTTACAGCTAGATAGTTGTCATATTACTCTCATATTGTGGCAATCAAATTTATTTAGCAAAAAAAATTTGCCATGCCTTCTTTCAAAAAATCACACAACAGATTTCACTAACATCATTTTCCTCCAGTCTTTCCCTTTCTCAAAAACAATTTAAAACTCATCATCATGTAAAAGATAATTATTAGATTTTAACATACTGTGGTCCGGAAATAACAGCTGTTACCTGCTTACTTGAGATGAACCGAGGGGAGACCAAATCTACCACCACCACTCCAAACTCCTCCCTAAGCCCACCCACTCAGCCCACCTAGCCAAAAGTGGATTCTATCATCACATTCTCGTCCTGTGCACATCTCATTGCAAGTTGAGGAAAACTACTCATTTCTTGTTTGTAATATTACAGGTGTTGGGAATGAATAAAAGGGTTCCCTCTTAAAAAAAAGATTTTAACATACTGAATATTAACCTATTAAAGCAAAATAATAATAACAAATCATCCACACTGGAATCTGTTAATATCATGTTGGTTCAAGATGTAATGTCAGTGCAGACTATTCCAAGTATAACTTCATAATTGTCATAATCAAAAATCATCATATAAAACATTTCTATACTATAAAAATAATTTCAAAAACTTTTCAAAAAATTTCTCATTGTTCAAGGAGTGTTTGTTTTTAAATAAAACAATATACAATCCTAAATAAAACAATATGCAAATTCTTTCACAGTGTTGATAAGATTTTATCAGCTATGGTCCCAAGAAACTTGGCAGGCTAACAAAGACAGAAATTTTTTATGAAGTCTTTCTCTTGCTTCCCTTTTTCTATCCCATAAAGTAATAAATTGGTGTTGGAATCTTTACAAACTGCTAACTCATTAGGGTTGATAGATTATTGATCTGATCTTACAAGAAGATGTTTTGGGATAGAACCTGAAACAAGGTACTAAGTAGAACTAATTGATAAAATGCTTGTGTTCACACCTTTACTCATTGGAATTCACAAGTATGGGAGATTCACAAAGTAAATTTTTTAACTTTGTGAATTCACACCTCCCTTGAAGCTCTTAGGGCCAGAGAGCACTATGGGAGAAACCCATAATCCCTCTCTCTCGAATCCCACAATTCCTCTCTCTCGAATAAATAGAGCTTCAAAGGGGCCAGTCGGAAGAGTTTTCAGAGGAAGAAGCTACGAGTCGAGAGTTCAGTTGAAGATTGAGAAGGCTCTCTCAGAGGCAAGACAGATTCAACTTGGTGCTGGCTCTGGAGGCTGAAGAAAGCAGAGGCAGAAACAAAGGACAAAGCCTTCTCTCCAAGGCAAGAGAGATCCATTCCATTTTCCACTTGGCTGGCTGAACTGAAGGACAAAACCTTTGGATTTGAAGACATTTGGAAAGAGCTCTTGTAACCAAGCAGAGAGATAGGCTTCTAAGCTAACTGGGCTATAGTAGAGAAAATAAAAGATCTGAACTTTTATCAACTGGCTGCGTTTTGGGGTAATTATTGAACTGAGCTGATACTAAGGCTGCCTCCAGAAAACCTCCTCGAGAAACCTTCTCTTGCAGAGAGAATTATTATATTAAAAAGATGAAAATCACTACTTTTGACACCCAAACCTGCTCTCGCTCCCAGAGAGAACCATCATATTTATTATATATTTTAAAGAAGAAAAAGATCACCATAAATCATTATTCTTTTTTCAAACTGTGCCCAATTAAGTACTAGAATGATTTTTAATATTATATTATTAACAACCTGATTGATAATTTCATAGCGTACAAAGTAAAAGAAGTTTAAATTTTCCAATGACACAAAATTTAACATTCCCTAAACAGCATATATAATAATTACTCAGAATTTTCAATACAAGATAATTTGGAAACATAATAACATTCAAAATATCATGAATTTAAAACTGAATATTTATTACTAATTAGATGACATTTAGTCAAATGAATTTCTAACTTATCTTTCACAGAAAATAATTCATTCTGTTACAAGTGGCTTTTAATTCTCATAGTTTGGAAAAACATCAGTACAAAATATATTTTATTAAAGATCCAGTTAATAAAAAAGTAACATATATCTAGGCTGAATGAATATAACATTAAAATTACAAAGATATGTAGAAATAGAGAGTGATATATAATGCTTTATTGATATAAATTCACAACTATATTGTCAGGTAAGTTTAAAATGTATTGGGCTAAATGTTATATCAATATTAAATTTTTTTACTATATTTAGAAGGCTTGTAAGCTCTTAAAACTTTTCATTTCACAATAAGGACATTTCAAATAGATTTCTGCTATATCAAAATCACATTAAAAACATCATTATCCACTGAATTATTTATTTATTTAAAGCTTTTTAATTTTCAAAACATATGCATGGATAATTTTTCAATATCAACTCTTGCAAAACCTTGGGTTTTTTTCCAATTTACTTATTTATACAATTTGCAGCACAAGAAAAATCAAATCAAAAAGGAAAAAAGAAAATAAAATTCAAGCAAACAACAACAAAAAGAGTAAAAATGCTATATAGTGATCCACACTTAGTTCCCATAGTCCACTCTGTGGATGTAGATGGCTCTCTTCATTACAAGATCAATGGAATTGGCCTGGATCATCTCATTGTTGAAAAGAGCCACATCCATCAGAAATGATCATTGTGTAATCTTGTTGTTGCCATGTACAATGATCTCCTGGTTCTGCTCATTTAACTTAGCATCAGTTCATGTAAGTCTCTCCAGGTCTCTCTGGAATAATCCTGCTGGTTGTTTCTTACAGAACAATAATATTCCATAACATTCATATACCATAATTATTCAGCCATTCTCCAACTGATGGGCATCCATTCACTTTCCAGTCTCTTGTCACTACAAAAAAAGGCTGCCATAAATATTCATGCACATGTGGGTCCTTTCCCTTCCTTTAAGATCTCTGGGATTCAAGCCCAGTAGAAACACTGCTGGATCAAAGGGTATGCACAGTTTGATAGCCCTTTGGGCATAGTTCCAAATAGTTCTTCAGAATGATTGGATCACTTCACAATTCCACCAACAATGTTCTACTGAATTTTCAAATGAATTTTTAAACATTTAACATCATTCCTTTAATAATTGAATCTATAACGCAAAGGAATTTACTATTTTAACAATATTTCTAATACAATAAAATATCAAAAAAATAGGCAGTTTTTTCATGCCTATTACAGATTGGTAAACTGAGATAACTTGTTTTAAGATAACACTTCTAGCAAATTACCTGATCTATCCATTTTTTTCTTTTTCTTTTTAACACTTTGTACTAATGCCAAATAACAGAATAAATTCTAACTTATAAGCATTTCAGTAGAAGAGCCATATTTCACTTAAATTGAGAGCTGAGTCTATTTTCCCCATGATATCACACAGAATCTTGATTTGTATATTATATATTTATTATTTTATATTTTATATAGTTTATATTATATTTTATTCCCATAATTTCATATTATGGGGCCCGCTATTTCCATGAAAATGCAAAACAGAGTCATTACAAAAGTCTTTACCTCTGCTTATACAAAGGATGAAATAGGAAGAAAGATTCTACAAGAAAAATATGAAAGTAGTCAGTCTGCTTCTAAGCCTTTAATTGTTAACAGCTCCATACTAATATCAAAGTCCTCATAAATATTAGCTAAATGAAGAATTTATCTATCAATCAGAAAACAATTATTAAGCTCTTCCTATGAATCAAGCCTGTTATAATCACTGAAATATACAAACATAAACAAAGGAGTCCTTGCCTTCAGTAGCTTGCATTCTTCCTAAATTAGGATAAAAATAAGAAATTTGGGTTGGAGTCATGGAAGCTAAGAATGTAAGGGGTACAAAATTGCTAGTAAAAAGTGAAATTTGGATAAAAACTCTCATAGATAGATATAGCACTAAACTGGAATAAATATCTAAACCAGAAATGGGGAGAATAAATCTTCTTAATATACTCGGGTCGTCCATTCACACATGCTACTTTAACTCTTCTAAAACGAACCAGGTCCATATATCTACAGTAAGGACGACAGCTATAGCACCTGGCAAAACAATCTGTTACCAAAATTGGGTGAGGACTTATATAATAGTTTTGTCCATAGTGGTTGGAGGAATTAGCACAGATATTGAGGATGGTATCATTTGTCTCATGGATGAAGGTATTGAAATGCAAGCAGTAACTACTGTTAGTCAGTCCCCTACGTAACATCATCAAATCACAGTACCCGGAGGGTTTTCCTAAGATTTTGGTCTTGGGATAGTCCACATGGTGAGTCCAGAAGACTTGAGCATGGGAGAAGTGAGTCAGTTCCAGAAAGACGAGCAAGAAAACAATCCACATCATAGCATGAGTTATCTGACCTTGGGGAGAGAAGCAATAACAGAAGGAGCAGAAAGTAAAAAAAATTACTTTACATAGGACACTAACTCCTTGTTCTTTCATAACTCAAAGCCTTCCCCCACTATAGTTTCATTTCCACTTACTCTTACTATGTCCTTGTCTCATCTATATTAAATTATATTATTATCCTACTTATAGATCAATTTTTTATGTGTTCTCTTCAGTTTTCATCATTATCCCATCCCACAGTAATGGACTACAAATTATTTTATATTAAATCCTGTTTTGGTTTGAAATTTGGGGATGATTAGAAGATAGAAGCAAAGTTGTTCAAGAAAAGAATCATCAATTATCTGCTCCTTCTTTATTTCCCTCTCCTGAGAAATCAAGACCATATTAACTCTACCTCTTCATCCAAGAGGAATTTGGAATGAAGAGTATATCAATTAAACTATTGCCTAGACCACAACATTCAAGGCAGCATATCAAAAAACTTTTAGCTCCACTCTTTAAAAATCTACATAGTTAACTATCTAAAACTACTCTTCATGGCATACAGCTATCAATTTTGTGAAAAGTAAAGCCACACTGGACATTTACAAACTAGGTTGGTAGAAAGAATGAGGACATTTCACATTTTGTCCAAAGTATAAATATGTCATATACAGCTTTCTTTCTTAAGAAAAAAAGAGAAAGAGAAAGAGAGAAAGAACATAAAGGAAAATGTCTCACCTATTCTGATGGGAATATTAAACTAAACATTTTTAGCATCTTCAGATTGAGAGATAACAATAATAGTATTTAATAGGAGGATGAGAAGATCCTCAAGCTCCATATCATAAAATGTTAGCACATGCCTCCTTTCCCTTCCCCCTTTCTTTGTTCTTTTAATATAATGATTATATTTATTTTATTTCCCAGCCTAGTTTCCCCATTTCTCACCACTTGATCAAAAAGGAATCTCCACTCTTGCTTCCCCACTTGGTGATAATCCCAAATATCCAGTCCAATTCTTGGGCTTTCTTCTCTCACCTACTGTCTATGCTCTGCCTTCAATAGATATTGGATTCACTTGATCCCATTGATGAGAAGAAACCTTGGTCCTTCTTCCTTTTGAGTGTTCTCTTATATATATATATATATATATATATTTCCTTGAGTGGGTGGTGCCAAATAGAGGTGTGGCCATGGTTTAGGTAAAAAGAGATGTAAGACTCATAATCCTTTGTGACAGGTAGAGGATTTCTAAACTGAGCAGAAAATTTATGGTCACTTCCCTTCATCCCAAATCTTATTACCTACTCCTCCTCCATCCATAATCATCCTATCACCTCCTCTTGGGAAAATGACAGGTTAGAAATCAGATTTTTCTGGGAAATCCAAACTTTCCCCATACCTGAATCAGATTCCTTGCTTACTCAAGCAATTTGCCTCTTTTGTTTCCTCCTCTTGCTTTCAATTCATGAAGGAAAAGCCAGCTTCATCCAAACACCAGAGAAAACAATGAGAAAAGGTTTCACCTAAGCATGTGAGAAATTTCTTGCTCTAACAAGAATCAGCACAACTGCTATCCAAACTTTCAACTGTTCTGCTTTTTTTGAGTTCTTCTGACCATGAAATTCTCTACATAATGGTCTCTCAGAGCCTATTTTTTCATCTATGGAACAATGGTATTTGCCCTACTATTCTTACAGTTTTGCTATATCCTGAAGCAGTATATTAATATGAGCTATATATAACTTTCCAATAGGTCACAACTCCTATTGCCCTAATGTCATCTTTCTGGGAATTTTTTCTGGTCTGCATCAAATTTAAACTTTGGGTAAGCCTATGTCTCACTTCATAGATGCTCTTCAAAAAAAAAAAGTATAGGCTAAGATTGATGACCACTTTGTGTTGCTGACCCAAAGGAATAAGGGACAGCTTATGCACTTGGACAAAAACTAAAAAAAATCTAAAAATGAGATTGATGCTAGATTAAAAAGCCAAATTAATTTTACTATGTTCTAAATAAATAAACAGATCCAGATTTCCAAAGCTGATCAAAAGCAGGTGAATTAAGTAGTCCTTTAATGTCTCTTTCGGGTTCCCAATTCTGGAGCAAAATTTAAGTGGACTTTTAAAATTCTGACGATTTAGTTGAAGTACATTTTTTAATAGATATATTCAGACACTATCCTGAATTATATCTTTTGGTGAGAGAAACTATGAAGTCTTTAATTAAAAAAAATAAAAGTATTTCATGTTTTTTTTTTTTTTTTACTGACAATTCTTTGCTAATTTGCAATGATCACAGTAGTAGAAAATGTCTTCCATATCCCATCTCCTTACCTTCATCCCAACTGTCACCCATTCCTAAAATTGCTTTGCTTTCTCCTTTTTAATTCTGGGCTCAGTTAATGGTCCTTCTATAATGTCTGTTGAAAATGATGAATCATTTGTTATTATCACTAAAACAACTCAGTGGGATACATGCATCAGTAAAGGCACTATGCAGTCTCCAAACACAGTGTTTGTATGTGAGGAATGAAAGAGACACTGGTAAGCAGTGATGGAGAGCTGCACATGGGTGTTCTAGCTCTCCATCACTGCTTAACAGTGTCTCTTTCATGGGTGTCACAAAGAAATGGGTTCAAATCCTGCCACAACTATTTATTTAGCTATGTGATCTCAAAGAACATAACTACTCCATATCTCTATAACTTGCTCTGTAAAATAATGGAGATGGATCTGAAGGTTTTAGACTTTTATCCCGAAGGTCTTTTAGCCCCCAGAATTTGCTTTTATGAGCAAATGTTAGGTCAATATCTTCAGATAGATTAAGGATCTCATTGTGAAACAATTAGTATAGTCTTTCCTATATAGAGAAAGTCAGCTAAAACATCATCTGAGGAACCTTACTCTCTAAAAGAAACTCCCTCATCTCCACTTGTTTCTTTGATATGTTGAATGCATTTCAACACCAATCTATTTTGTGGGTGTTTAACTTTTCTTAGTCCATTTTAAATCTCTTGAGGGCTGTCCCACATATGTACCATGAGGATGTCCTTGTATAACTCAAGTTGATAAAGAATAGCCATCTCTAATTTCTTCTCCCCCAACTTTCCCCAAGGAAAAATTTAACTTCTGTAGAGATGGGAAGCAGAAGTTGAGGCCATTCTGATATCCTTAGTAAGAGTGGGCACTAAAATAGAATTATATCTAACTGATCTTTAGATATTGTTAATTTTGAGGGTGAGTTTTTTTTTTTTAACAGATTCTGTATACTTCTGAATAGTATTTCATTGTGGGAGGTAGCAGGATCGAAAGTTTTACATATAAGACTTGACTCTTCCAAATAAAGAGGTGCCTAGGTACTAGTAGAATGTCATGGTGGTGATGAGTAGAGTTAGAAGGAAAACCAGGATAAGAAAAATACATGGTTTGCAGAAATGTAGCTGTTTTTCCATTTGTCATGAGAAAAAGGGAATTAGTGCTTTTCAAAATGATAATCTAATTGCTCTTGATCACACTTAACACCTCATCTCTTTAATCCCTGCCTTTCCAGAATTTTTTGTTCCAAGGCCCCAGGAGGTTGTAAAGTACATATATACTCCTCATAAGAATACTCTACTAACCTACATTAGAAAAAGATTTTCCCTCTCAATTACTCAATTACTCAATTAAGCTGGCTGCCATAATAGGCTCCAGTTTCTATAATGACCTGTCCCCTCAAGATCACTTTCCCAGGAGTTCTAAACTCACACAATTCTCTGCCTTTCCTCTTTTTCAGGAGTTGGGGAAAGGAAGAGAAAAGATTAATATTGTGGGACTATAACAGAAATCTCAGGATCTAAGATTCTTAATCAAAGATCTACAAATACAAATTACAGCATCTAAATTTAAAAGAAAAAAAAATACATCTGAAACTGAAATTTAGCATTTAAAAGATTTTAATTTTAATTAAAAATTTAAAAAACATCTTTTCTAAAAATGAATCCATGATAGTAGCCCTCCAAAAATGATTGTCCTTTTCCCAAGATGACTTCATTCAGTGTAGATGTCTGCGGCACTCCATTTCCCCAATAACAGCTAGTCAGAATGCAGGAATTCTAAATTAATGGCTCTAAAAACACTGGGATTCTTTCAAACTTCCACCGTTTGCCTATCAAAAACAAAGTCACAAAAATATTCCTGGAGCTTCAATAAACCTCAAAGAGATACTTGGAAATTCTTGAAGAACCAAATGGGAAGAGAAAGGTTTTACCTTATAATCGGCACTTCAGCAAAGCTACGGTGTGCCCTTTACGTATTCCAACATAGACAATTTTTCTTACTAGTTTCACCAGAAACTAGGACAAAAAAAGGAAGGACAGTTCTCAGTTATACAAGAGAAAGACACTGCTGACTAGAACATCAACTATAAAATTCAGTGCCAATTATCTATATGCATCTAGGAGCCTTTTACAGCTTCTTTTTTGGTCTCTGCCTCAATATCTGTATCAGTAATTCAACCAAACATTTTTTTTAAAATCCATTATGTTTTAGTCACTGTTCTGAGTGTAGAGGACATGAAGAGAAAAACAGGAGTTTCTGTCCTGAAGAAACTTATTTTGTGGGAGAGGAGATACATACAGACATCAGTAAACACACAAATTAGATAGAAGACACCTACCTAAAAAGTCCAAAAGGTGTGCACCAATGCAAACTTATCATATGTACAATTTTAAAAGGAAGTACCTCCTAAAGGGAATCAGGAAAATCCTTAGAAACTGAAGAAAGAGAGGGCAGAGAGATGGCACAGTAGATAGAGTGCCAGATCTGGAATCAGAAGGACCTGAATTCAAATCTGACCTCTAACAGCTAACACTTATTAGTTGTGTGATCCTGCACAAATCATTTAACCCCAATTGTCCAGCCCACCCCCCCCCAAAAAAAAAGAATTAAGAAAGACCAGATCTTAAGATTTAAAGGAAACTAGGGACTCTACGAGATGAAGAGAAAGAGAGTATATATTCATAGCATGGACAGTCTGTGTAAAGGCATGAAGGTTAAAAAAGAGAATAGAATCAGTAAAACAAGAGTAAATAGGCTTATTTGAGTGGAACTAAGATTATGAGGTGAAAAACATGCAAGAAAAAAATTAAACTGAGATCAGAAGGTGAAGCGATAACATATGAAACATAAATTCATGTTTTATCCTAGAGGCACTAAGGAGTCAGAGCAAGAATGGACAGAATATCATTTCAATGCCTGGATGGAGACACAAGTGTCTTATCTCTGTGACTATTGCTCTCTGTCAGCAGAGTAGTCCTTGTCTCTGATTTCTACCTCTAAGTATCCATCATCTTGCCATTTTTTTCATTGACCTGCTCTTCCTACCTGGTTATTCATATCCAATAGAAAGCCCTTGTTATTATACCATAACAGTAAAAAGGAAACAATCAGTAATCTTAGAAGGCTCATCCATCTGTTACTTTTCAGATGCCATCTCACAGCCCTAATCTCAGGGACATTTTTATCTATCTGCCCTAGAATCATGACCATTTCAGGGGTTTGAGAAGAAAGAAATGAAAGAAAAACCAAGTAAAAGCAACAGACCCTCAATAAGGAAAGCTAAAATTTCTATTAAAAGGAAAATGTGATTTACACAAAATTTGATAAAGCTAGTATGAGTTTGAGATACTTATTGACTGACTTAGATCAGAGAGTATGAGTGACAGAAGGAGTAATTCACTGGAGAAGATAAAATGGAATGTACTCCTGTATTGAGAGGATGCTGCTTTCCCAAGGAGAAGAGCCAGCTTATCCTGTGATAAAAGGGTAGAAAGTAGAGCTCTGGAGGCATCTAGTCCATGTGAGGTAAGAAGAAGGAAAGAAGAAAAAGCTCTCAGCAAATTTCCTCAATTTTTTATTTTTGTGAAATGAGACAAAATTCTCAACTGAGAGCATGGGGAGAAGAGGTTTGAGAAAAAGGAGGAAAAGTTTTGGAAAAAGTATTGTGGTAAGAGGGGTAGTGAATCAATTAAGAAAGCAAAAACTATGGCCCTGCTGCAATGAGGGCCCAGCTAGGATTGTATACCTCAAACTTGACCCACCTCTTTGTGATATTCTCCAGCTACTTTCAGCAACATGCAAATAGGAACAAAAGGTATTGGGTGGTAAATATTATCTTGAGCTGAGGTTTGGAAAGGTAAGATGTCCTATGGGTAAAGGAGCAAGAGATTCAAGAGAAGCTAGTATAGAATTGAACTGTTTCATTAAGAAGCCAAGATGTAGAAGAGAGAAGAGTATAGTCAAGGTTGGGGTGATGAACCTGGGAAATAATTAAAGGTTTGAAGTATTAGAGGTACCCATCTCAAATATAAAGGCCCAAGTTTTCAATGTCAAGATTTCTATGGTAGGTCTCTTCTCCAAACTTCCTTTCCAAGAACTTGCCAAGGTGCCCATTACACACCAATTCTTCTCTTCCCCTTTTCCACGGGCTAAGAAGGGAAAAGTAGAAGTAAGGTCAATGTAAAATTCTCTGGAGAAAGGATTCTTAATTTTGGTCACCCAGATAGATTTCACATGGTCTGAATTTAAAAGGGAATTGAATTATATTTTCATTCATCTTCAAGTGAAATTTAGCATTTCCTTCAATTATTTGAAAACATTGCTCTAAAAGAGACCCATAGAGTCAGTAAATTGCTAAAGAGTTCCATGACACAAACAAGTTTAAGGATCACAATCCTCCAAGCTCAAAGGTCAGAATTTCTAAGTGGGAAACAATTTAAATATTCTACCTCAAAAAGCATGCTATATACATTTTTTATATTTTTCCTGTTTCTATGTGAGAGTTTGGATCAATCAGTAATTCAATTAATAAAGTATTTTTTTAGGAACTGTTATAAGATTCTGAGAACATAAAGGCAAAGGTTCTAAAAAAGCTTACATCCTATGAGAGTGGGAAGACATATGGACACCATTAATTTTTGAAAAATCAATTAGGGAAGACTCCAAAGTTCATGAGGTGAATTCCAATCCAAACCCATTATGAATTAAAAGTAAATTTGGAGGGAGCAATAGTCCCACTGTAAGGGAATCAAAGAAGTTTCTTCCACTAGAGACTTAAACAAAGCTAGGATTCTGAAAAGGCAGAGATGAAGAGGATAGGTTTTGTAGACATGGAATAGTCTACGCAAGGTCATGGGCATAGGAGACAAAAATTCTCTAAAAGCATTAGCAAATGGACCGATTCTGTGGAATTTTATAGATTTATAAATTATATAGGATTTTATGAGAAGTGAAGCAATATGTAAGAGAGCAGTTAGTTAGAATAAGATAATGAAAACTTTGATGTTAAACATGAGTTCATGTTTTATTCTACAAATAATAAGGTGCTTCTGTTGGTTTTGCAGCTAAAGTTCAATTCGAGCATGAATACACTTAAACTTTAGAAATATCCTCTCAGCACCTGGATGAAAGCTTTACTGTCTTCTCATTTCTTTGCTTCTTATTTGAAATCAGAACCTTTTTGTTTCTGATTTCTATCTCTGGAACATCCTGGTCTAGTGATTAAATTTTTCATTCAGCTACTCTTATTGTCTTCACAATCCAATGAAAAAAGTACAACCTGACATCTTTGTCTCCTGACCAGTAAACAGAAACTACCTGAAATCAAAGAAGGTTCATTCAAGCTTTGTTTGTGAGATGTCTACTCTCAGTTCTTATCTCAGGAACATATCTATTTCTCTGCTTTTAAGACAATGAACATCTCAGTGGCCTAAGAAAGAAGAAACAAGGAAAGAACCAACAACACAGCCACAACCACTTAATCAGAACAATTAAAAATTAGTTAAAAGCAAATTTCGAGGCAAAAAAATTCCTTACAAGATTTCTTTGTAAAGACTCTTCCAGAGTAGATTGCTGTACCCCAGTGACCCTTCCTAATACCTTTGTTTTTAATTTGCTTTACCACCAATCCTCTAGTGAAATTTTTTAAAAAGATAAAATCAGGATAGAAATGAAATGTAGAAAGTCTTCACAGAAACCTTGCCCTCTGCTTGTGAAAATCTTTAGTTCTAACAGCCTTAACTCTAACATCAAAGTCCTAATAAAAATGAGCTAAATGAAGAATTAATTTATCAACCAGCAAGTATTTATCAAGTTCTTATTATGATGCAAGTCTGTGTTAAACACTAGAGAGATAAAAAAAATTAATGGAGGAGTTCCTGCCCTCAGTTCTTTTTATTTTTTTAATTATATTATAGATTTTTTTTATTTTAAATAACTTTTATTGACAGAGCAGGGTAATTTTTTACAGCATTATCCCTTGTACTCACTTCTGTTCTGATTTTTCCCCTCCCTCCCTCCACCCCCTCCCTCAGATGGCAAGCAGTCCTTTACATGTTAAATAGGTTACAGTATATCCTAGATACAATATATGTGTGCATAACCAAACAGTTCTCTTGTTGTACAGGGAGAATTGAATTCAGAAGGTATAAACAACCTGGGAAGAAAAACAAAAATGCAAGTAGTTTATATTCATTTCCCAGTGTTCTTTCTTTGGGTGTAGTTGCTTCTGTCCATTCTTGATCAATTGAAACTGAATTAGCTCTCTTTATCGAAGAGATCCACTTCCATCAGAATACATCCTCATACAGTATCGCTGTTGAGGTATATAATGATCTCTTGGTTCTGCTCATTTCACTTAGTATCAGTTCATGTAAGTCTTGCCAGTCCTCTCTGTATTCATCCTGCTGGTCATTTCTTACAGAACAATAATATTCCGTAATGTTCATATACCACAATTTACTCAATCATTCTCCAATTGATGGGCATCCATTCATTTTCCAGCTTCTAGCCACTACAAACAGGGCTGCCACAAACATTTTGGTACATACAGGTCCCTTTCCCTTCTTTAGTATCTCTTTGGGGTATAAACCCAGTAGAAACACTGCTGGATCAAAGGGTATGCGCAGTTTGATAACTTTTTGAGCATAGTTCCAAATTGCTCTCCAGAATCTGCCCTCAGTTCTTTTTTTCCCCTCAATAGTATTTCATTTTTCCAAATACATGTAATGATAGTTTTCAACATTCATCTTTTTAAGACCTTATGTTCAAATATTTCTCCTTTCTTCCCTCCCTCCACAAGATAGCAAACAATCTAATATATGTTAAATATGTACAATCCTTTTAAATGTATTTCAATATTTGTCATGATAATGAGGTTAGTGGCAGTCAGAGAGTTGTTAAAATCCCCTTATGGTTGGTGTACAGGTTCTCCATGAAAGAATTCATGAAACCCAAATTATTAATTGGCAAAAATGAAAGTTCATTGTTGGACAGGAAGCCAGTTCTGCTAAGAGTCTGACTTCTTTAGTGGCAAAATCCTATTAAGAAAATGGAGTCTGACACTGAGAAGGGAATGCCTTCCCAGTAGGCAGAGTCAGAGCAAGCTGCTTTAAACCTTCTGCAAGGAGTGATTTAGAAACTGCCCTTTAAAAGGAGTCTTGAGGCTTCAGGAAGCCAAGGTTCCCAGGCCAGGATGCTTATTGATATCCAGCCCAGATCTCCTATTGGAATTAACAACACTTCAAAGGTGTGCTTTTTGACCAGGATTTCTAATTGAATCAAAGGGTCTGGCATCCCCAAAAGATAATTTATCTGTGCAGATACTCTCAAGGGATCACAGATCAAAAGAGAACACAGTTTCAAAGTGATAATCTTAAAGGGAACAGTTTCCCCTCCCCCTTCAATGTGTGCAAGAAAGTAGAATCCAGTTAGCCCTGGTGCTGGGAAGGAACCTTATCCTTTCATCTCTCTGAATCTACATCTGTCATGCAAATCCAATGGGTGAGTGGAGTGAGAGAAAGAGATAGGATCAAGGTTTCAACACCATTCTCTGGCGTTATATAACCTGAAGGGTTTTTCTAAATGGAAAATGAAATCCAAATTGGTTTCCTACATGACAGCTGTCTTTTCCTACCCTGACCCTACCAAACATATTTGAAAAAAACGAATTAGAAGCTAGAATTTTCTTGGAGAAAACATTCTCCCAATTTGGGGGGACACAATATTATGATGTCCCCTCCTTTTTTTTGCCTCCTCTCTTTACCAGCTTCTCTTTGGCACTAATCCCATGAGTAAAGAGTCAATCCTGCCCACCTTACTACCCCATCCTCAAAAAAAGCCAGAGGAATTATTGAGGAAACTTACTGACAGAAATAATATAAATTCTTTACTGGAATAAGTTAATCAGTTGTTCAGAGAACAAACATTTATATAGAGCCTGCCCTAAGGGCTTGGAATACAAAAACAAGAAAAAGCTAAGACTCAAAGAGTATACTATCTAATGGGAGAGACAATATGCAAACAATCAAATACAAACATACTATGTGCAGTAGTAACTAAAGACAATCTAAAAAGAGAGAGCATTATAATTAAAGGAATCAGAAAAGGATTCTTATAGTTGGTGATATTTTTAAGTAGAATTTGAAGAAACCTGTGGCACAAGGAGAGGCAAATTAGGAGAGAGAGAAGTACAGATTTGGCATGTAGCTAATGAATATTTCAAAGTATAAAGATTGAATATCTTGTGTGAGGACCAGCAAAGAGGCCATTGTCACTGAATCTCAAATTACTTGGGTGAGGTAAAATATCAGAGAACAGGAAAAACACTGCTGAGGGCAGAGTCAAGATGGTGGAGTAGAAGAAGCACTCAGCTGAATTCTTAGAACATATTCTTCCAAACAATTTTAAAATACCACTTCAAATTGAATTCTGGAATGGCAAAGACTATAAAAGGTCAGGTTACGCTATTTTTCTAGCCCAAGACAACTTAGAAGGACAGAAGGAGAGATCTGTAATATTTAGGTAGAGGCTGGTCCATAACTCATATGGATGCAACACCAATGAGAATCAGAATTCTCAATACAGAGACAGTAATAGAACCTGGCAATGGGTCATTAAAAAGATTACAGAAAACCCCTATATTAGCATTAGATGCAATATTATATGACCTTTATCAGTTGCATGGCCTATATCCATTTCTGGGTCATGATTCAAGGACAGAAAGAAACACTTTAATTAAAGAGGGAGCAAAAGCTCTGAGGAACAGTATCACTTCTGTTCCCAAGGGAGAAGGGATCTCAAAAGGGAGTATAGATTATACTCTCAAGAATTCAGAGACTCTTTCTGAGTAAGGAGCAGAGCACAGAACAGGAGACTATTGATCACCAGATCACTCTGTCTTGGAAACACTGAAAATTTCCAAACCCCAGGACCAGCTCTGAATACTTAAGTGCAAAAAAGTCTGAAACTTGAGACAGTGTCCCTTCCTTCCCCCTGTAAGGAACAGAGCCTGACTTTAATATAAAGTTTAAATCCAAAAAATAGTCTAGTGGGGGAGGGAGGGCGGGGAGAGCAAACAACAACAACAACAACAACAACAACAATAAAAGAACCTGACTATAAAAAGCTGTCACAGGGACAGGGAAGATTAAGATACAAACTCAGAAGATGATGCCAAAACAGCTACAAGCAAAGCCTCAAGGGGGAAGGGGAGGTGGAAGCAGAATGTGTATTGTTCACAAGTCCAACAAGGATTTCTGAAAAAGCTAAAAAGAATTATTGTTAAACTCAAATAAGAGTAGTTGAGGAAAAACTTGGTAAAGAAATGAGAATAAGTTAAGAAAATAATGAAAAGAATTAATCACTTGGTAAAAGAGACACCAAAAACACTGAAGAAAATAATTCCTTAAAAACAGGATTGTCTAAATGGAAAAAGAAGTTTTAAAAATCCCTGATGAAAATAACTTGATAAAAAGCAGAATTGGGCAAAGGGAAAGAGAAGTGCAAAAACTCACTAAAAAAAATTCCCTAAAAAGTAGAATTGAACAAGTAGAAGCTAATGCCTCTGTGAGATATCCAAAAACAATAAACAAAGCCAAAAGAGTAAAATACAAAGGAAAATATAAAATATTTTGCTGGAAATTTTGATTTGGAAAACAGATCAAGGAGAAATAATTTAAATCTTCTGGGAATATCTGAATATCATGATCAAAAAAAGAATGTAGACATCAGGTTTTAAGAAATTGTAATTGAGGGTCTGTATCCCAAAGAGACCATAAAAAAGGGAAAAGAAACTTCATCTGCAAAAATATTTGTAGCAGCCCTTTCCATAGTGGCAAGGAACTTGAAACTGAGTAGATGCTCATCAATTGAGAAATAGCTGAATAAGCTATGGTATATGGATGTTATGGCATATTATTTTTCTGTAAGAAATGTTCAACAGGATGATTTCAGAAAGGGTTGGAGAGACTTACATGAACTGATGTTAAGTGAAGTGAGTAGAACCAAGAAAACATTGTACATAGCAACAAGATTATGTGATGATGAACCCTGATGGACATTACTTTTTTCAACAATGAGGTAATTCAGGCCAATTCCAATAGACTTGTGAGAGAGAACCATCTGCATACAGAAAAAGGACTGTGGGAATTGAATTTGGATTACTATATAATATTTTCACCTTTTTTTGTTATTGTTTATTTGCTTTTATTCTTTCTCATTTTTCCCTTTTTGATATGATTTTTTATGCACAACATGATAAATGTGAAAATATGTGTAGAAGAATTGCAAATACTTAACATGTATTGGATTGTTTTCTTCTAGAGGAGGGAATGAGAGGAAAGAAAAGAGAAAAATTTGGAATACAAGGTTTTGCACACTATCTTATTTGGTAACTTTGATAGTTAAAAAAAACTATCTTTGCAAATATTTTAAGAACAAAAAGCAATTTTTTAAAAAGAGATAAAATAAATAACAAGTATAAAAATAAAGAGGTAAGTTCACAAAAAAAGAAATTTTAGTGGAAAATTATCCTGATAGTCTAGAACCAGTGAATCTAATAGAAATTGAAAGAATCTATCTATCACCACTTGAAAGAGATATCCAAATGAAAATTCTCAGAAATACAATAGCCAAAATGCAGAGCTCCCAAGTCAGAGAAAAAATATATTTCAAGCAGCCAAAAAGAAACCACTCAAATATCATGAAGTTACAATCAGGATCACACAAGATTTAGTACCATCTATATTAATGGAGCAAATGACTTGGAATATGATATTCCAGAAGACAAGAGTTAGAATTACCACCAAGAATAACTGCCCAACAAAACTGAATATAAATCTTTCAAGGGAAAAATATTTAATGAAATAGAGGACTTTCAAGTGTTCCTGATGAAAATGCTAGAGCTAAATAGAAAATATGATATTCAAGGGGTGGAGTCATGATGGTACAGAGGAGACATGTCTTTTTCTAAGCTCTCCCCATGTCCCTCAAATCAACAGCATATCCAGCCTCTGACCTGGTTTTGGAGTGACAGAACCCACAAATATTTGGAGTGTAACAAATTTCTAGCAAAAGATAATTTGGAAGATGTCCAGAAAAGGTCTGTTTCAATTGGACACAGAGGGATGCAGGCCAAAACACAGGCAGCAAGCTGAGTGCAGGCAAGGCACAAACTCAGGGTAGTGTGGGCGCTACATGTCAGAGAATCTACTGGGAGGAATCTACAGCAGTTTTGGCTACTCTGTCCTGGTTGCAAGCCAATAGATCAGGAGATCAGCTATAAGACATCCAATGCAAATACAAAAAGCAAATAATAAGCCCCTAAACCCTAGAATATCATGGGACCACTGGAAGTTAATCAGCAGTGATCCAGCATAGCCACTGTTGCCTACAAAGGAAGTTTGGACAATCTCTTCTTCACCCTAAAAGCAGACCTCAACCTTTAAAAAAAATAAGCAAAAAAGAAAAAAGAACTCTGACCAGAGATAGTTTTTTATGGAGAAAGAGAAGAACAGAGTTCAAACCCTGAGGACACTAAAAGCCCCAAAGAGTGATACAATAAAAGGGTGAGACAATAATTATCTAATTTAGCATGGTTCAGTATGATTGATTTCATCCTATAAGGAGATGTTATGGGCCAGAACTTGAAACAAGGTACTAAGTGGAATTGAAAAGACAATGGCATTGATTTAATCCTATAACAAATAATGGTTTCCTAATGATATGATTGGTGTATACTTAGTGTGGGGCATATAAGCAAGAAGCTCTCAGGGCCAGAAAGACAAGCACACTAGAAGCTCTCGGAGCCTCAGCCAGGATTCAGTCAGGGAGATTCAGAAGCCAGAGAAGCCAGGCAGAAGCTCAAGCTCTCAGAACCAAGGCCAGACTGAAAGGCTCTCCAGAAAGCTGCCCAGCCCCAGGAAGGAGATAGTAAAGTATCTGGACTACAAGAAACTAACCTGGCCACAGGAAAAGAGACAAGACTTGAAAGAGATAGTAAAAGAATTAGACTTTTAACACCTGGCTGCATTTAGGGAGATTATTGAACTGAAATGAAGGCTGCCTCCAGAGATCCCAAAAAAACCCCAACAAGAGAATATTACATTTTAGAGAGAATATTACAAAAACTATATCTCTTTTATGAGTATACATAGAAAATGCAGATATAATTTGACTTTATTATGATGATATAAAAAAGAAACTGGAAGTAGAAAGGGGATTGTACTGAGAAAAAAAGGAAAATGGAGGTAAAATGAAGGAAATTACATCTCAAAAAGAAGCAAAGAAGACCTATTATAATTGAAGGGGAAAAGGGAGGGGGTGAATATTGTGTGAATCTTGCTCTCATCAGATTTTGGCTCAAAGAGAATATTAAACATATTTCTTTCACAGAGAAACTTATTTCACTTTATAGGGAATTGGGAGGGGAAAGGAAAAATGAAAGGGGGAGGTTAATAGAAGAGAAAACAAAAATAGTAGAGGAAAGGTATAAGAAAGGGGGAGGAGCTATAAAGGGGAAGGGCTGTTTGAGGGAAATGGTGGTCAAAAGCAAAATACTGGGGAGGAGGGAAAGGGGGAAAGGAAAAAGCATAATCTGGGGTAAATAATATGGCAGGAAATACAGAATTCATCATTTTAACTGTGAATGTGAAAGGGATGAATTCTCCCCTAAAATGGAAGCAAATAGCAGACTGGATTAAAAACCAGAATCCTACAATATGTTGTTTGCAAGAAACACATTTAAAGCAGAGCGATACATTTAGAGTAAGGGTAAAAGGCTGGAGCAGAATCTAGTACTCAGGAATAACAATCCTATTCTCAGATCAAGCAAATAAAAATAGATCTAATTAAAAGAGATAAGGAAAGAAACTGTATCTTGCTAAAGGGTACCATAGATAAAAAAGTATTATCAATTCCAAACATATATACACTAAATGTTAAAGCATCTAAATTCCTAAAAGAGAAGTTAAGAGAGCTATAAGAGGAAATAAACAGCAAAACTATTTTAGTGGGGGATCTCAACCTTGCTCTCTTAGAACCAGATAAATCAAACCACAAAATAAACAAAAAGAAAGTTAAGGAGATAAATAGAATTTTAGAAAAGTTAGATATGATAGATCTTTGGAGAAAATTGAATGGAGACAAAAAGGAGTACACTTTTTTCTTTGCAATTCATGGAACCTATACAAAAATCAATCATATAATAGAGCACAAAGATCTCAAAATCAAGTGCAGAAAGGCAGAAATAATAAAGTCAGATCATAATGCAACAAAAATTACATGCAATAAAAGGGCTGGGAAAATAGACTAAAAATTAATTGGAAACTAAATAATCTAATCCTAAAAAATGAATGAGTGAAACAACAAATCATAGATACAATGTATAATTTCATCCAAGTGAATGATAATAAGACAACATATCAAAATTTGTGAGATGCAGCCAAAGTGGAAATTAGGGGTTATTTTATATCTCTAGATGTTTACTTGCATAAAATAGAGAAAGAGAAGATCAATGAATTAGGCTTACAACTAAAAAAGTTAGAAAAAGATCAAATTAAAACTCCTCAATTAAATACCAAATTTTAAATTCTAAAAATAAAAAGGAAGCTTAATAAAATTGAAAGTAAGAAAATGATTGAATTAAGAAATAAAACTAAGAGTTGATTTTATGAAAAAACCAACAAAATGGACAAACCTTTAGTTAATTTGATTAGAAAAAGGAAAGAAGAAAATTAAATTGTTAGTATCAAAAATAAAAAGGGAGAACTTTTCACCAATTAAGAGGAAATTAGAGCAATAATTAGGAATTATTTTGCCCAACTATATGTCAATAAATTTGATAATCTAAATGAAATAGAGGAATATCTACAAAAATATAGATTGCCCAGGTTAATGGAAGAAAAAAATAAATTATTTAAATAGTCCCATTTTAGAAAAAGAAATAGAACAAGCTATTAATCAACTCCCTAAGAAAAAATCTCCAGGGCCAGATGGATTTACATGTGAATTCTAACAAACATTTAAAGAACAATTAATTTTAATACTATGCAAACTATTTGAAAAAATAGGGAAAGAAGGAGTCCTACAAATTCCTTTTGTGACACGGATGTAGTGCTGATACCTAAACCAAGTAGAGTGAAAACAGAGAAAAAAAAAATATAGACCAATTTCTCTAATGAATATTGATGCAAAAATCCTAAATAAAATATTAGCAAGAGATTACAGAAAGTCATCCTCAGGATAATATATCATGACCAAGTAGGATTTATATCAGAAATGCAGGGCTGGTTCAACATTAGGAAATCTATTAGCATAATTGACTATATCAATAACCAAACTAACAAAAATCATATGATTACTCAATAGATAAAATTCAACACCCATTCCTATTAAAAATACTAGAAAGTATAGGAATAAATGGACTTTTCCTTAAAATGATCAGTAACATTAATTTAAAACCATCAGGAAGCATCATATATAATGGGGACAAATTGGAACCATTCCCAGTGAGATCAGGTGTGAAACAAGGTTTCCCACTATCACCATTACTATTCAACATTGTATTAGAAATGTTAGCTTTGGCAATAAGAGAAGAAAAAGAAATTTTAAAAATTAGAGTAATGAGATAACCAAATTATCACTCTTTGCAGAGGATATGATGGTATTCTTGGAGAACCCTAGAGAATCAACTAAAAAACTACTAGAAACAATTCACAACTTCAGCAAAGTCGCAGGATACAAAATAAATCCACAAAAGTCACCAGCATTTTTATATACTACCAACAAACTTCAACAGTAAGAGATAAAAAGAGAAATCCCATTTAAAATAACTGTTGATAGTATAAAATATTTGGGAATCTATCTTCCAAGTGAAAGTCAGGAACTATATGAACACAATTACAAAACACTTTTCACACAAAAAAAGTCAGATTTAATCAATTGGAAAAATATCATGGATAGGCCAAGCTAATATAATAAAAATGACAATACTTCCTAAATTAATCTACTTATTTAGTGCCATACCATTCAAACTCCCAAGAAATTATTCTACATATCTAGAAAAAAATGAAAACAAAGTTCATCGGGAAGAACAAAAGGTCAAGAATTTCAAGGGAATTAATGGAAAAAATGCAAATGAAGATGGCCTACCTGTGCCAGAATTAAAACTATATTATAAAGCTGCAGTCATCAAAACCATTTGGTACTGGCTAAGAAATAGAGTAGTTGATCAGTGCAATAGGTTAGGTTTACAGGACAAAGTAGTGAATGACTATAGAAATCTAGGGTTTGACAAACCCAAAGACCCCAACTTTTGGGATAAGAACTCACTACTTGATAAAAACTTCTGGAAAATTGGAAACTAGTATGGCAGAAACTAGGCACTAACCCACTCCTAATATATACCAAGATAAGGTCAAAATGGACATAAAGAATGATATTGTAAGCAAATTTTAAGAACATAGGATAGTTTACCTCTCAGATCTCTGGAGAAGGAAGGAGTCTGTGATCAAAGAAGAACTAGAGCTCATTATTGAACACCAAATAGATAATTTTGATCATATTAAGTTAAAAAGATTTTGTACAAACATAACTAATACAGACAAGATTAGAAGGAAGCAATAAATTAGGAAAATATTTTTATATTCAAGGATTCTGATGAAGGCTCATTTCTAAAATATATAGAGAATTGATACAAATTTATAAGAATTCAAACCATTCTCCAATTAATAAATGGTCAAAGAATTTAAACAGGCAAATTTTCAGATGAAGAAATTGAAACCAATTCTAGTCATATAAAAAGGTGTTCTAAATCACTATTGATCAGAGAAATGCAAATTAAAACAACTCTGAGGTACCACTACGCACATATCAGATTGGCTAAAATGATAGGAAAAAATAATGATGAATGTTAAAGGGGATGTGAGAAAACTGGGAAACATACATTGTTGGTGGAATTGTGAACTGATCCAACTATTCAAAAGATCAGTTTGGAACTATGTTCAAAAGGTTATCAAAATGTGCACACCCTTTGATCTAGCAGTGTGTCTACTGGGATTATATCCCAAAGAGATCTTAAAGGAGGGAAAGGGACCCACATGTGCAAAAATGTTTCTGGCAGTTCTTTTTGTAATGGCAAGAAACTATAAATTGAATGGATGCCCATCAGTTGGAGAATGGCTGAATAAGTTATGATATGTGAATGTTGTGGAATATTATTGTTCTATAAAAAAATGATCAGCAGGATGATTTCAGAATGGCCTGGAGAGACTTACATGAACTAATGCTAAATGAAATGAGCAGAACCAGGCGATCATTGTACACAGCAATAGCAACATTATACAGTCATCAATTCTGATGGATGTGGCTCCTCTCAACAATGAGATGATTCAGGTCAGTTCCAATGATTTTGTCATGATGAGAGCCATCTACACCCAGAGAGAGAACTGTGGGAACTGAGTATGGATCACAAAATAGCATTTTCATATTTTTTTGTTGTTGTTTGCTTGCATTTTATTTTCTTTCTCATTTTTTTCCTTTTTGATCTGATTTTTCTTATGTAGCAGGATAATCATATAAATATGTATGCCTATATTGAATTTACAAACACATTTACCACATTTAACATATATTGTATTACTTGCCATCTAGAGAAGGGGTATGTGGGAAGAGGGGGGATTGAGAAACAAGGTTTTGCCAAGGTCAATGGTGAAAAATTACCTGTGCATATGTTTTGAAAATAAAAAAACTTCAATTAAAAAAAAAAGAAAATATGATATTCAAACACAAATTTCTAATATGAAAAGGTAAACTTGAAAGAGAAATCATAAGGAGCTTATTATGATTAAGTTTTTTAAATGCCTATGTAAGGAGATAATACATATAATTAATAAGAATTTTTATCATTATTAGAACAATTAAAATGATGCTACATAAACAGAGAGTAAAAGAATGGATTGATTAAGTTGAAAAGATGTTTTAAAAAAAATGCATGGGCTAGAAAGAGGGATGCCCTGGAAGAAGAGGGAAAAAAAGAATTATAGGGAAAATTATTTCATAAAAAAGAGATCCACAAATTAAATATTTTATAGTGCAGAAGAAATGGTGAGAGGAACAGGAAATGCTTAAGCCTCACTCATCTAAATTTGGCTCAAAGAAGGGAAATATCTATATATACAAGCTCCATAGAAATATCTTATCCAACAGGGAAATAGGAGAAAAAAAGACAAGAAAAGGGAAAGACTAACAAAATACAACATTCATTCCAATTAAAAAAAACACAATAAAAAACATAGGAATAAATTTGCCTTTTTAAAAATCATCTTTCTATTGCCTGTCTAAAACCAAAAGCTAGCATTATCTGTAATGGGAATAAATTAGTAGTATTGCCAATAAGACCAGAATTAAAAGTAAGGAAGTCTAGAGGTGCTATCTATGGAAATAAGAAAGGAAAAAGAAATTGAAGAGAATAAAAATAGGTAAGAGAATAAAACTATCACTCTTTGCAGACAATATAATGATATATTTAAAGAACCCTAGACAATCAACTAAAAATTTAGTTGGAAATGATTAAAATCTTTAGCAAAGTTGCAGAATATAAAATAAACACACATAAATTAGAATTAATAATGGTCACATAAAAAAAAACCTTCAATCACTATTGATTAGAAAAATGCAAATTAAAACAACTCTCAATTATCACCTCTATATATCATATTAGCTAATGAGACAAAAAAGGAAAATGACAAATACTAGAGGAAGTATGGAAAAATTATGACACTAACATACCATTGGTGGAGTTGTATACTGATCCAATCATTCTAGAAAACAATTTGTAACTGTGTCCAAAGGGCTATAAAACTGCATATTCTTTGACCCAGGAATGCCATTGGGTGAATCTGCATCCCAAAGAGATCAAAGAAAAGGAAAAATGATGTATTTGTACAAAAATATGTATAGCAACTCTTGTGGTGGCAAAAAAATTAGAAATTAAGGAGATGCCCATCAGTTGGGGAATGGCTGAACAAGTTGTGATATATAATTGTGATAGAAAAAAATAGTGCTTTAAGAAATTATAAGAATAGTTATAGAATAATCTGGAAAGACCTATATGAACTGATGCAAAATGAACTGAGCAAAACCAAGTGAACATTATAAACACTAATAGCAATATTGTAAAGATGAACAATGTGAAAGACATAGCTATTCTGATTGAGACAATGATCCAATACAGTTTCAAAATACTTATGATGGAAAATGCTGTCCATTTTCAGAAAGAGAACTGGTAAATTCTGAAGTGCAGATTAAAGCATTTTTTTTTACTTTATTTTTTCCTGGGGTAGAGATGTGTTTTCTTTTACAACATGGCTAATATGGAAATAAGTTTAGTATGACTTCACATGTATAATCACTATCACATTGCTTGCCTTCTAAAGGTATGGTGGAAGGGCAAAAGAGAAGGAAAGAATTTGGACCTCAAATTTTTTTTAATGAGTGTTAAAATGTACATGTAATTAGGAAATATTTAATGAAATAAATTGCATATACATACATACATATTAAAGACAGGAAAAATTCAGGAAGAAAGGGATGGTCTTGAGGAGTTCTGAAAACTAAACATAAGATTTTACATTTGATCATAGAGATAATAAAGAAGAACTAGAATTTTTTAGTTTGAAGGACATAGGTCAACTTGCACTTTATTTAAATTAGTCACAGATGGAAGAGGATCAACTGGAGTGAGGAGAAACTTGTGGCGGGGAATCCTCCAATTAAGATGTTTCAACATTTCAGGTATGCGGTGATAAGAATAGTGGCAGTCTTAGAGAAGATAGTAGAGATGTTACAAAAGTAAAATCAATAGATCTTGGCAACTAATGGAATATTAGCAAGGGTGAGAGAATGTAAGGATTTGAGGTTAATTTCTAGATTGTTAGAATAACTATCATACATAGATAGATGAAGTGGGGAGGTTTTAAGGATGGCAAAGATATGAGCATGATTATAGGAAATACGGAAGTGGGATTAAATACAAAATCCTTCAAAGTCTTTCATAATTGAGCTCCTCCTGAAATGGGCACTGTCCCTAACTTGCTTATGCACTCCTGAGACCATGAGAACATTATTTCGGTTTCAGCTCTGTCTGCAGTCAGAACTATGTTGCCAACTCTTCACTCCCTAACACAGGTGGTATTTTCTGTTTCCAATTGAAGGCCCACACAGCTCCCACATATGCTGCCTTATGACCTTGACAACTTGACAAATATAAAACTTAAAGAAATATTGTCTTACTGCCTGTCTGGGAACGTAATTCTTAAATGTGATAACCTTTGCCTCCTGAATGGGAAAGGGACTATTATTATAATGAATGCTTCAAAGAACTCCTTTGTAGAATTTTCCTATAAATATGTGTCTCTGAAACTGCTTGATACTGACCCCCAGTCCTGACAGGGCTCAGTCCTGGCCAGTGACAATAAACACTCTTAAATTTTCATTATTTTGGTTGTCCTGTCTTTTCTCTCACCTGGACACTTCACTCTTACATTTTCAATCTTTTCACAACTTATTCCCTGACACTTATTCTTTGATCCAATGATATAGACCTCCTTTTTGTTCCTCAGATAAAATGCTATCTTTCAGCTCCAGACATTTTCTTTGTTTCCATGCCAGAAGTGCTCTCCCTACTCATCTTTTCATGTTGCCTTAACTTATTTCTTTTAAATCCCAACTAAAATCCTGTATTCTACCAGAATACTTTTCCTAGCTCTCTTAATTCTAATGCCTTCTTTCTCTTAATTATTTCCCATTTATTCTGTATATAACTTGTTTGTTCATATTTATGTGTTTGTTGCCTCTCTAATTAGATTATAAATTCTTTGAGGGAGGACCTGTCTCTTGCCTCTTTTTGTATCCTTAATACTTAGCACAATACCTGGAAAAGGGTGAAGATAGAGAGAAATTCTGAAGACATCTGGGAAATATGAGTTGAGGAAGAGAGAAGCTAAAACTATCAGTAAATGTGGTGTGTGTGTGTGTGTGTGTGTGTGTGTGTGTGTGTGTAATATAAAAAAAAATTCTCAGCTGAGAGGATAGGAAGAGAAGGAGGATTGAGAAAGGGTGAAAAAATTGGAAAAGGTGCTGTGGTGAATAGAAAAGTGATTAATCAAGAAAGTTGAGATGATTGTTCTATTGTAGTCAGAGCCCTGTTGAAATTATGCACTATAAATTTTCAATAGACCAGGTCCATTTAAAAAATTTTATGTTTCATATTTGTGTCTATACATTATCTTTATATAGTTTTGTTTATATTATATTTTATAATTTTCTCCACATTTCTTCATGTGAATATGAGCAAAGGCTATAATTGTGGACATAATTCAGAATTGAGACTTAGCAGGGCAAAATTTAATATAGATAAAGAGAACAAGGAATTTAAGAGAAGAAGACAGTATAGAAGTGAATTTTCATTAAGAGGCCAAGATATGGTAGGAAGACATGTATAGCCACTGCTATGGTGATGATATAAAAAATAATTAAGAGCTTCAAAGACTGGAGTTCTCTCTCTCAAACATTTAGTCCCAAGTTGCCAACCTCAATGCACTCCTCTTTAAGCTCACTTTCCAAGGGCATTCCTACTTTACATTAATCCCTCCTCTTACCTCTTTCCCCCAGGATTGGGAAATTTATTCAGTAGGATCAGGACAGAACTCTGTAGAGAGGATTTCTAACCTTGGAACCATAAATACATTTCCTATGGCCTGAACTTGACAGAAAAATGAATTATATCTTCAATATATTCTCATTCACCTTCAAGTGAAATTTAGCATTTTCTTCGATTATTTAAGAACAGTATTCTAAAGAAAGATTCATAGCTTCAGTAGACTGCTAAAGGATTTCATAATAGAAGCAAGATTAGGGATTCCTAATAGAAGTCCCTCCAAGAGGTGCTTGCCCTTCCCAAAAATGACTTCAACTAAGGTGGATAATTTGTGATCATTGTGATTCCCCCAAAGAAAGTTGCTAAGATGTAAGAATTTTAAATTTTGATTCTAAAAGCCATTCTTTCAGCTTCTTCTAGAGACCTACAAATTCAAAGAGTCACTTACAAACACTACAAAAAGCAAACTGGAGCTACAAGCTTTTGCCACTCCAACAAAGTTCCTGTCTCCCTTATGTTCTCAAACAGAAAAACATTTTTCATAATACTCACCAGAGATTAGAACAAGAAATAGAGGGCGTTTCTCAGTTTTGCAAAGAGAAGACTGCTTACCAAGCCTTCAATGAATCTTCCTCCAGCATTTGCCCAAACTGTCCAAAGGCCAGTCAAGAATTTATAGGTGAGGAACAATTTAGATTTCCTATCCACAAAAAAATGCTTTTAACCACATTTGTCAGATTTTTTTTCTATTTCCATCTCAGGTCTTGAATCGATCAGTAATTCAATCAATAAAGCATCAATCAAGCACCTATTTTATTCCAGGAACTACATACAAGGTGCTGGGTACACAAAGACAAAAATAAAATTGACTCTTTTAAAAAAGTTTGCATTCTATGGCAGCAGGAAGGCACATGAACATCAATAAATCCCAAAAATAAGTAGGGAGAAGACTCAACAGAACATGAAGTGCCCTCCAATCCAAACCCTTTGCAAATACAAAGTAAATTTGGAGGGGGGAACAGTACCAACAGAAGAGAAACAAGTCTCCACCATTAAAAATGTAAAGGAAGTTAGGGATTCCAAGGGTGGAGATAAGGAGCATAGATTTTGAAGACATGGAATAGTCTTTACAAAGCCATGGGCATGAGAGAAACTATTGTAGAAAAGCATGAGCAAATTGATCAATTTTTGTAGAACTGAGATTATGACAAAAGAATCAATGTGCAGGAGAACTTTAGTTGGAACAAGATAGTGAAGGACTTTGAAAGTCAATTATAAACTTATGTTTTATCCTACAGTCAACAAGATGATCCTGTTATTTTGGATCCAGGTTCAAATTCAGCATTGACAGACCTATATTTTATAAATAACCTCTCAGCACATGGATGAAAGCTTGATTTTGTTTTTATATTTATGTCTCTTATTCTAGGTCAATAATAAAAACTCTGATTTCTGATTCTGGATTCTCTGATTTAAAGATTATTTTTTTAAATTCAGCTGTTCTTTCTACTGAGATACCCATACCCACTAGAAAAACACATCGTGGTAGTATTGTCTCCTAAAATTGTCTCTTGGCATTGTCCCTATCTGAAATCAAAGAAGGCTCATCCAAGTTTTGGTTGTGAGATGTAACCTTCTAATTTTTAGCTTAGTAACATATTTATGTTTCTGCTTGAGAAGCAATGGACATTTTAGTGACCTGAGAAGGAGAAGACAGTGAAACAAAACAAACAAAAAAGCCACTTCAATCAAGACAAGTAAAAATTTATTTAAAGCAAAATCTGAGGAAAGAAAAACATTCCATGGTCCTTGGGCACATAATTTCTCTGTAAAGACTGTTCTAGAGAAGATAGTCATTCCAAAAACCCTTCCCAACACCCTTTCTTTTCCTTATTTCACCACCCAATCCCCTAGTGAGTTATAAAGAAAAGAAAGTCAGAGGAGAAATGAAATACAAAAATTTTGCCTTCTGATTATTATAAAGCATGAAATAACAGAGAAATGTCCCACAAGAATATAAAGCATAGTGAGAATGGATATACTTCCAAGCCTTCAATTCTAACAGTTCCATTGTAATAACAGGGTTCCTATAAAAATTAAATAAAAGAAGAATCAATCATTCAATCTGAAAATGATTTTCAAGATCTTCCAAAGAGGCAAGTATGTGGTAGTCGTTGGATATACCAAAAATAAAAATAGAGTCTGCTCTCCAGGAGTTTGCATTTGATCAGAAAAAAAGAGGAAAGTAGAAATTCAAGCTGAGATTGGGGGATAGAAACTGAAGAACAATGAGGAGTTCTAGAGCTCAGGAAAAAAGTAAAATATAGGGGAAAGCTATCATGGATATGATGGGGGAGGATAAAATGGGTTATTCAGTTGAATTGGTTGTCCATTCTCACAAATTACCTCAATTTTTTTAGTATAGGCCTTTTGTTTGTATACACAGTAAGGGAACAATGTATTGTCTCTGGTATAACAATCTGTCACCCTAACTAACTGGGGACTTTTATGACAGATTGATAGATAGGTACATTGTTGGTTCTCATTGGATTTTGAACAGATATCAAAGATGGTTTTCTTTGTCTCGTGAATGAAAGTGTGGAAAGGCAGGCAGTGACCGTCTATTATCATCCTCCTCTGCCTCATTATGTTATTACAGTATTGGTCTGGGTCTTCTGAGAAATGGGTTCTGGGATAGTCTACATAGTGACTCCAGAAATACTGAGACTTAGAGAAGTTTGTCAGGTCCAGGAAAAAGAGCAAGAAAAGGGTCCACATCACAGCATTAGACATCTGGCCTTAAGGAGAGAAGAAAAAATGAAGAAGCATGATGTAGCAATCTGTAAATTCTTCTGGTACATCAGATTCTCACCACCACCCCCTTCAAAACTCAAGCCCTTTCCACTATAAATCCATTTCCTGCTTGCCCTCAATATATTCTTTTATCACATATGCTATATTTCTATCTCATTTATCTATTCTTTTTCATATCTTTATTCCAAATATTCACCAATACATCTTTACTTGGACTTTAATCCTGATCTTGATTTTAGATTTTAGGGTAATTGGAGGCAAAATTGCTCAAGGAAGGAGCCATCATTCATCCTCTTTCTTTTTAATCCTGTACTGAGGGATCACTGCCATATTGACTCTAAGAAGGACTATCATAACATCAAAGTTGGATTGAAGGCTACAAGAGTCAAGCTGCTGCCCAGGCTGCACCATTCAGGGAAGCATATCAAAAAAAAGTTGGTTTTTTAAATTGCTACTCTTTATAAATGCACATAATTAGTATCCACCTGTTCCACTCTTCATGATATTTACCTATTAATTTTGTTGGGGGAAAATAAAGTAATACTGGACACTTACAAACTGAGGCTGTAGGAGGAATGAGTCAACTTCCAATTTTGCAGGATGTGGGAGAGTGAGGAGTGGATAACAATGTCTTGATCCAGTTCTGCTTAGAAAACCTGACTGTAGGAAGGGAGAGATCTCCATTTACTCTAATTTATATATAAAAGCAACAATCTCTAACATCTGAAGACTGATAATCACATAATAGGGGGTTAAAGGATCCTCTTAAGCCCCTTTATATATTAAAAACATTAGCAAACTCCTCTGTTCCTGCTCTCTTTATTCCTTTAATATAATTATTACACATCCTCTTTCCCATTCTAATTTCTTTACTCTTCACTAGTTGCTCAAAAAGGGATTCTTACTACTACTTTCCCTCCTAGGAAATATCCCCAAATACCCAGTCCCACTTTGAACATTTCTCCCTCACCTACTATCTGTGCTCTGCCTTTTGCAGATTTAGGATCCAATTGGCCCCAGAACCAGGAAGAAGCCTCGGTGTCTTTTCCTTCTGAATGAATGCCTCTTATATTTTCTCTGAGTGTGCTTCTCTTATATTTCCCACTGAGGGGGTGGGACTGCAAAAAAGGTGTGGCCATGGCTTTAGATTAGAAGTGATGTGAGGGTCATCATCTTGCTGAGGCTGTGACAAGTAAGGGTTTCTAAACTGAACAGGAAACCATGGTCATATCCCTTCATCTAAACTATTATCCATCTAACCTCTATTCACTCCAGTCCTATTGCCTATGCTTCTGAAAACAACACATCAGAAGCCAAATTTTCTGGGAAACCTCCCCATAACTGGACCATAGTAGTACAACGTAGCTACAGAAATTAGAAACTGGCCAGCAGTGTTCTTTACTTACTCAGTTTTCCCTCTTTCATCTCTTCCTTTGCTCTCAACTCATGAGAAAAAAAAAAAAAAAAGCTACATCCAGTCCAAAAAGAGAGAATGATGACAAAGGTTTCAACTGAAATGATAGAAATTCTTCACTCAAATAAGAACCAGCACAGCCACCAATCCAACCCTTTAACTTTTTGCTCTCTTTAAGCTGTCTGAACTCAGAGCTCTCTGAACAGTACTCTTTTTGACCCACTTTGCCATATATGTATAATATATATTATACATATATGGCAGAATTTGTTTTTATTTTCCTTAGTTTATAGATGAGGAAACTGAATCTGAGATATATTCATTTATTCATTGACTTCTCCAGTCACTTAGGTAGTAAGTTTCTTCCTTCCTTCCTTCTTTCCTTCCTCTCTCCCTTCTTCTCTTCCTGCCTTCCTCTTTTTCTCTCTCTTTCTTTCTTTCTTTTTCTCTTTCTTTCTTTCTCTCTCTCTCTCTTTTTCTTTCTTTCTTTCTTTCCAATAGTATTTTATTTTCCAAATACACATAAAGGTAGTTTTAAACATTTTTTTTTTGTAAGAGTTTGTTTTCCAAATTTTTCTCCCTCTCTCTCTCTTACTTCCCCCCTCCCCAAAATAGCAAGTGATCTGATATAGATCGAATATATGCAGTTCTTTTAAATATATTTCCATATTTGCCATGTTGTACAAGAAAAATCAGAACAAAAGGGGGAAAATGAGGGGGGGGAAAACAAACAAAAAGTAAAAATACTATGCTTCAATCAATATTCAGTCTCCCTAGTTCTCTCTCTAGATGAGAATGGCATTTTCAATCCTGAGTCTATTGGAATTGCCTTACCTTGAATCAATGAGGCAGATATTTTTGTCAGTCTCAAATCTCAACCCCTATTTCCCTAGTCTCTTCTTTATGGAAGTTTTTCAGGACTTTAAGCTATGAATTTCTGGACTTGAATATAAAGTTGCCTAAATTCCAACCTTAAATAAACTTCTACCTATTATGATCCCCGCTCTATGAATAAAGTATAGGCTGACTTGAACAACCACCTTGTGTATATCCTAGGGAAAGAAAGAGCAAACTATGCACTTAACACCATTACATGAATTACATTTTCTGTTGATATAAATTATGGAGGCTTTCCTTTTTAAAAATATATTTCATGCTTCCTCACTGAGAAAGCTTTGTAAATTCAAAATTGTGAAATGTTGTCATCCATATCTCACCTCACTGACTGAAATGTTATCCTTTCTCTTTTTAAAATTCTATTTTCAATTAATGGTCCATCTACAGTGTCTATCCAAGAAGATGAAATATCAGTCTTTATTAATGGGTTAACTCAATGGGATGATTAACTCAATGGTGCCTCATTTAAGGCAACATGCAAATTCCAAATACCGTGTTTGCTTTATGGGAAATGAAAGAATCACTGTGGAGTAGTAGAAGATGTGGGTTCTTATCTTGTGTCAGGTATTTACTAGTTGTGTTACCCATAACAAAAAAATTTAACTACCCCATACTCAGTTGTCTCATTTGTAAAATAATGTAGACGGATCTGTATCAGCTGATAGCCTTTTAGTTCATGGACATCATTAAATACAAAAACAATCAGTAGAGAGGAGACTCAATAGTCCATGAGGTATCTTCAATCTACTCCATTACAAGTGTAAAGTAAATTTGGAGGGAGAAATAGTACCACCACAAGGAAATCAAGAAAGACCCCCCCCCTCCCGGTTTGGAAATTTAAGATAATCTAGGGCTTCCAAAAGGTAGAGATGAGGAGGCTATCTTGAAAGTGTCTGGAAAACCCTATATAAAAACAAGGAGATAGAAGTCAGAATCTTGCCCATAAGTACCTACAAATAGACCAATTGTAAAGAACTGAGATTATGATAAGGGGAGCAATGTGCAAGGAAGACAGTAAATTGGAATAAGAGATTGGAAGTTTTGAATATGAAACATGAGTTCATGTTTTATCCTCCAGGCAATAAGTTGCTCTTAGTAGTTTTACAGCATGGAAAGACCTATACTTTAAAAATATTCCCTCAGCACTTGGATGGAAGCTTTATTGTCTTCTCGTTTCTATGTCTCTTATTCTGAGTCAGTGCTGAACTCTTTGTCTTTGATTTTTATCTTTTGGACTTCTAGATCCAAAAATTAAATTTCTCATTCTCATAAAATTCTCTTCCTGCTGGGCTACTCACATGCAAAAGAAAAAAATACAGCCTGCTGGCATTGTACTCTGACAACTGAATGGAAGCTATCTGAAATCAAGGAAAGCCTATCCAAGTTTTGATTGTGAGATGTCACTTCCCAGTTCTCAACTCAGGAGGATATTTATCTTTCTGGTTTTGAGCCAATGAAAATCTCAGTGGCCTGTAAAAGCAGAGAGGGAAGGAAATTTTTTAAAAACCTCAGTCATTCAATCAGGGCAATTAGAAATGTATTAAAAGTAAATCTGAAGGAAAAAAATTTAATAAACCTCAGATACATAACTTCTTAATGCTTCCAGAGCCGATTCCCACATTTGGACACTTCCCAAAACCATTTCTTTCCCTAACATCACCACCCCATCCTCCAGTAAGGTAAAAAGAAGAGAAAACAAGGATAGAAATGAAATGCACAGGATCCTTAGAAAATAATATCCTTTTGCTTATAGAAAGAGTCTGATTTAAAAAGGTCCCATAAGAAGAATATTAAGGGAAGTTAAAATAGGTTTGCTTCCAAGTCTTTAATTCTAATAGCACGAATCTGATATCAACATTCCCATAGCAATTAGCAGAGGAATTAATCAACCAACAAGTGATTACCAAATTCTTCCCATGAGCCAAGTATATGCCAAGCACTGAAGATAGGAAAAAAAAATGTAGAGGTCTTTGACCAAGGTAAAAAGAGCAAAATTCAGTTAAGAGTAGAAGTTTAAGAAAATAAGAAGTATCAGAGTAGTGGAATGAGGGTGGAGGGGAGGCAGATAGAATAAAGCTGGAAGAAAAGCTGCTGCTAATGGGTAGAGTACCCAAATGGGACTCAGAAATAGGAAGCATAAATCTTCCTAACCAGGTGTTCTTGTTATCCATGGACATAACATTGCTTGATTCTTGCAAAATGGACTTTCCCCCCAGATCTATAGTTAAGGAGAAAACCATGTGCCTGATATAGCAATCAATCATTGTAAATGGGTCAGCTTTTATGATAGCTTGGTTCATTGAAACTTTAGCAGGTCTTAGAGGCACTTGAACATGTTTTGAAGATGGTGTGGTTTGTTTCATGGATGAAGGTGGTGAAAGATCTGCAGAAATTACCCTTAGTCAGCTTTCTCTCCCTCATCATCACATTAAAACACTTAGCGCATTTTCCCAAGACTTGGGTCTTGATATATCTACGTGGTGAGTTCAAAAGTCCTGACCTGAAAGAAATTAACCAGTATAAAAAGAGGAGCAAGAAAAAGGTCCATGTAATTACATGAGATATGTTAGGGAAAGAAGGAAGAATGAAAGAAAGAATAGAAAAAAGTACTTTGTGACTCCCCTAGAATTCCAGATCTTCATCTCTTCATAACTCTAATCCTTTTCGCTATTTCTCCATTTCTATATGCCCTCATTATGTCCTTATTTAATCTATTTTCTTTTATATTCATATATGACTTGTATATCCTTTCTCTCTAAATGCACATCTCTGCTCCAGCTTACTCTCCTTTCTTTTTTAAATTCTTTAGAATTTGTATTAAATCTTGTTTTGATTCAAGATTTTGAGGTGTTTGGAGAATGGAAGCAAAATTACTCAATTAAGGAGACATAATTATCTTTTATTTCCTTATCTCCCTATCTTGAGAGATCACTACCATATTGATCAAAGCATTTTAATAGAACTTTTTCTATAATGCATTATGTATTTTTCTGTATTCTTAAGCAGAGGATACAGAACATAATTCTGCCTTTTTCTGGATAGACTAAGACCTTCATATAAACCATCATTATCCTTATTTTACCTGAATCTATGCATTCATGAATGTAAGGAACTCTCAGAGACACAATAGAGGCCCCTTCTACCAATGCAAACTTTTTTTTTTTGCAGATATTTTGTATTATTTTATTGAAAGTTCTCAAAGGGCACTTATTTTTTCTTCTCTACATCTTGTTCTGCAGCCCCTTGGCTCATTTTGCCCAAATTCCAAAGAGTCAGGTATTGGCTTGGGCCATTCAAAAACTAGCAAATGCCTTGAAATTCTTTTCATTTTTCAGTAATGATGTAAGCTTTCTTCTTCTTTAAGACATTTCTGATGATAGATGGCGGAGAGGAGGCACATAGCTGTGTAGCTCCGCGCTTTCTCTCACTATCCATTTCATGACAAGCCTCTGAATTAATGCTTGACTGAAAAAAACCCCACAAATAATTACCAAGAGAAGCCATCCTTGAGATTCGCCAAGAAAGGTCTGTTTCTACTGGAGGGCTGGGACGGTTTTAGATTGGGCGCAGGCGGCGGGCAGCGGCAGTGAGAGCACGGGAGCAGACTGGAGAGGGGGTGGGGAGTGATCACAGCCATCTCTGCAGGGAGAGCTTCCCTACAGGACTGGATACTTTGCCCTGGCAGCAAGTCAGCAGCCCAGCAGAGAAGCTAAAAACACCAGGGGTAAAGAATACAACCCCAAACAGCTGGAGTCTCTCGGGACCTGACCACCCCCCCTCCCCCCAGTGACTCAGCACGCTCTGGGATTTCAGAGCGCAGGCGCAGCACAGTCGAGCTAGTGCCTCACTGCTGCCCCCCCCCCCCCCCGCAGTCTGTAGAGGAAGCTCGGTAACATCACCCAGCCCTCCCCCAAAGAAAGACTCCAGTTTTTTCTTCTTTTCTTTGCTAGTTTGTCTTTGATTATTAGACAGAATGAGCAAGAAATTGAAGAGGACTTTAACCCTTGACAGCTTCTATACAGATAGAGAACAGACTCTAAATCCTGAGGAGACTAAAAACAGACAGTCTCCAGGTGAATCCCCAAAGGAGGAGATCATCTGTTCCTCAGCACAGATGAATCTCATGGAGGAAATTAAAAAGGCTTTCACAAGGGAGCTAGAAGAAAAATGGCAAAAGAGCCTGGAGTAGTCAGTTAAAGAGAGAGTGGATAAAGAAATAAAATCCTTGAAAAATAGGATTGGTGAACTGGAAACAGAAAATAGCTCTCTAAAAAACAAAATTGGCGAAATGGAAAAAAATTCCACAGAACAAAAGAACTCAATGGGACAATTAGAAAAAGATTTTTAAAAAGTGAGTGAAGAAAATACTTCACTGAAAATCAGAATCGAACAATTGGAATTGAATGACTCGAAGAGACAAGAAGAATCAGTCAAGCAAATCCAAAAAAATCAAACAATGGAAAAGAATGTGAAATACCTTCTGGGGAAGACAACAGACCTGGAAAACAGATCCAGAAGAGACAATCTGAGAATCATTGGACTCCCAGAAAAGCATGCTGTAAAAAAAGAGCCTGGACACTATTTTCCAGGAAATTATCAAAGAGAACTGCCCAGAAGTCATAGGAACAGAGGAAAAAATAAACATTGAAAGAATTCATCGATCACCCACTGAAAGGGATCCTAAAATCAAAACACCAAGGAATATAGTGGCCAAATGCCAGAACCCTCAGATGAAGGAAAAAATATTGCAGGCGGCTAGAAAAACCCAATTCAAGTATCAAGGAGCCACAATAAGGATCACCCAGGATCTGGCAGCATCCACATTAAAGGATCAAAGGGCCTGGAATATGATATTCCGAAAGGCTAAGGAATTTGGTATGCAACCAAAAATAGCTTACCCAGCTAGAATGAGCATCTTTTTCCAGGGAAGAAGATGGACATTCAACGAAGTAAGCGAATTTCACCTATTTTTGATGAAAAAGCCAGAACTTAACAAAAAATTTGATCTACAAATATAGAACTCAAGAGAAACCTAAAAAGGTAAAGATTAATCTTGGGAACTATATTTCAGCTATAAAGATGTATAAAGAATACATGTATACCTTGTTCTAGAAACTGATGTGGAAAGGACATTGTACCAGAAAAAGGGTTAAGTGGGGGTAGTACATCTCATGAAGAGGCATAGGAAACCTATTATATCTGAGAGAAAGAATGGAGGGGGATGAATATAGTGGGTATCTTACTGCCTTCAGAATTGGCTTTAAGAGAAAATTTTTAGACATATTCAATCTATGGTGAAACTTCTCCCACCTCATTGAAAAGTGAGAAGGGAAAAGTGAAAAGGGAAGGAATAAGCTAAGCGGAAGGGAATACAGAAACTGGGAGGGAAAGGAATAAGATAGGGGAAGGAACTCTAAGGCGGGGGGAGGTATACTAAAAAGGGAGGGCTGTGAGAAGCAAGTGGTGCTCACAAACTTAATACTGGGAAGGGGGGTAAAGGGAAAAGAAGGGAGAAAAGCATAAACCGGGGTTAACAAGATGGCAAGCAATACAGAATTGGTCATTCTAACCATAAATGTGAACGGGGTAAACTCCCCCATAAAGAGGAAGCGGTTAGCAGAATGGATTAAAAGCCAGAATCCTACAATATGTTGTTTACAGGAAACACACCTGAAGCGGGGAGATACATGCAGGTTAAAGGTAAAAGGTTGGAGCAAAATCTACTATGCTTCAGATGAAGTCAAAAAAGCAGGGTAGCCATCCTGATCTCAGATCAAGCTAAAGCAAAAATTGATCTAATTAAAAGAGATAAGGAAGGGCACTATATCTTGCTAAAGGGTAGCATGGATAATGAAGCACTATCTATATTAAACATATATGCACCAAGTGGTGTAGCATCTAAATTCTTAAAAGAGAAATTAAGAGAGCTGCAAGAAGAAATAGACAGTAAAACTATAATAGTGGGAGATCTTAACTTTGCACTCTCAGAATTAGATAAATCAAACCACAAAATAAATAAGAAAGAAGTCAAAGAGGTAAATAGAATACTAGAAAAGTTAGATATGATAGATCTCTGGAGAAAATGTAATGGAGACAGAAAGGAGTACACTTTCTTTTCAGCAGTTCATGGAACCTATACAAAAATTGACCATATATTAGGACATAAAAACCTCAAACTCAAATGCAGTAAGGCAGAAATAGTAAATGCATCCTTTTCAGACCACGATGCAATGAAAATTACATTCAACAAAAAGCCAGGAGGAAGGTAGACCAAAAAATAATTGGAAACTAAATAATCTCATACTAAAGAATAATTGGGTGAAACAGCAAATCATAGACATAATTAATAACTTCACCCAAGAAAACAATAATAATGAGACATCATACCAAAATGTATGGGATGCAGCCAAAGCGGTAATAAGGGGAAATTTCATATCTCTAAAGGCCTATTTGTATAAAATAGAGAAAGAGAAGGTCAATGAATTGGGTTTGCAACTAAAAATGCTAGAAAAGGAACAAATTAAAAACCCCCAGTCAAACACTAAACTTGAAATTCTAAAAATAAAAGGAGAGATCAATAAAATTGAAAGTAAAAAAACTATTGAATTAATTAATAAAACTAAGAGTTGGTTCTATGAAAAAACCAACAAAATAGACAAACCCTTAGTAAATCTGATTAAAAAAAGGAAAGAGGAAAATCAAATTGTTAGTCTTAAAAATGAAAAGGGAGAACTCGCCACTAATGAAGAGGAAATTAGAGCAATAATTAGGAGTTACTTTGCCCAACTTTATGCCAATAAATTCGACAACTTAAATGAAATAGAAAAATACCTCCAAAAATATAGCTTGCCCAAACTAACAGAGGAAGAAGTAAATATCCTAAACAGTCCCATCTCAGAAAAAGAAATAGAACAAACTATCAATCAACTCCCTAAGAAAAAATCCCCAGGACCAGATGGATTTACATGTGAATTCTACCAAACATTTAAAGAACAATTAACTCCAATGTTAAATAAACTATTTGAAAAAATAGGGATTGAAGGTGTCCTACCAAACTCCTTTTATGACACAGACATGGTACTAAACCAGGTAGGCTGAAAACAGAGAAAGAAAATTATAGACCAATCTCCCTAATGAATATTGATGCTAAAATCTTAAATAAAATATTAGCAAAAAGGTTACAGAAAATCATCCCCAGGATAATACACTATGACCAAGTAGGATTTATACCAGGAATGCAGGGCTGGTTCAATATTAGGAAAACTATTAGCATAATTGACAATATCAATAACCAAATAAACAAAAACCATATGATCATCTCAATAGATGCAGAAAAAACATTTGATAAAATCCAACATCCATTCCTAATAAAAACACTTGAGAGAATAGGAATAAATGGACTTTTCCTTAAAATAGTCAGGACATATATTTAAAACCATCAGTAAGCATCATATGCAATGGGGAAAAACTGGAACCTTTCCCAGTAAGATCTGGAGTGAAGCAAGGTTGTCCACTATCACCATTATTATTTAATATCATATTAGAAACACTAGCCTCGGCAATAAGAGTCGAGAAAGATATTAAAGGAATTAGAGTAGGCAATGAGGAAACCAAACTATCACTCTTTGCAGATGATATGATGGTATACCTAGAGAACCCCAGAGATTCTACTAAAAAGCTATTAGAAATAATTCATAATTTTAGCAAAGTAGCTGGCTACAAAATAAATCCCCATAAATCCTCAGCATTTTTATACATCACCAACAAAACCCAACAGCAAGAGATACAAAGAGAAATTCCATTCAGAATAACTGTTGATACCATAAAATATTTGGGAATCTATCTACCAAAGGAAAGTCAGGAATTATATGAGCAAAATTATAAAAAAGTCTCCACACAAATAAAGTCAGATTTAAATAATTGGAAAAATATTAAGTGCTCTTGGATCGGCCGAGCGAACATAATAAAGATGACAATACTTCCTAAACTAATCTATTTATTTAATGCTATACCAATCAGACTTCCAAGAAAATATTTTAATGATCTAGAAAAAATAACAACAAAATTCATATGGAACAATAAAAAGTCGAGAATCTCAAGGGAATTAATGAAAAAAAAAATCAAATGAAGGTGGCCTAGCTGTACCTAATCTAAAATTATATTATAAAGCAGCAGTCACCAAAACCATTTGGTATTGGCTAAGAAATAGATTAGTGGATCAGTGGAAAAGGTTAGGTTCACAAGACAGAATAGTCAACTATAGCAATCTAGTGTTTGACAAACCCAAAGACCCTAACTTCTGGGATAAGAATTCATTATTTGATAAAAACTGCTGGGATAATTGGAAATTAGTATGGCAGAAATTAGGCATGGACCCACACTTAACACCATATACCAAGATAAGATCAAAATGGGTCCATGACCTAGGCATAAAGAACGAGATTATAAATAAATTAGAGGAACATAGGATAATTTATCTCTCAGACTTGTGGAGGAGAAAGAAATTTGTGACCAAAGATGAACTAGAGATCATTACTGATCACAAAATAGAAAATTTTGATTACATCAAATTAAAAAGCCTTTGTACAAATAAAACTAATGCAAACAAGATTAGAAGGGAAGCAACAAACTGGGAAAACATCTTCACAGTTAAAGGTTCTGATAAAGGCCTCATTTCCAAAATATATAGAGAACTGACTCAAATTTATAAGAAATCAAGCCATTCTCCAATTGATAAATGGTCAAAGGATATGAACAGACAATTTTCAGAGGATGAAATTGAAACTATTACCACTCATATGAAAGAGTGTTCCAAATCATTATTGATCAGAGAAATGCAAATTAAGACAACTCTGAGATACCACTACACACCTGTCAGATTGGCTAAGATGACAGGAAAAAATAATGATGAATGTTGGAGGGGATGCGGGAAAACTGAGACACTGATGCATTGTTGGTGGAGTTGTGAACAAATCCAACCATTCTGGAGAGCAATATGGAATTATGCCCAAAAAGTTATCAAATTGTGCATATCCTTTGATCCAGCAGTGTTTCTATTGGGCTTATATCCCAAAGAAATACTAAAGAAGGGAAAGGGACCTGTATGTGCCAAAATGTTTGTAGCAGCCCTGTTTGTAGTGGCTAGAAACTGGAAATTGAATGGATGCCCATCAATTGGAGAATGGCTGGGTAAATTGTGGTATATGAATGTTATGGAATATTATTGTTCTGTAAGAAATGACCAACAGGATGAATACAGAGAGGACTGGCGAGACTTACATGAACTGATGCTAAATGAAATGAGCAGAACCAGGAGATCATTATACACTTCGACAACGATATTGTATGAAGACATATTTTGATGGAAGTGGATTTCTTTGACAAAGAGACCTAACTGAGTTTCAATTGATAAATGTTGGACAGAAGCAGCTACACCCAAAGAAAGAACACTGGGAAACGAATGTGAACGATCTGCATTTTTGTTTTTCTTCCCGGGTCATTTATACCTTCTGAATCCAATTCTCCCTGTGCAACAAGAGAACTGTTCGGTTCTGCAAACATATATTGTATCTAGGATATACTGTAACATATCTAACATATATAGGACTGCTTGCCATCTAGGGGAGGGGGTGGAGGGAGGGAGGGGAAAAATCGGAACGGAAACGAGTGCAAGGGATAATGTTGTAAAAAAATTACCCTGGCATGGATTCTGTCAATATAAAGTAATTATTAAATAAAAATTTAAAAAAAAAAGACATTTATGATGAACATAACTAGTCCTGTGAGCTGGATTGACAACTTGAGTTCTTCAGTAGAGTTATCATTCTTCTTGGGTATAGATGGTTTCCTTGGGAAGAGGATCAGTTTGGAATAATATCATTTCAGCTGCTGGACATTTGTCTGGAGAGACTCTGTAAACTTATTTTAGTAATGAGGATCCACAGAGATACCAATGATCCATGCCACTTTTTATGTATACCAGTCATCCAAAGATCTTCCAAGATGAATCCTCTATCAGCATGTACTTTAGTGTGGTATCAGATAGTACCACACTTGACAGTGGATCAGATAGGACCAGATACTGAGCAAAGAGAAATTTTATGGGCTTTTGTTCACAGGCCTTTATAATTCTGTTCTCCTTGGCTGGCAGGTTAAACCATGTAGCACCTTGTCTTTGCCATTCTTTGTGGAAATGGAGCTTCAGAATCATGCCACTTCAGCTGGGTACCATGGCTGCTTAGAGCTCTCTTCACTGGTATCTCAGTTAAGCAGAAAGGTCACTAATGTAAATCTTAAATCCATTAAAGGTTAAGAGAAATTCATATTGGAACGTACATGTGTGTGTGTGTGTGTGTGTGTGTGTGTGTGTGTGTTAAAAAAATGGGAGGTTGTGTGTGACAATTAGCAATTAAACCCTCAAGTTCAAGATCACAATAAAAGATTCAGACCAATCTTTATTTTAATTCTTTATTTCATTCACAGTGTCTGTCCAACATGATGGGCAATCTGTTTTTACATGCCATCATCAAGGCAACAGGTGGTCTCCAAATATTATGTTTGTTCTACGTGAATTCTCTATAGTAGATAGAAAGGTGCATTTTGGGTCAGAAAAACATGAGTTCAAACCCTGCCTCAAACACTTATTACCTGTGTGATCCTGGAAAAATGATTTAACTTCTCTCTGCCTTAATTTCTTCATTTGTAAAATGAGGTGGTAGACCTCATGATCTCAAAGGTCCCTTTTAGCTCTCAATCTAGAATCTCACGATCATATGCTAGACAAATATCTTCAGAGTAACTATGAATTTCATTGAGGAGTAATTTTTATGGCACACCTGGTCAAGAGGAAACATAAATATCCTCCACAAACAAAAATATCTGGAGAAGTCACTTTCTATTGAAAAGTTAGACTTTCCATGGACTGCTCCTCAAGATGGTTGCAGGAAATTTTGACTGAGTATATTCTTCTTGATGAATTAATAACATAGCAAAAACATTTTAACTAGTCTCTTTCTAAAATGTATTGTATTTTTCTCTGCCTTCTTACACAGAGAACACAGTACAAAATTTAGTCTCTCTTTGTTGTATTACCATTATAAGAACCGAAAATCATTATTAATTTTTCTTTCTATACCTATACTGTCACGAATGTAGAGAAATCCTAGAAACGCCATTTAGAAACTAAGAATTCCTCTGTAATTTATCATATTACATTCTAACTGGGACCCTATTGTTTTTGTTATTACTGTTTGTTGCTTGTTTTTCATTTTCTAAGAAGACCAAGAACATCACAGGTGATGTCTTGACTTTTGAATTGAATTTAAATGAGGCAGAGTTACACAAAATCATTAGCCTCACCCTTTCCTCCAGAGTCACTGAAATTCAATTGCAAGATAAAAGTCAAGATAATTGGCAATGGCCTGGAACAAAATGATGCCCCACAGCATGTGCTTCAGCTGTCCCCATGGCTGTTGGAACAGATTGTACTCATACTCTCCTTTCACTGGGGAAAGTCTTGGGGTAGATATCTTCCCAACTCATCAATAGATTTCAGGCCCATTGGTTACCTTCAACCTGGTTTAGCTTATGTTTAGTTTACTAAACATTGTGGCCATTGTGAATTTTGTAGTTTCTTGGAGCCACAGGTGAGAGTTGAGTACCAGTTGGACATCAAAGATGGATAAGCAACCATGAAAAGGGTTTAATAAATCCTCACAGAGTCCTTGAACACTCCATTTGCCCCAGTTACTAAACTATTCACAAATGAAAGAGGAAGCACCTTATATCCTTTAAAAGATATTTTAAGCCATTCACTTATGAGATTTTTTTCTCCCTTTTGGCAAATAAACTGCCACAGCTTAAATGAAATCTGTTTGTTTACAAACAGATTTCAATAGCTTTGAATAAAACAAAAGTTTTTCCCCCTTACCCTTTCAACCACCAAACTATTCATCTATGAAAGGATCATTATCTAACATACTTTTCCAGGTGATTGATTTCTTCTTCCTTATGCAGAAGTTTATTTTCTACTTCTTTCAGCAACCAATCAGCTCATGGAATAGAGGTAGGTACTCTATAGAAGTAGTACCTCACATAAGTATTCAGTATTTTATTTTCCAAGTAATGCTATTTTTTTGGTCATAGAGAAGGAAGTTTTTGCGATGAAGTAAAAAATGAGCTTGTGTTCTAGAAAGTTAGAAAAAGGGAAATTTTCTGGTTCTCACTCCTCTAGAAGGTAAATTATCATAGAAAGAAAGAATGATCTATTGAAAATATTCCACATAAAATGTTTCAGTGGATTTTGAACACATTTATGAAAATTATATAAAATTATAATTTCTTTCAATGAGTTTGTAAAAAAGAAAGAAAGAAAATAGATTAAAGTCAAGGAAAATAGAAATGTACCAGTCAACTTTCAACAAAACTCTTACAATAATTGGTAGATGAGATTGAAAATTTAGTGTTATGATTTAGTAGGCATAATCAATATTGCTTTTTTCCCCATTTCTACATGAACAAGTAATTAAAAGTTAACAAATTTAATCTAACTTGGATCTAAGAGGTAAAGTGTCTTACTCAGATCATACAATTGGTTAGTGGTACAGCATAGGGATTTTAAATTCCAGAGTCACAAAAATCTTTCAGGATCATGGAATTCAATGCCTTCATTCCAAGATAAAGAAACCAAGAATCAGGAAGTTTGTGATTTATTTAAAGATACACAAGTAAAGCTTAAAAATATTTGTTAGCTTGAATAGATATGACTTAAGAACTGTTTGACAGAATGGATCCTACTGTATAATAAAATAAAATACTCTATCTTCCTACCTCCTCCTATCTGTGACACTTGGGAAGGAAAAACAGTCACTGGGATAAACTTGACACTTGCCTTCCCTTCACTCCTCACCCAAAACCCTACCCCACCTAATTTCATGAAGTTGCAAAGTATGAAGAGAAATATGGCTGTTCACACCACCTGGATAGGTTGGGAGCTACTATCGAAAAACCTTTTAGTAAAAAAAGGACACTAACAGGTTTTATCATCCTCCAAGCCCCATAGATATTGCCTGATGATAAACTTTAAGGATCCCTGAGCTTTGTCACTGACTATGCTGATGTACCTTTATATACCTATGAGAATTCTAGCCTTTCCATCAACAGTAACAGCTAAATTATCTTCTATGTGCTGTCTTCCTCAAGTAGAGTATGATCTGCCTTAGAACACATATTTTCTCATTGTTTCTATTTGTATCCCCAGGGCTTGATACATTGTGGGCACATAAGACTTTAAGAAAATTTTTTTGTTCATTTATTCATTCTTTCATTATAATCCATCTCTCACTCGCCTACACTGATACTACAATCATGTCTCTGGTTATTAATTAATCCACAGGGTTGATAACAGAGATTTCCTGTGCCTCTTCAGTTGCTCACCCTCATTCTTAACTATATAACAGCATGAATAAAAATATTACTTAGGTAGGAAGACTAGACCCCTTCTATAGCATACTGTCTGAGTCAGTTTTGGCTTAACTTGGTCCTGCCATGAAAGTAATTACACAATCTCCATAATGAAAATAATTGTAAAGCCATGATAATATTCCAGTAGGATATTACCTCCCTTAAGACAGGATTGTCTTACTCTTTACCCGTATTTTGTATTCTTAGAGCCCAGAATAGCATCTGGAACTTTAGAAAGATTCAATAAATACTTATTGATTGATTGAATATGGAAAGACATTTACCAATTGGAAATAAGATGCTAAGGGTCACATTTTCCATCATACTATCTCATTTATTTCTTCTTGTTTATACTACTAAAAAAAAAAGTAAATCATGTATCAATTCCTGTATGCATTGAATCAAATATTCCTTCAGAAAATGAAATTTAAAAAATAGCAAATAAACAAAGCAAATTCACAATAAAATCAGAATTTTTTTAAATCCATATAATGAAACAGAGCATAAAAACAATGAAAGAATACCTTCAAAAATAAAAAAGTCAACTATCATAAGACCAAGTAGAAAACTAGCAGTACCAAGAGAAAGAAATCTTGGTTCTTCTGATAGAATTTGTCAAACTTTAAAAGAATAATATTACTAACACTTCACAAATTAATCTCAAAAACTGAGAAAGAAAGCATTCTATTAGACCATTTTTATGACTCAAACCTAGTCTCAATACCTAAACCAGATAAATATAAAGCACCGAAAAAGAAATTCTAAAGAAAAAATCTTAGGGCATCAGAAAAGATATTAATTGAGATACTTGCTAGCTTTGACAAAGTTGCAGCCTACAAAATTAGCCCTCAAAATCAACAACATCTTTCTACAATAATAACAAAATCCAAAAAACAATAACTAAAAGAGGATACAAATAACATAAAATATTTTAAATATAATACAATACAAATGATGCAATAAATACATACAAGAATAAATACAAAATTCATAAACTATTTGGGTATCAATCTACCAATGAACATAATGTGTATACAGATTCAAATGCAAAGTTTTCCTTAAAAAAATAAAGAACTTAAATAGCTGTAAGAATATTCAGGACTCACAGCTGGGACATGCAACATAATAAAAATTATGATACCAAATAAGTTAATTTATAGTTATTTGATGCTATATCAATCAGCCTAGCAAAAGGATACTTTATAGAATTAGATGAAATAACAAAGAACAAGCATAGTTTCAAAGAACAAAGAAAGAGAACTCTACTCAGTTTCTTTGCAGGAGTTTCCTTTGAAATCATATGAAATACAGAGAGGTGACGATTTTAATGATATAAGGAAGAGCCATCATATTGAGATTTCCATATTTTAATAGTTCAGAACAATATTCTATTCTTTCCATGTAGCTAGATCAATATTGAATTAGAGTAAGCCCAAAGACACATTGAGTTTAATAAGCTCAGGTCAATGGAGTTAGTAGATTGAACAACCTCTGGTCACCAGCCCTAAGAATACTGCAGCCTTTGAAAAAGTCAATGCATCAGATGCTGAATACTTTCTAAGAACTCATTGGACTTGTAGAATCAAGTTATCACAAAAATATGTATCAAATTCCTAGCTTCTTAATAAATTGATCAATAAATTAATTGACTGATAGCCTTTTCTATAGATAGCAGAACATGGGCAATGAGAAAGGGTTATTATTGTTTATTAAATCTATATATTACATATATGTATAATGTGTACATATACATATATTAGACATATGTAAATTATAGAATATGTATTATGTTTATATATATATAAAGTATGCACATACAAGCATGGTATATGTGTGTGTGATATATACATATATATGTGTATATATCAAACTATCTGTCAAGTCAGTAAAATTCAAAATCCTATCCTCTGCTGAGAGAGAAGGAGTAGGTGGCAGGTAGGTTGAGGAAAGAAGAGTTTTTTATCAAACATTAGAATGAAATACAGAGTCAATTAAGAAAGAATAAAAAGACTGGCAAGCAGCAAGGAAAGGTTAGTTCAGATTTGATAACATAACTTTATGGTGTACACAGTTCAGTTTTGTGACGCTCTCCAACATTCTTTGACATCATGTTAAAAGAAGGTGAAAGGTGGCAATAGTTCAGGATTAAATCTAGAAAAGGAGTGTCTCATGGCAGCCATCTTTAGGGCAGAGGTAGAGGGAGAGAAAAAAAAAAGAAAATTATGTGATGACTTTATTATATATTTAAAAGGAATATCAAGCTATACATAATAGACTTCCTGTTTCATGTTCAAATATCTTTTTTATTTTACAATGTTATAAAAATGCTTATTTTGTTCCATAAATTTAAAATAGAATTTTTTTAGAAAAAAAAAACAAAAAGTATATATAGAACAAAGGGACAATGAAAGTCAAGGATAAAGATAAGAGTAAAAATAAACTAGCTAAGATTTCATGGAAATCTTGAAGGGAAGAAAATGAGGTCAGAATGAAGTAATAGTCCAGGAGATCAGGGAGGGGACAAATGATTGGAGATGCAGCTGGTTATAGAAAAGGGGTTCAGATGGAGTGAGATACAAGGAAATGTGAAGAGCTTATAGTCAAATAGAAAAATTTCAGATTTATGGATTAGGAAGGTAGAACACTTGAGATCAAGAATATTATGTGTGATTCAGGTGGAGTGAAGTTATGAATCCTAAGCTTTGAGGAATTTGATGAAAGGTGAGGAAAAACTATTTAACACATAAGCTAGCATTGTATGGGAAAAAAATACTATAAAATACTGAACTCTTTGAGAAAGAAGGAAGAATGGCATAGAAGTCAACAGGTAATTTCCACTAGCATTTGCCCATAAATCTGGTTAAATGCCTCAAAAGAGACAAAGTTGTTTAGAAGTGGCAGTGAAAATTTAGAAGCATATCTATTGATGTCGTGCAACCATTGTCAGGAATGATATGAACCTTAATCATTTTCAACTTTATCACATACAAATGGAGGCCAAATTCCTGAGACTGTCTTGTCAGCATACTCCACTCACCAAATCAGATAAGGACTTTTCTTCCCTAAGTATGTACATTAGGCACATTCTTACCCTCAAATAACCTTTGGGACCAAAGCAACTTCATTATCTTGTTGATACACTCTATTTTTTCTTGTCTCATAATGCAGTTGCTGACATAGACACAAAGTGTATGTGAGTTGTTCTCTACTAGGACTTCCCTAATTCCTCCCTAACTCTCTAGACTCCACTCTTCTTCACCCTCTCCTTCTTCCTTCTGATCTTTAAATAGCCCCCTTCACTCATAACTAGCTGCTTAATTATTTTGATTAAACCGTGTGCCTTTTCACAACAATAAAGGGTGAATCACTCTTCCAGAACCTATTACTTCATCATCTACTTTTCCTTCCAAACCACTGTGCCTTGGAATATTACAGAGACTGCACCAGTACTGGAGAGGGTGTCCAAGGAAGCAGTATCCTCTTCAGAGATCCAGATTTCCTTCAATCACCAAAGGTAGTTCAATCCCAAACTGAAATTTCAGTGCAGAAAAGAGGAAAGAGTTGAATTTGGAGTTATAAAGAGTTAAGTTTGAATCCAAACTTAGACATTTGCTAGATATGTAACCAAGAGCAAGTCACTTAATCTTTCAAAGCCAATCCTCATTAGTAAATTAGTGGGAAGAATAATATGTACTTCTCAGAGTTGTTTTGAGCATCAAATGAGATAAAATATGTGAAATGCTTTGCAAACTTTAAAATGTTTATAAATGGTAGCTGTCATTTTCTTTTTCTTTTCTTTTTTAATTTATTTATTAGTTTTTGACATTTAGTTTTATAAGATTTTGATTTCCATTTTTTCTCCTGCCCTCTCCTCAATTCTCCCCAAGATGTCAATCAATCTGATATAGGTTATACATGTACAATAATATTAAGCATATTTCCACATTAGTCATGTTTTAAAAGAAGAATCAGAACAAAAGGAGGGAACCACAAGAAAGAAAAAACAACAACAAAAGTAAAATAGTATACTTCATACCAAAATAAGATTAAAATGGATATATCGATTAGGGCATAAAGAATGATACCATAAACAAATTAGGAGAGCAAGGGACAATTTACCTATCAGATCTTAGAGAAAGGAGGAATTTATGACCAAAGAAGAAGTAGAGAACATTATGAAAAGCAAAATGGAACTTTGATTATGTTAAATTTAAAAAGTACAAAGCTGGGGGAAAAAATCTTTAAACCAGTGTTTTTGATAAAGCTCTCATTTCTAAAATATAAAGAATTGTGTCAAATTTGTAAGAAAATAAGTCATTCTCCAGTGGATGATCAAAGGATATAAATAGACAATTTTTAGATGATGAAATTGAAGTCATCTATAGTGATATGAAAAAAAAATGCTCTAAATCACTATTGATTAAAGAAATGCAAATTAAAACAACTCTGAGGTACCCCCTCATACCTCCCAGATTGGTTAAAATGACAAGAAAAGATAATTATAAGTATTGGTGGGGATATAGGAAAACAGACACTAATGCATTTGGTTGGTGGAGTTGTGAAATAATCCAATCATTCTGGAGAGCAATCTGAAACTATGCTCAAAGGGCTAGAAAACTATGCATAACCTTTTGATGAGGTAAGAGAATTGAGGGTAAAAGCTCCCCTAACAGCAATGGAATCCCTTTGATAGGTCACAGGCTTTGTGAAAGAATTTACAAACCTCAATGAATACAGGCACAAGGTTAGTGGCAAAGAATGGGATTTATTTATACCAATAAAACAGCTTGCTAGGAAGACAACCTTCTTAGAGGGCAAGGCCCTGTTAGGATTTCTGCAAAGATTCGGGGGTTCAGAGTTGCCTTTTATTTAGCCTTCTGAGGCTTTTTCTGGGGTTTTCCCAGGCCCATGAGCTGGGAGCAATTCAATAGAGGGTGATTATTATGCCCCTGGCCAAGATCTCCAATTGAATGAGACCATTTAACCTGGAAAGGGCGTTGCCTGGGAAAGGTGTTTGAGGCTCAGGAACACCCTTCCCCCCAAAAGGGAGATGCAGTTTCAGGGCCCCTCCAAATGTTAAAGGGAACACAAATTACATCATCCCCCACCCAAAAGAGATCTCAGTTTACATTACTGCTGGATCTGTATCATAAGGAAATCATAAAGGAAGAAAAAGAACCCACATGTGCAAAAATGTTTGTAGCAACTCTTTTTGTTAACAAAGAATTAGAAAATGAGTAAATGTCCATCAATTGAGGAATGGCAGAATAAACTGTGGTATATGAAGATAATGGAATTGTTCTATAAAAAATGATGATCAAGCTGATATTAGAAATGTCTGACAAGATTTACATGAACTGATGCTGAGTGATACAAGCAGAACTAGGAATATATTGTATACAATAACAGCAAGAATGTGTAATGCTCAACCCTAAAAGACTTGGTTCTTCTCAGTGGAAAAGTGATCTAAAGCAAATCCAATAGACTTTGGACAGAAAATGCCCTCTGCATCCAGAAAAAGAATTGTAGAGATTGAATGTAAATCAACACATGCTATGTTCATTTCTTTTTTCTGTTTTTTTTCTTCTCCCATGATTTTCCCTTTTTTTCTGATTTTTCTCTCCCAACATAATTTATAAATCAATGTGTATTAAAGTAAATAAATAAATTTTAAAAGGGGGGAGAGGGGGAAGATAATATACTGTATTCAGTCTCCATAGTTCTTTCTCTGTCTATGGATAGCATTTGATTAGATTTGGGGAATCAGACCTGAGTAAAAATTGAACAATAAATTTAATTACAGGGCCATTGAAACCTGGAGGCAGAAGTCAGAGACAAAGAATATTTATTGACCTAGAGCTAGAAGCAAAGAGACAAGAAAGCAATAAATCACCCACCCAGCTAGTTGTTCAGTCCTTTTATTCTATTTGGGGTTTTCTTGGCAAAGATGTTGGAGTGATTTGTCCTTTCCTTCTCCAGATCATTTTATAGATGAGGAGGGTATGGTAAAGAGGATTAAATGATTTGCCTAAAATCACACAGCTACTATATGTCAGAGGCTGGATTTGAACAAAGAAGATGAGTCCTCCTCAGTTGTCACTATTTAAAATGATATTCTTACAGGACAGGACTTAAAGTTTTTTTTACTGATGGCCCCTTTTTACCTGAGAAATTTTTACATGACCCTCGGTATACAGATATATAAAATATGTGTACAAATCAAACATCTATTGATAATAAGTCATAAGGAAATTTATTTTAAAGCAATTCTTTGCTATATAAATAATTTTACCATTTCTTAAAAATGAAGGCAAATTTGCATACTAATGATATAGGATGCTTGTTTCTTTTTATATACACAATCAAATCTGGGTATAACATTTGAGAACCAAGGCTATAATTAAGTTTCCAGATGCAACATTGGCAAGCCAGAAGCATCCTAGATTCATTACATGTTTGATTTTCAATTAATTTGGTTGTTGCATGTTCAGTTGCATGTTGCACGTTTACTATTGGCAAGTTTTTCCTTACCCTTCCTTACACAGTAACAGCAAAATTCTGTTAACCATGCAATTTAAAAGTTGGGTGAAATTTTTTTTCTGGAGACTTGAGAAGCTAAGATTGAGTCCTCATTATCCCCACTAAATAATACCCAATAAGGGAATAGTATAGGAGCATTTAAATGAAAGGTTACCAAGCCAGTAAGAGAGAGGAGAGGTCTGAAACAAATCTTGGGTTCCTCTGTGATCCCCACTCTATGGGAGGAAAGACAAGAGGTGCAAAGCGAGAGTGAGGGAGAAAAAAATGCAATGTTCTTACCTGTCTGCTTCCCGAATAATGGGATTGTCTCATTTTTGACAGGTAAAAGCTTTTAGTTTTCCCCAGATTCTACAGCACCTGTTGTGCCACCCTAGACATTTCTAGAGACAGAGAGTGACAAAAGGAGGCCTTTTATTGTGACAGCAATTCCCATGAAGTGTCCCCCAAGAATTCTGCTCGAACCTGGGATCCAACAACAACAACTCAAGCCTAACCTGAGGTGTCTACTACAGAATAGGGAAGAAAAAAATGGGTTTTTACCTTGTCCAGATTTTCAGGAATTTTCCCAGTCAGGGAACCAAAAATAATGAGTTTTGAATGCCCTCAATTCCTGGTGGTCATGAGGTTAGTGGCAATAAGACAGCTGTTAAATATCTCCTTTAGTTGGCCACAGATATATAAGTGAAGGAATTCACTTATTCCCGAATTATTAATTGCAAAATGAAAGTTTATTGTTGGATAGAAATCAGTTTGCTAAAGGACTGATTTTTATAGTGGCAAAGATCCATTAGGGAAATGGAATTTGGCGTTGAGAATGCTTTCTCAGCAGGCAGGAAGGTCCTGGCAGCTGAGCAAGCTACCTTGGGCCATCTGCAAGGAGCTGGTCCAGATACTGCCCTTTTTAAGAAGTCTTGGGGCATCAGGAGCCAAGGTTCCCAGGTTTAGATTCTTATCAATTTTCAGCCCAGATCTCCTATTGGAATTAACAACGCTTCAAAGTGGTGCTTTTTGACCAGGATTTCAAATTGAATCAAAGGCTCTGGCATCCCTGAAAGATAAGTTATCTGGGAGGATATGCCTTTTCCAGGAAGGGCTGAGACTCCAAAGGGATCACAGATCAAAAGGAAATACAGTTTTTAAAAGGGACCATAACTTCAGTAAAGGGAACAGTTCTTCCCGTTTCAATATCAAATTCCATGTGGTACTGAACTGTAATACACAGGGGTTGGGAGGCAAATGTAGTGACTAACCTTCCAGCCTTATCTAGAGTTTAAAGATATTTGTCCCTCACTAATGCATTGTTAATGGAGTTGTGAACTGGTCCAGCCATTCTGGAGAATAATTTGGAGCTAGGCTCAAAAGGCTCTTTGATCTGATAGTGCCATTACTTTGTCTGTACCCCAAAGAAATTATAAAAGAGGAAAAAAGACCCACATGTGCAAAAATGCTTATAGGAGCTCTTTTTGTGGTGGCAAATGAATTGTAAATCGAGTGGACACTCATCAGTTGGGGAATGGCTGCATAGACTGTGGTATTTGACTGTGATGCAATACCATTGCTCTGTAAGAAATGAGCAGGCAGATTTCAGAAAAAAAAATGGAAAGACAAATGAATTGTTACTGAGTGAAGCAAGCAGAATAGGAGAACAATGTACACAGCAACAGCAAGATTATGTGATGATATGCTATGACAGACCACTCTTTTCGGCAAGATATGATCTAAGAAAATTATAACAGAGTTGGGATGGAAAATGCCATCTATATCTAGAGAGAAAACTATAGAGATTGAAGGCAGATGGGAGCATACACTAATATGGAAAAATGTTTTAAATCACTGTACATGTATAACATGTGTAACATGTATAACCTATATCAGATTGCTGTATTATGAAGGTCAGGGATGGAGGGGGAAAAAATTGCAACTCAAAATTTTACAAAATTGAATGTTAAAAACTATATTTACATGGAATTGAAAAAATACTATTAAAAAGTTTAAAATAATTTTTAAAATAAAAATAAATACTTTATATCATCTCTGATTAGAACCTTTGACTCTAGAAAGAGTCTGTTTTAACTTGCACATAAACTACCAATTCCTTACATTTCCAGGACTAGAAATCCCCATGTAGGAGAGAATTGAGATTGCTTCCTTTTCTCTTTCCTCCCCTACCTTTTTTGATCCAATTATTAATGATAGCATTTATTACCCTTAACCATTCTTGTTTCCCTACTCCTAACACTATCACCTACTAATCCCATTCTTGGGCTATCTCTCCTCTTCTAATGTACCTGCTGTGCCTCTTGTAGATTTTGAATTCAGCAGGCCCTAGAACTGGGAAGGAACCTTGGTCTCTCTCCTCTGAGTATGCTCTTATTATACTGTTTCAGTGGGTGGGTGGAGCTAGTTATAAGTGTGTCCATAGCTTCAAGTTAGAGGTGATATAACTTAGAGAATAGTCTGTCATTCTCTGTGGGTATAGCATACAGACACAGGTTTTCTAACTTGAAAGCTAAATCCAAATCCATTCTACTCCATCCCACATTCATCCCTATTTCCTCTCATTTATACTTACTTTGATCAGAATTTTTAAGACTTTCAAAGTTGCCCTTTTTTTTTTTAATAATGCCATTGTCTTTATGTGATTTTTATCCCCTGTTCCTGTTCACTTTGTCAATTAGTACTTCCTAGGATTCTCTGAAATGATCTTTTCAACCTTACTCAATAATACTATTATATTACATTTATATACTACAATTTGTTCAGTTATTCCCCAATGTTTTTTAAAAGCAATTTAAGATAACCCTTAGATTTTACTTCTTTGTTTCCCTTTCCTTTTTATTGTCCCATTCAGGATCATGAAATTTGCAGTCAAACACTGTGGTATTTCTTTTGTTTCAACTGTGACTATTCTGTCACAATATTATGGCCTGTCTTAGTTCCTTCACCCTCATTTACTATCCATATTTTTTTACCTGCTGAGTTTCATATATTTCTATACCAAGCAATTTATTTCTGTTTCCATTAAAGATCTTTTTTTTTTTTTGCTACATTATTATACTCAGCAATCAAAGGTAAATTATTCTTGTTTTCAAACCTAAAATTTTTGCTTTTTGAAATATAGTATCAATCATCTTCTCTCCTTTTATTTAGAAGCTATCATTTGTTGTTTGAGTTGGATTATTTGTAGGAGGATTTTATGTCCATGTTGGTTAGGTGTGCCCACATAAGTCTGGGGGCAGCTAGGTAGAGTAATGGATAGAATGTTGGGGCTGGAATCAGGAAGACTCATCCTTCTAAGTTAAAATCTAACCTCAGACAGATATTAACTGAGTATAGCACTGGGGAAGTTACTTAACCCTGTTTGCCTTAGTTTCCTCATCTGTAAAATGAGCTGGAGAAGAAAATGGCAAACCATTCCAGTATCTTTGCCAAGAAAATCTTAAATGGGTTCATAGAGGCCAATAATTAACCTGAGTTCAAATCTGATCTCAGACACTTAATACTTTCTACCTGTGTGACTCTGGGCAAGTCACTTAACCCCAATTGCCTCAGCAAAGCAAAAAAAAAAAAAAAAAAAAAAAAAAGAGAGCACAATATGACTGAACAAAATGGATCAGTAATGAGTCAGTAGATGAAGCTTGAAAAAAGGCAAAATATCTCTAATCATTGTGAAAAACCTTATTGTTTTTTTCCTAGTAAATATGTGCTGGCAGGGATCAATTTTTATTTGAGTTTGTTACCACTGAATTAGATGATCTCTGTTTTGGATATCATCAAGAGCATATTTACTAGGAAAACCACAAACCAACAATATCTACATTGCATTGTGATTTTTAGTTATTTTCTTACACATTTCCCAATTACATTTCAACCTATTTGGGGCACTCCCTGCTCAGACTTTGACTTTTAATACTTCTAATCTAACCTCATTCTTTTCTTTTTATAGATAAACATTCTGAGACCCAGAATGGTAAATGATTGACTTAACATCACCAGAGAGTAAGTAAGAAAAGGGAAATCTGAGCTTTAAATCTAACACATTCTACCATGTGACTGGGAGAATGTGAAAGAAAATGAATGTAGACAAAATGAATGTGTCTCAATTCAAGAAGATGAAGCTAAGATGAGACAGAGGAAAGGAAAGGAGGAAGGAGTTATAGTAATATAAAAGAAACAGGACCACAAATACCTTTGGTAAATTAGTTCAATTATGAATTCTCCTATACATTCAAATTCTCTGCCCTGTTAATCTGTCACCAATCACTGCTTTCCAAACTCCAATTTGAGACTATTTCCATCATTAGTTTTCTTTACTCCTATTCACATACTGAATAAACCTAGAAAAAATTATGAAACCACACTAATTGATTGGGTCCACTACAAATTTATTTTATGTAATCTGAACCAGGTCCTCACTGCAACAAAGAAATCTTATTACATCTGCTCATTGGATTTCCTCTTCTAATCACCTCAAAGCCTATAGCATATAACTCTTTCAAGTTGTTATCTCAATTTTAAATCAATCAATAAATCCACCAGTGATCATTTAGTAAATATCCATTATATTAAAAGCACTGTAAGGTGCTGGAAACAGAAGAGGAAGCACAAAACCATCTATTGTCAAGGAGATTGCAAGGGAAACAGCACATAGATATGAGTAAATAAAAATATAACTGTAGGGGAGGTTTAGCACTTCATGAGAGTATGATAAAAACAATCATACAAAAAATAAATATCTTCAATACATTTGCAGAGGAAATCTGACAGAAAGGATACTATCGATTGCAGAGAACCAAAGAAGTTCTTATCACTTGAAATTTATAAGCTATGGATTCCAAGGGATGAAAGGACAGAGAGAGTCCATTACAGATGGGGGAAGAGTCTGTGCATAGTTATAGAGAAAGAAAATAAGACACAACATGCAAATATTAAGAAATAGGCCATTCAATTATGGAATATTATTGTTCTGTAAGAAATGACCAACAGGATGATTTCAGAAAGGCCTGGAAAGACTTACATGAACTGATGCTGAGTAAAATGAGCAGAACCAGGAGATCATTATATACTTCAATAACAATACTATATGATGATCAATTCTGATGGACATGGCCATCTTCATCAATGAGATGAACCAAATCAGTTCCAACAGAGCAGTAATGAACTGAACCAGCTATATCAAATGAAAGAACTCTGGGAGATGACTATGAACCATTACATAGAATTCCCAATCTCTCTATTTTTGTCCACCTGCATTTTTTATTTCCTTCACAGGCTAATAGTACACTATTTCAAAGTCAGATTCTTTGTACAGCAAAATAATTGTTTGGACATGTATACTTATATTGTATCTAATTTATACTTTAACATATTTAACATATATTGCTCAACCTGCCATCTGCGGGGGGGAGGGGGATTGGGGGGAAGGAGGAGGAAAAATGGGATATATATATATATATATGAAAAAAAAGAAATAGGCCATTCAGGCTGGTATTAAGATCATGAGGAGAAGAACAATACATAATGGCTTTAAAGGTAGGCTGTCAACAGATAGTAAAGGTCTGACTGTTCCAGAAGATAAGACCTCATGTTTGATTTCAATTTGACAAGAGGATTTTGGAATTGATTTTATTCTTATCTTTGTGCTACTTGTTCTGGGTCAATACATTCACTTTGTCTCTGACTTCTGTCTCCAGGCCTCCATGGTTTTGAGAGTAAGTTTTTCTGGTTTTTTAATTCAAGTGCTCTGCTTGCCTGGCTACCCAAGATCAAGAGAAAGAATACATTCTCCCATCATTGTCCCCTGACAACTAAATAGAGATAACCTCCAGTCAAGGAAAATGCATATTACTTGTGTAATGCCGGAGAAACTGAGGCAGGAGAGAGATTAGAGAGTTTTTAATATTTTATTAATGGGAGAGTAAGATTGACTGGACAGGACTCTTGTCTCAGATTATCCAGTCAGACAGAGATAAGTATACTGGGACCAAGGAATCCATATTGGTCCCAGGGCTGGAGGACCCAAAGAATCCAGCGTCCAGCATACAGCTGCCAGATGCCATTCTCCAGCAATGAATGGAAGAACAACAACTTCTTAAATACCTTTTTGGAGACAAAGAAGAGAAAGGGAGGGAAGGTTTTTTTATCAGGGAGGGGAAGCCATAAAACCTAAAAATTCCAGAGACAAAGAAGTAAAGGTATCATGGGTTGATCCTGGAACATTCTAAAGGAATATTGTAAATCCCTAAAAGAGTCAGGAGAGCTACTCTTTTATCTTGCTAATTTATAACCCAAGAGCGAACAATCCTTAGTTTTACTGGGTCAGAGACAGAACAGTTAAGGTAACTGAGACAGGGAAACTGAGTCAGGACAGTTAAAGAAAACTGTGGCATAACATTCCACACTCTTTCTCCTAAATATTCAAACCTTTGAATCTTAGCACCTTCCTCTAGATACCCAGGAGGTCTTTGACCCACCTTATGTAAAGCAAATGAGCCAAAAATAAAACTAGGAAAAATGTAAGGACTCATATGGCAAGAGCAAGTCTCTCCCTGATAACCCCAGAGTTAAACAGCTGTACAAAGGCTCCCTTGTTGCAAGCATGTCAGGCCCTCTACAGTTCTGGAGCACCATCTCAGCCAGAGAATCCAGTTTGAGATGGACAGTTAGGTCTGTGGTCATTTGTGCACTTAACTCAGTCTCTGCTTACAAAGCAGCAGGGTCCAAGGCCCATTCAGAGAGGCAGCCCTCTCCATGGGGGAAGGATGAGGCTTGTAGTAGCCCCACCCGTCCCCACCCAGAGAAACAGGACTGCTATTAGAATACAGATTTCTGAGCAGATTATGCACAGTTAGACCATCAAGGCAGGCAAACTCCAAACTTTTTAGGTGCCTCAAGCCAAACTTCAAGGTCCTTTGAAATGCTGAAATACTTAATGAACTGGGGTTACAGGAATGGAAAAACAGATCAGAGACTGCCAGTGTCACGACAGGTGTCTGATGTCTAAAACTTTTCTAAAAAATAATCTCAAAAACTGAGTCTGCCAGGGAAATTTTAACAAAATAAGGGAGTCTAAAACTAAAGCATCCAAATTCAATCTCAACTAAGTGAGATCGGGGGTGGGGCAGAGATGCCTAAGGCAAAGTGAATAGGAAGCTAGGGGTTCCCATTCTTTCAGGTATTTTGAAAAAAAATATATCAGTTTCCCCAATGTTCTATCTCTACCTCCCTTTTTTTTTTCTCACGGAAAGGAATTATCAAATGACCATTCCCCATATAAATCCCAAGAGCAAATCAAAATCCCTATACATAACAGACTAATACAGTAGCATTTCCTAAAAAGGTCTAAAAACATATCAGCAATAATTACACAGTTTTAACAAATCCATATCAAATCTTAAAACACATAGAAATAGATAATCCAGGCAAGGTTTAACAGTCAGTCATCAACCATTCCCAAAGTCCCTCATATCAGTTCAAAGTACACTCGATGCAGGGTCAAGTCCATGGTCTCATTTTAAAACTGCTGCTTCAGGCTGTGAAATGATAGAAGGCTCTCATTCCTTGTAGAGTGGTGTGTCATGCTGGCAATCAAAGCTGATCAAAGCTGATCCAGGTTCCACAAGCAAGTCAATATCTGTAATTTGACCAAAATCTAGAACAAAAACACAAATCTAACACACAAAGATTAGATCAGTCTCAGATAGACTCAGTTCACCAGACTGTTGCAAAATACGAGGAGGCCAAAATGGATTGGCCAGCAGTTTCCTATGTGACGAGACCAGTTTGCTTTACAGGCCAAGCAAACAGCTGCAGTCTTACAGACCCCTGTTAATTGTCCACTTATCATGTAGAAACCTTAAAGGAACAAAAACACAAATATCCAGTAACAGACAGATGACCAGGCGAAATAGTTGCCCAAGCATTTAGGATACAATGACTACATATGACCAGACTGAAAATAGCAAAGCATGACATAATTGAATTGCATTAACAGTTCTGTTGACCATTGCTCTGATCAGAGAGAGATCAGTTACAGAAGGAAAAATTCAAGAACATAACTATAACATAACATAAGCAGTTGAGTTTTAACAGCTTATCAATCAATTGTCCCAGTAACTGTCAGAGGGTGGAGCTTTAAAACTCCCAAATAGCATTAGCTAATTAACTCTAAGCCCAAAAACGCCAATAGATGTCATTAATCAAATTTCTGATAAATCTTAAACAATTATTTATCAAATCCTTATAAGTCATAAAAGAAAGCAATTTTGTCTCAGTAAGTTCACAACTTAGAACAATTATCATATCTAGGTAGATGTTACATGAGTGAACATTATATACATACAAATCATTTTGCTTTTAAAATACCCAATACATAGAAAAACATCCCAAATTGCATATTGTCCATAACAAACATTTTCAAAAGGACAAAGAAAAACAACTATTATGTTCAGAGGCCCTTTAAATAACCTCAGGATGACCCAATACAATCAATTTAAACTTATACAAAAGACCCAATTCCACATAAAAGAATTCAAGATGGTTTTTTTAACATAGCAATTAAACTAGAAATACTCGGACCAAAGTATGGATCACATTTATGACCATATCTCTTAACCAAGAAAACTTTATTCAATCAATTTAACCCAAAAGTAAGTATGTCCTTAAAAATCAGTTTGCTGAACTGGCCGTAATCAGATAAGAAAAAAAAACAGCAGGAACATACTCAGGGGGGTGAGGGAAGGAGAGGATTCCACATGGCCACCCTTCCTCCAATCCTGACCCCCTAGAAAAAAACTTCCTCAGGTTCCCCACTCAATTTCCTACATGGGGATCCTTTTCAAGATTTAGCCCATCAGTTTCCCAATATCAGGTTTCTTCCCAAATCCACCCATTTCCAACTTTCTCTTTCCCCCTGACTACATACTTAAACAATCTCCTTTCCTTTAAATGTTAGCACCTGCTCTTCTATATATATTTTTTAACTTTCCGAACTTTCAAATCCCTTTCAATCTATTTTTTTTCTTTTCCTTTTTTTTTTTCTTCCTTTCCCTTTTCTCCCTTTTTCTCACAGGCTGCTGCAGTCAGCCAAAGACAGAGAGAGAGAGAAAGATTTTTCAAACTTCTTGATATTTTCTAAGCCTGCAACACAGAGGCTGAATCCTTATCTCTTACAAGCTTCCTAAATTTTAACACAGACACACAGAAACAAACATGGAGCTCCAATTTACTATGCACAGTTGCAACGTTTTTTTCCAACCAACAACATAACAGACAAACCACACAGAACATAGAACATATATGACAGACTACACAGTTACAACATTAAGCAAACATACCATACCCAGAGGGTATTCTCCAGCGTCCCAGAAAATACCCGTCTCAGAATTTGTAAACCCGTCGGCATTTATTCTGAGACCACAGGTTGCAACAACAGAACAGACCAGAACCAGAACCAAAACCAGACAGACTTACTCTCCCGAATGCCGAATCAAATGCCGAATCGATTTCGTTGTCCACTGTAGGCCGGACTGAGGCTGAAGAACCGCTTCCTTTTAGCCAGAGTGCTGGTCTTTTCTCAAGGAACAGACCCAGGTCCTGAGCCCCCCTCAGGCCTAGGTGGAGACCGAGAGGTCTCTAATCTCTAATCCAGTTCTCAGTTTCTATTATCTCGGTGGAACCTCCAAATTGTAATGCCGGAGAAACTGAGGCAGGAGAGAGATTAGAGAGTTTTTAATATTTTATTAATGGGAGAGTAAGATTGACTGGACAGGACTCTTGTCTCAGATTATCCAGTCAGACATAGATATGAGTAAATAAAAATATAACTGTATAAGCTATGGATTCCAAGGGATGAAAGGACAGAGAGAGTCCATTACAGATGGGGGAAGAGTCTGTGCATAGTTATAGAGAAAGAAAATAAGACACAACATGCAAATATTTAGAAATAGGCCATTCAATTATGGAATATTATTGTTCTGTAAGAAATGACCAACAGGATGATTTCAGAAAGGCCTGGAAAGACTTACATGAACTGATGCTGAGTGAAATGAGCAGGACCAGGAGATCATTATATACTTCAATAACAATACTATATGATGATCAATTCTGATGGACATGGCCATCTTCATCAATGAGATGAACCAAATCAGTTCCAATAGAGCAGTAATGAACTGAACCAGCTATATCAAATGAAAGAACTCTGGGAGATGACTATGAACCATTACATAGAATTCCCAATCTCTCTATTTTTGTCCACCTGCATTTTTTATTTCCTTCACAGGCTAATAGTACACTGTTTCAAAGTCAGATTCTTTTTGTACAGCAAAATAATTGTTTGGACATGTATACTTATATTGTATCTAATTTATACTTTAACATATTTAACATATATTGCTCAACCTGCCATCTGCAGGGGGGGGGATTGGGGGGAAGGAGGGGGAAAAATGGGAGATATATATATATATATATATGAAAAAAAAAGAAATAGGCCATTCAGGCTGGTATTAAGATCATGAGGAGAAGAACAATACATAATGGCTTAAAGGTAGGCTGTCAACAGATAGTAAAGGTCTGACTGTTCCAGAAGATAAGACCTCATGTTTGATTTCAATTTGACAAGAGGATTTTGGAATTGATTTTATTCTTATCTTTGTGCTACTTGTTCTGGGTCAATACATTCACTTTGTTTCTGACTTCTGTCTCCAGGCCGCCATGGTTTTGAGAGTAAGTTTTTCTGGTTTTTTAATTCAAGTGCTCTGCTTGCCTGGCTACCCAAGATCAAGAGAAAGAATACATTCTCCCATCATTGTCCCCTGACAACTAAATAGAGATAACCTCCAGTCAAGGAAAATGCATATTACTTGGAGTTTTCTGAAATTATCATTTCTTACAGGACAATAATGTCCCATTGTATTCAATACTCTTTCATTCATTTCCCAACTGCCTAAAAGGAAATCTAAGAGAATCTCCTTAGATTCCATTTTTTTTTCTTTTCTTCTCATTGCTGAGTAAACCAACCAATTGATTGACAGGTTCACTACCCAACCCTTCTGGGCTCAGATTCTGCGTCAAATTACCTCCTCATTAACTTTTCCTCTGAAGTTATCAGTAGGATATGGAAAAGGAAGCTAGAAATGAAAAAAGGAAGAAAGAAATCTAGGCTTGTGCAAGAGACATAAATATTGACCTGCAGGCAGTCACTAATCTGTGCAAAGCCTCTAGGGTACCTTCCTTGATGACTCTAAATCTACTAGCACCTCTAGGAAGCACAAAATTGATTTATCAACAGCACTGGTACCTTTAGTCTCATATCCTGCTGAAATGGACAAATGGCCCTCCTTTCCACAGTACTTCAAGGGCCTGGGGCTAGCAGAAGAAAGTTTGCTCAGCTAGATTGGGGGACTTCTTTTGCACTTCAAAGGGCCGGCTCAACAATGCTCTTAAGGGTATCTGTTCCGCAAGGGTGGTAGCCGAAACCCGATCTTTATCTATGTTAAAACATCTGCCCAGGTACGATTCTCCTTTTTATCCTGTAAAACCCCCATCTTCCTGTTGTAAAATTCGAATCACAGATTAAAATGTAACAAGCCAAACAGAAATGCTTATAAGGCTATCTTTAGTTCTGTGAGGCACGGAATTTGATCAGGAATTCGATCAGAACTTCCTCTAGAGCTTGGTACCAAATAAATTCTAAATTTTACTCATTGCAGCTGTCTTGAATTTTATTGCCTGGGCTATTTCACTGCTATGGGACATAGTCTGAGTGGGGTAATCTGTCTCCAATAGGTAAAGGCTGACTCAACGTTCAGATCTTGGTCATCACAATGATAATGGGCCTTATGACAAGAAATTGTTAGGATCTGGTTTGATGGCCTTATGCCAAGAAACAAGGTAAAAGATGAAGGTAGAGAGGTTCAATAAGTCACTTAGTAAGCTTTTACAGCAAATTAAAATTATCACAAGTCAGAATTACAAAATGGACCACAGGTCACAAAATAATATGTAGTTGAGAAAGGAACTTGACAAAGACATCATAAAATTGTATGAAGAGGAAATTGAATGAACAGGTGTAATAAGATTTCCTTGTTGCAGCGAGGACCTGGTTCAGATTGAAGAAGGAACCCGAAACTCAAAAACTCCTTGTAGGAGAAAAATCTTCAACTCTGCCTTAGTGAGGAAGCCTGCCCAAGGGAAACAAGACAGTTTCATTCTGTTATTTAGGTGGGGTTGGTTCAGTCCTGAGCAAAAGAATTCCAACCCTATTCAATTAAAGAAACTCATTCAATTCTACTCAAATTCCAGCTCAAGATGAAACCCAACTTGTAGATGAGCCCTCTTCAGCTTGTAGCCAAAGCTCCTGTTATAAAAGAGCCAATCTAAAATCCTCTCTTTGCAGAAGTTCCAAACATGCCAGCTATGCCAAGGAAACCTCTCCCTGCTGGAATATATTCTTTTCCAGTGCCACCCTCTCTTTACCCTTTACCCTCACCTATTTCCCTAACGAGACTTTATGCCTCTCTGTTGGGATTTCTAATCTTACTTCCCAATCCCTGTAATAAACCTCTTTTATCAATCTAGGTTTTCAGGTCTGTAAATTCCTTTACAGAGAATCTCTGTGCCTCCAGAAGGGGGTTCCCCAAAACTCCCTACTCTTGTACTGAATCCCAAGGGGGTATAGGGAAGCCAAACCTCTCCATTTGGTTCCCTAAATCTAGACCTTATCATTTGGTTCCCTACTAAAGGGAACCCCAAAACCTAAACCTCATCAAGAAGACATCCCAACCTACCCATTCATAAGATCATAAGAACAGGGAAACTGAGGACTTTTCAGAATAATAAACAGGTAATTTAGACTCAGCACTAAGGCTCCATTTAAGTATTCAGGTTCTGGGAGAAGAGCAAAGACTTGTTCTTTCAGCAGAAAATACTTGAGACAACCCTCTTGACCCTTGTGCAACTGCTTAGAGAAAAACCTGAAATTGTGTAATGCCCTGGAGATATCCAAAAAGTCTCCAATTTAGCTATCCCTATCTAATTGACTAAGGAAAGCCTGAAACAGACCAAATCCCCTTAATTACTACCTCAATAATTTAGAAACCGTTAACCCCTCTTGCTTAATTGATTACTTACCTTTGAAGCAAAATAGACCCTTTTTCTCAATAACATTTTGAAACATATATTGCTTAACCAAGACCCTAGTACCACAAAGGTCCATCTTATTCCAAAGACAAATAAGGAATAAAAATCGAGTTGGCCAATGATTTTTAAAAAGATTAACAGGACGTGGGTGGGTGAATAGTTTCTATAAGCCTCAACTATTTAACTATGCTCCTTACTTCTGTAAAATTGGCTTTTCTTGCTTCAGACTTCCAAGTGGAGGGACTGCCCCTCTTCTCTCTGGAATTGAAATAAAGAAACTTTCTGTTTGTACCTAGAGACACTTTTGAGCAGTCAGTTTGAAATAGGATCTTTGCATCCCAAACATGATAATCTTTTTTCCTCTCTAAAAAAAGTTATATTTGTTTCCACAAGTTTAACCTATATCAGATTGCTTGCTGTCTTGGGGAGAGGGAGAAAGGGAGTAAAATTTGTTTTTTTTTGTTTGTTTGTTTGTTTCTTTTTACCTTTAGCATATACTTTATTTTCCACAAAATATTTATTTCACTAAGTATTTTTCAATTACATGTAAAAAATTTTAGTATTCACTTTTTAAATTTTTGAGTTCCAAATTCTCTGAGGGAGAAAAAATTGGAACATAAGATTTTGCAAAGGCAAATGCTAAAAAATATCTTTGTATGTATTTTGGAAAAATAAAATAAAAATATAAAAAAGCACATTTAAAAATTTTTTAATTTTATTTGTCATGTGGGATGTCTTCCTGGAAGAGGGAAGAATATATAGGATAACTGATTATCTAAGAAGCAGAAAATACCTATAAAACTTTTAAAATAAAAAGAAAAAAATCTCAACTATCATTATGAAGGGGGAATGACTTAAATTGTGTCCCCTTTAATCTTTGGGGGGCCTGATGTAAACTTAATCCAAAGTTGCATTTGGGCAGAAATGTACATCTGGAAGCTCTGCCTTTAGATCTAACCATTTTTGTTCACAATACATATTCAGTTCTGGCCACTAAGTTTTTAAAAAGGGCACTGAAGATGTTGAGGTGTGAGAAATGTCAAGGGGTGAGAGATAGTCTAACAGCGATGGGGTCCCCAGATATGTGTCACAAGTTTTTGCAAAAGAATTCATAGTCCCAATCTCCAGGTGAGGTTTTTGGCAAAAATAAAAATGGACACTGAGAAACTTTTTCCCTCAGCGGGCTATTCCTGATAAGAATTAGTAAAGGTTTGGGTACAGAATCTTGTCTTTTATCCAGCCTTCTATGGTTTGGGGATAGGGGATAATTTTCAAATTAATAAAGGGTGGTGATTGTTTTCCAGACCAAAATGATTCCCAGATTAATCTCCCAGTGGGAGATTCTAGAGAAACCAGGTAGCTTTTCCAAGGGAGATTCAGGTGGGTGAGGATCATTTTTAGGAATTTCCCCAGGTCAGGTGGACTTCCCTCCACAAAGATCAGGAAAACACAGAGTCCTTATTACATCAAGGAGACGAAGAAACCTTTGCAGAAGAAGGTTCCCAGGATGGTGAAAGTAAAATCAGTTCACAAAAAGATGAATTGAAGCATATTGAACCTGGAGAAGGAGCACCCCAGTTTGCTTTCACTTAAGGCAGACTACTTAAATTTCTGCTTCATTGAGACGTTATTGTCTTCTGCATCACTCCTCAATATTTTCTAGGTTCATTTGGCCAGACAGATCATTCTCTGTTTCATTCTTGTTCCTTCCTTCCAGTTACATGAGAAGTTGCATCTCATCTAAGATACTTAGCATTCTCAATCTTCTTTCTTGAGTCTTCACGAAATTTCTCTATTTCCTTAGATCTAAATGCAGAGCTCAACAGGACTGCCAGGTATATATTTCTGCCCATTTCTTCAATCTATACAACTCTGGTCTTAGATGAGGTGTAAGAATTAATGGTAAGAGGTCCCCTCTGGTCGATGTCCCAGATGCCTTGCGAAAGAATTCACAAACCCAAAGTTAAAGGGGATTTATTTATACTTAAGATGAACAGTGACCAAAAGCTCCCCACAGTCTTAAATTTTACAATCCTTTACTTTGACAGCTAAGCTATCTTAAGCCATATAACTAGAAAAATAATAAAGAAGGAAGAGCTATTCAGTAAATGGGTGTAGACAAAAGTTTCATGATCTATAGAGAAATCAAAGAAGACAAGCATTGAAAAGAGCCCTTTGGAGATCACAGATGATTGACCTTTAAGATGACACAATCAATTGAATGGTAAAAGTAGACAACAAGACATTCATGAGTGAGAGGTTAGGAAAGAAATGGATCAAACTTCTGTAGACTTTTCCAAGGCATTAATGTGTGTATTTGTGTGTGTACATACACATAAGTACATGCATAAGTACATATAGTGGGATGGAAAGGAGAGAGAAAAAGACAGACAGACAAACGAAGGAAAAAGGGAATGAATCAAAGAAGAAACAGTAGAGAATAGAATCAGATTCAGGTACAAGGATGACTGTTCTAATGAGGAATCTTGAAACCATTTGTGTAGGTGGCGCAATGTAAAAAGTACATAGCTTAATGACACGAATTTTAAAAATTGAGTTGAGATTTAATGAGTACTCATGTTAGATGCTCTCAACTTTGTCTTGGAAAGAGCTAAATCATGTGCTCTAAGGATGAAGCTAAAGGGAGAGGAAAACTGTTCCCTTTACTGAAACTGTGTTACCTTTAAGATTATCACTCTGAAACTGTATACCCTTTTGATCTGTGATCCTTTTTGGAGTCTCCCCCTAGATAGGTTATCTTTCCAGGATGCCAGAGTCTTTGATTCAATTAGAAATCCTGGTCAAAAAACACCCCTTTGAAATGTTGTTAATTCCAATAGAAGATCTGGGCCCAATACTGACAAGCATCTAGGCCTGAGAACCTTGGCTTCCTGAAGCCTCAAGACTCCTTTTAAAGGGCAGTTTCTAAAATTACTCCTTGCAGAAGCCTTTGGTAGGACCCTGTCCAATGAGAAGGCATTCTCTTCTCTGTACCAGACTCCATTTCGCTAATAGGACTTTGCCACTATAAAAGTAAGTCTCAGCAAACTGGTTTCTATCCAACAATAAACTTTCATTTTTGCCAGTTAATAATTCGAAGTTTCATGAATTCTTTTATGTAAAACCTGCACCAATCAAAAGAGAATTTAACAACTCTCTGACTGTCACTAACCTCATCAAGGCCAGAGATCAGGACTTTGATGGACCAAGACAATCTTGGATTTTTTTTTTTTTTTGCCGGAATAGTACATTGTGAGTAAAGGGAGCCCTCAAGAGGTGCCTTAACCATTCATAGAAAGGAAACTAGTTTAGCTGGAAACAAAGAGAACAAATTACACGAAATACTGTGATTTAAAAGAAAGGCAGTATGGGATGGAAAGCCAAGATCAATAAAAGACTGAGAACAAAAAGTTTGAAACTCTAAAGATGTTATCTCGGTGTGTGTGCTTGGGCGCTGTAGTTGGAGGCAAACATGACTCAAAGTTTCAGTCTCTTTTCCAGTTGAGTGGATCCCAAAACCAAAATACTGGTTTACACTTCTGGAAAACAGAAAGAACTTGGCATAATGGAAAAAGTTTTTCCTCTTTTCCGAAAGGATCAAATCTGCAAAATCTGAAGAACGGAGAGAACAGTGGCACACAGTAAGAGACCTTTCCAAAATCGTTTCCACTTTGCTTCCAAATAAACAGGTTTTTGTTCATTTGTTTTTAAGCAAGTCAGACAGGAACTTCCAACCTGAAAAGCCTAACTGCTGAGTACTTCTCAATAACTGAAGAAGGTCAAAGTGAACGTGATGCATTTGTCTAGTCACTCAAGTCCAGAATTTGATCTCAGGATCTCCCCCACCCAAAGTGAAAAAATCTCATACCTACACCAACGAGTCATGAAATGAAAAGTCTCCTGTTCTCCCGAAGCATTTTAGAAAACAGGTAATCTGCTCTTTCTTGGGAAACTTTCAAAGAGTTCACACAAGAGTGAAAGCACTCTAAAACTGCTCTCTTTTCCCTTTTCATTATTCTTCCCTCCATCTCACAACCACTTCTCTACACTTCCTTAGTTACTCCCCACGCAACTTTCACTGTTGTTCCCATTTTGAAAAGGACATAAGAATAGACTCCAACATTCTGTACCAACAACCCAGAGTGGTCCATTGGTCCAAGTCCTTTCTCTCTAACCTCCCCGCCCCCATAGTGTCTGCCCGAGAAATAGCTCAGCAAAACTAGCCTCTCAAAGTCCTCCAAAAGTATAAGAGCAAATATCTCCTGCACCAACCCTCAGCCTCTCCTAACAAACGGGCTCATCCAGGATTTGAACCCACGGTCTCTCACACCCTAAGCGAGAGTCATACCTCTAGACCAACAAGCCACAAATCAGTTTTTGAAGCTTCCCCCAGAAGTGCGTAAGAACAGTCCCGCCACAGTTATTCCCCGAAGAAATATTTGGTTTTTTGTGGAATCGCTATTCTGAAGGTTCCCTAAAACTGTTCTCCCCTTCGGCTACTCTTCCGTTTACCTTACACTCACTTCCCGACGTGTCCCTCGTGGTCCACTATACATTCACTATCCCTCTCTCTGGAAAAAATATAAACGCATATTTCAATCTTCTCCACTGACAAAGGAATCCTTAGACACTTTACATCCTTTCTCTTCAACATACTTGCCCTGGAAACATGCTTAGCAAATTCTGGTCTCTCGAATTGCAACGAGGTGACAAGAGCAACAACTAGCAGCACCCACTCTAAGCTCCATAAGGACAGCCAAGCTTACAGGGTTCTTCCCAATTATCTCAACCTCAACCTTACTCACTACCAAGAGTATTAGGTAACTCTTAAGACCTTTCAAACTCTCCTTTAACACAGACTGTAAAGAAAATAGGATGGATCCAGAGTCAAATGATACCTCGACCATGTCAACGTTCAAAGGACCATTGTTTTAGAATTAATGGACCAGACTAACACTTTTCGACCTCCTTATTTCTCATTTTCTTCCTGCCTAAACCTCCATCGTTCTTTGGGACCTGGCTATCCTCCTGAGATGATTCCAGTGTGTTACTTTTAGATCGGTGTATGCTTTTCTATATCTCGAGTAGCTAAGGGCTCATCCTGGCCACTTCAGGAGACAACAAGGGAAAAGGGCTCCAGAGTCAGACAGATGTAGTCTGGAATTTGACCAATGGGATTGCTGTCTACGCTTGTCCACTTTAGTCCAGATTATAGATCATAGAGCTAAATCAAAAGCTGTCAAGGATCTCAAGGGCCATCGAGTTCAACTTAACTTTTCTTTGTACAGATGAGAAAAACGGAGGCTTAGATAAGTGACTGGCCTAAGGCATCTTACTGATTTCTTTATCCCACACGCTAACAAACTAACTAGTTTTCAACTCCCAAATCAAGTTCTGTTTATTTGTCTGGCCCTGTTAGTCTCTTCTTTGTGCTCAACACAAACTTCGAAATAACCTGAGTTTTTCCAAAGACAAAACAGTCCACGTTAATTTTGCAGCTTCAGTATCGTATTGTGTTGTTGTTTTTTTTTTTTTTAAGAACAAGAATAATTACTAGCAATTTACATAACTTTTAAAGATTTGTAAAGCACATTAGAAATATTATATTGTTAGATTCTCACTACAACCCAAGGAGGTATTTGCTTTTACGATTTCCATTTTACAAACAAGGAAACTGAAGCAGAGGTTAGATAAGTAGAATATCCCAGCTAGCATGTATCTGAAATTGAACTAGAACTTAGGTCTTCCGGATTTCCTCCTTCATTGCTTTATCTGAGCACAATTGAGCTTTTTTTCAGCCCACTTCTGACTGTAGCGTTTGACAGAGTGGAACCCACACCAAATACAATTATGAAGCCCTACTCTTTGTATTTTCCCGAGATTCACAGGGCCATGGATTCCCCTTGAGATTAGGGAAGGGAATGACACCACTCCCCACTCCAAGTTCATAGACACGCACTATAGAACCATCAAAGCCTGAAATAACAGGTTGAGTTTTAATACGAACACAGAAAAGTTGACTGTTCCTGGAAAGCTGCCTTGGGAAAAGAGTCATCTGTGGGCTCCATAGTTCAAGGGTTAGAGCACTGGTCTTGTAAACCAGGGGTCGCTGAGTTCAACTCTCTTTGGGGCCTTCTACTCAGAAATCTTTCTTTCACTTGCCACTTGATAGTGAGAGTTTCACTCTCACATCATTCCCTGGGTACTTGAAGTCTGCTTCGAGCTTTTCCCAGTATAATTACACTGTTTGGGGGAGGGGTAGAGTGAGGTGGGGGGGTAAAGCTCTTTTGTTTTTCATAGCTGAAATAGAGTAGTGATGGTAGTATCTCTATACTCTACCCTTGTTGAAGACTATATTGGAAGTGTTCTCTTTACTTTTGATTCTATTGGATAAACATTTATCAAGTACCTTGTCAATCCTACTTTCTCAATACTCATTCTCCTTGATCTTTCTGAAGTCTCTGAAATTCTGAAGCTTTGATACTCTATTCTCTCTTAGGTTTTCCGAACACTACTCTCTCCTGATTCTCCTCCAGTTTGACCACTCCTTTGTCTGCTTTGGTTGAAAAGCCAGCTGTTGGGTTTGGCTGTCTCTAGGCTCTGCCCAATTCAATACATCTTCCACTCAACCACTTAGGTAATTATTCCTAAAGGTAAATTCAGATCCTGTCAACATGCCGGTCCCTCCCATCCACCCCAAATAAATCGCAGTGGCTTCTTATTGCTTCCAAGGTCAAACACAGAGGCCTCTTGATGAGGTATTCAATGATAGTTGTGGTTAGCAGAAGAATTGATTAAAATTCATCCCTTAGACAAAGAGGGGAAAGATTCTGATAATGGACATCTATTTAGTTCCTTGGTCCTACCCTCTAAAAGTGATCTAGACAGAAATACAAGTTATGAAAAGACCCTAAGGTTAAAATTTCCCTATGAAGCAATTTATGGGGCAGTTTTGCTGCTACATTACTTTGTCAGTCTGCCTCGGCATTCTGCCCGGTGGTGTCTTTCCCCTTCCCCTTTCCCCATGCCACTTGGTATTATGCTTTCCAACGCCATTTCTCCTTACAACTAACTCTTTTGGGAAGCTAAATCCCTTTCAGGATTTAGCCTGCCAGCTAAGAACATGCCCCAACCTCATGTGGTGCTCCCTTTCTATTGTGTAATTGTGAGCTCCACTGAGGAACTTGTCTTTCATGTGTTCTCCCAACCCTATTTAATGTTCACCACTCCTGCTGTCTATTTTATTCCTTCATTTTGTCTGTAGCTGTTCCCCTAAATAAATCTACCTTTTGCCAAAGAGAATGGTCATTGTGAATATGTCACATGACTGAACTCAACTTTTGGTGCTTGCCATCATTTGGTTACAAACCCCACATCATAGATCATATCACTCACTCTGACTCAAAATTCTTCATAACTAACCCCGATCTACTTTTTCAGTCTTTTTATGTTTTGCTCCTAAACAAGGATTCTTCCATCCAGTGACACTGACATCGGGCTTGTTCTGTGAAGTCTGAGTTCCTGGCATTCTATCTGGCTATTCTGCCATTCCTGGAATGCTCTCCCTCGCCCCTTCCCCTCCCACTACAAACTTCCTTGACTTCCTTTAAATCCCATATAAAATCTCACCCTCTATGGAAGACTTCTCGAAACCCTTTTAATCTCAGTACCTTACCTCCGTTAACTATTTTGTGTTTATACTGCATATACTTTTATATACATTTGTTTGTATGTGGTCCCCTGGGTTATATTATAAAATCTTTGAGATCAAGAACTGGTTTTTGCCTGTACTGGTTTTGCCTCTTTTGTATCCCGCAGAGTTTAGCAAAGTGATTGGCATTTAGTAGGCTTATTGATTGGCTGGGAAGACACTGACCTAGAGATGGTGGGAATTTTCTAGTCTGACTTCCAATAATCCCTTTATCATTCAACTGAAACTGCTCTCTCTTACCAGTAATATAATAAATGTTAAATCTACATACCTATTCTAAGTCCTCAAACATATTTCTCTGCAACCTTTGATAGTGTTGATCACCATTTTCTCTACTCTCTAGAGAAGATTCATATAGTTTAGTAGATAGAGAACTAGACTCGGAGTCAAGGTAGAGTTGAGTTCAAATTCAGTGGTGGACACTTATTAGCTATGTGATCCTTTATTTGCCTCAGTTTCCTCTATTGTAAAATGGGAGTAATAATAGTACTTACTTCACAGAATTTTTGTGAGGCTCAAATGTGATATTTGTAAAGTGTTTACACAGTCCCAAGCATATCATATTTATTTAATAAATGCTTATTTCCTTCCTTCTTCTCTAGTTTTTCATGGAACATCTCTCTTGGTATCCCTGCTTCCTGTCTAATGCTCTTATCCAAAATCATTTTCTATGTCTTTGTCTAGGTCATGTACATTAAAGGCAGGTATCCTCCAAGACTTTGTCTTGTGACCTTTCTTTTTATTCCTTTGCACTCACTAATATTTGGTGATCTCATCAGCTTCCCATGGGTTCAATTATCAGTCATTTCCATGTAGAAAAATTCCAAAATATTTATATCTAATCCTAATATCTGTTCTGTGATATAGTTCTTCATCACCAACCATCTTTTGAATATGACAAATTAGATGTTTTGTTGACCTCTCAATCACAATACATCTGAAAAGAGACTCATTATCTTTTCCCCACAAAACTTTTCCTCTTCCCAACAACCTTATTACCATTGAGGACACCATCATTCTGTAGGTTCCTGACTTCAGTTTCATCAACTACCCATTCACATACACAATTTGTTTTCAAATCTTTTTATTTCTATCTTCAAACATTATGCATACACCCTCCGTTCTACTCACAAATTTGTCATGTATAGATCTGCATCACCTCTCAACTGCACTGATACAATATTAAATGATCTCTCTCCTCAACTCTCTTCCCCCTCCTATCTGACCTCCACTCAGATGTCAAAATGATTTTCCTAAAGTGTGAGTTTACTATTCAGTTTACCATTTAAAGTCATTTATTTGCAAAGTGATCTCCCTTTCTATTCACTAAATGAACTTGCTCAGGATGTAGGAATTTTAAATTATGACTGTGAAAATAGCTCAATTCTTTTCTTTCCCACTTAAAGAAGGGAATTTTACAAAGATGATGAGAATGGAACAAAAGAGGACGATTTTCTAATCTCAAGGAGAAGATAATATTCACCAAGCCTTTACTGTACTCTTCTCTGGCATATGTCCAAACTGCCTGTAATCTAATGCTTAGGTCCACTCTCCTTATTGATGGAGAATGATTACTTGATGTTCTCAGTCTAAATGAGAGGCAGAGTCTATGAGAAATTAGGAGAGGAGAATACTTCTGTCTGCCTTCTGGTTTTGAAAGAAAACTTACATGGTTCCCAGCTCTTCTCAGGGAGAGGTTCCTGGAGGAGGAGAAAAACTCTTGGAATAAATTGACATTTTGTGGAGCAGTTGCTTTAGCAACATCCCTATTCTCAGCTCACAGCACTAGAGAATAGAGAATTTTCCAATGAGTTAGAGATTCTTTCTTTCAGATGAGCTGAGATATTTCGATGTCAGAGAGCTCATTCACTCTGCAAAACGTCTAATATTTGAATCTGTACAACTTTACTTGTTCCTCTATTTTACTGTTTTGACTGATGATTCATTTAATATTCACTATACATGATAGTCTTCATATAGCTAGCATTTGGTGGGATCAACAAGTCAAAGTTTGGGATATATAGATTGTAGCAGTTGTTAAAGGGAAAATAATCAGGACTGCTGTTCCCCATCTGGCAGTAATCAGTGTCTCTTTGGAGGAGATATATTTATTAATTTACAGTAGCTTCCCTGTGAACCATTCCCATGTGAACACAAAGAGCCTATATGCCCAAAAAACAGTCTAGAATTGAAGGGAAGAGAATTCTCTTAAGTTTATTACCATAATGAATGTGCATCTACATGTCTTACTCAAATCAAGGTGATGATCTTTAGGGGAAGAGAGGTCCTGGGTTAGAAATCTCAAACCCCTCTGGGAGGGGCCCCATCCTTCTATTCATAGAGGAAATTCCCAGATAGTAATCTCCTCATTCAATTCAATTGGAAATCTTGACCTGGAGCATAATCACTACCCTTTATTGATTGAAAATTAGTCCCTCAAATTCATCTGGAGATTGGTCTCTAGCTCCAGGCCACAAAAAAACCAATATAATCAAAGGCTATGTGCCCAAACCTTTGCAAAAAGTCCTAACAGAATTTTTCCTGCAGAGAAAGTTGTTTTCTCAGTGTAATAAACCCATTTTTTCCCACAAACCTAGCCTGTATTCATTTACTTTGTGAATTCTTTCATAAAGACCAGCCTGGGGATCTCTTAACCCTTTTCTCACACCTCAACAAAGGCAAGTCAACAAGCATTTATTGAGTATCAACAGGAATTATCCTATGTGTTGGAATTACAAAGAAAGGCAAAAAGCAGTTTTTGCTTTCAAGACTCTTTTAAATTCAAAGCAAGCTGTATAGAGGACAAATAGGAAATAATTAAAAGAGGGAAAGTATTGGAATTAAGAAGAGTTAGAGGAGGCTTCGAGTAAAAAATGGGATTTGAAAGAAGTCTAGAGAACAGGTGGATAAAATCTAAATAAATAAAACAGAGTTCTGTTTTGCACATACTGTATTGAAGTGGCTACTGGACATTGAGTTTAAGAAGTCTAAATAAATATTGTAACTAAATGCATGGAGCTTATGAGAATACCAAGTAAAATAGTATAGAGGAGGGAAAGAAAGGGAATAGGAAGAGGACCGTTAGAAAGCATGATCTGGAGGAACATCCAACAAAGGAGATTGAAAAGGAGAGTACAAATAGTTAGAAGAAAAGTCTCTTGAGAGAAGAGAGTATCAAGGAGAGAATGATTAGAAACATCAAAGGCTGCAGAGTTCAAGGAGAATGAGGATTGAGAAAAGACAAATAACAATCATCAGTAACTTTAAAGAGAGCCGGTTCTTTTTTTAATAGCTTTTTTATTACATGTAAAGATAGTTTTCAAAATTCATTTTTATAAAACTTTGAGTTGCAATTTTTTTCCTTCTCTCCCTCCCCTCTCACCCCCCAAGAGAGCAAGCAATCTGATATAGGTTATACATGTACAATCATATTAAAACACAATTCCAAATTAGTCATGTTATGAAAGAAGAAATAGAACAAAAAGGAAAACCACCACACACAAAAAAAGTTTAAATGGTCTGCTTCAATTGGCATTCAGACTCTATAGTTCTTTCTGTGGATGCAGATGATATTTTCCATCATGGGTCTTTTAGAACAGTCTTGGATCACTGTATTGCTGAGAAAAGCTGAGTCTATCATAGTTGATCATTACATAATCTTTCTATTAATGTTCTTCTGGTTCTGCTAATTTCATTCAGCTGTAGTTCATGTAAGTCCAGATTTTTCTGAAATCTGCTTGCTCATCATTTTTTAATAGAACGATAATATTCCATTACATTAAAAAACCACAATTTGTTTAGCCATTCTCTGGTTGATGAGCATCTCCTCAATTTCCATTTATTTGCCACAACAAAAAGAGCTGCTATAAATAGTTTGTACTTTTTTTCTTTTTTAAATGATCTTTTTGGAACACAGACCTAGCAGGGCTATTACTGGATCAAAAAGTATGCATAGTTTGATTACCCTTTGGTCATAGTTCCAAATTGCTGTCCAGAATGATTGGATCAGTTCACAACTTCACAAACAATGTATTATTGTCCCATTTTCCCCACATCTTCTCCAACATTTATCATTTTTCTTTTCTGTCATATTAACCTATCTGATAGGGGTGCAATGGTACCTCACAGGTGTTTTAATTTGTATTTCCTTAATCAATAGTGATTTACAGCATTTTTATATACTTACAGGTAGCTTTGATTTTTTTTATTTGAAAAATGCCTGTTCATAAACTTTAACCATTTATCAATTGAGGGATGATTTGCATTCATATAAATTTAACCTTATACATGAGACCTTTATCAAAAATGTGAACTTTAAAAACTGTTTCTCAGCTTTCTGCTTTTCTTCTAATCTTGGTTACATTGGTTTGTGCAAAAACTTTTTAATTCAATATAACCAACATTATACATTTTGTATTTTGTAATGCTCTTGATCTCTTGATTGATCATAAATTCTTCCCTTCTCCAAAGATCTGACAGGTAAACTATTCCTTGCTCTTCTAATTTGTTTATGGTATCACCCTTAATGTCTAAATCATGTATCCATTTTGACCTTATTTGGTACAAAGTAATCTATTCCACTAATCCACCACTCTATTTCTTAACCAGAACAAATGATTTTGATGATTGCCACTTTATAATGTAGTTTTAGATATGGTACAGGTAGGTGGAGAGAGAAGTTTCAAGTGGAATAATAAGGTTGAATGCCAAATTGTAAGGGGTAAGAAAAGAGTGAAAGAAGAGAAAATAGAGGCATTAGTTCTGAACAGATTTTCCCAAGGAATTTAGCAACAAAGGAGAGATGAGAAAAAGATGAGAAAAAGCAGTAATTGAAGGATCAAGAGAGGGTTTGTTTTTTTTTTCTTCTGGATAAGAAAGACATGGGCGTGTTTATAGGCAATAGAAAATGAGTTAGTAGAAATAGGGTATTGAAAATAAATGAAAAAGTGGGTATGACAAAGAGACAATTTGTTGGAGAAGATGGTATGGAATGGGGTCACTTAAACATGTAGAGCCTTAGTAAAGAGTAAGATCACTTCATCATGTGAAACAGGGGTGAATGAGAGAAAATGGCAAAAAACACAAGTGAAGGGAGATGAAAAACTTCATATTAAATGGTCTCAATTTTTGCCTCAAATGGTCTCAATTATCTCAAATATGAAGCATGATTCCTATCTGAGAAAGTGAGTGGAGGGAGAGTCATGAGATGTTTAAAGAGGGATGAAAAGATTTGGAAGAGCTTCTGTGAAGAGTGGGATAGTAAGTTAACAAGAGAGATATGGAAGAATTACCTAGCAGTAGTGAGGGCATAGTAACAAAAATTTGTAGTAGATGGAGTCAGGATAATTGCAAGACTTTCTTTATTTTCATTCAGTGGCACACGTGTAGACATGAAATTGAAGAACGGCGGCGAGAGTGATGCAAGGCTGGGCTTTGATTGGGCATAATTGACAACATGACAAGGAAGATAAAGATTCAAGAGAGGATGGCAATATGAAGTTGAATTGGTTCACCAAGGAGGCAAAATGGAAAAAAGAGGAAAAAGTGATTAATACAAGGGAGATGGCTTGAGAGTGAATTGATAGGTCAAGATATTGGAAGTTATGGTGAGGGTTATGTAGGGGAAGATAGAGAGAGAGGTAAAAAGCCAATAGATTATGTTCAGATTAGAGGATTTCTGAATTTGTGATCATGGAGGTGGTGCATTTTTAGATAATGGCAAAATTAAGGCGATGTCCCTCTTTCTGTGTGGCTAAAAAAGGTGAAGCAATAGTTTGTGATAGAAGAGTAGATTTAGGAACTGTTCTGTAGGGTCAGCCCCTCTTAAAGTATATTACCAGGAACCCTTTCCATCACTTTTTATTTCCCTTATTTCACTGTACCATCCCCTAGTGGGGTAGGCAAAAGAAAAAAAGAGAAGAAATCAATTGCAGAGAATCTATACAAAAAATGCACTTTAATGGTAGAATGAGTAGGGTATTCCAAATGTGGAATATGACAGACAGTAGTTGTGGAGGTACTTATTAAAATACTATGTCTATGCCCTCATAAAATCTTTTTAAAAATTATATAGTGGAATAATCAATCAATTATCAGGCATTTATTGTCTACCATTGTCAGAGACGTGGTAGTAAGCACTTGAGATACCAAAAAAAAAAAAAAAGAATAATTTCAGCCTTTAAGAAGATTATGTTGTTTCAGAAAAGGAGAAATATTAGAAATTTAGAAGATGGGTAGGAACTGGAAACAGGAAAAATTCTCATATGTAAGTGAGCTTTCCAGATGGGAGACTGGGAAGAAGGAGTGAATCTACATATCTAGGAAGACAGGATATTTCTTTAAACAAAGTATTCTGATCTTTTGTTTCTGGAGCTTCATTAGGTAGTGACATTTAGGATAATGGGAACCTGGCAAGAGAATACAATTAGTCACATTAACTAAGGTAGAGCTTTGGTGACAGAACCTGAGGCCATTGTTACAGGGTATAAGCATACTATAGCATAATTTTTTAATGTTGTAATGAGAATCATGGATGAAAATGTTGTTTAACTCACAATGCTTATATACATTCAGTCTCCTCTTTCTCATCATCACATTACAGTACTGATATGGTGATATGATGGTTCTGGGATAGTCCACATGGCGCTTTCTGAATTTCAGGGCTGGGTAAAAGTAAGTCGCGTCCACAAGGAGGAACAGGAAAAAAATCCATTTCACAGCATCAGATATCTTGCCTTGAAGGAAGAAAAGCAATGGAAAGAAGCAAAAAGTAAAAAAATCTGTGACTTCCTTGAGATATGTTTCTCATCTCTTTATAGCTCAAATCCTTTCCACTATTATTTCCTTCTTACTTGCCCCCACAGAAATTTCATTTCATTCGTACTCAATTACATTCCCATGTACTCATCTCTCCATTTTTTCATCTTTTTTCTCCAAATTTGCATCTTCTACCTATCCTACATTTCCAGCTATGCATATCTTTGGTAAACTGCTTTAGGTCTTGCTGTGTAGAAAGTATGCAACTTTATTCCTCTCTTTATCTCACTCTTGTGATGGCAATCTTTCATTTTCCCTTTTTCAATTTTATTTTGATTAACCAAAATCTGTTTTCTATTAATATTAACCTTACCTAGTTAAAAAAATGACTTTTGATATATAATATATTAGATAAGACAACATATAAATAAGTCTTTCTTATATCAAGAAGACAATCCTGATATAAGAAGTCAAATGAGAGGAAGAAGGGAATACAGCATCTTTCAAAACACATCAAAAAAACTTATTTGTAGAAAAATTTCCCCACTGCAGAACTTTGTGACATAAATTTAACCCTCTCAATTAGCCCATCATGATTTCTTTAAAATGTAACTTTTTAGTTCTATAAATAAAATATCTTGCAAATATTATTTAAATCTGGATTAGTCTGCTTATTAATTTGTTCTAACTCAGTTTGTCCAACCTTAATTGAAGGAAGCATGAGATAATAAATCCATTTGACTTTGTGATTTTTTGTGGCCTAAGACGCCATAGAATTGTTAATTTTAAAAACTGTCTTTGTGGCATAAGTTTTTCTATAAAGTCTTGCCAGAAACTCTTGGTTAGAGGTTATTTTTCTATGTACTGTACCTGTTCTTATACATAATAAAATCTAGGTTTTTATCTCTAGAAGTTCTGCACTATGATAGATTTCTTTAGCAGCAGTGAACTGCTAAACCATATGGACTCAAAGAATAGATACTTCTCCCATAACACTATCTATCCCAGAGAGAGCAAATCCCTAGTAAACATAGCTCTATACCAAAGCAGGATCACCTTAAATCCAAAACTGGGACAAAGGATAGGCAAGTTAAGGTGCGGTCCATAAAGTAGCAACAAAGATATTTTTAAATACTATTCTTTACAAATACACCATTTTTTTAGTGCTCAGAAATTCCATTATGCATGTCACATAGTTATTCATTTCATTAAGTTATGTCCCCTCTTAGTTCCTGCCTCAGGACTATTTTCATCTGTAGAATCCATGATCATTCTATGCCTTAAGAATGGCCACTAGGTGGAGCAGTGGAGTTTGGAAGACTCATCTGTGAGTTCATATATGATCTCAGATACTAACTGTATGACCCTGGGCAAGTCACTTAACCCTATTTGCCTCATCTGTAAAATGGGCTGGGAAAGAAAAGGTCAGACCAAACCTGTATATTCGTGCAGAAAATCCCAAATGGGATCGATAAAATACAAATGAAACAACTGAACAACAAGTACCTTAGGAAGAAAGAGGAAATGGAAAGAACCTTAATAACAGGTTCTCAAATTCCATGTGATACTGAACAGTAACAGACTGGGTTTGAGAGGCAGGGGTAGTGGGCAAACTTCTAACCTTACCTGAGGCATGAAGATGTCTTCTCCCAGCTGTGCTTAGAATCCTTGACTCTAGGAAAAAATAGTTTTCCTATTTTTCTAAGTTGGTATAAAACTACCAGCTTCATTCCTGCCATGACAGCAAAACTTTTCTGTCTATCTTACAATTTGAATAGACAACTTCCTACAAGCTCAAGAAAAATATTAATTTGGGCCTTTATTGTGGCTTTTTTTTCTTTTGAAAGAGATTCTCTTTTTGAGGAACAATCTATATGCAGACACATGTAGTAATATAAAGGCATATCTTGCATGTCATTATTTTTTATATTTGTTTTATATATATGTATATATTTCATATTCAAAAGAAGTACTGGGGCAAAATCTCAAAAATAACAGAATGATCTCTGTTTAAATCTAAGGTAAATCATTCTAAATCAAAGTAATAAAAATCTATGTTCCAAACGCTGATTCCAAAGTTGATTAGTTCCATGAAGACCTATAATATCTTCCAGAAATAGCACCCTAAAAATGTCATATTAATCATAGGACATTAGAATGCTAAAGTAGGAAATCAAAAGATAATTGGATAACAGACAAATTTGGACTTGGATTATAAAATGAAGCAGGACAGAAACCAATAGCATTTTGTCAACATAACTCACTGATTATAACAATAATGCAAAAGTTGACTCTATATATGGACATCTCTAAATAATCAATATAGAAATCAGATTGATCATATATTTTGCATTCAAAAATGAAGAAACAATAATTTGTAAAAAAAAAAAAAAACTAGAGCTGACTGCAGATCATGAGCATTTTGTTGCAAAATTCAGACTTAAATAAATTGGAGATAGTACGGAAAAGTATCAGACAGGATAGGTACAACCTAAATAACATCCCTTCTGAATATGAAGAAGTGATGGATAGATTTAAGGGATAATTCTGGTAGACAGAATGCCTGGAAAACTTTAGACAGAGGTTTGCAATATTATACAGGAGGAAGCCACAAAAAATCCCCCCAAAAAAGAAGAGCAAGAAAACAAAAGTGTTGTCTGATGAGGCTTTACAAATAGCTTAGGAAAGAAGAAAAGTGAGAGAGAAAAGAGAAAGGGAAAGATATACCCATCTGAATATAGATTTCCAGAAAATAGCAAGGGAATATAAGAAAGTGTTGTGATTTTTTAATGAGCAATGCAAAAGAATAGAGAAAACAATAGAATGAAAAAAATAAGAGATATCTTCAAGAAAAATTAGAGCTATCAAAGAAATGCTTCATGTATAACTAAGTATAATAAAAGACAAAAAACAGCACAGATTTAACAGTCAGAAGGAATTAAGAATTTAATATCACCAATACCAGTGATAGTGTGATTATTGCAGCAGAGCCAGACATCCTGGAGAATGAAGTTATGTGGACCTTACGAAGGATTGCCAACAATAACATTAATAGGGTGATAGAATTTCATTTGAGCTATTAAAAATCCTAAAAGATGAAGCTGCTAAAGTGTTGCACTCAATATGTCAACAAATTTGGAAAATTCAGCAGTGGCCATTGGATTGGAAAAGATCAGTTTATGTCCCAGTCCAAATGAACAATGCCAAAAAAAAAAAAAAAAAAAGGTCAAATTACTAAACAAGCACACTTATTACATGTACCAGCAAGGTGATGCTTAAGATTCTGCTATCTAGGCTTCAGCCACATGGGAACTGAGAATTACCAGAAAAGCAGACTAATTTTCAAAGAGACATAGGAACTAGAGGCCAAATGGTCAACATTTGCAGGATTATAGAGAAACTAAGGAAATTCCAGAAAAATAGTTACTTTTGCTTCATTGATTGTATTTAATCCTTTCACTGTGTGAATACAATACAATGAGGCAAATCTACAAAGATGGGAATGCCAATCATCTTACTTGTCTCCTAAGGATCCTGTATGAGGGTCAAAAAGCAACAATTAGAACAGAAAATGAGATAACTGATTGGTTTAATATTGGAAAAGGAGTACGACAAAGCTCTATATTGTCCAACCTTATTTATTTAATTCATATGCAGAGTTCACCATCATGTGAAATGCCAACTGGACAAATCAAAAGCTAGAATTAAGATCATCATGAGAAATATGATATTCAGACATGCAGATAATATCAATCTGGTGCAGAAAGTGGAGAATTAAGAAGCTTCTTGAGGATGGAAAAGAAGAGTATCAAGGCTGGCTTGAAGCTTAACATTAAAAAATAAAATAAAATCTTGACAATTTGTCTCATCCACTTCCTGACAAATTAAGGACGAAGAAATGTAATATCAGATTTTATATTCTTAGACTCAAATATTACTGCAGACAATGACTACAATCATGAAATGTAAATGAAGTTGTTCCTTGGAAAGAAAACTATGGCAAATCTAGACAGCATACTAAAAAGCAAAGACATCACATTGCCCCACAAAGTCTGAGTCAAAGCTATGGTTTTTCTAGTACCAATGTATGGTTATGAGAATTGGATTATAAGCAAAACTGAGCACCATAGAATCAATGCTTTAAAATTATGGTACTGGAGAATACTTTTGTGAGTCCCTGGGATAGCAAGGAGATCACATCAATTAATACTTAAAGAAATTAGTTCAGTGGAAGGTCAATTACTGAAGCTGAAGCTAAGTACTTTGGTTACATAATAAAAGACAGGACTCATTGAAAAAGACTCTGATGTTGAGGAAGATAGTTCTTGTCTCCAACTAGAAATAGATCTTGTTGATATATCATCATGTCTTGGCACCCACCACGTCTAAGAGGTTAATACTTTTTATGCTTCTAGATGACCAGGAACCTATGTCAGGGAAGCTGGGATCAGTTGGGACCCAAGTGCAATTTAATCCTGAATTCTTCTCCATATTGGCTTCGAAGTTGGGGAAGGAAGCTGCATCAGCCAGAGTCAATCCAGTCCCTGAGGTAGCTTCATCCTGTCACAGCTTTGTCCTTTCCATAGGAATTTTAAAAAGCAGAATCCCTACATAAAACTTGTCCTCTGAATCAGAGAAGAAGCCCCATGTGAAGAATATGAAGGGCCATAGGAGTGAAGTTGCTTTAATCTTCATTATAGAGTATTAAATCAAATACTCCACTCTAATATCAGGTTTCCCATAAAAATTAGTTAGCTGTAGAGTCATTAAGCATTCATTAAATACCCACTATTCTGCCCAGGAATTCTGCTTGTTTGCCTTAAAAGATACAAAAACAACAGTAGAATAGCCCTTCCAATTAGAAGCTTACATTCTATCAAAATGGGGGAAAATATGAAAAATCCAGGTAACTGAGTATTCTGGGAAATAATGAATTGTGCCAAATCTGTGGAAAGGAAGACAAACATGGAAAAACTTCCTTATGTTTGGGTGGAGTTCTCAACCTGGGGAAGAATGAGTTTATTCTTCAGAAAGATTGGTTGACCGTCCTTACAAATCACCTGAATCTTTCGGGATTCAGAATTTTCTAGGTATTGACAGGTAGGGGGCCGGAATCCTGATTTGGCAAAGCAATCAGTCACATTGATTGGACTGGGGCTTTCGTGACAGAGCTGCACTTGGCTCTTTCCACAGGGCTTAGGAGGAATACTACATAAGTTTGCAATGCTGGTGGTATTCTCATGGATGAAGGTGTGGACTGGTTTGCATGCACCAAACATAGGCACTTTCCGCCAACCAATCATCACATTACAGTACTGGTTTGAACTTCCAGGGGCATCGGATTTGGGGTAGTCTATATGAAGAAGCGTCCAGAATGTCTGGGCATAGGAGAACTTAATCAGGTCCAGAAGGAGGAGTAAAAACATCACCGCATAGGACATCTTACCTTGGGGGAAGAGATAATGGAAAGAAGAAAGTGGTAGTGATTTCCCCTGAGATACAAACTATTCAATTCTTTATACCTCAGACCCCCTCTACTGTATCTCCATTATCACTTACCCCTACTTGTTCTCATCTCTGCTCCATTTCATTCCCATCCCACCCATGTACAAACTTTCCATCTTTTCTCTCCTTATCTTAATTCTTACCCTTTTCAACTGTCCTATCTTTGCAAATCCTTTATCACTTCCATTAGACAACTTTACTTCCCTCTTTGTTTCCCCAGTCTTAAAGATCACAACCATAGTTATCCTACCTCAAGCACAACAGGGAAAACCAAAGCTGAGACAAAGGATAAGTAAGTTAAGCCACTGCTCAGGCTGCAATACACAGAGGAGCCCAATAACACTTTGTGACACTAGATTTCACAAGTTCACATTTTCACTGTCCAAATATTTGCTATAAGTGATATGGAGCTATTCATTTTGTTATGCCAAGTCCCATAATACTAGACTAAAACACAACATAAGGAATCTTCCAACCCTGCCAAGAATGATAAATATCTCTTGTCCTAGTTCTGCTTAAAATCTTTGGCTTCTAGGAAGTCTCTCCTTACTCTGATATGGATATAAATATGCCAGTTCCTGAAATCCCAAGGACAAAAAATCCTTATGTAATAGGAGATTAAGATTTTTTTTCCAGCTCCCAACCCTCCACCTTAAAAAGCAACAGTAGTCTACTTTTCTCTTTTGTACCTTTCTTTATTCTTTTGTCACAGAGATTATGCACATTTTCTTGCCCTTTCTATCCACTCTTCAATATTTTCCCACAAAAGGATCCCTGCTACTTCCCTTCTTGTGGATAATCCCAAATCCCCATTTTTGGGTTATCTCTCCTCACCCATGTCTCTGCTGTGCCTCCTGAAGGGTTCAGATCTAGGTGGTCCAAAGGCTGAGAAGAAGCTGTGGTTTCTCTTCCCTCAGTGTGATCCTCTTATATATACTACTAAGTGGGTGGAACTTCTAGTTTGAGGTGTGGCTATGGTTTTAGTTTAGAGATGCTATAATTTGGGTAAAAGGTCAATCAGTCTATGAAATTATAGCATATATACATGAAACCAAATATAAGCCTGGTCCCCTCATACCCATCCCACTACATCCCCTATCACTCCCATTCATACTTTTGGAAGTAACTAGTCAGAAGCCATGTTTCTCCTGAGAAAAACAAATTCTCCTAATTCTTAGGGTTTAGTAGTATGATGTAGGTAGACAGCTCCTTATAATTATAAATTCTCTAATCCACATGACAAATGTTCCTGTGCTGAGGTGCCATTCTTAAAGATTTGGGCAGAAAGGAATAATAGAATCCTTTATATGCAGTAGATAGTGTTTTTGCAGCATCCTAATCATAAAGAAACAACTTTCTTTCCTGTTGACTTTCCTTTCAGGTCAGGTTGGATTATTTATTGAAGGCCCTACAGATGGTGATCACAGTTGAGGAAGTAGATATATTCAAGGATAAGAAAGATTGTTGTAGGCTAGAGAAGCAAAGGAAAAATGACCCAGATTTTTCTGAACATCCAACATGTATTGGTGACATTATCTAAAGTAAGTGATCCATGCTTCTACAAAGTCATTCAGGGAGTGAGAGGGGTTCGTGTAGCCCACTGATTCTGCCACAAGGAGTCAAGTCATCTCTACTTGAGAGTCAAATTTATTGAGTAATTCTTAAATTCTCTTCAGGAAACAGGCTAAGCTCACTCTTTTTAGGGTGTCTGCATTTAGATCTAGTCTATTATTCTGTAATAATTTTATTTCTTTAACAATTGTTTTATCATCTTTTTGTATAAAGTTTCTTAAGAGGCAGTTTTCTCTTTTTAAAAAGTCTGTATATTTACAAATGTAGGTATGAACCAATTAAATTGCCCCAAAGTGGAAACTGGGGGGAAAGGCACAAGGCTTTAGGGAGAAGATGGGTCAGAATTAAGTAGTTTCAATCAGATATAATTGTCATAAAAGGGATGAGAAGGAGAAGAACTGAATACAAAAAAGGACTAGCAGCAAGAGCTCTCAGAACTAAGGAGAGAGATAGACTTCTAAGAAAGCTAACCAGGATAATTTGAAAGAGACAATAAAGGATTTGGACTTTAACAGCTGGTTGCATTTGAGGTGATTATTACTCTGAACAGAAACTAAGGCTGCCTCCAGAAGCCTCCTAAGAAACCTGCTCCCAGAGAACGATTATATTTTAGAGGAAAACACTATATTATGGCACCCGAATATGGAACCAGACACAATTCTGATTTCAGTGGAAAAGACTCTGATCTTGATTTCAGTGGAAAAGTCTCCTCAACCCAGAAATTAATGTGAGTACAGAAACAGACAAGGAAACTTTGTTAAAGGGCTAAACTAGTATTTCAGCTAAAATGGAACAGATATTTAGAAAACAGCCTTCTGTTTCTTTTCAAGGAAAATGGGTGGAAAGGAATTTTGTCTGAGTCTGGGTTAATGCCCGAGGGGTTATTAGAGCCTGTCTCATGGAGGAAAAGGAGATGGACGATGGTTAGTGCTATAATAATAAAAGGGAGGATATAAGTGGGTGGGCTTTGTCTAATTGGTCATTAGTTTTTGTAGTTGAAGTACAACAATGGTTGTTCATGCCATAGGTTATGGTGAGAGTCCATACTGAAACTACTATGGAAATGATATTAATTTTTTTATTGTCATTGTTATTAATTCTTGGGTTTGTTGCTTTTGCTTCTAAACCATCTCCTGTATATGGGGGGTTAAGTCTTGTGGTTAGTGGGGGTTGTCAGGATTATGAAAAGCCAAGGTTTGATTATAATTTGGGAGCAGATTGAATTTTCTACAAAGTCATCTTTTTTTTCAGAACATATTCTGAATTTTCAGAACATCTTCTTGGTTCTCCATGGAAAAAGAATTGGATCTAAAAAAATGGAAATTAGTAGGAGAGCAATTTTGTCAATTCTACAATAAAAATGGACCTGACTCAATTTCCAAAGACACACTTAATACATATAATTTAATACAACTGGCTTTAGGAAATTATATAAGTTATAGAATAAGGAAAAAGAAGAAGGAGCAGGAGGGAGAGGTGCCAACTAAACTAGGTGAAAAGGATGAAGAATCAGATAAGAATTCACAGCAGGAGAAATTAGATCATTCCCAATCCCCTGACCTACCTCCCTCAATTAACCCTTCATAGATGGAAGAAGAAGGAGGAGGGGAAGGAGCAGTGACACAGACAACATCACCTATGAAGTAGCCTATGACAAGATTACAAAAAACACTGGTTAAGGCAAAAAATGAAGGACAGGATATATCTGGTTTAATACATATATACCCTATGATTGAAGAGCTTGACTCTCCAGGTCAAAAAAAGGAGAAGATACACTCCTTTTGATTTAGAAAAAATTAAAGATTTGAAAAAAGGTTGCACTCTTTATGAGGCTACATCATCTTATGTTAAGATGTTGTTAGATAATTTGTCTTATGAAATCCTAACCCCTAGTGATTGGAAATCCATAGCAAGGACCTGGAAAAAACTTGTTGTGGCTTTTGAAGTATCATGAATTATGTAGGATTCAAGCCAGATGCAATAGGCAAACAAGAGTTAATGTACAAGTCACTTTTGACCAACTAGCAGGTGAAGGTCAGTATGGAGAGAATTCAGAACAGATTAATTATCCCATAACAGTGTATGAGCAAATTTCTAAGACTGCAACAAAAGCTTGGGGTTCCCTCCGCAGACAAAAAGATAGAGGGGAAGGCTTCACAAAAATAGAGCAAAGTTCCAATGAACTTTTTGCTGATTTTGTGGGATGTTTGCAGACAGCTGTCACAAGAACCATTGGAGAAAATGCAGTTACAGAAATAATGACCAGATATCTGGCTAAGGAAAATGCTAATGAGATTTGCAAAAGAATTACATGAGGACTACACAAAGATGCTCCTTTAGAGGAGATCATAAGATGCTGTGTCACAGTGGGCACAAATGCTTATTATACCCAGATTATGATAAACATGGGAAGATAGGGTCCCTTTTGGCAAGGGACTTCTAGAGCAACTTGTCGATGTTTTCAGTGTGGAAAAATAGGACATCTTAGAGCTCAGTATAGAAATGGAGATAGAGTGAGAGGACAGGGTGAGGTGAGAGAAAACCCAAAATCCCATGTCCAAAATGCCACAAGGGCTTCCGCTGAGCCTCAGAATGTAGATTGACCCAGGGAAATAAGAGGCATGGCCCAGCTCCAAGATATCATACAAAAGACAGGTGGGATATGATGGCAGCTGAGTGTACACCCAGAGAATCTTTAAAAGGTCAGGACTCTGATGTTTGCTATCAGCCAAAAAGTAATCTCATAGCAGAAAGGGATTACATGAATAACCAACAGAAAAGTAATCAGATAGCAGAAAGGGATTACAATTGGGGAAAATATAGGTCTTTTAAATCAACAAGGCAGTGTCTAATGCAAATTGCCAGGTAAGGAGGAGAAATCCTCAAAGTGGTAAATAGAAGGGAATTAGATAGGTTAACTGCTTGGGAGAGAGGGCTTGCTTGTATTCCTATAGATGAAGAAGGAAACAGATAGAGAAGAAAACAGATGGGTGGCAATGAGCACCTGGAGAGAGACAGAAAAAAGGGAAAAACCTCAAAACAAAAGAGAAGATCTAAGAAACATCTGCCCTGAAAGAGCATGGCTGATGAGACTGTTAAAGAATTTTAAAATCTGCAGGAATCATTGGATTCCCTAATACAAGATGAGACTATTGCAGGACTTGAAAACCAGCAGAAATCATTGGATTCCTTGAGATGAAAAATTGTTGATAAAGACTGTTGCAGAACTTGAAAACCAGCAGGAATCATTGGATTCCTTGAGATGAAAAATTGTTGATAAAGACTGTTGCAGAACTTGAAAACCAGCAGGAATCATTGAATTCCTTGAGATGAAAAATTGTTGATAAAGATTGTTGCAGAACTTGAAAACCAGCAGGAATCATTGGATTCCTTGAGATGAAAAATTGTTGATGAGACTATTGCAGTACTTCAAAGCTTGCGGTAATTATTGGATTCCTGGCACATGAACTAATGGACAATAGATTCCTTTTGGACTATTTCTAGGACTTATGGACATGTGTAATTCCTCATGTTGGTTCATGTTATTTGTCACATCACTACTAGCCTGTGTTATATTGCTATGTGCTTATGTAATTTATGTAATTATGTGTAATATCTCCCATATTGATGGATTTATGTATACCTGCTTCAAGTGAGCCCCTTCAGAAACCCGCTAATCTGATTTGATTTCCCATTTCCTTTGGTGTTTTCATTTCCCTTCCTGAGAAGTCAGGGAGGGTGTGATCACCTCTTTTTATGGTGTTTTCATTCCTTTTTTGAGCAGTCAGGGAAAGCGTGACCACCTTCTTTGGGGGGTTTTCACCTCCTTGAGAAGTCATGGAAGTCATGACCACCCTATGTTCTAAATCAAAAAAAAGTGGGAGATGTTATGGGCCAGAACTTGAAACAAGGTGCTAAGTCACTGGAATTGATAGAGACAATGTTTATGTACTTAGTTCATACTGTTAGGGTTCACACCTTTAAGAGAGTTCACACATTGGAGTTCACATCTTTAAAGAGGATATATAAGCTAGGAGCCTCAACTAGGATGGGCTTCGGGAGATTCACAAGTCAGAGACCCACAATTCCACTCTCAGAGGTGGAGGCAGATTCATTCCTTCTTCCACCTTTGTGCTGGCTGGAGAGATTCGGAGGGAGCTAGAGGCAGACGCTGGCAGAAGCAAAGGATTAGCAGCAAGAGCTATTGGAACCAAGGAGAGAGATAGGCCTCTAAGAAAGCTAATCAGGCTATTTGAAGGAGACAATTTAACAGCTGGCTGCATTTGAGGTGATTATTACTCTGACCTGAAACTAAGGCTGTCTCCAGAAGCCCCCTAAGAAAACTGCTCCCAGAGAATGATTATATTTTAGAGAACACTACACACATTAACTGTGTCAATTAAGTGAAAAAAAATTCATTTCATTAATTTCTTGGCAGTCATCCTGGCATCTTTCTACTCCCTTTTTCCTTGATACAATTCTGGTTAGATTTTTTTTTTTATGTATTCTTATTTCTTTTCCTCAAGCAAAAATGACATCAATTTAATCTTATTCTATAAACACAGTTCAGAACAGGCCATGCATGTATATTTCTCCAACAGCATTTTTGATTAAAGCAAAGCCTATTGTTTCTAAACTCCTTTCACTTTGAATCACTAAAATGTGATTTGGAAATAATGCTATATTAACCTTCTAACTTATTTTGGAAAATAATTTGAGGGAAGCTTTTGCAATAAAAGGATGAACCAAGTTTGATCATGGTTTAATTTTTTAAAAAAGAAAGAGGCAGTTTTCTTTAGTGCTAATGAGGTTTCACCTGTGATAGAATGTATGGAGTTAGAATTCAAATCTGGCCTCAGATATAAAGTAACCATTATATAAAATATATACACCTTCAACAATTCAAATTCAGTATTTTCATAACTAAACTTAATCATCCTTTTTCTCTCAACTTGCCTTCTTCCTTCCATGATTTTCTGTTTTTCAAATCCATAGCATCATTTAAAATTCTTCCATGTTCTTTCTTCTTTCCCCATAATCTATCAATTATCCAGTCTTATTGATGCTAACTCTCAACATCTCTCATAACTTCCCTTTACACACACATACCACCTCCATTCTAGTTCAGATCTTAAGTGGACTATTCTAATAGACTTCCTTTTTATTTTATTTCATTTTTAATTTATGGAATAAAACAAGCATTTCCATAACATGAAACTGAAAATCTATTATATGCAACTTACTACTCTCTTTTAATATATAATATTTTAAAATATATATTTAAATATATAATAAAGTTATAAATATATGTGTAATTTAAAAATATATAATAAAATAATAAAGTAAATTTCTTTTTTCTTCTCTCTCTTCTTCTTCCTCCCACCCTAGATGGCTACTATTAGCTACAAATAGGTATATATATATATATATATATATATATATATATATACCTATATGTATATATCTGGGTATGTATGTGTATGTGTGTATGTGTGTATATATATATGCAAATTCTGTACTTTTTCTGGCTAAAGATAGCGACTTTCTTTATATGTCCTTCATAATTAATTTGGGCATTTATAAAAGCCAAAATAACTTATTTATTCAAAGGAATTCTTAAAACAATACTGTTGTTACTGTATACAATGTTCTCTTGGTTCTGCTCATTTTATTCTTCATTATTTTGCACAAGTCTTTCCACATTTTTAAAAAATCATTGAGTTCATCATTTCTTATAGCACTATAATATTCCATAACAATCATATACCCAACTTGTTCTGCCATTCCCCAGTTGATGGATATCCCTGCAATTTCCAGTTCTTTGCCACCACAAAGAGAACTGCTATAAACAACCCATTCACATTAAATGTTATAATTACTATTTGTGAGTTTCCCTCCATTTTAATTTTATTCACTATTTTCTCTCTCGATTTCTCTTTTTATTCTATTTGTGTTACCTTGTCTTCTTCCATTCATCCTCCCATTCACCTCCTCATCCACCCCTTCAAGATTCCCTTCTTCTAAATGGTATGCCTACCTTCAGGGTCTTTCCTGTCTAATCTGTTTTTTCACAGAAAGCTGTCAGATTCAGCTTATCTCCTCTAATTTCACCACCTCCTTCTCATTCCAAATCTGCCTAACCTAAAGGGAAAAGCAAGAGGTATACCTAAACAAGTCAGGAGTTGAAAAGTAAAAGACAAAAGAGAAAAAGAAAAGACAAAGAAAAATATTTCTTTTTATTGTTTTGGTTTTTTATTTTATTTTTTTCTGAATCTAACCCCCCCTCCAAAAAAAAACTACTACTAATATCAAATGACTCAACAGTTGCCCTCCCCTATATCACACATTTGAGCAACCTGTATTCATTAAATCCTAAAACAAGAAAGGAAGGAATTGAACCCTCAAAAAATTGATTTCAAGTCAACCCCATAACCTTTATGGCTTTCTCAAGAAGATATTAGTAACAACCATTACATAACTTTGCCCTAATTAAATTACAGGTTTAAACCCTGTATATCTTATTATGTCTTATCCTATTTCCACAACACAACAAAATACATAGAAAGGATTTTATATGGAGCTGTGAATCTTCATGTCAGACCACTTTCTTTTATTAAACTATATGATAAATTCTACATGTTGCTATCAAAATTGTCCTTCTTGTCCATGCTTCCTTCTGAATTTCCTCTTTTCTCTTTTTTGGGCATCATTATTGTTCAATCTTTCTCTCCTAAGATTTCTACTCAAATAACAGAGAGAAAAGGGGGAAGAAACTCACATGACAAATAATAATAAAGCAAAATGAAGTTATGTTATTGTCCAAAACTTATGTCTTTGTACTTGGTCCCTTCACCTCTTTGTCCAATGATAGTTAATATTTTTCACCTTATGTCCTCTAAAGACATGATTGTTTGTTCATTGCTGTCATAGAATTCTTAAAATTTTCAATGTTGTATTTCATTTTGATATTATTGTCCTTGTATGATTTGTTCTCCTGATTTTACTCATGTCATCAATTTGTGCTACCCAGTGTTCTCTTAAATCACACAACAAAATTCCATTATATTCATATGCCACAATTTTTTCAGACATTTTCCAATTACATTAAAGGTATTCCAAGAAAACCCCTTTAGATTCAAGTTTTTAATTTTTTTTCCTCAAAGCCCACCTCCCCAAAGCTTCAGTCCTTCCTTCAGAATCAGGAAGTTGGTTTTGTTCTGACTTTTCCTCCTGGTATTGTCCTCCTCCCTAATCACCAGATACTCTTTTTCCCCTGCTGTTTGATACATTTCTGCAGTAAAGTACTTGCGTATGTATATGTTTATTCAACCTTCCTTTGTTTCAGATAAGAATGAGGTTCATCTGATGCTCACTCCTTCACTCATTTCCTCTTTGTATATTCTCCTTTCCAACTCAGTGACATAGTTACATAGAAATATCACAAATATTACAAGAAATATTAAAACAAATTCAAAGAGCTAAAAAATGTGTCACAAAGAAGAAAAAAAAACCTGACCTAGAAAAAAATTAAGAATTATTGAATTGCCTGAAAACGCTAAGCAAAAGAAAAAAAAATCTAGATATATTTCAAGAAATCACAAATGAAAGCTGTTAAGAACCCATTATGACAGGAGCTAACAAGTTTACGTGTGTGTGTGCAAGCACTGTGCTAAGTCCTTTCAATTATCATCTCATTTGATTCTTACAACACTCTGAGAGGAAAATGATAGTTTGTGAGACTAAAAGAGTTAAGTGATTTGCTCAGGGTCATAAAACTAAGTGTCTGAGACCAGATTTGAACTCAGGAGTTTTTGATTCCAGGCTATCTACCCATCTGTTCCTCTTAAAACTGGAGGACCAAGTGAAAACAAATAGAATCTACTAATTAGCGAGTTCTTAAAAGAAACTTCAGCATGAAAACTCCTAGAAGCATTATAACCAAGATCTAGAGCTAGAGCTTACATGATAAACTAAAAATATTTCCTATAGCTGGAAAGAATGAATTCAAATACCAAGGAACCAAGGTCACACTTTACTTAGCAGCCATCACTTTGAAGGAATAATGATATTATAACATATTTCAGATGGCAAAGACTTGCATCTAAGAACAACTTATTTAGAAAACCTGAGTATAACCCTACAGGAGATGGAAATGAACCTTTAATGAAAGACACGACTTCTGAAGCATTCTGGATGGGGAAAAAATAGAGGTGTGCAAAATTGAAGATTAAAAAAAAAAACAGCACTCAAGAGAAAATTTAGAAGAATATGAACTTAGCTAGGCTGAGTTAATATCATAAAATGACAATTCTGCCTAAAATGGTCTATTTCTTCAGTGCCATGACAATCAAACTGCCAAAACATTATTTTATAGAACTAGAAAAAAATAACAAAATTCATCTGGAAAAACAAAGGAATTAATATCAAAAGAATATCAAAGGAATTAATGAAAAAAAAAAACACAAAGGATGGTGGGCTTAGCAGTACCAAACCTAAAACCATATTATAAAGCAGCAGTAATGAAAATCATTTAGTATTGGCTAAGAAATAGAGTGGTGAATCAGTGGAATAAATTACTTACATCTGACACAATAATCAAGGCCTAAAGCAATCTAGTATTTGATAAATCTCCAAATTCCAGCTTATAGAATAAGAACTCAGTATTTGACAAAAATTTCTGGGATAACTGGAAAATAATATGTCAGAAACTCAGCAAACACCTACATCTCACATCCCATACCAAAATAAGATCAAAATGGACACATGATTTGGGCATAAAGGATAAACAAATTAGGAAAACAAGGGGTAATCTACCTATCAAATATTTGGAGAAGGGAGGAATTTGTGACCAAAGAAGAACTAGAGAACATTAAAACAGCAAATTAAAATGGTAGAATAGCAAAAACAGACAATTTTGATTACATTAAATTAAAAAAGTTTTACAAAAACCAAACCAGCAGAAAAAAGATTAAAAGGGAAGTACAGAGCTGGGAAAAAATCTTTAGTTTAAACCAGTGTTTCTGATAAAGTTCTCATTTCTAAAATATATAAAGAATTGTATCAAATTTGAAAGAATAGAAGTCATTCCTCAATTGATAGTCAAAGAATACGAACAATTTTCAGATAATAACATTAAAACCATCTATAGTCACTATAAATCACTATTCTTTAGAGAAATGCAAATTAAAACAACTCTGAGATACTACCTCACTCACACCTCTCAGATTGACTAAATGTTGGAGGGAAAAACTGGGACACTAATGCATTGTTGTGGAATTTGTGAAATGAGTCAATCATTTTGGAGACAAAATTGGAAATATGCCCAAAGGCCTAAAAACTGTGGATACCCTTTGACCCAGCATTGTCATTACTGGGTCTATACCCCAAGGAAATCATAAAGAAGGGAAAAGGACCCACTTGTGCAAAAATGTTTGTAGCAGCTCTTTTTTGGTAGCAAAGAATTGGAAAAGGAGTGGATGACCACCAATTAGGGAATGGTAGAACAAGCTGTGGTACGAGAAGGTAATGGAATATTATTGTTCTATAAAAAATGATGAACAAACTGATTATAGAAAAGCCTGGAAAGATTTACATGAACTGATGCTAAGCAAAATGAACAGAACCAAGAATACATTGTACACAATAAGAGCAAGGATGTGTGATGATCAGCTATGAAAGGCTTGGTTCTTCTCAGTGGATCAGTGATCTAAAGCAATCCCAATAGACTTTGGACAGAAAATGCTATTTGCATCAAAAAAAAAAAAAATCTCAGAAGACTGTATGTAAATCAACACATGCTATGTTCACAGCTTTTTTCTGTTTTTTTTTCTCCCATGATTTTTCCCTTTTGATCTGATTTTTTTCTCTCAACATGATTCAAAAAGCTATATGTATTAAAAATAAATAAATTTACCAAAAAAAAAATCTAGTAATTGTCATCATTCTACTAGCAGGTCCACAATAAAATAATTACTTACTTGGAAAAAAATAAAATAACATGAACTGAGAAATTGAAGGGGATTAAATAAGTAAAAATTATTTAAATTATAAAATAGAGAGATGAAAAGTTTCCCTTATATCCTATTATGTTAGAGGTAGAATGATTCTAAAAAGATAGAGCACATGATAGTAGTTTAATTATGCTTTGATAAACTTAAAAGAAGAGTGAAAAGATCAAGGGGAAGGAATACATTATGGGGAGGGGGAAAGGGAGAGGAAATATGGAGAAAATTATCTCATATAATCATTATGTACAATTAGAAGAATAGTCTTCTATTCTTACATCATATTCTATATATGATGGAGAAAGCCATCTGAATCTAGAAAGAGTCCTATGGGGATTGAATGTGGATCACAACATAGTATTTTCACTTTTTTTTTGTTTTTCTTTGCTTGCTTTTTTTTTCTTTCTCATTTTTTTCTTTTTGATCTCATTTTTCTTGTGCAGCATGATAAATGTGGAAATATCTTTAGAAGAATTGCACATGTTTTACCTGTATTGGATTACTTGCTGTCTAGGAGAGAGAGGTGGAGGAAAGGAAGGGAGAAAAATTTGGAACACAAGGTTTTGTAAGAGTGAATGTTGAAATCTACCTTTGCATGTATTTTTAAAATAAAAACTTATTATTATGAAAAAAGAAAAATGAAGACAAGAATAAAGGGGCAAAGGAAGCAGGTAACACTTGAACTACACTCTCATCTGAACTAGTAAAAGATGGGAACAGAAATGTATTTTACTCAAGAGGGAAAGAAGAGAAAAGGGAAAAGGGATCTGGAGGAATGAGAAGAGTAGATTGCATTAGGAATTAATCCTACAAAATCCTACTCTAAGGAAAGTAGAATTTGAAGAGAAGTTTAAAAGAAAAGAAAGATTAATAAACAGTGAATTGAACCCTGGCTGAGGGAAAGAGAAGAGGGGCAAAGTAGCAAAAGCAGATTGCACCAAATTTGGAAGATTGGGACTAGGTATCCTCCTTCCTCACTATTTAATTCCTCTGCATAAAAGGGAGTAGGGAACAAAGAGAAGAAAAAGTATAAAGGAATAGGATGTAGAGAAATACACAATTAACTATACTAACTATGGAAGTGGAATACTATAAAAGCTGAAAAAATAAGCAACGAGGGGATCCTACTACATTCTTTCTTTAACATACAGGTGGTCTTAATATATAAAGCAAAGAGAAGAGAGGAAAAGAGAGGAAAAGAGAGGAGAAGAGGAAAGGAGAAAAGAGGAGAGGAGAGGAGAGATTCAGACATAGAGACAGACTAAGACAGAGAGACAGACAGACAGACAGACAAACAGACAGAGAGACAGAGAGAGAGAGAGAGAGATCTATAGCTCCGTATATTTAATGAATATTTTCACATTTCAAATGAAATTTTTGCAAGGAAACTATAGCAACATACCAAAAAATTATGCATTATGATCAGGTTGATTTATACTAGAAATATAAGGCTGGTTCAATATTAGGAAAATGAGAAATTTAATTGACCCTATTCATAATAAGAAAAATTAAAACTACATGATCATATGAACAGATGCAGAAAATACTTTTGACAAGATAAACACCTGTTTTTTCTTCTTTTTTTAAAACCTTGAAACCCAGGGACCATTCATTACTTCTAGGTTAGGATAAATAGATGATGTGACTCCCAATTTGGGAGGGGGCTCTCAAGTCACCATTCTATTAATCTCAGGGAGGCAGCTAGGTGGGCACAACAGATAAAGTGCCAGGCCTGGAACCTGGAAGATTTGAGTTCAAATGTAGCTGCAGATTCATATTGACTGTATAACCTTGTGCAATTCTCTTAACCCTCTTTGCCTCATCTGTAAAATAAACTAGAGAAGGAAATGGTAGACCATTCCAGAATCTTTGCCATGAAAACCCCAAACGGAGCTGGATACAACTTAAAAAAAAAAACTAAATAACAACAATACCCTCTCTATTCTCATTATATTCTTTATAATAGAAAAATCTCCTGAATGGTGTCTCTAATGAAAAAAAAAAGTAGTAGAATGTTAGTGTAAGAGTAGAGATTATGTGGTCCAATGAAAAGAATCAGAGAAACTTAGATCAAGTCTCATTCCCATGGCTTATTGCTTTATGACCTTCAGGAAATGTTTTAACCCCTCTTTACCTCACTTTCCACATCTACAAAATAAGTCTTTGGCAGAGCACTTACATCACTTTCATTCCTAGTAGTGAGCAAGGCAAGAACTGCTGGAAGCCTCTAGGTAAGGTGACTTACACGTTCCCAGCTGGGCTGGCCCATGATTATGAACATGGAGTACTGCTGGTCCTTTGTTTCTTTATATTTGTTCACTCCTATTCTGAGGTAAAGAAGTATCTACATAAAATGGATCATACTAAACCTTGTCTGCTTCAAAATCAGAGGCGTCACCAGAGAGCAAATAATGGAGGTCCATGACAGAAACTGCTATGGCTACCACAACCAAGCTGGAAGGAGCCTAAAAGGCAATCTATATGCAAGCAAGGAGGTGACCTCAGTTATGTCACATCCTAAAGTTTCCTAACTGGTGGAAATATTTCATAGTCACTGCTCTAAGTTTGAACCCACTCTCTGGAGGAATATATACTTTCTCTCTGGGTACCCAACTTGCCAGCACAAGTGGTTGTTGCCTTTTATTCTCAAAGAAAATCAAAATGACATTATTCTGTCGGAACCAAGATACAGACTATCACTGATCAGACCAATACCTAAGTTGCACACAAATAGTTCACATGAACATTTGGAGTGGTGATGTCTTTAAACGTGAACATCTCAAGTTTCTTCTGAGCTATTGCCATTCTGCTTTACTTACAGAGCAGAGAACTTTTTTTGATGTGGACATGTCATGCTTGGGTGGTTCTGTGCTATTATCTCCCATGTCTTACAATCGATTCCAAAGTTCTTCAAAGAGACTTTGAAAAATGTCCTTGTCTCACTTCTGACTTTTGCGTGAGCATCTGCCTCATGTGAGTTATCCATAAAACAATCTTTTTGGCAAGTGTACATTTGGCATTCGAACAATGTGGCCAGTCCAACAGAACTGAGCTCTCTGAAGGAGAATTTGAATGGTTGGCAGTTAAACTTGAGGAAGGACATCAGTGTCAAGTAGCTTATCTTGACAGATGATCTTCAGGATCCTCTAAGATAATTCAAATGGAAGTGATTCACTTTTCTGACATGGTGCTGATGTGATGTCCAGGTTTCATAGACATGCAACAATGACGTCAGCACAATGGCCTTCAATTTGGCAGACAACCTAATGCCTCTTCTCTCCCACTTTCCTTCAGAGCCTCCTAACTAACTCTAGCAATGTGTGTGTGTGTCTATCATCTAAGTGTGTATCCCTGGAAAAGGTTCTGCCAAGGGAAGTGAACTTATCTACAGCATTCAGATTTTTTCACACCACTACACACCTGTCAGGTTGGCTAAGATGGCAGGAAAAGATAATGACCAATGTTGGAGGGGATGCAGGAAAACTGGGACACTAATACATTGTTGGTGGAGTTGTGAATACATACAGCCATTCTGGAGAGGAATTGAGAACTATGCTCAAAAAGTTATCAAACTGTCCGTACCCTTTGATCCAGCAGTGTTACTTCTGGGCTTATATCCCAAAGAGATACTAAAGAAGGGAAAGGGATCTCTATGTGCACGAATGTTTGTGGCAGCCCTTTTTTAGCGGCCAGAAACTGGAAACTGAGTGGATGCCCATCAGTTGGAGAATGGCTGAATAAATTATGGTATATGAATGTTATGGAATATTATTCTTCTGTAAGAAATGATCAGGATGATATCAGAGAGGCCTGGAGAGACTTACATGAACTGATGCTGAGTGCAGTGAGCAGAACCAGGAGATCATTGTACACAGCAACAGCAAGATTATACTATGATCAATTCATATGGACTTAGCTCTCTTCAACAATGAGTTGATTGAGGCCAGTTCCAATGATCTTGTGATGAAGAGAGCCATCCACACCCAGGGAAAGGACTGTGGGAACTGAGTGTGAATCACAACATAGCATTTTCACTCTTTTTTGTTGTTGTTTGCTTACAATTTGTTTTACTTCTCATTTTTTCTTTTTTGATCTGATTTTTCTTATGCAGCATGATAATTGTATAAATATGTATGTATATATTAGATTTAATATATTTTTAACATCTTTATTATATATTGGATTACTTGCCATGTAAGAAAGGGGATAGGAGGAAGGGGGAAATTTTTGGAACCCAAGGTTTTGCAAGAGTTAATGTTGAAAAATTATCCATGCATATGTTTTGAAAATAAAAAGCTTTAATAAAAAATTAAATTAAATTAAATTAATCCTCTTTACAATTAATTGACTTTATCCTGTAACTAAGTCATGATTCTTGATCTCTGAACTTGGTTCAGAAATTCAGCTGTCCAGTAATGAGCTAAGTTTAAAAACCCATTTCCCCTGTGAATCACTGTTTTTTTGTGTGTGTCAAAGAAATCTATTATCTGGAGGATAGGAGGCAGGAAATATGGTATAGTATCTTTATACCACTAAGCTATCTTTCAAGGATGTCTGGTTTGTTATCCAAAGAAGTTTGGTTCACTGTCTCTGTCCCTGCAGATGCACCTGGACTCAAACAATGAACATTTTTAAGTCACAGAAGAGAAGGAAGGATTTGTTGCTAAACTTCATTTCCAGTTTCTATCAAATCATCTATTTTTTTTCCATCTATGATGCTAGCCTATTTTCCATACTCCCCAAAATTACAAAAGAAAATTGTCCACTTCATTTGGAGTCAGCTTTTCTGGGGAATTTGGGATCTTATTTACTGGTAAATTCACTCTTTAGTGATTAATCCATTAAACATTCTCAGACCTTTTTGTCTTAGTTTACTTTTATTAAATTCTATTGAGACAATTGATAGCAGCAAACTCATCAGGGGAGAGAAACTGATCCTCCAAACTCCCTTAGGGAACCTTCCCTTTCAGGGCTCCTCAATAAGACTTTTTTTCACCTTGAAGTGAGATTTCTGGAGAACTTTAAGTGGAAATCTGACTCTCCCCTCAACCTCAAACTCCATGATTTTAACTCCAAGCTAGAAGGTAAGCAACCTGTGGGGAAAAGTTATATCTTTGTCCAAGTCCATCTTGAGGAGCTATTTTGTGTTCTGTGTGATAATTTGGAAATAATTAGCAATATGAAGTCCAGGCAATCCCCCAAAAAACTTAAACCCTTGAAGATTTATTTCCCCCAGGGTTGTTCTAAACTTCAGGGGAGGATTTAAACACTTGAAGAAATCTTTTTTTCTTCAAGATGGGGTGGGAGTCCTCAGGTAACCCTGAGAGGGATTAATACCCTTTTCTGGGAAGTCTTAGAGAAACTAGGAACTGTATACCCTTTGATCCAGCAGTGTTACTTCTGGGCTTATATCCCAAAGAAATGCTAAAGAAGGGAAAGGGGCCTGTATGTGCCAAAATGTTTGTGGCAGCCCTGTTTGTAGTGGCTAGAAACTGGAAATTGAATGGATGCCCATCAATTGGAGAATGGCTGGGTAAATTGTGGTATATGAATGTTATGGAATATTATTGTTCTGTAAGAAATGACCAGCAGGATGAATACAGAGAGGCTTGGAGAGACTTACATGAACTGATGCTAAGTAAAATGAGTAGAACCAGGAGATCATTATACACTTCAACAACGATATTGTATGAGGATGTATTCTGATGGAAGTGGATTTTTTTGACAAAGAGACCTAACTCAGTTTCAATTGATAAATAATGGACAGAAGCAGCTATACTCAAAGAAAGAAGACTGAAAAATAAATGTGAACTATTTGCAGTTTTGTTTTTCTTCCTGGGTTATTTTTACCTTCTGAATCCAATTCTCCCTGTGCAACAAGAAAACTGTTCGGTTCTGCAAACATATATTGTATCTAGGATATACTGCAACATATGTAACATATATAGGACTGCTTGCCATCTGGGGGAGGGGGTGAGGGAGGGAGGAACAGAAGCAAGTGCAAGGGATAATGTTGTAAAAAAAATTACCCTGGCATGGATTCTGTCAATAAAAACTTATTATAAAATTAAATTAAAAAAGAAAGAAAGAAAGAAACTAGGAATCTTAGAGAATTTACTTTCTCTGAGGCTGCTCTTGGATTGTTTGGCCAGGAGGAGATTCTTAAAGGATTCTTAGAGGATTTATTTCCTGTGGGGAGGTGGAAAGAGGAGTTCCTAGCTTTAAGCTAGCAGGGTGTTAAAATTGAAAATTTTCTTCTTCAAGGAGTCTCTCAAAATGAGATCAAGAAGGATATATTCTTTTAAAGGGTAGGGAAGTTCATATTCTCTATTATACAAAAAACAATCAGAATATAGTCTAAAAGTGATTTTTCTTAGTTGCTACAAGTTTTTGTGAAGGAGGGCAGAAGGGAGAAGAGGGGAAAAAAAAAAAAATCTGTTTATCTATAGCATGGTCTTTGAAGACATCTAGTGACAAAAATGAGAATAGCAGCCCACTTGTCAGTCCTATTATACGTGTTAGTGTGTGTGTTTCTATGTGTCCTGGGGCCTTCTCAGCCTAAAGATCAAGAGTAAAAAGAAAACTTTCTGTTTTGAGAAAACATTTCCTTCTTCCCTTTCCCTTCCCCCTCTCCCCTCTCCTGGACGGTATGGAATGGGGTCACTTAAACATGAAGAGCCTTAGTAAGGAGTAAGATCACTTCATCATGTGAAACAAGGGTGAATGAAAGAAAAATGGCAAAAAACACTTAAGTGAAGGGAGATGAAAAACTTCATATTAAATGGTCTCAATTTTTGCCTCAAATGGTCTCAATTATCTCAAATATGAAGCATGATTCCTATCTGAGAAAGTGAATGGAGGGAAAGTCATGAGATGTTTGAAGAGGGATGAAAAGATTTGGAAGAGCTTCTGTGAAGAGTGGGATAGTAAGTTAACAAGAGAGATATGGAAGAATTACCTAGCAATAGTGAGGGCATAGTAACAAAAATTTGTAGTAGATGGAGTCAGGATAATTGCAAGACTTTCTTTATTTTCATTCAGTGGCACACGTGTAGACATGAAATTGAAGAACGGTGGCAAGAGTGATGCAAGGCTGGGCTTTGATTGGGCATAATTGACAACATGACAAGGAAGATAAAGATTCAAGAGAGGATGGCAATATGAAGTTGAATTGGTTCACCAAGGAGGCAAAATGGGAAAAAGAGGAAAAAGTGATTAATACAAGGGAGATGGCTTGAGAGTGAATTGATAGGTCAAGATATTGGAAGTTATGGTGAGGGTTATGTAGGGGAAGATAGAGAGAGAGGTAAAAAGCCAATAGATTATGTTCAGATTAGAGGATTTCTGAATTTGTGATCATGGAGGTGGTGCATTTTTAGATAATGGCAAAATTAAGGCGATGTCCCTCTTTCTGTGTGGCTAAAAAAGGTGAAGCAACAGTTTGTGATAGAAGAGTAGATTTAGAAACTGTTCTGTAGGGTCAGCCCCTCTTAAAGTATATTACCAGGAACCCTTTCCATCACTTTTTATTTCCCTTATTTCACTGTACCATCCCCTAGTGGGGTAGGCAAAAGAAAAAAAGAAAAGAAATCAATTGCAGAGAATCTATACAAAAAATGCACTTTAATGGTAGAATGAGTAGGGTATTCCAAATGTGGAATATGACAGACAGTAGTTGTGGAGGTACTTATTAAAATACTATGTCTATGCCCTCATAAAATCTTTTTTAAAATTATATAGTGGAATAATCAATCAATTATCAGGCATTTATTGTCTACCATTGTCAGAGACGTGGTAGTAGGCACTTGAGATACCAAAAAAAAAAAAAAAAAAAAAAAAGAATAATTTCAGCCTTTAAGAAGATTATGTTGTTTCAGAAAAGGAGAAATATTAGAAATTTAGAAGATGGGTAGGAACTGGAAACAGGAAAAATTCTCATATGTAAGTGAGCTTTCCAGATGGGATACTGGGAAGAAGGAGTGAATCTACATATCTAGGAAGACAGGATATTTCTTTAAACAAAGTATTCTGATCTTTCGTTTCTGGAGCTTCATTAGGTAGTGACATTTAGGATAATGGGAACCTGGCAAGAGAATACAATTAGTCACATTAACTAAGGTAGAGCCTTGGTAACAGAACCTGAGGCCATTGTTACAGGGTATAAGCATACTATAGCATAATTTTTTAATGTTGTAATGAGAATCATGGACGAAAATGTTGTTTAACTCACAATGCTTATACACATTCAGCCTCCTCTTTCTCATCATCACATTACAGTACTGATATGGTGATATGATGGTTCTGGGATAGTCCACATGGCGCTTTCTGAATTTCAGGGCTGGGTAAAAGTAAGTCACGTCCACAAGGAGGAACAGGAAAAAAATCCATTTCACAGCATCAGATATCTTGCCTTGAAGGAAGAAAAAGCAATGGAAAGAAGCAAAAAGTAAAAAAAATCTGTGACTTCCTTGAGACATGTTTCTCATCTCTTTATAGCTCAAACCCTTTCCACTATATTTCCTTCTTACTTGCCCCCACAGTAACTTCATTTCATTCGTACTCAATTACATTCCCATGTACTCATCTCTCCATTTTTTCATCTTTTTTCTCCAAATTTGCATCTTCTACCTATCCTACATTTCCAGCTATGCATGTCTTTGGTAAACTGCTTTAGGTCTTGCTGTGTAGAAAGCATGCAACTTTATTCCTCTCTTTATCTCACTCTTGTGATGGCAATCTTTCATTTTCCCTTTTTCAATTTTATTTTGATTAACTGAAATCTGTTTTCTATTAATATTAACCTTACTTAGTTAAAAAATGACTTTTGATATATAATATATTAGATAAGACAACATATAAATAAGTCTTTCTTATATCAAGAAGATAATCCTGATATAAGAAGTCAAATGAGAGGAAGAAGGGAATATAGCATCTTTCAAAACACATCAAAAAAACTTATTTGTAGAAAAATTTCCCCACTGCAGAACTTTGTGACATAAATTTATCCCTCTCAGCCCATCATGATTTCTTTAAAATGTAGCTTTTTAGTTCTATAAATATAATATCTTGCAAATATTATTTAAATCTGGATTAGTCTGCTTATTAATTTGTTCTAACTCAGTTTGTCCAACCTTAATTGAAGGAAGCATGAGATAATAAATCCATTTGACTTTGTAATTTTTTGTGGCCTAAGACGCCATAGAATTGTTAATTTTAAAAATTGTCTTTGTGGCATAAGTTTTTCTATAAAGTCTTGCCAGAAACTCTTGGTTAGAGGTTATTTTTTTATGTACTGTACCTGTTCTTATACATAATAAAATCTAGGTTTTTATCTCTAGAAGTTCTGCACTATGATAGATTTCTTTAGCAGCAGTGAATTGCTAAACCATATGGACTCAAAGAATAGATACTTCTCCCATAACATTATCTATCCCAGAGAGAGCAAATCCCTAGTAAACATAGCTCTACACCAAAGCAGGATCACCTTAAATCCAAAACTGGGACAAAGGATAGGCAAGTTAAGGTGCGGTCCATAAAGTAGCAACAAAGATATTTTTAAATACTATTCTTTACAAATACACCATTTTTTTAGTGCTCAGAAATTCCATTATGCATGTCACATAGTTATTCATTTCATAAAGTTACGTCCCCTCTCAGTTCCTGCCTCAGGAACATTTTAATCTGTAGAATCCATGATCATCCTATGCCTTAGGAATGGCCACTAGTGGAGCAGTGGAGTTTGGAAGACTCATCTGTGAGTTCATATATGATCTCAGATACTAACTGTATGACCCTAAGCAAGTCACTTAACCCTATTTGCTTCATCTGTAAAATGGACTGGGAAAGAAAAGGTCAGACCAAACCTGTATATTCGTGCAGAAAATCCCAAATGGGATCGATAAAATACAAATGAAACAACTGAACCACAAGTACCTTAGGAAGAAAGAGGAAATGGAAAGAACCTTAATAACAGGTTCTCAAATTCCATGTGATACTGAACAGTAACAGACTGGGTTTGAGAGGCAGGGGTAGTGGGCAAACTTCTAACCTTACCTGAGGCATGAAGATGTCTTCTCCCAGCTGTGCTTAGAATCCTTGACTCTAGGAAAAAATAGTTTTCCTATTTTTCTAAGTTGGATATAAAACTACCAGCTTCATTCCTGCCATGACAGCAAAAATTTTCTATCTATCTTACAATTTGAATAGCCAACTTCCTACAAGCTCAAGAAAAATATTAATTTGGGCCTTTATTGTAGCTTTTTTTTCTTTTGAAAGAGATTCTCTTTTTGAGGAACAATCTATATGCAGGCCCATACAGTAATATAAAGACATATCTTGCATGTCATTATTTTTTATATTTGTTTTATATATGTGTATATATTTCATATTCAGAAGAAGTACTGGGGCAAAATCTCAAAAATAACAGAATGATCTCTGTTTAAATCTAAGGTAAATCATTCTAAATCAAAGTAATAAAAATCTATGTTCCAAACACTGACTCCAAAGTTGATTAGTTCCATGAAGACCTATAACATCTTCCAGAAATAGCACCCTAAAAATGTCACATTAATCATAGGACATTAGAATGCTAAAGTAGGAAATCAAAAGATAATTGGATAACAGACAAATTTGGACTTGGATTATAAAATGAAGCAGGACAGAAACCAATAGCATTTTGTCAACATAACTCACTGATTATAACAATAATGCAAAAGTTGACTCTATATATGGACATCTCTAAATAATCAATATAGAAATCAGATTGACCATATATTTTGCATTCAAAAATGAAGAAACAATAATTTGTAAAAAAAAAAAAAAAAAAAAAAAAAAAAAAAACTAGAGCTGACTGTAGATCATGAGCATTTTGTTGCAAAATTCAGACTTAAATAAATTGGAGATAGTACAGAAAAGTATCAGACAGTATAGGTACAACCTAAATAACATCCCTTCTGAATATGAAGAAGTGATGGATACATTTAAGGGATAATTCTGGTAGACAGAATGCCTGGAAAACTGTAGACAGAGGTTTGTAATATTATACAGGAGGAAGCCACAAAAAATCCCCCCAAAAAAGAAGAGCAAGAAAACAAAAGTGTTGTCTGATGAGGCTTTACAAATAGCTTAGGAAAGAAGAAAAGGGAGAGAGAAAAGAGAAGGGGAAAGATATACCCATCTGAATGCAGATTTCCAGAAAATAGCAAGGGAATATAACAAAGTGTTGTGATTTTTTAATGAGCAATGCAAAAGAATAGAGAAAACAATAGAATGAAAAAATAGATATCTTCAAGAAAAATTAGAGCTATCAAGGAAATGCTTCATGGAAAACTAAGTATAATAAAAAACAAAAAACAGCAGAGATTTAACAGACATAGAAGGAATTAAGAATTTATTATCACTAATACCAGTGATAGTGTGGTTACTGCTGCAGAGCTAGACATCCTTTTTTTTTTTTAATAACTTTTTATTGATAGAACTCATGCCAGGGTAATTTTTTACAACATTATCCCTTGCATTCACTTCTGTTCTGATTTTTTCCCCTCCTTTCCTCCACCCCCTCCCCCAGATGGCAAGCAATCCTTTACATGTTGAATAGGTTACAGTATATCCTGGATACAATATACGTGTGCAGAACCGAACAGTTTTCTTGTTACACAGGTAGAATTGAATTCAGAAGGTATAAATAATCCGGGAAGAAAAACAAAAATGCAAGCAGTTTATATTCATCTCCCAGTGTTCTTTCTTTGGGTATAGCTGCTTCTGCCCATCTTTGATCAATTGAAACTGAATTAGCTCTCTTTCTCGAAGAGATCCACTTCCATCAGAATACATCCTCAAACAGTATCATTGTTGAGGTATATAATGATCTCCTGGTTCTGCTCATTTTACTTAGCATCAGTTCATGTAAGTCTCACCGGTCCTGTCTGTATTCATCCTGCTGGTCATTCCTTACAGAACAATAATATTCCATAACGTTCATATACCACAATTTACTCAACCTTTCTCCAATTGATGGGCATCCATTTATTTTCCAGCTTCTAGCCACTACAAACAGGGCTGCCACAAACATTTTGGCACATACAGGTCCCTTTCCCTTCTTTAGTATCTCTTTGGGGTATAAGCCCAGTAGAGACACTGCTGGATCAAAGGGTATGCACAGTTTGATAACTTTTTGAGCATAGTTCCAAATTAGAGCCAGACATCCTGTAGAATGAAGTTATGTGGACCTTACGAAGGATTGCCAACAATAACATTAATAAAGTGATAGAATTCCATTTGAGCTATTAAAAATCCTAACAGATGAAGCTGCTAAAGTGTTGCACTCAATATGTCAACAAATTTGGAAAATTCAGAAGTGGCCATTGGATTGGAAAAGATCAGTTTATGTACCAGTCCAAAAGAACAATGCCAAAAAAAAATTGGTCAAATTACTAAACAATCACACTTATTACATGTACCAGCAAGGTGATGCTTAAGATTCTGCTATCTAGGCTTCAGCCACATGGGAACTGAGGATTACCAGAAAAGCAGACTAATTTTCAAAGAGACATAGGAACTAGAGGCCAAATGATCAACATTTGCAGGATTATAGAGAAACTAAGGAAATTCCAGAAAAATAGTTACTTTTGCTTCATTGATTATATTTAAGCCTTTCACTGTGTGAATACAATATAATGAGGCAAATCTACCAAGATGGGAATGCCACATCATCTTACTTGTCTCCTAAGGATCCTGTATGAGGGTCAAAAAGCAACAATTAGAACAGAAAATGAGATAACTGATTGGTTTAATATTGGAAAAAGAGTACGACAAAGCTCTATATTGTCCAACCTTATTTATTTAATTCATATGCAGAGTTCACCATCATGTGAAATGCCAACTGGACAAATCAAAAGCCAGAATTAAGATCATCATCAGAAATATGATATGCAGATATGCAGATATCAATCTGGTGCAGAAAGTGGAGAATTAAGAAGCTTCTTGAGGATGGAAAAGAAGAGTATCAAGGCTGGCTTGAAGCTTAATATTAAAAAATAAAATAAAATCTTGACAATTTGTCCCATCCACTTCCTGACAAATAAAGGAAGAAGAAATGGAAGTAATATCAGATTTTATATTCTTGGACTCAAAGCTTACTGCAGACAATGATTACAATCATGAAATGTAAATGAAGTTGTTCCTTGGAAAGAAAACTATGGCAAATCTAGACAGCATACTAAAAAGCAAAGACATCACATTGCCCCACAAAGTCTGTAGAGTCAAAGCTATGGTTTTTCCAGTATCAATGTATGGTTATGAGAATTGGATTATAAGCAAAACTGAGCACCATAGAATCAATGCTTTAAAATTATAGTACTGGAGAATACTTTTGTGAGTCCCTGGGATAGCAAGGAGATCACATCAATTAATACTTAAAGAAATTAGTTCAGTGGAAGGTCAATTACTGAAGCTGAAGCTAAGTACTTTGGTTACATAATAAAAGACAGGACTCATTGAAAAAGACTCTGATGTTGAGGAAGATAGTTCTTGTCTCCAACTAGAAATAGATCTTGTTGATATATCATCATGTCTTGGCACCCACCACGTCTAAGAGGTTAATACTTTTTATGCTTCTAGATGACCAGGAACCTATCTATGTCAGGGAAGCTGGGATCAGTTGGGACCCAAGTGCAATTTAATCCTGAATTCTTCTCCATATTGGCTTCGAAGTTGGGGAAGGAAGCTGCATCTGGGTAGCCAGAGTCAATCCAGTCCCTGAGGTAGCTTCATCCTGTCACAGCTTTGTCCTTTCCATAGGAATTTAAAAAAGCAGAATCCCTACATAAAACTTGTCCTCTGAATCAGAGAAGAGGCCCCATGTGAAGAATATGAAGGGCCGTAGGAGTGAAGTTGCTTTAATCTTCATTATAGAGTATTAAATCAAATATCAGGTTTCCCATAAAAATTAGTTAGCTGTAGAGTCATTAAGCATTCATTAAACACCCACTATTGTATCCAGGAATTCTGCTTGTTTGCATCAAAAGATACAAAAACAACAGTAGAATAGCCCTTCCAATTAGAAGCTTACATTCTATCAAAATGGGGGAAAATATGAAAAATCCAGGTAACTGAGTATTCTGGGAAATAATGAATGGTGCCAAATCTGTGGAAAAGAAGTCAAACATGGGAAAACTTTCTTATGGTTGGGTGGAGTTCCCAAGCTGGGGAAGAATGAGTTTAGTTCTTCAGAAAGATTGGTCGACCGTTCTTACAAATCACCTGAATCTTTCGGGATTCAGCAATCTCTTGGAATTGACAGGTAGGGGGCCGGAATCCTGATTTGGCAAAGCAATCAGTCACTTTGATTGGAGTGGGGCTTTCATGACAGATCTTCACTTGGCGCTTTCCACAGGGCTTAGGAGGAATACTACATAAGTTTGCAATGCTGGTGGTATTCTCATGGATGAAGGTGTGGACTGGTTTGCATGCACCAGACATAGGCACTTTCCGCCAACCAATCATCACATTACAGTACTGGTTTGAACTTCCAGGGGCATAGGATTTGGGGTAGTCTATATGAAGCTTCCAGAATGTCTGGGCATAGGAGAACTCAATCAGGTCCAGAAGGAGGAGTAAAAACATCACCACATTGGACATCTTACCTTGGGGGAAGAGATAATGGAAAGAAGAAAGTGGCAGTGATTTCCCCTGAGATACAAACTACTCAATTCTTTATACCTCAGACCCCCTCTACTGTATCTCCATTATCACTTACCCCTACTTGTTCTCATCTCTGCTCCATTTCATTCCCATCCCACTCATGTACAAACTTTCCATCTTTTCTCTCCTTATTTTAATTCTTACCCTTTTCAACTGTCCTATCTTTGAAAATCTTTTATCACTTCCATTAGACAACTTTACTTCCCTCTTTGTTTCCCCAGTCTTAAAGATCACAACCATAGTTATCCTATCTCAAGCACAACAGGGAAAACCAAAGCTGAGACAAAGGATAAGTAAATTAAGCCACTGCTCAGGCTGCAATACACAGAGGAGCCCAATAACACTTTGTGACACTAGATTTCACAAGTTCACATTTTCACTGTCCAAATATTTGCTATAAGTGATATGGAGCTATTCATTTTGTTATGCCAAGTCCCATAATACTAGACTAAAACACAACATAAGGAATCTTCCAACCCTGCCAAGAATAATAAATATCTCTTGTCCCAGTTCTGCTTAAAATCTTTGGCTTCTAGGAAGTCTCTCCTTACTCTGATATGGATATAAATATGCCAGTTCCTGAAATCCCAAGGACAAAAAATCCTTATGTAATAGGAGATTAAGATTTTTTTTTTCAGCTCCCAACCCTCCACCTTAAAAAGCAACAGTAGTCTACTTTTCTGTTTTGTACCTTTCTTTATTCTTTTGTCACAGAGATTATGCACATTTCCTTGCCCTTTCTACCCACTCTTCAATATTTTCCCACAAAAGGATCCCTGCTACTTCCCTTCTTGTGGATAATCCCAAATCCCCATTTTTGGGTTATCTCTCCTCACCCATGTCTCTGCTGTGCCTCCTGAAGGGTTCAGATCCAGGTGGTCCAAAGGCTGAGAAGAAGCTGTGGTTTCTCTTCCCTCAGTGTGATCCTCTTATATATATATTACTAGGTGGGTGGAACTTCTAGTTTGAGGTGTGGCTATGGTTTTAGTTTAGAGATGCTATAATTTGGTAAAAGGTCAATCAGTCTATGAAATTATAGCATATACACATGAAACCAAATACAAGCCTGGTCCCCTCATACCCATCCCACTCCATCCCCTATCACTCCCATTCATACTTTTGGAAGTAACTAGTCAGAAGCCATGTTTCTCTTGAGAAAAACAAATTCTCCTAATTCTTAGGGCTTAGTAGTATGATGTAGGTAGACAGTGGAGTCTAGAATTTAGGATTTCTGGGTATTTCAATCAGTTTAGCCTCTTCCCCATTTTCCTTTGTCATTCCTCATTTTGCAAATGAGGAAATTGAGGTCGTGAGAGGTTAAGTGACTTACCCAGAATCACAAAAATAGTCATTATCTCGGATAACATTCAAACTTCTCTTCCTGTTCTCTGTCCATCACACTATACTTAACTAGAGGGAGAGACACTGGGACATTACTGAACCTGGAAAGATGTGGCCAAAAAAAAAAAAAAGACATAGAAGTACTAATCAAGAAAATGTGAAAAGGCAAGATAGAATTCTATTCTCCTTATTATGTGTAATTATGTAACCTTAGATACATTTCCCATATAAAGTAACAGGTTTTCAATATTCTAAGGTTCCTTATAATTCTAAATTCTCTAATTCACATGACAAATGTTCATGTGCTGAGGTGCCATTCTTAAAGATTTGGGCAGAAAGGAATAATAGAATCCTTCATATGCAGTAGATAGTGTTTTTGCAGCATCCTAATCATTAAGAAACAACTTTCTTTCCTGCTGACTTTCCTACCTTCATTGCATTGTTTCAAATCATTCAGGTCAGGTTGGATTATTTATTGAAGGCCCTACAGATGGTGATCACAGTTGAGGAAGTAGATATATTCAAGGATAAGGAAGATTGTTGTTGGCTAGAGAAGCAAAAGAAAAATGACCCAGATTTTTCTGAACATCCAACATGTATTGGTGGCATTATCTAAGGTAAGTCATCCATGCTTCTACAAAGTCATTCAGGGAGTGAGAGGGGTTCGTGTAGCCCACTGATTCTGCCACAAGGAGTCAGGTCATCTCTACTTGAGGGTCAAATTTATTGAGTAATTATTAAATCTTCAGGAAACAGGCTAAGCTCACTCTTTTTAGGGTGTCTGCATTTAGATCTAGTCTATTATTCTGTAATAATTTTATTTCTTTAACAATTGTTTTATCATCTCCTTCTATAAAGTTTCTTAAGAGGCAGTTTTCTCTTTTTAAAAAGTCTGTATATTTACAAATGTAGGTGTGAACCAATTAAATTGCCCCAAAGTGGAAACTGGGGGGAAAGGCACAAGGCTTTAGGGAGAAGATGGGCCAGAATTAAGTAGTTTCAATCAGATATAATTGTCATAAAAGGGATGAGAAGGAAAAGAACTGAATACAAAAAAGGACTAGCAGCAAGAGCTCTCAGAACCAAGGAGAGAGATAGCTTCTAAGAAAGCTAACCAGAATAATTTGAAGGAGACAGTAAAGGATTTGGACTTTAACAGCTGGCTGCATTTGAGGTGATTATTACTCTGAACTGAAACTAAGGCTGCCTCCAGAAGCCCCCTAAGAAACCTGCTCCCAGAGAATGATTATATTTTAGAGGAAAACACTATATTATGGCAGCCGAATGTGGAACCAGACACAATTCTGATTTCAGTGGAAAAGCCTCTGATCTTAATTTCAGTGGCAAAGTCTCCTTGACCCAGAAATTAGTGTGAGTACAGAAACAGACAAGGAAACTTTGTTAAAGGGCTAAACTAGTATTTCAGCTAAAATGGGACAGATGTTTAGAAAACAGCCTTCTGTTTCTTTTCAAGGAAAATGTTTAGAAAGAATTGTCAGGATTATGAAAAGACAAGGTTTGATTATAATTTGGGAGCAGATCACTGAATTTTCAGAACATCTTCTTGGTTCTCTATGGAAAAAGAATTGGATCTAAAAAAATGGAAATTAGTAGGAGAGCAATTTTGTCAATTCTACAATAAAAATGGACCTGACTCAATTTCCAAAGACACACTTAATACATATAATTTAATACAACTGGCTTTAGGAAATTATATAAGTTATAGAATAAGGAAAAAGAAGAAGGAGCAGGAGGGAGATGTGCCAACTAAACTCGGTGAAAAGGATGAAGAATCAGATAAGAATTCACATCAGGAGAAATTAGATCATTCCCGATCCCCTGACCTCCCTCCCTCAATTAACCATTCATAGATGGAGGAAGAAGGAGGGGAAGGAGCAATGACACAGACAGCATCACCTATGAAGTAGCCTATGACAAGATTACAAAAAGCACTGGTTAAAGCAAAAAATGAAGGACAGGATGTATCTGATTTAATACATGTATACCCTATGATTGAAGAGCTTGACTCTCCAGGTCAAAAAAAGGAGAAGATACACTCCTTTTGATTTAGAAAAAATAAAAGATTTGAAAAAAGGTTGCACTCTTTATGGGGCTACATCATCTTACGTTAAGATGTTGTTAGATAATTTGTCTTATGAAATCCTAACCCCTAGTGATTGGAAATCCATAGCAAGGACATAGAACCTGGAAAAAACTTGTTGTGGCATTCAGAGTATCATGAATTATGTAGGATTCAAGCCAGATGCAATAGGCAAACAGGAGTTAATGTACAAGTCACTTTTAACCAACTAGCAGGTAAAGGTCAGTATGGAAAGAATACAGAACAGATTAATTATCCCATAACAGTGTATGAGCAAATTTCTAAGGCTGCAACAAAAGCTTGGGGTTCCCTCCCCAGACAAAAAGATAGAGGGGAAGGCTTCACAAAAATAGAGCAAAGTTCCAATGAACTTTTTGCTGATTTTGTGGGATGTTTGCAGACAGCTGTCACAAGAACCATTGGAGAAAATGCAGCTACAGAAATAATGACCAGATATCTGGCTAAGGAAAATGCTAATGAGATTTGCAAAAGAATTACATGGAGACTACACAAAGATGCTCCTTTAGAGGAGATCATAAGATGCTGTGCCATAGTGGACACAAATGCTTATTATTCCCAGATTATGATAAACATGGGAAGATAGGGTCTCTTTTGGCAAGGGACTTCTAGAGAAACTTGTCGATGTTTTCAGTGTGGAAAAATAGGACATCTTAGAGCTCAGTATAGAAATGGAGATAGAGTGAGAGGACAGGGTGAGAGAAAACCTAAAACCCCATGTCCAAAATGCCACAAGGGCTTCCCCTGAGCCTCAGAATGTAGATTGACCCAGGGAAATAAGAGGCATGGCCCAGCTCCAAGATATCATACAAAAGACAGGTGGGATATGATGGCAGCTGAGTGTACACCCAGAGAATCTTTAGAAAGTCAGGACTCTGATGTTTGCTATCAGCCAAAAAGTAATCCCATGGCAGAAAGGGATTACATGAATAACCAACAGAAAAGTAATCAGATAGCAGAAAGAGATTATAATTGGGGAAAATATAGGCCTTTTAAATCAACAAGGCAGTGTCCAGTGCAAACAGCTTCAATATAATTGCCAGATAATGAGGAGAAATCCTCAAAGTGGTAAATAGAAGGGAATTAGATAGGTTAACTGCTTGGGAGAGAGGGCTTGCTTGTATTCCTACAGATAGAGAAGAAAACAGATGGGTGGCAATGAGCACCTGGAGAGAGACAGAAAAAAGGGAAAAACCTCAAAACAAAAGAGAACATCTAAGAAATATCTGGCCCTGAAAAAGCATGGCTGATAATGAGACTGTTAAAGAATTTTAAAATCTGCAGGAATCATTGGATTCCCTAACATAAGATGAGACTATTGCAGGATTTGAAAACCAGCAGGAATCATTGGATTCCTTGAGATGAAAAATTGTTGATAAAGACTGTTGCAGAACTTGAAAACCAGCAGGAATCATTGGATTCCTTGAGATGAAAAATTGTTGATGAGACTATTGCAGTACTTCAAAGCTTGCAGCAATTATTGGATTTCTGGCACATGAACTAATACACAATAGATTCCTTTTGGACTATTTCTAGGACTTATGGACATGTATAATTCCTCATGTTGGTTCATGTTATTTGTCACATTACTACTAGCCTGTGTTATATTGCTATGTGCTTATGTAATTTATGTAATTATGTGTAATACCTCCCATAATGATGGATTTATATATACCGGTATCAATTGAGCCCCTTCAGAAACCTGCTAATCTGATTTGATTTTCCATTTCCTTTGGTGTTTTCATTTCCCTTCCTGAGAAGTCAGGGAGGGTATGATCACCTCTTTTTATGGTGTTTTCACTCCTTTTTTGAGCAGTCAGGGAAGGTGTGACCACCTTCTTTTGGGGGTTTTCACCTCTTTGAGAAGTCATGGAAGTCATGACCACCCTATGTTCTAAATCAAAAGAAAGTGGGAGATGTTATGGGCCAGAACTTGAAACAAGGTGCTAAGTCACTGGAATTGATAGAGACAATGTTTATGTACTTAGTTCATACTGTTAGGGTTCACACCTTTAAGAGAGTTCACACATTGGAGTTCACATCTTTAGAGAGTATATATAAGCTAGGAGCCTCAACTAGGATGGGCTTCGGGAGATTCACAAGTCAGAGACCCACAATTCCACTCTCAGAGGTGAAGGCAGATTCATTCCTTCTTCCACCTTTGTGCTGGCTGGAGAGATTTGGAGGGAGCTAGAGGCAGACGCTGGCAGAAGCAAAGGATTAGCAGCAAGAGCTATTGGAACCAAGGAGAGAGATAGGCTTCTAAGAAAGCTAATCAGGCTATTTGAAGGAGACAATTTAACAGCTGGCTGCATTTGAGGTGATTATTACTCTGACCTGAAACTAAGGCTGTCTCCAGAAGCCCCCTAAGAAAACTGCTCCCAGAGAATGATTATATTTTAGAGGAGAACACTACATACATGAACTGTGCCAATTAAGTGAAAAAAATTTTCATTTCATTAATTTCTTGGCAGTCATCCTGGCATCTTTCTACTCCCTTTTTCCTTCATACAATTCTGGTTAGATCTTTTTTATATATTCTTATTTCTTTTCCTCAAGCAAAAATGACATCAATTTAATCTTATTCTATAAACACAGTTCAGAACAGGCCATCCATGTATATTTCTCCAACAGCATTTTTGATTAAAGCAAAGCCTACTGTTTCTAAACTCCTTTCACTTTGAATCACTAAAATGTGATTTGGAAATAATGTATATTAAACTTCTAACTTATTTTGGAAAATAATTTTAGGGAAGCTTTTGCAATAAAAGGATGAACCAAGTTTGATTATGGTTTAATTTTTTAAAAAAGAAAGAGGCAGTTTTCTTTAGTGCTAATGAGGTTTCACAGTGATAGAATATATGGAGTTAGATCAGAATTCAAATCTGGCCTCAGATATAAAGTAACCATTATATAAAATATATACATCTTCAACAATTCAAATTCAGTATTTTCATAACTGAACTTAATCATCCTTTTCCTCTCAACTTTCCCTCTTCCTTCCATGATTTTCTGTTGTTCAAATCTATAACATCATTTAAAATTCTTCCATGTTCTTTCTTCTTTCCCCATAATCTATCAATTATCCAGTCTTATTGATCCTATTCTAATAGACTTCCTTTTTATTTTATTTCATTTTTAATTTATGGAATAAAACAAGCATTTCCATAACATGAAACTGAAAATCTATTATATACAACTTACTACTCTCTTTTAATATATAATATTTTAAAATATATATTTAAATATATGATAAAGTTATAAATATATGTGTGTAATTTTAAAATATATAATAAAGTTATAAAGTAAATTTCTTTTTTTCTTCTCTCTCTTCTTCCTCCCACCCTAGATGGCTACTATTAGCTATAAATACACACATACACACACACACACACACACACACATGTGTGTGTGTGTGTGTATGAATTTGTGTATATATATATATATATATATATATATACACATATATGTATATATCTGGGTATGTATGTGTATGTGTGTATATATATATATATACATATATATATATATATATATGTACATATATATATATATATATAGATGCAAATTCTGTACTTTTTCTGTAGAACAGAGAACTCCACAAACCCTTACACGTGTTGATATAAAAGAACCAATAGGGTTGACTATACTCAATAATGAAGGAATGATTGCTGTCCTTTTTCAATCATGTGGAATTTTAGAGTGGGTAAATGGAAGCAGAGTGAAGAAATGTTTAAGAGACCGCCAAGAAACACAAGCAGCAATGGTAATGAAAGCTAGTGAAAGATGTGTACAACTTTTTGGGAAACGCCCAATCATTTACTCATCAACCCCTCCAAAGGTCTTTAGAGAGTTGGCTCAAGAATATGAAGCTTGGGCTGTGGTATATATCACCCATACATTCACCTCTTCACCTCTTCCCCCCCGTCATTCGAGGATGGAAAGAGATGCCCATAACCTTATCCAGAAGCCCTCTTTCACAATACCCAGTAGATGGTGTAAATGTGTTTACAGATGCCACTAAAGCCAATAGGGCTGCTGTGTATATCCCTGAAAAGAAAATATTAGAAGTAATACAGACTCCTTTCTCTTCTGCTCAAAAGAATGAGCTAGCAGCCATTTGTTTTGCATTGAGGTTATTGCCTCATGAACCCTTTAATTTAATCACTGACAGTCTATATTGTGCTAATGCTCTTCAACACATAGCTGATGCTGAGTTGGATATATCAAGTTCTTCTATTAAGGAACTGTTCAAACAAGTTCAAAGCTTACTCCTTGCTAGAAAGGAGCCTATATATGTTCTTCATATTAGATCTCACACCTCGCAGTGTGGGCCTATATTTCAGGGCAATTCTATAGTGGATTCTTCCCTCTCATCCCCTGTCACAACTATATAGTATTTAGCCCCTGAGTTAGCTCATTCTCAATTCCACCTATCCACTCGATCTTTACATCGGTTATATGGTATTTCCCAGGATCAAGCCCGCCAGATAGTCAAACATTGTACTGCCTGTATTCCTTTTAGACCCCCTCCTCGAGAACCTACTTCTAATCCTCAAGGTGATCTACCAAACTCTCTTTGGCAAATGGATGTTACTCACTTTCAATCCTCTTTGATTCATGTAACTGTGGATACATTTTCTGGCTTTATAATGGCAACTCTACAGAACAGTGAGGCTACAAAAAGTGTAATACAACATATGTTAGAATGTTTTGCAGTTGTAGGAGTACCCCTCACTCTAAAAACTGATAATGGCCCTGCATATACTTCTCGAGGCTTTAAGGCCTTCCTTAATGAGTTTGCCATTCATCATATTACAGGTATTCCTTATAACCCTACAGGACAAACAATAGTGGAGCGTGCTAATCAATCCCTAAAACACACGCTCATTAAACAAAAAGGGGGAGTGGCTGGACGGCTGACTAGAGCACAAGTAGCCAAAGCAGTATTTACTCTGAACTATCTACAAGTCAGAGAGGATGGTACAACACCAGCCATGAAATTTTACATTACTTCCCCAAATAGAAATGACAATCATAAAAAACAAGACAATGAGTTACACCCACGGACTTGCCTAGAGGGCAGTACTGTGTGGTGGAAAGATGAGAAAGGAAATTGGAGTGGCCCTCACAAGGTCCTCGTGAGAGGCAGAGGATATCTTTGTGTCTCTACAGGTGAGAATGGAGAAGGAGAAAAGAGATGGATCCCGTTACGAAATGTCAGAGAAGTCCAGCAAATGCCGTCGACAGTCTCTGAAGCAGAGACAGAGGGGAGGAAAAAAGAAACTTTGCAAGAGGGGACATAGAGGCATGAGAAAAAATGCATCCGGCAAGGCAACGTGGAAATTAATCACAGGCCTTTTGGCTAGCATCCTGATTGATTCCGCTATCGCCGCCCCTATGGTTCCCCATACATTAAAATGGAAAGATATTGTAATCACCAAAGAGGCAGCCAATTATTGGGCTGTTACTCCAAATTTGCCTGTTTTCCAAATGATGACATGGCGTCATCAACCCCTTCCATTAATCGTGCGTGGTAATGCTTCTTTTCTTGATGGCCCTTGGTTGGATTTTCCAATCCCATTCACAAATAAGACTTACAATGGTACCCTCACTTTCCACACCCGCTATGCCTCTATCTGTGTATATTATGATATAAATAGCTCAAATGTTTTAGAGTATTGTATTCTTTTGACATCATGGAAAACTTCTCAAAGATCCCACAGAGATCGGGATCTCAACAATTTTACTAGTTCATTAGATGTTGAATTGTTAGCAATCCCACATAAGGACCCGACTAATGTGTCACACATAAGGCAATCCCATCTTCCTCCATGTGCCCGTGATGCAGATGGAATGGTATTTACCCCTATGGTTAGTTGTTCTACAGGACAAATTGGTGGGATTTACAACATTGGAGAGGAGAAGTTAATTTTTTGGGATAGAAATACCACCTCCACTTCCGTTTTAGTAGCCCCTTCCCCGGTGGTGGAGGATATTCCACAAACTCAGCTATGGAAAATAGGATTGGCCTTATACGGTGTAAATGTCTCTGTGAATCTTTTCAATCCATTATATAGGGATTTGTCTCTTGGACAATGGTTAGAGGTATTCCAAAACAAAAATTCTACCTGCCATAGAAATTATGGAGAAAATAGTACTCTCTGCTATGAATTTAAAGGACAGGTTCTTACGCTAGATAATGCAGCCTTTATGTTTTGTAGGCACCCTAACATTACTCAGGAGGAGGGTGGATATGTGATCCAATGTAGCAACCCCTTAATTACTAATAGACTTAATGAGAATTACATAGGTTATGCTGTGTTTCTTCTTAGAGTTCCTCCCTACACTATTCATCCTGTTCAAGCTGATGATTTTGCTACTTCTATTTCTGATGAATTAATTGGAAGATTAAGTAGACAGAAAAGAGAAGGAGAACTGGTGGCTGCCTTGTCAGTAGTGAATTTGGCTCTCAATGTTATAGAAGAGATACAGATACATACTATACAAAATCAGTTAAGTTTTGTAGCCACTTCGTTACAACAATTTATGGTTGAGAATGGACAAGCTTGGAGACATCAAGAACAGATAGACAGTGCTCTGTTAGCTAGAATAGCACAAACAACTGAGGTTTTGCAAGTGGTTGTACATCAACAAGCTTTGATGCTCCGCTATATGAGAATGCAATGTCATTATAAGTACTATCCTGTATGTGTTACCCCTGTTCCTTTTAACTCTACCTTATATCAATATTTGGAAGATGTGTTAAAAAATGCTACTTATGTTACAAATGCTACTAGCGAATTGAAAGCCCTTGATCTTATTATTTCTGCTATGCAAAATGCTTCTACTGTTTTTTGTCAAAGAATGGAATGAGGAAATCTCAAAGGGATTTACCTCTTGGTTCAAAGGTGTGAATTTGACAGATTTAGTTCATTGGATTACAATTGGATTCATTGGAATTGGATTATTGATGCTTAAGTTCTGTTTATTACCCTGCATTCTTTCAATTCTCCTAAAAACCATCCGTGCTGCTCTTGAAGCTCTTAAAGCAGACATTTTGTACCCATTAAAAAACAAAAAGGGGGAGTTGTAAGAGGCTCTGGACCTGACCCTCCTGGAGTGAATTGAGACGCCTTTGTGTCAGGCCCACCCTAACCCGGATCCCTGGACTACCACACTGGCACTGCTGGCGTGGTGGAGCCTGGACTGGTGGGGGGACAGGGGAGGCACAGTAAGATTGGGCTCCTCCTTCGGGGAGGGATTGGGGAGGACCCTCTACCCCAATTGGTGTACAGCAAGGAGGAAGGAAAAGAGCTATAAAAAAGAGCGGGCATGGGGACGGTTCGGGGAGACACAGTTGACTTGTAATATTAATAAACATCACTTTGTTCTATCAACCTCGGCTCTCTGTCTGGTGATTCCCTCCTCCCGTCTCCAAGAGGAGGGCCGGAGACGTCCGAAGTCCCGTCAGGCTTGGGGAAGCTGGAAGAGGCAGTCACTACTGTGGTTTCCCGTTTTCCTGTAACCTGGCCCAGCCCCCAACATTTCTGGATAAAGATAGTGGCTTTCTTTATATGTCCTTCATAATTAATTTGAGCATTTATAAAAGCCAAAATAACTTATTTATTCAAAAGAATTCTTAAAACAATACTGTTGTTACTGTATACAATGTTCTCTTGGTTCTGCTCATTTTATTCTTCATTATTTTGCACAAGTCTTTCCATGTTTTTAAAAAATCATTGAGTTCATCATTTCTTATAGCACTATAATATTCCATAACAATCATATATCCCAACTTGTTCTGCCATTCCCCAATTGATGGATATCCCTGTAATTTCCAGTTCTTTGCCACCACAAAGAGAGCTGCTATAAACAACCCATTCACATTAAAAGTTATAATTACTATTTGTGAGTTTCCCTCCATTTTAATTTTATTCACTATTTTCTCTCTCGATTTCTCTTTTTATGCTGTTTGTGTTACCTTGTCTTCTTCCATTCATCCTCCCATTCACCTCCTCATCCACCCCTCCAAGATTCCCTTCTTCTAAATGGTATGCCTACCTTCAGGGTCTTTCCTGTCTAATCCGTTTTTTCACAGAAAGCTGTCAGATTCAGCTTATCTCCTCTAATTTCACCACCTCCTCATTCCAAATCTGCCTAACCTAAAGGGAAAAGCAAGAGGTATACCTAAACAAGTCAAGAGGTGAAAAGTAAAAGACAAAAGAGAAAAAGAAAAGACAAAGAAAAATATTTCTTTTTATTGTTTTGGTTTTTTATTTTATTTTTTTCTGAATCTAACCCCCCCCCCAAAAAAAAACTACTACTAATATCAAATGATTCAACAGTTGCCCTCCCCTATAGCACACATTTGAGCAACCTGTATTCATTAAATCCTAAAACAAGAAAGGAAGGAATTGAACCCTCAAAAAATTGATTTCAAGTCAACCCCATAACCTTTATGGCTTTCTCAAGAAGATATTAGTAACAACCATTACATAACGTTGCCCTAATTAAATTACAGGTTTAAACCCTGTATATCTTATTATGCCTTACCCTATTTCCACACACACAACAAAATACATAAAAAGGATTTTATATGAAGCTGTGAATCTTCATGTCAGACCACTTTCTTTTATTAAACTATATGATAAATTCTACATGATGCTATCAAAATTGTCCTTCTTGTCCATGCTTCCTTCTGAATTTCCTCTTTTCTCTTTTTTGGGTATCATTATTATTCAATCTTTCTCTCCTAAGCTTTCTACTCAAATAACAGAGAAAAAAGGGGGAAGAAACTCACATGACAAATAAACAATAAAGCAAAATGAAGCTATGTTATTGTCCAAAACTTATGTCTTTGTACTTGGTCCCTTCACCTCTTTGTCCCATGATAGTTAATATTTTTCACCTTATGTCTTCTAAAGACATGGTTGTTTGTTCATTGCTGTCATAGAATTCTTAAAATTTTCAATGTTGTGTTTCATTTGGATATTATTGTCCTTGTGTGATTTGTTCTCCTGATTCTACTCATGTCATCAATTTGTGCTACCCAATTTGTGTGTTCTCTTAAATCACACAACAAAATTCCATTATATTCATATGCCACAATTTTTTCAGACATTTTCCAATTACATTAAAGGTATTCCAAGAAAACCCCTTTAGATTCAAGTTTTTTATTTTTTTTTCTCAAAGCCCACCTCCCCAAAGCTTGAGTCCTTCCTTCAGAATCAGGAAGTTTGTTTTGTTCTGAGTTTTCCTCCTGGTATTGTCCTCCTCCCTAATCAACAGATACTCTTTTTTCCCTGCTGTTTGATGGAAATGAACTTTTAATGAAAGACACGACTTCTGAAGCATTCTGGATGGGGAAAAAATAGAGGTGTGCAAAATTGAAGATTTAAAAAAAAAACAGCACTCAAGAGAAAATTTAGAAGAATATGAATTTAGTTAGGCTGAGTTAATATCATAAAATGACAATTCTGCCTAAAATGGTCTATTTCTTCAGTGCCATGACAATCAAACTGCCAAAACATTATTTTATAGAACTAGAAAAAAATAATAACAAAATTCATCTGGAAAAACAAAGGAATTAATATCAAAAGAATATCAAAGGAATTAATGAAAAAAAAACACAAAGGATGGTGGGCTTAGAAGTACCAAACCTAAAACCATATTATAAAGCAGCAGTAATGAAAATCATTTAGTATTGGCTAAGAAATAGAGTGGTGAATCAGTGGAATAAATTACTTACATCTGACACAATAATCAAGGCCTAAAGCAATCTAGTATTTGATAAATCTCCAAATTCCAGCTTCTAGAATAAGAACTCAGTATTTGACAAAAATTTCTGGGATAACTGGAAAATAATATGTCAGAAACTCAGCAAACACCTACATCTCACATCCCATACCAAAATAAGATCAAAATGGACACATGATTTGGGCATAAAGGATAAACAAATTAGGAAAACAAGGGGTAATCTACCTATCAAATAATTGGAGAAGGGATTTGTGACCAAAGAAGAACTAAAGAACATTAAAACAGCAAATTAAAATGGTAGAATAGCAAAAACAGACAATTTTGATTACATTAAATTAAAAAAGTTTTACAAAAACCAAACCAGCAGAAAAAAGATTAAAAGGGAAATACAGAACTGGGAAAAAATCTTTAGTTTAAACCAGTGTTTCTGATAAAGTTCTCATTTCTAAAATATATAAAGAATTGTATCAAATTTGAAAGAATAGAAGTCATTCCTCAATTGATAGTCAAAGAATACGAACAATTTTCAGATAATAACATTAAAACCATCTATAGTCACTATAAATCACTATTCTTTAGAGAAATGCAAATTAAAACAACTCTGAGATACTACCTCACTCACACCTCTCAGATTGACTAAATGTTGGAGGGAAAAACTGGGACACTAATGCATTGTTGTGGAATTTGTGAAATGAGTCAATCATTTTGGAGAGAAAATTGGAAATATGCCCAAAGGCCTAAAAACTGTGGATACCTTTTGACCAGCAGTGCCATTACTGGGTCTATACCCCAAGGAAATCATAAAGAAGGGAAAAGGACCCACTTGTGCAAAAATGTTTGTAGCAGCTCTTTTTTGGTAGCAAAGAATTGGAAAAGGAGTGGATGACCACCAATTGGGGAATGGTAGAACAAGCTGTGGTGCGAGAAGGTAATGGAATATTATTGTTCTGTAAAAAATGATGAACAAACTGATTATAGAAAAGCCTGGAAAGATTTACATGAACTGATGCTAAGCAAAATGAACAGAACCAAGAATACATTGTACACAATAAGAGCAAGGATGTGTGATGATCAGCTATGAAAGGCTTGGTTCTTCTCAGTGGATCAGTGATCTAAAGCAATCCCAATAGACTTTGGACAGAAAATGCTATTTGCATCAAAAAAAAAATCTCAGAAAACTGTATGTAAATCAACACATGCTATGTTCACAGCTTTTTTCTGTTTTTTTTTTCCTCCCATGATTTTTCCCTTTTGATTTGATTTTTTTCTCTCAACATGATTCATAAAGCAATATGTATTAAAAAATAAATAAATTTACCAAAAAAAAATCTAGTAATTGTCATCATCCTACTAGCAGGCCCACAATAAAACAATTACTTGCTTGAAAAAAAATAAAATAACATGAACTGAGAAATTGAAGGGGACTAAATAAGTAAAAATTATTTAAATTATAAAATAGAGAGATGAAAAGTTTCCCTTATATCCTATTATGTTAGAGGTAGAATGATTCTAAAAAGATAGAGCACATGAGAGTAGTTTGATTATGCTTTGATAAACTTAAAAGAAGAGTGAAAAGATCGAGGGGAAGGAATACATTATGGGGAGGGGGAAAGGGAGAGGAAATATGGAGAAAATTATCTCATATAATCATTATGTACAATTAGAAGAATAGTCTTCTATTCTTACATCATATTCTATATATGATGGAGAAAGCCATCTGAATCTAGAAACAGTTCTATGGGGATTGAATGTGGATCACAACATAGTATTTTCACTTTTTTTTTGTTTTTCTTTGCTTTCTTTTTTTTTCCTTTCTCATTTTTTTCTTTTTGATCTCATTTTTCTTGTGCAGCATGATAAATGTGGAAATATCTTTAGAAGAATTGCACATGTTTAACCTGTATTGGATTACTTGCTGTCTAGGAGAGAGAGGTGGAGGAAAGGGAGGGAGAAAAATTTGGAACACAAGGTTTTGTAAGAGTGAATGTTGAAATCTACCTTTGTATGTATTTTTAAAATAAAAACTTATTATTATGAAAAAAGAAAAAAGAAAATTGAAGACAAGAATAAAGGGGCAAAGGAAGCAGGTAACACTTGAACTACACTCTCATCTGAACTAGTAAAAGATGGGAACAGAAATGTATTTTACTCAAGAGGGAAAGAAGAGAAAAGGGAAAAGGGATCTGGAGGAATGAGAAGAATAGATTGCATTAGGAATTAATGCTACAAAATCCTACTCTAAGGAAAGTAGAATTTGAAGAGAAGTTTAAAAGAAAAGAAAGATTAATAAACAGTGAATTGAACCCTGGCTGAGGGAAAGAGAAGAGGGACAAAGTAGCAAAAGCAGATTGCACCAAATTTGGAAGATTGGGACTAGGTATCCTCCTTCCTCACTATTTAATTCCTTTGCATAAAAGGGAGTGGGGAACAAAGAGAAGAAAAAGTATAAAGGAATAGGATGTAGAGAAATACACAATTAACTATACTAACTATGGAAGTGGAATACTATAAAAGCTGAAAAAATAAGCAACAAGGGGATCCTACTACATTCTTTCTTTAACATACAGGTGGTCTTAATATATAAAGCAAAGAGAAGAGAGGAAAAGAGAGGAAAAGAGAGGAGAAGAGGAAAGGAGAAAAGAGGAGAGGAGAGGAGAGATTCAGACATAGAGACAGACTAAGACAGAGAGACAGACAGACAGACAGACAAACAGACAGAGAGACAGAGACAGAGAGAGAGAGAGAGATCTATAGCTCCGTATATTTAATGAATATTTTCACATTTCAAATGAAATCTTTGCAAGGAAACTACAGCAACATACCAAAAATTATACATTATGATCAGGTTGATTTATACTAGAAATATAAGGCTGGTTCAATATTAGGAAAATGAGAAATTTAATTGACCCTATTCATAATAAGAAAAATAAAAACTACATGATCATATGAACAGATGCAGAAAATACTTTTGACAAGATAAATACCTGTTCTTTCTTCTTTTTTAAAACCTTGAAACCCAGGGACCATTCATTACTTCTAGGTTAGGATAAATAGATGATGTGACTCCCAATTTGGGAGGGGGCTCTCAAGTCACCATTCTATTAATCTCAGGGAGGCAGTTAGGTGGGCACAACAGATAAAGTGCCAGGCCTGGAACCTGGAAGATTTGAGTTCAAATGTAGCTGCAGATACATATTGACTGTGTAACCTTGTGCAATTCTCTTAACCCTCTTTGCCTCATCTGTAAAATAAACTAGAGAAGGAAATGGTAGACCATTCCAGAATCTTTGCCATGAAAACCCCAAACGGAGCTGGATACAACTTAAAAAAAAAAAACTAAATAACAACAATACCCTCTCTATTCTCATTATATTCTTTATAATAGAAAAATCTCCTGAATGGTGTCTCTAATGAAAAAAAAAGTAGTAGAATGTTAGTGTAAGAGTAGAGATTATGTGGTCCAATGAAAAGAATCAGAGAAACTTAGATCAAGTCTCATTCCCATGGCTTATTGCTTTATGACCTTCAGGAAATGTTTTAACCTCTCTTTACCTCACTTTCCACATCTACAAAATAAGTCTTTGGCAGAGCACTTACATCACTTTCATTCCTAGTAGTGAGCAAGGCAAGAACTGCTGGAAGCCTCTAGATAAGGTGAATTACACTTTCCCAGCTGGGGCTGGCCCATGATTATGAATATGGAGTACTTCTGGTCCTTTGTTTCTTTGTATTTGTTCACTCCTATTCTGAGGTAAAGAAGTATCTACATAAAATGGATCATACTAAACCTTGTCTGCTTCAAAATCAGAGGAGTCACAAAGCAAATGCCACAATTTTTTGAGAGAGCAAATAATGGAGGTCCATGACAGAAACTGCTATGGCTACCACAACCAAGCTGGAAGGAGCCTAAAAGGCAATCTATATGCAGGCAAGGAGGTGACCTCAGTTATGTCACATCCTAAAGTTTCCTAACTGGTGGAAATATTTCATAGTCACTGCTCTAAGTTTGAACCCACTCTCTGCAGGAATATATACTTTCTCTCTGGGTACCCAACTTGCCAGCACAAGTGGTTATTGCCTTTTATTCTCAAAGAAAATCAAAATGACATTATTCTGTCGGAACCAAGATACAGACTATCACTGATCAGACCAATACCTAAGTTGCACACAAATAGTTCACATGAACATTTGGAGTGGTGATGTCTTTAAACGTGAACATCTCAAGTTTCTTCTGAGCTATTGCCATTCTGCTTTACTTACAGAGCAGAGAACTTTTTTTGATGTGGACATGTCATGTTTGGGTGGTTCTGTGCTCTTATCTCCCATGTCTTACAATCGATTCCAAAGTTCTTCAAAGAGACTTTGAAAAATGTCCTTGTCTCACTTCTGACTTTTGCGTGAGCATCTGCCTCATGTGAGTTATCCATAAAACAGTTTTGTTGGCAAGTGTACATTTGGCATTCGAACAATGTGGCCAGTCCAACAGAACTGAGCTCTCTGAAGGAGAATTTGAATGGTTGGCAGTTAAACTTGAGAAAGGACATCAGTGTCAAGTAGCTTATCTTGACAGATGATCTTCAGGATCTTCTAAGATAATTCAAATGGAAGTGATTCACTTTCCTGACATGGTGCTGATATGATGTCCAGGTTTCATAGACATGCAACAATGACGTCAGCACAATGGCCTTCAATTTGGCAGACAACCTAATGCCTCTTCTCTCCCACTTTCCTTCAGAGCCTCCTAACTAACTCTAGCAATGTGTGTGTGTCTATCATCTAAGTGTGTATCCCTGGAAAAGATTCTGCCAAGGGAAGTGAATTTATCTACAGCATTCAGATTTTTTCACACCACTACACACCTGTCAGGTTGGCTAAGATGGCAGGAAAAGATAATGACCAATGTTGGAGGGGATGCGGGAAAACTGGGACACTAATACATTGTTGGTGGAGTTGTGAATACATCCAGCCATTCTGGAGAGGAATTGAGAACTATGCTCAAAAAGTTATTAAACTGTCCGTACCCTTTGATCCAGCAGTGTTTCTACTGGGCTTATATCCCAAAGAGATACTAAAGAAGGGAAAGAGACCTATATGTACAAGAATGTTTGTGGCAGTCCTTTTTTAGCAACCAGAAACTGGAAAATGAATGGATGCCCCTCAATTGGAGAATGACTGGGTAAATTGTAGTATATGAATGTTATAGAATATTATTCTTCTGTAAGAAATGATCAGGATGATATCAGAGAGGCCTGGAGAGACTTACATGAACTGATGCTGAGTGCAGTGAGCAGAACCAGGAGATCATTGTACACAGCAACAGCAAGATTATACTATGATCAATTTATATGGACTTGGCTCTCTTCAACAATGAGTTGATTGAGGCCAGTTCCAATGATCTTGTGATGAAGAGAGCCATTCACACCCAGGGAAAGGACTGTGGGAACTGACTGTGAATCACAACATAGCATTTTCACTCTTTTTTGTTTTTGTTTGCTTACAATTTGTTTTACTTCTCATTTTTTTCTTTTTTGATCTGATTTTTCTTATGCAGCATGATAATTGTATAAATATGTATGTATATATTAGATTTAATATATTTTTAACATCTTTAATATATATTGGATTACTTGCCATATAAGAAAGGGGATAGGAGGAAGGGGGAAATTTTGGGAACCCAAAGTTTTGCAAGAGTTAATGTTGAAAAATTATCCATGCATATGTTTTGAAAATAAAAAGCTTTAATAAAAAATTAAATTAAATTAATCCTCTTTACAATTAATTGACTTTATCCTGTAACTAAGTCATGATTCTTAGTCTCTGAACATGGTTCAGAAATTCAGCTGTCCAGTAATGAGCTAAGTTTAAAAACCCATTTCCCCTGTGAATCACTGTTTTTTTGTGTGTGTCAAAGAAATCTATTATCTGGAGGATAGGAGGCAGGGAATATGGTATAGTATCTTTATACCACTAAGCTATATTTCAAGGATGTCTGGTTTGTTATCCAAAGAAGTTTGGTTTACTGTCTCTGTCCTTGCAGATGCACCTGGACTCAAACAATGAACATTTCTAAGTCACAGAAGGGAAGGAAGAATTTGTTGCTAAATTTCATTTCCAGTTTCTATCAAATCATCTATTTTTTTTCCATCTATGATGCTAGCCTATTTTCCATACTCTCCAAAATTACAAAAGAAAATTGTCCACTTCATTTGAAGTCAGCTTTTCTGGGGAATTTGGGATCCTATTTACTGGTAAATTCACTCTTTAGTGATTAATCCATTAAACATTCTCAGACCTTTTTGTCTTAGTTTACTTTTATTAAATTCTATTGAAACAATTGATAGCAGCAAACTCATCAGGGGAGAGAAACTGATCCTCCAAACTCCCTTGGGGAACCTTCCCTTTCAGGGCTCCTCAATAAAATTTTTTTTCACCTTGAAGTAGGATTTCTGGAGAACTTTAAGTGGAAATCTGACTCTCCCCTCAACCTCAAACTCCATGATTTTAACTCCAAGCTAGAAGGTAAGCAACCTGTGGGGAAAAGTTATATCTTTGTCCAAGTCCATCTTGAGGAGCTATTTTGTGTTCACTGTGATAATTTGGAAATAATTGGCAATATGAAGTCCAGGCAATCCCCAAAAAAACTTAAACCCTTGAAGAATTATTTCCCCCAGGGTTGTTCTCAGCTTCAAGAGAGGATTTAAACATTTGGAGAAATCTTTTTTTCTTCAAGATGGGGTGGGAGTCCTCAGGTAATCCTGTAGAGAAACTAGGAACCTTAGAGAATTTACTTTCTCTGAGGCTGCTCTTGGATTTTTTGGCCAGGAGGAGATTCTTAAAGGATTCATGGAGGCTTTATTTCCTGTGGGGAGGTGGAAAGAGGAGTTCCTGGCTTTAAGCTAGCAGGGTGTTAAAATTGAAAATTTTCTTCTTCAAGGAGTCTCTCAATCTGAGATCAAGAAGGATATTTTCTATTAAAGGATAGGGAAGTTCATATTCTCTATTATACAAAAAAGGGAACAATCAGAATATAGTCTAAAAATGATTTTTCTTAGTTGCTACAAGTTTTTGTGAAGGGGGGTGGGAGGGAGAAGGGCAAGTCTATGTTTATCTATAGCTTGGTCTTTGAAGACATCTAGTGACAAAAATGAGAATAGCAGCCCACTTATCAGTCCTATTATATGTGTTAGTGTGTGTGTTTCTATGTGTCGTGGGACCTTCTCAGCCTAAAGAGCAAGAGTAAAAAGAAAACTTTCTTTTTTGAGAAAACATTTCCTTCTTCCCTTTCCCTTCCCCCTCTCCCCTCTCTTTCTTTTGTCTTCTTCTGTCTTTGAACTCTAGCCAAAAAAAGACAGACAAGAAATAAAAACAAGAAAGATGGGAATCTTTCCTCCAATTTGCAGAAATTTATGACATTGTAAACTAATTATAAACTAAGTTTGTACTTAGTATGTAATTTCTCTATCATAGATTTTCAAATTATAGTTTTAATATTTTTATAAATGCTAAAATGTTTTAGTGAGTTTTAATTTTGTAGAATTTGTTTTAAGGAAATTAAGAACATAAGGAAATGTTACTTGGACCTTTTATCATTATTTTCTTGAAGGATGATAGATTCATTGCTTTATAACCAAGAAAAGAAAGTCATTTCACTGATTAAAAAGAAGCTGTTTTCAAAATGGTATCTCTGAAATACCAAAGTGAAGGGAAAGGAAATCGGTTGCAGGTGATAGTTGAATTAGCTAAGAATTTAATTGTTAACTCATGAAAAAGAGAAAAGTTTGTGTTAATCAGGGAACAACTAAAAAGTAAATAAGTTTTATTAGAAGAATAGATGTAATTAGATACTTTGGAGTTTTACAAATTAGAGTTAAACACAAATCAATTTAGAAAAAAATTTTGAATTGGTCCATTTTGAAATTAAAAACTTTGATCTGGGAGTTTTACAAATTGAAATTAAATGAATTAAAATTTTTATTATAAGTTTTACAAAACTTCCCAATTCAGGTACAGATGCTCATTGAAGTAACTTTTGAATCATTTGTTGATAAGAAAAAGAGGTTTCTGCGTATTTTCAAAATAGATTATATAGGCACACTAGACAATGTTAGGGGATAGAGCCAATCAAACCAGATGATACAGTGGTCAGATAACTAGTAGGGGAACCAGGATAGAACAATGCCATAGAGTCCAGGGAAAGAAAGGAGATCTAGGAAGAAGGGTGGGACAAGTATCCAAAGATTCCACCATGCCAGAGAAAAGGCCAAGAGATCTAAGAATTGAAAGGCCACTGGAAATATTTGAGAGAGTCATTTCAGAAGAGTGATGGGATGCAAGTCAAGCCACAAGAGGAAATGAATGAATGGTTAAAAAAAAAAAAAAAGTAGAGGTAGCAGATCTAAACTATTCTTTCTATGAGTTTGGCAGTGAAAGAGAGAAATAATAAATGACTTGATATTTCTTTAACAAGGTAGAAATGTCTAATATTCAATTAGAAATATGTGACTAGGGTTTGAAGAAAGGTCAAGGTAAAAGTTATGGATTTGGAGAGCCATGGGCATAGAGGTAATAACTCATAGATAATAGGATTTTAGAGTTTTAAGAGTATAAGCAATAGTGTACATAGTGGGCTGGTTTAAAGTTGGGAAGACCTAGGTTTAAAACTTGCCTTTCAAATATTGTAGGTTTATAACTATGGACAATTCTCTTAAGGTATAGTTGCTTTAGACAATTTATTATGACTTATCTAAAAATGTCATAAAAGGTTAAAACTGCAATGATAAAAGGAGCTCCCTATTATTGTTCTATAAGAAACAATCAGCAAGATGATTTCGGAAAGGCCTGGAGAGACTCACATGAACTAATGCTAAGTGAAGTAACTGAACCAAGAGAACATTGTACACAACAACAACAAAATTATGTAATGATCAACTCTGATGGATGTGACTATTTTCGACAATGAAGTAATTCAGGTCAATTCCAATAGATTGTGATGGAGACAATTATCTGTATCTAGAAAGAGGACTGTGGGGACTGAATATGGATAGTATTTTCACATTTTTTGTTGTTGTTTGCTTAATTTTTTTCTCATTTTTTTCCTTTTCTATTTAATCTTTCTTATGCAGTATTATAAACATGGAAATATGTTTAGAAGAATTGCATATGTTTAACCTATATTAAATTACTTGCTGTCTGAGAGAAGGGGCTAGAAGGAAGGGAGGGAGAAAATTTTGGAACACAAGGTTTTTCAAGGTTGAATGTTAAAAACTATTTTTACATGTATTTTGAAAATAAAAAGCTATTTTTTAAAAGAGTTCCAAAACTGATGAAATAACATCTCCTTTGCATATTCACATAAGATAGTTTACAGATCATGTAGTCCAACGTTCTTACTCTATAGTAAAAGAAACTAAGACCTAGAATGATTACTGAGGACCAAAGACAACTAAATGGTACATGGACAAAAGAATGGGCCTGAAGTCAGGAAGATCTGAGATGTCATTTCACCTCACTTGCTAACTATGTGAACCTGAGTAAGTTAATTAACCTCTGTCTCAGTTTATTCATCTGTAAGATGGAGATAATAATAGCATCTACATTATAGTAGTATTGTTAGGATCAAATAAGATAATATTTGTAAGTTTTTAGCACTGGGCCTGATTTAATAAGCACTAAATAAAAGTATTTCCTTCCTAGCCCAGTTAGTTAAATATCAGAGTTGGAAATAGAATCCTTGTATCCCAACTTCTAAAACATTGCTTTCTCCCTTATATAATGTCACTTATAATCTAAACTCTAATTTAATGAAGAATTAACTTCTACATCTTCCCTATCAGATTTATCATCCAGTCTTTGAACAACAACAAGGTACTCACTACATAATGAAGCAGCCTATTCCTTGGTTGGACAGCTCTTCTTGTAAGAAAGTTCTCTTATGTTAATCTCAAATCTTTTTCCCTATAACTTCTATTCAATTGTCTGTTCTTGGGAGCATGTCAACCAGATCCATTCCAGTTTTTTATATGATTGCCCTGATCCATATGGATTGTGTCCTAAACTATATCCTGCCCATCTGTCTGCTCCCCAAGTGTCTGTTCACCTAGCATTCTGTGGTCATTTCTGGCAACTTTGCAAAGCCTTGGTCCAAACAAAATTTTTAAAAAAAGAAGAAGAAGAAGAAGAAATCAGAGAAATTTTACAAATGGGAATATACAGCATAAGAGAAAAGAAAAACACAGTGATGATTGAGCTTTTTAGATGAAAAAGAGCAAGGGAAGAGAAAAAGCATTTATTAAAAACTTAACATATGCCGGGCACTTTATAAATGTAATCCCATTCAATCCTCATATATGAGCTAGTTTTTAATTATAATGCCTATTTTGACAGTTGAGAAAACTGAACGAGACAAAAGTTAAGTGATTTGCTCACAGTCATATAGCTAGGAAGTATCAAAATCTAGATTTGAAGTCAATTCTTCCTGAATTTAAACCCTATCTTGAATCTAAGTCCTATCCACTAGCCACCTAGTACTGAGATAGCATCTCAGTCCAAACAAAAAAGAGGCCCCAAAGTCAACCAGTGAGAAAAATCTCAAAAAGTCTCTAGCATAGCAAACTACAAAGGACATGTTAAGAAACAGGTTTTCCTTACATGTCTCCTGATTCCAGAGTCTTTTTCTTTCTTTTTTTCTTTCTGTTCCCTAAAGTTCAGGAAACAAATATCTCTCCAAGTATGATCTCTGGCCCTTCTCGCCTCCTCCACATTTTCTCTGATTAATTATATTTCAAGATTATAGTACTGACATGCAGAAGGTCCTAGGATTGGTTGAAAGCATGGTTACACAAGAATAAATTGTGTACAAAATAAACTCAAGGTATTTTGGAAAGGAGATATTAACAGATAGGGATATGAGGAAAAACTTTGGGTAGGAGGTAGTATTTGAGCTAAGCTTTGAAGGAAGCTAAGATTTGGAAGTACCTTCTAAAGACAGGGATCAGCAAAGGAACAGACATGGGAATAGAGAGGTGGAATATAATTTATAAAGGCAGCAATTGGGTCTATTTTGTTAGAAGATAGAATGGATTTGGAAGGGAAGAACCTGGAAGTAGGGAGCCCAATTAAAGAGCTATTTTAATAATAAATAAGTAAATAAATGAGAGGCTTTGAGGGTGGTGACCACATGATGGAAGAGAAATAAGTACCCAAAAAAGTATAGTTCAAAGGAAAGACCAAGGCTGAATAAAGAGATTTGGGATCAATTTGTTTGACAATGAAAATTAAACCCTTGGGAGCTGATGAGATCAATAAGAGAAAAGAGGTATTCTTTCCAGTATGTTGCTCTGCCTCCCTATGGACAGTGTGGATATAGCAATGAGATCAACTCAATAGCTTGTGAAGTTGCTGATAAAGTAGGTGAAGGGCAAGCCCAAAATGATTAGCTCAAATTTCAGCTTTATTCAAACTAAAGGCTTCTAGAGAATCGAGATTTTAGCCCTTCAAGACAGAGGAAGAAGATCTCTAACCCAGAGATCAGATTTCCTCTATACTTAAAATAGCTAATTGACTTCTCAGATCTATTTTAGGGACCATCTTAAAGGCTCTTCTGTCACCAAAATGTCTACTACATGGATCTGCCATTGTAGATTGGCCCCATCATGGTGCCCTGAAAATCTCACCTGTAGATTTGTAAAGGTGCTATAATACCCAAAGTAAGACTTTTTCTTAGGAAGGCACCTATTAAAATGTGTTTTGTAATAAAGTAGTACCCTAATCCTTTCCTACTTTTACATCATAGCAGATTAATAGAATAGATAATAATTCTGAATTTGTAATTTGGTTTGAAGAATAAACTAAGAAGTTTTATAGATTTAGGATTTAGGGAATGGAAGAGATTGGAAAGGGAATGGTGAAACATGACAAATAAAATTCTGAGGTAGGAAAGAATGGAAAAGGAGGAGGAGGAGAAATGGAGAAAGAAGAGGAAGAAGAAGAGGAGAAAAAAGAGGGGGAGTAAGAAAGGAGGAGAAGGAGGAAGAAGAAGAAAGAGAGAAAAGAAATAAGAAAAGTCAAAGAAGAGAGAGAAGAGGAAGAAGAAATAAATATATAATAAATGTAATAATTTTATTGCTTAACAATGCTTAATAATAATTTATTGATTAATAGTAGTAGCAGTAGCAATAGTAGTTAGCATTTATACCCCTTTGAGGTTTACAAAGTTTTTTTTACAAAGTTATCTCATATACTTATATCTCATAAGGCTGTGCTATTATTATCTCCATTCTACAAGTGACAAAACTGAGCCTGAATCAGATTAAGTGATTCACACATAGTATCCAAGACAGGATTTCCTCTCAGGACTTTCTAACTCCAGGGACCAATACAGTCATGACCAAACTGCCCCAGTTGTTTCTGAAATAAAAAATCAATTCTAAGGTGATGAGGAACCTGAGGTAAGCATCACAGTTAAAAGAGAATGCCTAAAGTGGGGAGCACCAAAAAAGGATGCAGACTCTCAAAGATCAGATTAAACCAGGGTCAACATTAGCAGGGACTAGTAAGGAGCAGTAATGTAGTCATAACCGCTGAGAGTTGTTTTTCATATTCATCCCCATCTTAAGTGGTCCAGCTCAGTCTCTTGTGAATCAGGAAGGAATTTCCAGGTGTCTTTCTCTTTTCTGGAAGACACAGAGGCTCAGTGGGACAATTTTGTGAGTGCCTTAAGGCAAGAATAAGGACTCACTATCACTCCATAGAGATAATACCACGATTATAATCCAAGTTCAGCACAATGAGAACTTTTATGATTTGGATAAGATGAAAAAAGACAATCTGAACTTTCTCCCTACTTCATTAGATTCCAATTCTTTTTAGTTTATGAGTTTCAGAAATAGAAAGTACACTATGTCCAATTCAATGCCCAATTAGCTGCCTTTAGAAAAAAATAATAGAAACTGAAGAGAAACTTGAATAATGAAATAGGGAGTTATAGACTCTTGACTTTAGCAGAATCTGTAGCCCATGAGAAAGAAGACCCTGGGAAGGAGGGAAAGAAGGATACAGATAGAGAAAAAGAGAGAGGAGGGGGAGGAGAAAAGAAAGAAAGAGAAAGAGGGAGGGAGGGAGGGAGAGGGAGAAAGACAAAGATAAAGAGATAGAAAAAAAGGAGACAGAAAAAAAAAGAGAGAGGCAGAGAAAGAAACATAGAGTTTTTAATCTGGTTAAATACTGAGGAAGGGGAAAGAAATTTGGCCAATCTGCAAGGATCAGGCAAAGGTTACAATCCAACTAACATAAACTATTCATTGATCCCAATTCTACCCTGGTAGGGCTAAGATTCAGACCTCCCCAGGGGGCCTGCATGAATGGGAAGATTTACCAATAGCTAATCAGTCAATAAATATTTTAGTCAATAAACTAGCTATAAGCACAATTATAAAGTTATCTCAGAATAGCTCGCCACCTAAAAGATTCTACCTCTGTTACTACTCTTTTCCTGTACACTCCTTTTACCCTTAGGAACAACTACTATCTAATACTATAATTATTGTTTTAATATTTTGCCCTTGCTGATAAGTTCTTTTGCAAATATTTCCAAGTATCATTTGTTGGTTCCGTTCCATAGGACCAGGCCTCTTTTTGCCCAGAGGAAGAGGGATGTGTAAACACAGGAAAGTAATAAAAGATCCTAGAGTATAATCCCTAACTCCAAAGGAATTCTGTCAGTCTCTGTACTTAAACTTATCTTCTTTTTTCTTTTTTAAATAACTTTTAATTGACAGAACCCATGCCAAGGTAATTTTTTACAACATTATCCCTTGCACTCACTTCTGTTCCGATTTTTTCCCCTCCCTCCCTCCACCCCTTCCCCCAGATGGCAAGCAGTCCTTTACATGTTAAATATAACCTTATCTTCTTAGAATGGAGCAGTAAAAGGTTCCAGCATCTTTTGTGTGCTTCCCTATAAAATCCTATAGCTGTCTAGGCAGAGCTGGTGTCCAAGATATAGCTACCAAGTTATGCAACTTCATTTGCCCATGCCAGGCCAAATCCCATTCTTTCCTTTTCATTCATAGGCAGATGGGAATTGAAGACAAAAGCAGAGATTTTTAGGGGTTGGCAGTAAGGTAGAGAGATTCTTCCCCACTCAACCCTAATACCTTGTATTTATTTTGTAAAAATTTATATGTATATATAGGATAATAGATTTTTTTTTAATTGCAGGAGCCAACTAGTCTAATTCCTACAAAACAATCATAGCTAACGTTCATATAGCACTTTACATATACTAATTCATTTGATTTTTAAGGCAGGTGCCATTATATTCCCCATTTTTGTTATTGTTCAGTTGGTTTTGATTGTGTCCAACTTTTAATGATTCCATGTGGTATTTCCTTTGAAAAGATACAAGAGTAGTTTGCCATTTCTTTCTCCAATTCATTTGACAAATAAGGAAACTGAGACAAACAGAGTTAAATGACTGGCCTAGAGTCACACAGCTAGTAAATGTCTGAGGCCAGATTTGAACTATGGCACCACATAGCTGCAACCCAACTCATCAATGAGAAACTGAGATTCAAAAATGATAAGTAAACCCACCCAGCTAGCAAATGTCAAAGGGAAAATATGAACATGAGCCTTACTGAGTGCAAATTCATCGCACTAACCTGTAGACCAAGCTGCCTCTTATATTGTTCACATGTTGTCTCTCTCCTCTACCTAATAGGTTTTAAAGTTCCCTTTAAGTCAAGGATTGTTTCATTTCTTACTTTAGTACCTAACACACTGCTGTAATGAGAATAAGTTTTAATATCTTAACAAGATAATAGGAACAAGTTTGTGAATTCAAAATAACTGATAATATAATGGAAAATAAGTCCTAATAGTAAACAAAATAGCTGTTTTAGGCATAACTGATCCCATTTTGGTTTAAGACTCCATTTTGTGCTTGCTCTTTCGCGGAAGTTATTTTTCAACAATAAGATGGAATAATATAAATAAGCAAGATAGCCATTCTTTTGGAAAAAAAAAAACAACAAAACACCTGATAACATATTATTGTTCTATAAGAAATTATGTGGATGAGGAATACAGAGAAGCATGGGAAGATCTATACAGATACAAAGTATCTGATACAGAATAAAGTAAGCAGAGTTTTTAAAAAAAACACAACAATATATACATTAACTATAATAATGTAAATCGAAAGAATGACATATCAAAAAATAAAAAGTAAATGTAACAAAATTATAAAGATCCAACAAGAGCTTAAGTGAAGAAATCTGAATAAGCCCCAATCAATCTCTTTGTGGAAGTGGGAAGTCTACAGGGATTACTATGCATATTTTTCAATGTTTTGATAAGTTGTGCTGATATTTTTCTTCTCTAAAAATATTATTTGTTATATTTCATAAATGATTCATGAAATGAAAAGGACATGATGGACCTTGGTTTTTGAGTGTATTAATTTAAGTACCAAGTTCTTTGTGGTAACTGTGGCTCAAAAAAGTCAGGAACAAATAGCTTTCACTTGGCAGGGTGCAAAAGATATCCTGTGGATTGTCACAGGGATATGTAAATAGCCCCATGCTATGCCACAATTTATGTAGACAAGACTTAGACAAAATTGACACAGATACTTGCTGGGATAGCATTATATAGATGATATATCAGTCAAAGGATATGATAAGCAGGAAGTAAAGGAAGCTAAGTGGTATACTAGATTATATAGTGTCAGACTTGCAATCAGGAAGATTGGAGTTCAAATTCAGCACTTATTAGGCACTTATTAACTGTGTGATTCTGGGCAAGTCAATTAATTCTGTTTCCCTCATCTAAAAATTGATCTGGAGAAGGAATTGACAAATCACTCCAGGATCTTTTGCAAGAAAACCCCAAATAGAGTCACGAAGAGTCAGACACACTACAAATGACTGAACAACTCCAATTTGTCAACTGATTCCATTTTGTTTTAAGCTTCCATTTTATGATTGAGCTGACTTGAATAAATTGTTTTTCAACAATAAGAGAAGTACTTGATTGACAAGTAAACATGTTTAATGGCAATTGGAATAGGCCTGCCCTGTATTTTACAATTGCCTGGCACATGATGGGCACTTAATAAATACTTGTTAGTTGATTGATTAACATACAGATCTCATACTTAGCTCACAAAGTATAGCTATGTCTCTTTTTTTTAATTTCCTGAAATTAACAAGCTTCCATATTTATGTATGATATGCTTTGGAGACCTCTTATACCTTCACTGATAACAGTCTGGACTTCTTGCTTGCTCTTCCTCACTATCTGTCACACTTCTTCAGTTGTACTATCCTACTTTATGCTGTTACCTGCATCTAAATGTCTTCTGTTCAAATCCTAACTTCTACTCACTAACTCAATTCTTTTGAGCAAATTATTTTATCTTGTTAGGTTTCAATTTCAACATTTGTAAAATTAGGGGATTGAACTAGTCTTATAAAAATTTCTTAGCTGTTCTCCTTGTTTAACTTGCTACAAACTCACTTACACACTGTAGCCAGAGGCATTTTACTAACTCATTAATTTCATCTTGACTAACTCATTCCTTTTCTAATTTACATGTCTTGACTCATTGCTGCTTACAAACCTTATCAAATTTCAAGAGCCATGGTCTAGCATTCAAGACCCTCCAGAAACAGCTGCCACGGTCTCCATATCCCACCTAATTCTTCCTATCCACAACTCTTCTCATTCCCCAGGATGGATAGTTCCAATCCTACTTAGTGGAACATCTTCCCATTTCCTAATTGGTCTTCCTTCTTCAAGTTTCTCCCTCATTATAATCCAGTCTCAACATAAACATCAAAGTAATTTTCCTGAAACATGATTCTGATCATGTCACTTTTATTCAATAAACTATAGCAATTCCCTATTATTTCTAGCATTTATGAAACATCTATTATATGATACTGTGCCAGGTGCTAGAGATAAAAAGAAAGGCACAAGACAGTCTCTGTTTTCAAGGACCTCACAATATAAGGGAAGAGATAATACAAATAAGAATGTCCAAAAAAAAAAGATATACATAGAATAAATTGGAGACCATCAATAGACAGAAGGAATTACTGTTAAAAGGGATTGAAAATGTTTTCTCAGACAGTAATTTGGTGCTATATCCAAAGGGCTAAAAAACTGCACATATCCTTTGATCTAGCAATGTCACTACTGAGTCTGTAACCCAAAGAGATAATAAAAGAAGAAAAGGACCCACATGTACAAAAATGTTTGTAGCAACTATTTTTGTGATGTCAAGAAATTGGAAAATGAGTGGATGCTCATCAACTGAGGAATGACTGAATAATATGGTATATAAATGTAATGGAATATTATTCTTCTATAAGAAATGATGAGCAGGATGATTTCAGAAAAGCCTGAAAAGACTTAAATGAACTGATGGTGAATAAAGTGAATAGAACCAGGAAAATATTGTACATAATAATAAAAAGACTGTGTGATGATCAGCTATAATAAATTTAGCTCTTCTCAGCAATATGGTGATTCAAGACAATTCCAATAGTCTTGGGATGGAAAAATGCCATCAACATCAAGAGAGAGTACTATTAAGAAAGATTGTGGACCAAAGCATAGTATTTTTACCTTTTTTGTTGTGTTGTGTTGTGTTGTTGTTTTTTTTTTCTTTCTTGTGTTTTTTTCCCTTTTGGCCTGATTTTTCTTGCACAACATGGACAAATATGGAAATATGTTTAAAAGTATTGGATATATAATCTAATTCATATTATCTTGGGGAGAAGGTTGGTAACAGAATGAGGGAAAAAATTAGAAGACAAAATCTTACAAAAATTAATTTCGAAAACTATGTATATTTGAAAAAATAAAATTCTATGGAGGAAAAAAAAAGTGTAGCAATCAAAAGGTCAATAATTAGTCCCTGAGGACTAGGACTCAATCCTATTCAAACCCCTCCCAAGTGGGGAAACCCATCGTATCCTACTCTGGCTTAGGTGAAGGGTAGATCTTTTGTCTAAATTGACCATGGCTGGAGCATTCTGGAAGCAAAAATGATATAACCAAAGTCACATCATATTGGAATTGGTCTACCTTTCATTATAATATTCATTTTATCATTAATTGTTAGCCAGTCAGAGTTGATTACTATCTGTCTGGAATAATCACTCTTCTAAGGGCATGTAAGTGTCAATAGGCAGCCGTGATTCAAATTCATGAGTTAGCCAAATGATCAATCCTTTTATTAATTATTTGCTAGCCATAATTAATAAAATGATTAATTACCCAGAAATTATGTTTATCAAACTTTTTATTTAAAACATGAGACATTTAACTTTGAGATTTATCCTTCAATGTACTGACTATTTAATGAGAGGAAATAAATCCCATCCTCATAGGCTATATGGACCTTTTGGTATATTTTACTTCAAAGTGCTCTCTAGTTGGCCTTTGTGGGCATTTCCTAGCCTTCCATATAATTGGTCTGCTTTCCTTAATCATCATGCTGGAGCTGATATACTCCTGTTGTGATGTCTTTGAATTTTTTTCTCTTACATTGTCCCCAAGATGGAATTTTGATTTGTGATTGATTGTCCAAAGGAAAAAAATCATAAAATCAGAGATTTCCAGCTAGCAGATATCTTAGAAATGACCAAATCTAAATCCCTCATTTTACAGGTGAGGAAACAAACAAGTGAAATAACCTGACCAGGTCCTAGTAAGGGATACTTCAAACCTAAGCAGGGATTAAAACCCAGGTGATCTTGACTGCAACTCCAAGCTTCTTGGAAAATCACAGTTTGTATTATCTAGATTCACTGCACACTGATTAGGGTTCCCAGGATTCTCACTTCCTATCCTTCTCTGAAGTATGGCATGATTGGCAAAAATTCCACATACAAGCTAAGCCCAAGATATAGACTCATAAATAAAAGAATGATCTAAGTAGTTATGATTTTCCTGTGTCCAAACAGAAGGCCACAAATATGGTAATTTCCTTAGCTCACTAGTTGCCCAGCATGGAAGAAAAACAATATTGGGAGCATTTGAGGACTCATATTGCTCACATTGTCGATATAACAAACAAAAAAGCAAACAAACTTGAGGTGGAGTCAAGATGACAAAGTAAAGGTAGAGACCCATTTGAGCTCTCCCCTAAACCCCTTCAAATAAATAATGACTCTAAACAAACTGAGTGTCAAAATCCACAAAAAGATGGAATAAAACAATTTTCCAATCCAAGACGACTTAGAAGGTTGGGAAGAAAGGTTTTTTGCACCAGGATAAGAGTGGAACAAGTTCACCTCAGGTCCCACCAGAGCAGACACCTCAGCAAACCAGGAACAGACTTTGGGGCAACTGAATCAATGGCAGCAGTGGCATTTTCCAGACCTCTCAATCAAGAAATGCCAAAAAACAACTTAGAAGGCCAGCAGGAAAGGTGTAACATACCTGGGGAGAGACTAGAGTGCAGTGCTGAACAGCACAGCCCCAGCCAATGAAGAGCAAGCCTTGGGAGCCACTGAATTAGTAGTGTCAGAGGCTGCTTGCAGAACTCTCAGCCCCCAAGCAGTAAGGGGGTCAATCTACTGGGCAAAGGAAGATTATAGATAGAAGTGTTGGTACCTTTCTAACACACCCGTTATAGTGAGTCAATTTTATAAAAATTAAAGCCATTCCCTAATTGATACATGATCAAAAGATATGAACAGTATTCAGAGAAAATAATAAAAGCTATAGCCATATGAAAAATACTCTAAGGCATAACTGATTTGAAAAATGCAAATTAAAACAATTCTGAGGTACTGCCTCATATCTATTAGCTTTGCTGATAGGTCAGAAAAGGAAATTTATAAATGGTGGATGGGCAATATGGGGAGGAGGAAATGAAACATTAATGCACTGTTGGTGGAGTTGTGATCTGATTCAACCATTCTGTAAAGTAGTTTGAAACTATGCGCAAAGAGCTACCAAAATGTGCATACCTTTTGATCCAGCAGTGTTACTACTGGGCTTACATTCCAAAGAGATCATAAAAGAGGGAAAGGGACCCACATGTGCAAAAAATGTTTGTGGCAGCCCTTTCTGTAGTGGCAAGGAACTGAAAAATGAGTGGATGCCCATCAGTTGGGGAGTGGCTTAATAAGTTATGGTATATGAATGTTATAAAATATTATTGTTCTATAAGAAATAATCAGCAGGATGATTTCAGAGAGTCTGGAGAGACTTACATAAACTGATGCTAAGTGAAATAAACAGAACCAGGAGATCACTGTACATGGCAACAGCAAGATAATACAAAGATCAATTCTGATGGGCGTGGCTGTTTTCAACTATGATTGATGCCAGTTCCAATGATCTTGTGATGAAAAGAACCATCTACACCTAGGGATAAGACTGTGGGAACTGAGTGTGGATCACAACATAGTATTTTCTTTCTTTTTTTTTTTTAAATTTTTTATTTAATAATTACTTTATATTGACACTCGTTTCTGTTCCGATTTTTTTCCCCCTCCCTCCCTCCACCCCCTCCCCTAGATGGCAAGCAGTCCTTTATATGTTGGATATGTTGCAGTATATCCTAGATACAATATATGTTTGCAGAACCGAACAGTTCTCTTGTTGCTTAGGGAGAATTGGATTCAGAAGGTATAAATAACCCGGGAAGAAAAACAAAAATGCAGATAGTTTACATTCGTTTCCCAGTGTTCTTTCTTTGGGTGTAGCTGCTTTTGTCCATCATTTATCAATTGAAACACAAGTCTCTTTGTCAAAGAAATCCACTTCCATCAAAATATGTCCTCATACAACATCACAACATAGTATTTTCACTCTTTTTGTTGTTGTTTGGTTGCATTTTCTTTTCTTTCTCATTTTTTCCCTTTTTGATGTATAAATATGTATACATATATTGGATTTAACATATATTTTAACATGTTTAACATATATTGGATTACTTGCCATCTAGGGGAGGGGGAAGGAAAAGAAGGGGGAAATTTTGGAACATAAAGTTTTGCAAGGGTGAATGTTGAAAAATTATCCATGCATGTGCTTTGAAAATAAAAAGCTCTAATTAATTAAAAAAAAGAAGAAGAAGAAGAAGGATGAACAGGCTGATTTCAAAAAATCCTGGAAAGACTTACATAAACTGATGCTGAGTAAAGTGAGCAGAATCAGAACATTGTGTACATTATCAACAAGATTATAGGATGATCAATGGTGATAAACTTAGCTCTTCTCAGCAATGCAGTAATCCAAGATAATTCCAACAGACTTGGAATGAAAAATAGCATCAACATCCAGAGAAAAAATTATAAAGATAGAATGAATCAAAGCATAGTATTTTCGCCTTTTTGTTTGTTTTTTCTTTCTTGTGTTTTTTGTTTCCTTTTGGTCTGATTTTTTTTTTTTTTTCACAACATGACAAACAGAAATATGTTTAAAAGGATTGCGCATATTTAATTTACATCAGATTGCTTGCATCTTGGGGAGGGGGAAAAGGAGAAAGAAGGGAGAAAAATTTTGAACACAAAGTTATACAAAGATGTATCTGGAAAACTACCTTTACAAGTATTTAGAAAAATAAAAATACTATTGAATTTTTTTAAATTTTTTTTAACAAGGAAGTTTTTAAAAATCCAAAAATATGACAGCTCTTTTCTAGTGGCAAAGAAAACTGAGGGGATGCCCAAAAAATGGGGGATGGCTGAGCAAATTGTGGTATGTGATTATGATGGAATACTATTGTATTATAAGAAATAATGACCAGGATGTTCTCAGAAAAACTAGCATGAACTGATGCAAAGTGACACATACTGTGTACAAAGTAGCAGCAATATTGTAAGATGATCAGCTGTGAATGATTAAATTAATCTCAACAATACAATTATCCAAGGCAGTTCTAAAGGACTTAGGAAAAATGCTACCCAAATCCAGAGAAAGAACTGATGGTGTCTGAATACTGATTGAAACATACTTTTTTAAACTTTATTTTTCTTGAGATTTGGGGGTTTTTTATTTTGTTTCATTTTGTTTTTTGGTGTTGGGGTTTTGTTTTTGTTTTTGACTATGTTTTCTTTTACAATGTAAATATTATGGAAATGTTTTTCATGAACACACATATATAACCCATATCAAATTCCCTTCTCAATGAGGGGGACTGAGGAAGGAGGAAGGGAGAGAATATGCAATTCAAAGTTTTAAAACAAATACTAAAAATTGTTTTCATATGTAACTGGAAGAAATTAAAATAGTAAATTTTTTTCAATAAATAAATTTAATAAATTTTAAAGTTTATTTTAATACATGATCAACAGAAAACCCACTTACATATTCTAAAACTTTTTCTTGATGATAAGTTTATCTCATGTTTCAGGGTACCAAATCAAGATTCCTGGAAGAATGCTACGCTTATTAGAGAGGCATGGATAACACTCAGAGAGAAAAATTTGAAAAGTGGAATCTTAGAATAAGGGAAAAAACAGGAGCTGAATCTGGAGGAGAATCAGAAGTGTCACCAAATGTAAAACTGCTTTATGAATGATGATTATTTTCATAATTCTTAGGAGGGTGCTTTCGTTTGGGTATCTGCAACCAGAGAATGAAAAATTTATATGAAAAAACAAAGAAACAACTCTGGACCCAGATTCTACGATATATTTCCTGGTAGAAAGAGAGTCATTTTTTTTAAATCATGTCTGTTTTCGTGATGACATTTGGGGTTTTCTTGACAAAGATACTAGAATAGTTTGCTAATTCCTTCGCCAGCTCATTTTACAGATAACTAAACTAAGGCAAACAGGTTTAAGCGGCTTGCCCAGAGTCACACCACTAGTTCTCTGAGTCCAAATTTGAACTCAGGAATTCCTGACTCCACACCCAGAGCTCTATCCACTGAATTACTTAGCTACTCCCTATATGATATCTAGGTAAAATCAAATAACAATAAATTGAGGAAAGATATTTGTGGGGGCTTATAATCTCTAGAATTAGAAAACCACTCCCCAAGACTCAGCATTCCCAAGAGCTCTGAATCTCTGGGGGCCTAGTTCACTGTCCTAAGAACTTTTCAAGATTTGCAGGATTACAACATTCATATTTCCCTTTATCCCCATAGCATCCTTTTAAAATTGTAGTTTATTTGTTTGTTTGTTTTTAAGAGAGGCAAAATAATTCTCATTCCTTTAGATACTAAGCAGTTACAACTATTTTCCTAGGACATAGAATTCATGGAATACAGAGGTCAGATCTCTTGTTCCTCTGGAATTGTAGTTCAGAGAAACTTACTTCTAGGAGCATGTTTGTACATTTTTCTGTGGAAACAAAGAAAAATCAGTTAAATTTGGAGGAAGAAAAGGGAGAAAATGTTAGGAAAGAATTTTAGGCTTCAGAGTAAAATGAATTCTGTATAGAAAAATGAATCATGTTTTACCATCATTATCAAGCATATATATCTGATCTTCAGTATAATCTTTTTCAGCCCAGAATTCTTTGAATGTGTTTATATCATTTGGTCTTGCAAAAAAAGTGCGACCTGTGAACAAAGCATAGAAGAAAGCTGGGTTTTGTCTGGAATCAAGGCACCAAAGAAATGTACAGAAATAATAATTGAAATACTTATTAGGTATATGAGGATAGGATAAATAGAAAAGCTCTGGGATCAGCATCCTTTTGGGCCTGTAATATCACCTTAAAAATGAAACTAGAGGAAAACCTATTTGCAGGTCCATGAAATGAACAATGATTCTTCTATCTGTTTCGTTACTTTGGCCCCATTTCCCTTTCTGATCCAGTAGGACCTAATAGGACTCATTTTCCCTTTTTGTAGTAAAGAAAATAGTATAAGATCAGTTTTGAAATCAGACAGGGCAAAGACAAGAAAGTTAAGATCTGATTTACTAGTTGAAGGAACCTAACTGTACATTTGCTCCCATCCTGTCTCTGACTAAAATGGAGACAGCCAGATTAGAGGCATACTTATTACCCTGCTGTTCTTCTCAGATGGATTACTCTCAACTCTCCCACCTCTACTGTGTGCTTCCTTCCCTTCAAGGCACTTTTTCCTCTGCCTCCCTAGTTCTGGGGCCCTGAACCTACTGTATAACTTTGTAACAATATGTCTCTCCTTATTCAAATGGAAAACAAATTCCAATATAGCATAATTCTCATAATCTGTGTCCAACACCTGGATTTCTCTAGAATCTGTAAGAGAAAACAAAAGGCATTATATTATTAACTGAAAATCCAGAATTAAAAATAGAATAATAGCTAAATTGGGGCAGCTATGTGGTGAAGTGGATAGAGTATTATATATAGTCAGAAAAATACATCTTTCTGAGTTCAAATATGTCCTCAGACTCTTACTAGCTGAGTGATCCTAGGCAAGTCACTTAATCTTATTAGTTATTTGTAAAATGAACTGGAGAAAGAAATGGCAAATCACTCTGATATCTTTGCCAAAAAAAAATAAAAATAAAAATAAAACAAATTGGGTAATGAAGAGTCAGATAATATGACTGAAATGACTAAACAACAAGATAGTTAAAGATCATGTTTGAAAAGAGTAAGTTTCATTTCAACATCTTAGACCTTTTATCCCATCTTAGGTATGGATACAGTGAAAACATAAATATTCATCCTCAGAACAAGATTACCCTTCTCCTAAAATAAATATGAGGAACAGCTGCAAGAAGCTCTTCATCCTCTCGCTTGAAAAATTCTGGGGAAGCAGTCCTAGATTATCAAAATAATCCCTGAGCATTACCCAAGGAATAATTAGGAGATAGAAAAGTAAAGAGAATGAGAGTAATTTTCCAAAATATTCAGTTGAAGGATCTAAAGGTATGAATACATTATTCAAGTAATAAAGGAAGTAAGGAATTCTAGAATCATCATGGAGTCAACCCAAAGTGCTAAAAAGAGAACTTTCTGACCCCACCAAGAAACAGCTGTTCTCACAGACACTTGAAAAGATCCATTAGGGGGATGAGAGAAAAGAGTGGAGCTAAAGGATACAGATGCGTCATATTAGAGGGTTTAAATGTGCCAGAACTATTCAAAGACCCAGTGGTGGAAAAATATATCAGGCATTCAGATGGTGTTTCCCAAGAGGGGAGATAGTGAAGATAGAAAGGTTTAGGATGACGCTAAGTGTTTCCCAAACTATAGGACAAACACTCTTGCGGTCCCTCCCAAAATTGTAAAAATAAAGGGTCAAAGAGGAGAAACAACTGAACAACAACAAAATAAGCCAACAGATATTATCAAATACCTACAATTTGGCAAGTATTGCACTAAGTATTGGGAATACAGGGACAAAAGGATATACTCTCTGCCCTCAAGGAGCCTATATTTTATTGGGAAAACTAGCCTGAATATATATTTTTGAAAAAATCAATACAAAGTAATTTAATGAGGAAGGGCCCTGGCATCTGTGAAGATAAAGAAAGCTTTCATGTAGAATGTAGTGCTAGTGCTAGTATGCAATAGAATTGAAGGGGAATAAATTTCAGTAATGAGGGATAAAACAAGGAAACAAGATGGATTGTCTTGTGAGAAGAATAAAGTCAGTTTGGCTAACTCAGAATACAGAAAGGGTAGTAATATATAATGATAAAATGGATAAAAATAAAAATGGGTTAGAGAGAGAGAGAGAGAGAGAGAGAGAGAGAAATGGCTGTGATATGTGACTAAGGAAAAGTAGGCCAAAGTTATTTTAGAATTTTCTAGCCAGTAGTTAGTACTATTTACAAAAAACAGGCTTCTGGGATAAGATTAAAACAGTTCACTCATCCCAGTGTTTCTGTTTCAGAAAGGAGAGCCCTGGAAAGATTTACTTCAACCAGAGAGTATGATCAATCCTTAAAATTAAAATGGATTTCCAACCATAGGTTCAGGGGCTGGTGAATTGAAAAATCCAGGAGAGAGAATAGAGGATAAGATACTTCAAAGAGAAGCAAATAATGAGTTATGAATACAAGGGATAACTCTAATTTCAATCTAGGTTTCTTTATCTTTTAGGAAATCTGGCCTAAAAAGTAGGGAGCTTCATAGAAATTGCCAGAAAACGTTAGCTGATAAATCTAGCTGAGGAGGAAAAAGAGACCTTCAGAACAGTTGACTAAAAATGCTGATTCCTCAATATGTGTATGGATATGTGTAGTGCTTTTTACTAATGAAAGTATTACTAATCACAACACTTCCAATAGGTGGAAAATGGGTGGTGTACATGACATTAGCACCTTTGTTAAAGACTATAGCTGAGGTCGAAAGAACATTGGGAAATGAGTGTGGACCACCCCATAGCATTTACACTCTTTCTGTTACTGTTTGCTTGCATTTTTGTTTTTCTTCTCAGGTTATTTTTACCTTCTTTCTAAATCCAACTTTTCTTATGCAGCAAGATAACTGTAAAAATATGTACACATATATTGTATTTAACATATACTTTAACATATTTAACATGTATGGGACTACCTGCCATCTAGGGGAGAGGATAGAGGGAAGGAGGGGAAAAGTTGGAACAGAAGTTTTTACAAAGGATTCTTACAAGGTAATAAATTGGTTTTCTAATTTTAGCATCATGCTTAGCAGTTCTCTGGTTCACTAAGGTGTTTATTACCTTAGATTAGAGTTCTACAAGATTTACAAATCTATGAGCTCCTTGGGGGAAAGGGACTGTCTTCTGCCTTTCTTTGCTATCCCAGCATTTAGCATAGTATTTGGTGTATAGTAGATGATAAGTTCTTAGTAATTGATTGAAACCCAGGTACACACACTTATAGCTTGCATATACATTTTGGCATGTCTTTTGTCTGTTAGTAGTAGACAATTAATCAGCACATCATTGAAAGAAAATATGTATTTTAAGAAATGTTTAATGTTGAGGATTTCTGTACCGTAATTGTTGTACTAATTACTATTGTATTGGGTCCATGAAAAAAATTTGACATTAAAAAATAATTCTTTATAAAACTAGGGAAAGAAGGAGCTTCTGAAGTCATCTAATCCAACCTGGTTTTGTAGATAAGGAAACTGAAGCACAAAGGTATTAAATAATTTGTCCAAAGTCACCCATATATGTGTGTTAAAGGTAAGATTTGAATCCAGGGTTTATTTACAAATGTTGAGAAACACCAGCTAAACCACTGGATTTTAGAAATTAAAAAGTGGCTATACCTCTGCAGGCAAAATTATAGCATGTTGGATTCAGAAAGGATCTTCAAGATTATCTATTCAGTCCCCTCTTTAAAAGAATTGCAACCCATCCAACTGTGGTAGAACATTAAGGGATAGTCAAAGGTCCATGTAGAACTTACAAGGAATTCTGTATTTTCCTGGAATGCCCATTGGGATGGCTGAAAATTGTTCCAATACACACTGACCATATCTAGAAAGGCAGTAAAAATCCCAAAAGAATATTACCTTACACCATGTCCATTAAAAACATTCACAATACCTCTTCCCTAGAAACCCATAGTAAAGCTCCATTTCTAATGCATACATGATCAAAATCCCGAAGCACTCACTATGATGAGGCAGTGCTTCACATTTAGCATACATTGGTTGTAAAGGCAAGTTTATTATTCTAAAAAAGATTCTGGGATAATAATGAAGGAAAAGAGAATATCTTAAGTGGAAAGTTAGAAGAAATAACCTTCTTGCCCATTTTTGTATTTGAATATCTTACATGCATACAAACACACAGACATGTATATGTGTGTATGTATATATTCATACCCCTAGCTTACTGGATATTGTCATCCCTAAACAGTTGATTCCAAAATCTCATTATCCAATCCTTATCTCTGATCTAAGCCCCAGACCCATATTGCCAATTGCTGGAGAGCCCATTGGCATCTAAAATTCAATGTTTAAAATGGAACTCAGACTCCTCAGGATACACTCAAAATTTATCCTTAATTTCCTAATTTCTGTTGAAGGTGCTACTATTTTTTTCTTATAGTCCATGTTTGAAATTTTGAAGTCATCCTCAGCACTTCATTCTCTCAATCCTCATATTCAATCTGTCAAATGTTGACAATTTTTTCTCCACAATATCTACTATTGCCTTTCTCTCTACCTACATGGCCACCACCACCCTAATTCAAACCTTTATCACCTTTCATCTGAACAACTGTAATATCCCCTAACTGAGCCCTCCAATTTTAATCTCATCCTTTCCTAACTCATCTTTAAGGATCAGGACAAATTTCATTAATCACCCCATTCTGTTTAATCCAGCTACTTTAAATTAAATTGGGAGCACTATCAGTTGAATTAAATAATCAGAGGTGTGAACTAGATGTAAACAAGGTCAGAGTGTCTCTATTGAATCACTCAATCAAAGGCATTTCAAATAAATGAGTTTAAAAGTCTATTAGGATTGGGTAAAAGATTTGGTCATACCAATGGGACTTACATAATACTAGAAAGTTAGTTTGAAAATTAGGACTCAAGCATCTGGCGATTTAGAGGGGCAAACTTCTAGTCTTAAAAGGAATCCTTTGAAGGGAGAGGAGAAAAAGCCCAGTCTCAGGCTTGGTATCCTATTCTGCAATTGCTCCCACCCCTCAGACTGAAGGAGAACTTTGTGAAATTCATAGGGCCAGAGGATTTTGAACTTAGTTGCTGTCATTTTCCCTAGCAGGGTCCTTAGGACAACTAACATAAAGTTTACATTAGAATCCAAAGACAAACTAGTCATACTGAGGAAGAACAGCTTGGAGGGGGAGAGCGGGGGAAGCACAGCAGAGAAGATACATAATTCCTAAAGGAAATTTAAGGAGTAAACTATGAAGAGGAGAAAAAGCCTTCAGCAAAAACAAGTTGGAAATGACTGTCCCCCTGATATTTCCCTATTTCCCAGAATAATTTCTCTCCAATTCCTTCACTTCCCCTTCTGGTTATCCTCTGCCTCTATTCACCTACCCAGGTCTCTTTCCCAACAGAGTTTCTCCAGCAGGGAGAATGAAGTCTGGACCTAAAATGGGAGTTCTTACACAATCCTTAATATAGATTCCAGATGGAACACAATAGCTCTTCTCTGTAGTTTGATTCCTTGAACTTTAAAAAGAAGTACTACACTCTTAATCTCACTCATGCCCAGACCTTTTGAAATAAATGTCTATTTTCCAAAGGGGAAAAAAAAAAAACCAATATAGATTCAGAGTTAATAACTCATGTGTATTATGGAGTTACAGGGTCTCCAGTGTTGTACTTACTTGTCATATGTCATCATTGTAAATATTCCTTCACTTCTAAGACCCATAAGGATAACTCCAACTATCTTGGAAAACTTTGGCTTCATGAACACATCAGAATTGGAGATAATCCCAACTTCATACCAAAGGCCTGTGAACTGAAAGACACAGACAACTCATGTAAGAGCAGCACTTTTCGCCAGGATACAAAGAGGGGGAACAATGGTTCGCAGATTTTACCCCAGATCAGATTCCATGAGCCCTGAGAGTCCTGCTCAAAAGAGGCAAAGATGAATTTTCCTGACTGTCCAGAATGACTAGAAAAGGTTACCTTGGAAGGAATATGGATTAAAACAGAATGTTATAAAATATTTATAGCACTTCTCTTTGTGGTGGCAAATTGCAGGGAAATTGCAGGGATGCCCATTAACTAGGGAATTACTGAACAAGTTTTGATATAAGAGTCTGAAGGAATACTGCTATTCTGGAAGAAATGATAAGCTTGATGACCTAAGCAAAACATGGATAAACTTATACAAAATAATGAAAAGCAAAATGGGCAGAATTAAGAGAACTTTGTATACAGTAAGAGAAATATTGTTTTAAGAACAACTTTAAGCAATTAAGTCATCTTGACTATTATTAATACTCAAATTAATTACAAAAGACATATAAAGGAAGATGTTATCTATATCCAGAGAAAGAACTGATAAATAGAAATTTACATAAATGACTTTACATGTATATAAATGTATATGTGTGTATCTACACTTAGATTTGATGTAAAAGGGGAAATTTACATAGGAATTATATATTTAAAAGAAATAGTAAGTTGCACTTAATGCATTTACAATTTCATGTGTAATCATCTTTTTTATTATACTGTTATAGAAATGCTTATTTTATTTCATAAATTAAAGATAAAATAAAATAAAAAGAATGGAAAGAACAGTGTCCACTTAGCTACTCATAAACAGCGGATTATTAGAATAATGTTCTAAGACACATTATTGTGAGAAAGGCACTAGAATTTGTTTAAATTAGCATCCAGAATGCAAAGATTAGCAGATGTGACAATTACAGTGTTTTAAAAATAAAATAGGATTGTCTTCTGGTCTAAAGATACTACTATTTGGACTATGCTCCCAAAGAGATCAAAACAGGAAGAAAAGGACCTATATACATAAAAACTATTTCTAGCAGTTCTTTTTCTGATGGAAAAAAACTGTAAACTAAAGGCATACCTACTAATTGGGCAATGGCTAAATAAAATATCATATATGCATGTCATGGAATATTATTTTGCCATAAAAAAGGAAGGGGACAATTTCAAAGAGGCCTGAAAAAGCTTGTATGAACTGATACAGGGTAAAGTGAGCAGAATTAGAATAGTTTGTACAGTGAAAACAACATTGTAAAGACAAACAACTTTGAAAGACTTGAGAATATTGAACAATTCAATGACCAATGGTGATATAATTTTTGAACATGGACAGAGTTATTTTTTTGCTTGACTATGCATAATTTTTTTCATTTAATAGGATTTTAGTTTTACATGTAAAGATAGTTTTCAACATTTGCTTTTGTAAGTTTTTATGTTCCAATTTTTTCTCCCTCCTTTCCTTCTCTCCCACCTCCCCAAGATAGCAAGCAATCTGATATAGGTTATACATGCACAATCATTTAAAACCTATTTTCATATTAGTCATTGGTGACAAAAAAATAAAAGAGAAAAGTCAATAACTAAAATGAAAATAGTATGCTTCAATCCTCATTCAAGTCTCCTTAATTCTTTCTGTGAATGCAGATGGCACTTTCCATCTCAAGTCTGTTAGAATTGATTTGGATCACTATAATGCTGAGAAGAGTCAAATCTGTCATAGCTGACCATCACACAATCTTGCGTTACTGTGTACAATATTCTCCTAATTCTGCTCATTTTATTCAGCATTAGTTCATGTAAGTCTTTCCAGGCTTTTCTGAAATTAACCTGCTCATCATATCTTATAGAACAATAAAATTCCCTTATATTAAAAAAGCACAACTTATTCAGTCATTCCCCAAGTGATAGACATCCATCCACTCAATTTCTAATTCTTTGCTACCACACACAAAAAAATACACACATTTTTGCACATGTGAGTTCTTTTTCTTTATTTATGATCTCTTTGGGATACAGACCCAGTAGTGGCATTGTTATATTAAAGGATGTGCAATTTAATAATAGTCCATTAGAATACTGCATAATTATTAAGAGGATTTACATTTCCTTTTGTTTTTTTTTAATGGGGTAGGGAAGGAAAAAAAAGATTTGTATTAACTGGAAAAAATAAAATAGAAAATTTGCTTAAAAACACAAGGTTTGGGATTCCCTATCTGCTTTGTGCTGAAAGGAATTAAATTGTTTTCTCAGAAAATTATTCAGACTTTTTAAAGGGCATTGTCTTGCTTCCCTCTGGATTCCTTTAGCAAGTAGCTAACATAATAATAACTAGCATTTCCATGATGATTAAAGTTTGCAATTCTTTAAAAATATTCTGGAATTTTGACCTCTTAACTACCTGGAAATTAGATGTTATTATCCTCTTTTTAAAAATTAGGAAACTAGGAAATAACATTTAAATAACTTACTATGAGGTCACCCAGTTAGTATCTGAGGTCAGATATGAACTCTGCTCTTTTAACTCAAGTAAAGTAAAACAGATGTTATTATAAAAATTCATGGCTTTTTCTATACTTTCTAAGCTAGCTAAGGTAGGCTAGGCACACAGAAATTATAGCAACTCCTATGAAGGACAAAAATGTACACAGAAGGAATCAGAAAGAATGGGAAGCAGTATGGTATAATAGACAAAGCTTGAGATTTGGAGTCAGAAGATGTCTTTGAATGCTGGCTCTTTCTTACTGAGCAAATCACTTAACTTCTCTGAATTTCAGTTTTGTCATTTGCCAACACCAACTCTAAGTCATTTGAACCTAATAAAATTAGAATTTTGCACTCCAGAAGTTATTTCAATGCAAAAAAAAAAAAGATATTTTACTGACCCCAAAATAGAAGATAATAATTTCAATATGGTATTCAAAAGCACATAAGAAGATCTAAATATATTCCAAATAGATGATGAAGTAGATAAAGTATAAGGTCTGAAGTTCAGAAGACTTGAGTTTAAATCTAACATTACATACTTCTAACTGCGTGACCTTAGAAAAGTCACTTAACCCCTGTTTGCCTCAATTTTCTCAGCTGTAAAATAGGGATAATAATGACACCTACTTCCCAGAGTTATTGTGAGGATCAAATGAGATAACATTATTAGCATAATATCTGTCACATAGTAAGTATTATATAAATTGTCTATTAGTCATTAAGCTTGGTGATACAATCGGTAGAATGCTAAGCCTAGAATCAAGAAGATGTATCTTTCTGAGTTGAAATCTGGCTTCAGACACTTACTATCTGTGTGACCCTGGACAAACACTGTTTGCTTCAGTTTCCTCATCTGTAAAATGAATTAGAGAAGGAAATGACAAAACACTCTATTCATTATTTATACAAGTGAAATGACTGACAGCAACAATATGTTCTCAAAATCAGAAGCAATAAAATGTAAGCCCCTTGAAGGCAGGGATTGTTTTAGTTTGTCTTTTTCTCCCCTTTGTCTGGCACAGTGCTTATATAGCAGACACTTAATAAATATTTGTTGAATTGCCCTTTGTACAAGTAGACACAAAATCTCAGATCAGGAATATACTATGGGAGAGAGCTTTCTCCTTTCTGCCTTTTAATCAACAGTACTCCCAAATATAGACCATATTTAGAACTAGAAAGAACACTAAGAGACTAGTCCAACTTTTTCATTTTCCAGAGAGGAAAACTGAAAAAATAAATGAAGTTACCTGCCCAGGTTAAATACATAGATTCATTATTGTTAAGTTGCCAACTTAACTCTTTGACCAACTCTTTGAGACACTATTTGGGGTTTTCTTGTCAAAACTATGTCCATTTCCAGCTCATTTTATAGATGAGAAACTGAGGCAAACAGGGTTAAGTGACTTGCTCAAGGTTACACAGGAAGTATCTGAGGCTGAATTGAATTCATGTCTCTTCTGACTCAAAGGCCTAACACTCTAGCTACTCATAAACAGCGGAGCCAGGATTCACTTCCAGGGATTCCAAATCCAGTGTTCTTTCAACTGTGCCTCTTATAAGGAACACTAGAATCATTGGAAACTAGTTTCCTGAAACCTTGTGAGGGTGCTAGCTATTTAACCCCAAAATAATCTCTGTCAGTTTCAGGTTTTTATTGCTTTTGAGAAAGTCAGATTCCCCAAGAGACACAGAAAGACATTCTGGGAGAGCTCTTGAAATCAAAGGAGATTCCACAGGAATCTAATGGCTGCAAAAACTCTTCCTAAAGATATGATTCATTTTAAGATCATAATAGTTTTTCTTCCTTATCTTAAAATGAAGCACAAGCAGAAGAGATTCCAAAGTTGTAGGGAGTAAGTCTAGGAGGGAAGTCTGCATTGATTGGGAGGGCTCCTCAGTCTTCCTAAATGGGGAAGCTTTCTAGAGAGTTAACTACCCACCCCAAACAAATTCCAACCAACCCTCTCATTCTCCCAAAATGAAAAGCCTTGACATTCATTCCAAAACTGAGAAATAGATATTACCCTTTCTTTTTCAAAATCCTCCATAATAGCATTTTTTGGTGCATGTAATCCTGTGAAAGTCCCCAGCAGGGCACAAAACAGCAAAGTCTTCATTATCCCTGGTGTCACTTCTTTACTTCAGAAAAGTAATAGAAAGAATGGAAAGGAACAGCAGCTCTGGATTTATATCTACATTGGGTTGTTAGGCCAAAAAAAACAACTAGGAACTCACTTAGCATATTTTAGCCACAAGATAGAACTTCCTGGATCTTCCACAAAGTGGAGCTCAGTCATATGCAGACCCACACTTTTCAAAATTGGCCCTGAATTGAAGAACGTAATCTGTATGGAAGAGAATGTCTTTGAATATGGGTATAATAATAGAAAATAATGGATGGTTGCTGAACATGTATCATGGGAGAGCCACTGTGCTAAGTACTCTGAAGGGATGTAAAAAAGAATAAAAACACAGCCTCTGTCTTTCTGAAATTTATATTATTGTTGGTGATATAAGACATATACAGAAATTACTGCAGTACCTGGTCATGTATAATGAATACTATAAGAATTTAGAAAAAGGAGCAGAGCCATGGAGTTGTAGAAGCGCTTGGGATATTGTGGTTGTTGTTGTTTGTCCTTTGTTCTTGAAGAGTGCTATGACATCAGGGAGGTGATGCCATGACATGCAAGTGAATTGGATTTAAATGACAGTGAGCTGTCCTGGAGATAAGAAGTAGCAGGATTTTATTGAGAAATGTTAGGACATGAACCTAAAAAGGAGTTTGCCTATAGACTGTGATAGATATTGAATACCCAAATCAGGACAGCATGTGTAATGCTGGAGAAACTGAGGCAAGATAGAGATTAGAGAACAATTTAATATTTTATTTAAAAAGGAGAGATTTACTGGGACCAAACAGATCCATGGTTTGGTCCCAGGGCTGAATGAGACTATTGTCTCCAAGAATACAGCAGTAAATGTCCAATACAAGATTCTTTTATAGGGTAACAAGAACAATGATATAATGGGGGAGGTACCTGGATGGGGATGACCTAATGGGGGGAGGAACCTAGGATGACATAATGGGAGGTACTGGAGAGGCTCCTGATATTCTAATGATGTCTAAAATGGATAAAGACCCTTATCCCATCAAACATTAAGAGGGAATGGTTATAACCTGAAGCATAGTAACTGAATAGGATAACTAGGGAAAATGGGTCAGGACATTAAAAGAGAACTGTGGCACAACACATGTTGGCACAATGGATAGAGCACCAAGCCTAGAGTCAGGAAGCTTCATCTTTCTGAGTTCAATTCTGATCTCAGAAACTTAACTATCTAGGCAAGTCATTTAATCCTATTTGCCTCAATGTCCTTATCTGTTCATCTGAGTCATGCAGAGTCAGATTCAACAGAAACCACTGAACAACAAATCCAAATAAAGATTTTCAATTGTATTTCAAATTCTTCAACTTCGACTTTCTTTTTTTAAAAAAAAAATAACTTTTTGTTGACAGAATATAGTCATGGGTAATTTTTTACAACATTATCCTTTGCACTCACTTCTGTTCCGACTTTTCCCTTCCCTCCCTCCACCCTCTCCCATAGATGGCAGGCAGTCTCAAACACGTTAAACATGTTATAGTATATCCTAGATACAATATATGTGTGCAGAACTGAACAGTTCTCTTATTGCACAAGAAGAGTTAGATTAGGAATGTAAAAATAACCTGGGGAAGAAAGAAAAAATGCAAGTAGTCCATATTCATTTCCCAGTGTTCCTTCTCTGGGTGCAGTTGATTCTATCCATCATTGATCAACTGGAATTGATCTAATTCAATCTATTCAATCTAATTGAATTGAATTGATCTAATTCGATTATTAGATCTTCTCTTTGTCGAAAATATCCACTTCCATCAGAATAAATCCTCATACAGTATTGTTGTAGAAGTGTATAATGATGTCTGATTCTGCTCATTTCCCTCACCATCAGTTCATGTAGGTCTCTCCAAGTCTCTCTGCATTCATCCTCTAGTCATTTCTTACAGAACAATAATATTCCATAACATTCATATACCTCAATTTACCCAACCATTCTCCAATTGATGGACGGATCCAATAATTTTCCAGTTTCTAGCCATTATAAAAAGAGCAGCCACAAACATTTTGGCACATACAGGTCCCTTTCCCTTCTTTAGTATCTCTTTGGGATATAAGTCCAGTAGTAACACTGCTGGATTAAAGGGTATGCACAGTTTGATTACTTTTGGGGCATAATTCCAGATTGCTCTTCAGAATGATTGGATTCATTCACAACTCCACCAACAATATATCAGTCAGTTAATTTTACCACATCCCCTCCAACATTCATTATTATTTTTTCCTGTCATCTTAGCCAATCTGACAGGTGTATAGTGGTATCTCAGAGTTGTCTTAATTTGCATTTCTCTAATCAATAGTGATTTGGAACACTTTCATATGAGTGGAAATAGTTTCAATTTCATCATCTGAAAATTATCTGCTCATATCCTTTGACCATTTATCAATTGGAGAATGGCTTGATTTCTTATAAATTAGAGTCAATTCTCTATATATTTTGGAAATGAGGCTTTTATCAGAACTTTTAACTGTAAAAATGTTTTCCCAGTTTGTTGCTTCCCTTCTAGTCTTGTTTGCATTAGTTTTGTTTGTATTAAGGCTTTTTAATTTGATATAATCAAAATTTTCTATTTTGTGATCAATAATGATCTCTAGTTCTTCTTTGGTCACAAATTCCTTCCTCTTCCACAAGTCTGAGAGATAAATTATCCTATGTTCCTTTAATTTATTTATAATCTCATTCTTTGTGCCTAAATCATGGACCTATTTTGATCTTATCTTGGTGTATGGTGTTAAGTATGGGTCCATGCCTAATTTTTGCCATACTAATTTCCAGTTTTCCCAACAGTTTTTGTCAACTAGTTAATTCTTATCCCAAAAGTTGGGATCTTTGGGTTTGTCAAACACTAGATTGCTATAGTTATTGACTATTTTGTCCTGTGAACCTAACCTATTCCACCGATCAACTAATCTATTTCTTAGCCAATACCAAATGGTTTTGGTGACCGCTGCTTTATAATATAGTTTTAGATCAGGTACAGCTAGGCCTCCTTCATTTGATTTTTTTTCATTAATTCCTTTGAAATTCTTGACCTTTTGTTCTTCCATATGAATTTTGTTATTTTTTCTAAGTTATTAAAATAGTTTCTTGGGAGTCTGATTGGTATAGCACTAAATAAATAGACTAGTTTAGGGAGTATTGTCATCTTTATTATATTCGCTCAGCCTATCCAAGAGCACTTAATATTTTTCCAATTATTTAAATCTGTCTTTATTTGTGTGGAAAGTGTTTTATAATTTTGCTCATATAATTCCTGACTTTCCTTTGGTAGATAGATTCCCAAATATTTTATGCTATCAACAGTTATTTTGAATGGAATTTCTCTTTGTATCTCTTGCTGTTGGATTTTGTTGGTGATGTATAAAAATGCTGAGGATTTATGTGAATTTATTTTGTATCCTGCAACTTTGCTAAAGTTGTGAATTATTTCTAATAACTTTTAAATAGAATCTCTGGGGTCCTCTAAGTATATCATCATGTCATCTGCAAAGAATGATAATTTGGTTTCCTCATTACCTATTCTAATTCTTTTCACTTCTTTCTCAATTCTTATTGCCAAGGCTAGCGTTTCTAATACAATATTGAATAATAATGGTAATAGTGGGCAACCTTGTTTCACTCCTGATCTTACTGGAAATGGTTCCAGTTTTTCCCCATTGCATATGATGCTTACTGTCAGTTTTAAATATATGCTCCTGACTATTTTAAGGAAAAGCCCATTTGTTCCTATTCTCTCAAGTGTTTTTATTAGGAATGGATGTTGGATTTTATCAAATGCTTTTTCTGCATCTATTGAGATGATCAGTTTTTGTTAATTTGGTTATTGATATAGTTAATTATGCTAATAGTTTTCCTAATATTGAACCAGCCCTGCATTCCTGGTATAAATCCTACTTGGTCATAGTGTATTATCCTGGGGATGATTTTCTGTAATCTTTTTGCTAATATTTTATTTAAGATTTTAGCATCAATATCCATTAGGGAGGTCTATAATTTTCTTTCTCTGTTTTCAACCTACCTGGTTTAGGTATCAGTACCATGTCTGTGTCATAAAAGGAATTTGGTTGGACTCCTTCAAACCTATTTTTTCAAATAATTTATATAGCTTTGGAGTTAATTATTCTTTAAATGTTTGGTAGAATTCACATGTAAATCCATCTGGTCTTGGGATTTTTTCTTAGGGAGTTGATTAATAGCTTGTTCTATTTCTTTTTCTAAGATGGGGCTGTTTAACCAATTTTCTTCTTGCTCTGTTAATCTGGGCAAGCTATATTTTTGAAGGTATTCTTCCATTTCATTTAAGTTATCAAATTTATTGGCATACTCAACTTTAACTTTCAAAGTCCTCCGTAGACATTCCATTTTGCTTTTCCAACCTTATTTCATACTAGGGTCATAGATTTAGAAATAGAAGATAAATTTACAGATAAGAAAAATAATTAAGGAAGGCAATTAAGACCCTGAGAAGCTATGAGATTGTCCGATCACATAGTAAGTAACAGAGTTGGGACCCAAAAACTCCAAAACTAATGCTCATTCTGCTGCTTCAGCCTTCTCAATATTCATCTTTATCTGCTCTGAATTCTACTTAAATTGTTTTGCTCACAATTCTGAGAGCTATGTGGGCTATGTCCTTTCTTTCCACCATTCATTCCCAAAATATTACCTTCCCCAGAGCTACATGGTTCTTAGCATCTATTCTGCCCTCTCTTCACTTGTTCCAAGGCTATGTCTGGCTATCTCCAAAATGAACCAGAGTTTAACTGTGATCAGAATTGTTCTTAGATTGCAGATATTTAATTTATATTGGATTGCTTACTGTCTGGGAGAGGGAGGATGGAGAGAGAAGGAGAAAAAAATGAAACAGAAGGTTTCAAAGGTTAAGTGTTGAAAACTATCTTTGTATGTATGTATACTAAAAATACAATTTAAAAAAAAATGTTCTTAGGCAAGCTAAAAAATGACAATGGTCTCCAAGAAATATACAGAAAACTTGTACAAAGACTTAAGATGCAAAATGAAATCTATATATCTAGACTTGGTGAATATGGGAATTTGGTTTTGCTTGACTGAATGTTTGTTACAAAGATGTTATCTTTCTTTTGAATGGAGAAGGGGACAAAAGAGAAAATTGGCTAATTGAAGAAAATTATAAAGTTGTGATATATGAATGTCATGGAATATTATAGTTCTATAAGAAACGATCAGCAGGATGATTTTAAAGAGGCTTGGAAAGACTTACATGAACTGATGCTAAATGAAATGAGCAGAATCAGGAGATCATTGTAGCCAGAAACAACAATATTATAAGAAGATAAATTCTGATGGGCGTGACTCTTTCCAACAATGAGATGATAGAGGCTAATTCCAATTATCTTGTGATGAAGAGAGTCATATTACACCCAGAGAAAAAACTATGGGAACTGATTATGGACCACAAAATAACATTCTCACTCTTTTTGTTGTTCACTTACATTTTGTTTTCTTATTCATTTTCTTTCCTTTTTATTCTGATTTTTCTTGTGCAGCAAGATAATTATATAAATATGTTTACATTAAAAAAATAAAATTATAATTTGATCTTTAAAAGAACTTAACTAAAAATGACCAAGAAATTGGGGGGGGGGGGCGCTTAACTTTGATTTTTTGCTAATTTTTTTTATATATCAGTATCACAGCAATTGACTATTTCCCCCAAATTTCAAATAGAACTTCTTTGTAACCTAGAAGTACAATTAAACAAACAAGTTAACACATTGGTCATATGTTATAAATATGCCTCTTTTTCTGCCAGTAATCTAGTGTAATGCAATGGGAAGTATCCTAGATGTGAAGTTAAGAGTCAAAGGTTCAAATTCCAGCTCCTACACCTATTCCCTGTACAACCTTCAACATATTACTTAATTTTTCTGAGCTTCAGTTCTTCATCCATAAAATGAGGCTGGTAGACTAAGTTTCTTTTTATCTCTAAATACTTGATTCTGCAACTACCTCAACACAGAGAAGAAGGATAGGTTTCATCATTGCTCTGAATAGAATTCTAATATCTTTCAAACTTGTTTTCTTTTATATTATTATGGAAAGTGACTGGTACACAGTAGATAATAAAGGTTATTGTTATTAAGTTGTTTTTAAGTGTGTTGTCCTGGCTCCTGTGTCAGCTAGCCTCCTAGACATTAAATATATGACTATTGATTATTTGCTTGATTACATTCATTTTTCTCCTGGTTCTGTTAACTTTAATCTATTAGTTCAATACATGACTATTGATTATTTGCTTGATTACATTCATTTTTCTCCTGGTTCTGTTAACTTTAATCTATTAGTTCATTCAAGTGTCTCCAAGTTTTTTTCTAAATTCTTTATGTTTTCCATTTCTTGTAATACAACATTAATCCATTAAGTCATATGCCACAATTTGTTCAGCTATTCCACAATTGATGGACTTCTACTCTGCCTCCAATTCTTTAGTACCACAAAAAGCACTACTATAATAAGAATAATAAAAAATGTTAAGTAGTACTACAAATATAAGTATCTTTCCCCATGTCTTTGACCTCCTTGGTATATATGCCTTGAAGGTCAGTCACTGGATCAAAGGCTATACACAGTTTGCTGACTTTTCTCAGGATGCAACAGCAAAGTAAAAGTTAATACTGTTTCTTTAATGTCATTTCCACTAGTAAAAACATGTCATTTTCTGATGTTGAATTATTTAACAGTGACAACAACTTTAGTAGCAAGAATTTTCTTTTCTGGGTCTTCAACAGTAGTAGCTATAGCAAATGCGGGAGCAGTAGCTCAGTCGCATATCTACAGAGGTTACTTCTCTAGGTGATGAATATAGCCATTGGGTTAAAGCATTGATACTCCCAAGACTCTTGGTTTCAAGGCTCTAAGCTATTTCCATCACAGTTTAAGGGGAGATGGTAGTCAAGGTGGTACCACTTATCTACCACATTTCTTTTTCTCTTTCTCTCTCCAGGTACCTTGCTGCTGCTTCAACTGGAGAAGGGGCACCATCTATAGCAATGGAGTTACATAAAGGGGGTGGAAAAGCAGGAAAAAGGGCAGTTCCAATGCTGCTGTCTCAAACGTTAATTTTAAATGAACCAAAAATTCTCCAGTATTTGATATCTCAAGTTTTTAACAGACAATATATAACAGATAATAGAGAATTCCAGAATTATAAGATTGACCATATATCTAGAATAGCCTTAATTAGTTAATTAATATGTTAATCATTAATACTATATTAATTAATGATATTATTGTATATTATATTAATATAATTGTTATTAATTAATATAATATGAGAAACACAGAGAGAGATAGAGACAGAAAGAAACAGAGAGAGAATCACTTATCAGATAAGATAATCAGCAGCTAGGTAGCCTAATGGATAATCTGCTGAGATGGAAGTCAGGAAAAACAGAGTCCAAGGTCAGCCTTAGACAATTGTGTAACACTGGACAAGTCATTTAACCTCTCTGTCTTAATTCCTCAATTGTAAAATGAGGAAAATAATAGCACCTCCTTTCTATGGTTATTATTATGAAAATTAAATGGGATATTTGTAAAATACTTAGCACATTGGCTAGCATATAGTAGGCACTTAACAAATGCTTATTTCCTTCCTACTTACTCTAGATTCTAGATAGTCCATACTAATATAAAAGACCCAGTAATGCAAAAAAGATTTATTGGGCACTTGCCATGTGCAAGACACAGACCTAGAGAGAGTAAAGTAGAGTCCTAATATATGGAAAATACCTACAAACCACTCCTTGGGCTAGTTTTACAAATAGCATGATCCCAGAATTTGAATTGAAAAAACTGAAGGTATGAATAATTTAAAAACTTCCTGATGGTTCAAGAACTAGTTAAAGTTAAAGTAGGATTTGAACTCAGATCTCTCATCTCTCTTAACTTCCAGTCCAGCATTCTTATCACTATTGATGCGATATGAATGCTCTAAATTCCTGTGGTCAAGAGGTTAGTGGCAATAAGAGAGTTCTTAAATATCCCCTTTAAATCAGTTGCAGATTTAGAGTGAAAGAATTCACTCATTCCTGAATTATTAATTACAAAATGAAAATTTATTGTTGGATAGAAACCAGTTTGCTAAGAGACTGATTTCTATAGTAGCAAAGATCTATTGGGAAAAAGAATTTTGGTGCTGTGAATGCTTTCTCAGAAGGCAGGGTGCATGGGCCATCTGCAAAGACCTTAGTTGAGGGAAGCTGATATATTGGGTATCTCGATGGGGGCTGGGACAGCCCAAGCTCATCAGACCAGGATTCTTGGTGGGGGTTGGGACAGCCCCAGCTGATCAGATGAGGATTCCTCAATTGAATGAGAGTTTAGAATTAGAATATGGGAGTTGATTTGCCCCTGAATCCCTGTTTCTCTTATCCTGAAAAGTTGGACTCTGTCTTGACTCCTTGGAGCCTGAGAGATCCTGATCTCTGAGATCAGAAAAGGGAATACAATCTCAGAGTGATACTCTTAAAGGGAACAATTCCCCTCCCACTATGACCCACTGGTTTTCCTCATTCAACTCTAACTATTCCTTTTCTGTCTCCTTTGCTAGTTCTTTATCTTTCCACCACTGTCTTAAGGTGACTATTCCCTAACGTTCAATGTTTGGCCCTCATTGCTTCTCTGTACTCCACCCATGAAGAATTCCTCTTAGTATTATGGGGATAGGATTCATTTAGTATTTAGTACTGAAGATGGCACAGTGGAAAGAGTGCCAAGCCTCGAGACAGGGAAACGAATTCAAATCTTCTCTCAGATACTTACTAGCTGTATGACCCTGAGCAAGTCTCTTAATCTTGCTTGCCTCAGTTTCCTTATCTGGAGAAGAAAATGGCAATAAAGGGAAATTATTCTATTCATCATTTCTTATAGCTCAATAGTATTCTATCACCTTCATATATCATAACTTGATTAGCTATTCCCCAAATGATAGGCACCCTTCCAGATTTCTCTGTCACTTTGAAAAGAACTACTAAAAATATTTTTGCATATACAAGTATCATTTCTAATTAGGGGAATCAGAATGACTTCACAGAGGAGGACAATATTTGAGCTAAGCCTTGAGGCAATATAGGAAATTGAAGAGGGGATCCTGAAACTCTGAAAATCCTTAAAGGAGAAAAATCTCCTTCAATTCTGCCTCAGTGATGGACCCTACCCCAAGAACAAACAGTTTCATCTTTGTTATCTGGGTGGGGTTGGCTCAATCCTGAAACACTTTGAATTCAATTCAAATTCTAATCCTAAAGCTGAAATCCAGTGAGGAGCCAACTTGGGACTCCACCCACAGGCCCCCTTTAGCTAAATCTCTCATTATAAAAAGAGCCGAACTAAAACCCTCTCTTTGCAGAGATTCCAAACATGCCAGCCTTATGCTTGGCATATCAAGGGCCTCTGCCCACTGAAATACTATTTCCAGTGCCATCTTCTCTTTACCCTCATCTATTTCCTTAACCAGACCTTAACCTTACCTCTAATCCCCATAATAAACCTCTTTTACCAATCTAGGCTTTCGGGTCTATAAATTCCTTTACAGGGAACCTCTGAGTCACCAGAAGGGAGTTCCCCAAAACTCCCTACCCTTGCCCAAATCCAAAGGGGTTACAGGGAAGCTCCATTTGACTCCCTGAACCCCAAACCTACCACTAGACCTTACTTAACTCCCTGACCACCAGAGACCTTAATTTCATTTGGGTACCCTAAATCTAAACCTCATCGTAATAACAAGCAGAAATGAGGGAAAGGCTATTGCAGAGTTAAGCAATAGCATGAGGAAAAAAACTTGAAACCGGACATAATTGTCTATGCTCCCAACTTAGAGGGCCATAGAGTATTTGAGGACTGAACTTGCAAAATAAATCTGGAAAGGTAGGCTACAGCCTACTTAATGGAGGGTCTTGAATGTCAAGCTCACTGCTGATTACATCAGTATTATGAACCAGGTTTCAGCACATTGAAAACTCTGGCTTGACAAGATACATGAAAACATTCTGTACTCTTTCTACTCCATTAAACTCAGGATCTTTTTAAGTTTATGAATCACAAGAGCAAAGGGTCTACTGTGTTTGATTCATTGCCAAATTAGTAACCTTAGCACACAGAAAAATATGTGGGGTCTCTAAGAATTTATAGGACATGAGATAAAAGCAAGAGTAGGCTCATCCCTTAGCAGGATAAGAATTTAAGTTAAAGAATATGTTTCTGACAAAGGTCTTTGATACAAAGAGTTTTTTCTTCCCATTCAGTTGCTTCATTTTTTATCCCAGATGCATTAATTTCATTTGTGTAGGAAATTTTTGGTTTTATATAATCAATGTTATTTGTCCACTCTTTTATAATTACTTGTATCCTTGTTTGGTTAAGAATACATATACTCGGGGCAGCTAGGTGATAGAGTGGATAGAATACCAGCCCTGAAGTCAGGAGAACCTGAATTCAAATTTGATCTCAGACACTTAACACGTCCTAGCTGTGTGACCTTGGACAAGTCACTTAACCCAACTTGCCTCAAAAAAAAAAAAAAAAAGAATACATATACTCATAGCTGTGAAAAGTATATTATCTGCCTCTCCTCCAATTATAATAGTATGATCTTTAACATTAAAGTTATATGTCCACTTTGAATTTATTGTAGAATATGGTACAAGATATTAATCTAAACCTAAATTTCTACCAGACTGCTTTTCAGTTTTATCAATGATTTTTCTTAAATAAAGAGTTCTTTGCTAAGTAAATAAATACGACAAAATTCTAAGGGTTGTAATGTATATTTAAAGAATAAAAAATAAATGCTAGAAACTAAACCCGTGATATCAGTAATATAGTGAATTCCCATGTGAAAAAATTCCCTCTACCAGCACTGGTTGGCACCTCCTCTACAACTTATAGAAAGTGGCTTAGAGCATTAAGAGGTAAAGTTATTTACCTAAACTTATACAGCTAATAGATAGCAGAGGTAGACTCAAATCTTCCTAGCTTTCTACTCACTATATTATATTGGCTCTCCATATAGAGTTTAAAAAAAAGAAAGAAAGAAAGAAAAAAATCTGGGAAATGCATGCAACAATAACTTTAAGCTGGTGTTTTACATACATACATACATATATATACAGAGAGAGAGAGAGAGAGAGAGAGAGAGAGAGAGAGATAAATATCTAGAGTTGGAAAGAACTTCAATAGCTACCTAGTATAGTCTATAACCAAAAAAAAATGTCTTCCACAATAGCATGGCAAAATGGACTTAAAGGATTGGACCTAGAGTAAAGAAGACTTGCATTGAAGATTGGATTGTTAAGCTAAATATAAGAATAAGATCATTCCTGCCAGTACAGAAATCTTGACAAAATCAGACCTTAGTAACATCAAGGATTTCCCAACACAATAGCTCATCCCTGGAACTAGTGGCAGTGACTTCAGTTCCTCTTATTTCTTGTCATCTGTCCATCAAAGGCTAGTCTAGGTATAATTGTGAAGCCATTCTAGTTATCCTTCAACCTGATGGACTGCTTTGGGTCTCTGGAATAAGTATCTATTTCAAGAACCTCAGCATCCAAAACTTATCACTACCTGTTTAAACATTCGACAATTCAACAAGCATATATTGTTACCTACTATGCTCCAGGCATCTCCTATAGTGCTAAGGATAAAAAGACTAAAACAAAAGTCTTTGCCTTCAATAACTTTACATTCTGTTGATAGGCAGCAAACTACAGATACACAGGTAATGGAGGCAAGGGCACAGCTAACTAAAGTGGTCAAGCTAAACATTGTATTGATAACATTTGAACTGAGCCTTCAAAGGGAGCTAAGATTTCTAAGAGGTGGAAGGGAGGAGAAAGAACATCCTAGGCTTAAAGGACAGTCTGGGCAAAAGCACAAAAGGAGAGAAATTTTAGAGTTTATAAATATAGATGTGTGTGTGTGTGTATAATTTGTAATATGTTAAATAATTATTTATAATATATTAATAACATATATAATGAGGAACAACAATATTCCAATGTGATTGGAACACAATACATAAAGGCAAGTAATCACCATATATTCATGATTCTCTTATACCAACATTCCCTTATGTCCCAAATTATCTCCCCTCCAATATGTCCATTACTATTAATAACATGATCATTGTTTGAATCTCATATAGCTTTCCACATAACAGGTGTCTTTTATATATTCTTACCACAAAACTAATCAATCACCAAGTTCTGCTAATTTTTCTGTTACTCTCATTTACCCTCTGCCTGTCTCAGTTTGCTCAAGTGAAAAATAAGCAAAATAATAGCATCTACCTCATAGCAATAATAGCAAACCTCGTAGGGTTGTCGGTGGGATATTTGCGCAATACTTAGCATGATATCTGGCATACAGTGCTTAATAATAAGATTAAATCAATGAAACAATGTATAGAACAATAACATTGTAAAGATAAATCATTGAAAACTGTAAGGATTGCAAACAATATAATGAGTATCTATGATTCCAGAGAACCAACAATGTAACAAGTATCCATTTCCTCACAGAAAAGTATCACATTCAGAGTGCAAAATGAAATTTTTCTTTTAAATAATGGACCATGAGGGAATTTGTTTTGCTTGAACATACATAAAACCCTTTCAAGAGTTTTTTAGTATTATTTTTCTCATTTATTTTCAGGAAGTAAGTCTTGTAAATTTAGGTTTATCTGTTGTGTTAAATCAAAATTTGTCAATAAAATTAGTTATTTATAGATGATTTTAAAATAGTGGTTCTTTAAAAAATTTAAACAATTAAAAAATATAATGATTCTTCATGTCCTCATTTTCCACCATTCCACCATTGTCACTGAAGAAATAGAGAACTACACGCAACTGAGGATCATTTTAAACATTTTTTTTGTTTCTTTTTTAAAAAAAATTCATTCCCTAGGACCACATTACATATTCCTTAGATTTAGCTATATTGGCTCCCATATTGCAGATAACCTCTGTTGCCCATGCTATCCTCATTATAGAAAAACCTGTCAGAATTGCCCTCACAGGCATAGTCATTGACAAGTCATTTCCATGCTTTAATAGGGCATCAGAGTAGAATTTTGTAATGTTAATATATATATTGCTGCTCTTATTGGGGAAATGTAGTTTGGTAACTATACCTGGAGGGGCTACAGTCATAATTGTTTTTGACCAAGAAAAGAAATTTCATATCACCAAGTCCTTGGCAATGTCAAATGAGTCAATATCAGAAATTGATGCTATCAATGACCATTGCTCAATGATCAGTAATATTAGATATGACTTTAAAGAAGAAGCATGGCATTTGCTTCGCCAATACCGTCTAAGGAACATGTGATCTTTCCATATGATTTGCAGTTAAAACCTTTTGTGTATGTTGCCTCCCCCATCAGAATGTGAGAGCTTTGAAAAGCATGAGCTTCCTTTCTTATTTATCAAAACTTAGCCAGTGCTTTGTATATAAGAATTTAATAAATGCTTTGTTCTTTCACTCATTCATTCATCCTCCAAGGTGTTGCAGCCTACTACTTTTCCAGTGCACCAAACCAGATGATAGTTCTCTTTTGATTCAGACACAAAGAAAACTTTGAGAGAAATGATTATTAACAAACAAAGATTTGAGAGGATCCAGAGTTTTCTTTTTCTAAAATTCTCGGTTCAGAAGTTGAGTTTCTGAAGAACATTGCTGATAATGAGATTGGATTAACTTTCTTAACAATCTTTTTTAGATTCCACTCAGATAGAGAAGACTATTAGTCTCTATACAAGATTGGATAGGGATAAATTCTTTGATTAGATTGCCGTAGGCTAGAGGTAAGTTTAGAAATAAATGATATAATGAATGGTCATTAGAATAGGTAATAACTACTATGATTCAATCAGAGAACCCACTATATAGCAGCTCCAATGACTCAATAGCTTCCCAACCTGGGATTAAAAGTCATTTAGATCAAAGCTTCTTAAACTATAGGTTACAACTGAATGTAGGGGTCATAAAATTATGGGGTTTTTTCAGTGTGAATGTTTAACTTGTATACCTATTTTATGTACCTATGTGGGTCATGTAAAAATTTCCCATGTAAAAAGAGATCACAAAGTGAAAAAAATTAAGAAGTCCTGATTTTTAATCAAAGTAATGCTCTCACATTATCACTTTAATGTATAAGCAAAATCATTGCTTATCTAGAGACTCTCCTGTGAGTTAAGGATCATACTCCTTTCATTATATCTGGATCCCAAGAATGGCTTCCAATCCCAGCCAGAAGATATTCAACACATAATAGACTAGTTTGGAATATAAATTTATTCAATACTAAAAAAGGAGTTTTTTTACTAACTCCACAAAGGAGATTGGGACTGTGGAAATAGAGGATGACTGGAAAGATAAAGGGAACCATCTGTAAATCCTTGGAGGCAGAGCAGGTAACTTTCTCCATTAGTAACCAAAATATCCTCCCCTACAAATTATTCTGCAACACAAAAAGAATAAAGGGAATTATGTTATGCATGTACAAACAACTTGAGACTGAGGTTAATAAGTATCAGTCAAGATAAAAGTATTCATACACACACACACACACACATATACACACACACACACACACACACACACACACGTGTGTAATGTTTGTAAATACCACTGAGAAAACTTAATAAAATTATAATGCTATTAACTTGGTATTACTGATTTCTGATTACAGCTTGGTAATAATCTCCTTTCTAATAAATATTGAAGACTTGAATTAGAATTAATTATTCTGTCTTACCCTACCCATTTTATTGGAACTTTTAAGTGACTTTTTATTACTTAATTTGTATATAATCAAAAGATATTCAAGTCAGTCTGAAATTTAAAAAAAAAACTAATTATTCTCCCCTGGAAACAGCTTTCAAATTCTTCCTCCTATTCAACGTATATAAGGAAAAATAAGAATAAACCCATTAAAAGGGTCTTAGATGCTCAAATAACCTAGGCTTTCCTATAACAGTTGCTTAAAATAATTTATTCTGGTGTTTTTAATATGGAAATTTTCTGACTGCCTGTTTCTTGATGTTCAAAATTAAAATGGCTAAGCCTTTTTATTACTTACTAGAGGTGTTGGTAGCAAATAGTACCCACTTTCTGAGATCAAATTTGTCTTGAAGGCAAATAAAAACTGATTTGGGCTATTTTGAAATCTTAAATAAAGAGATCCCCATTGTGGATCACTACTGAAAAATAGAATTGAGAGCAAATCCCACAGACATGAAGTCCTACCTCCAGAATAATACAAATATCTGATATGCTTTCTAGGAGGGGAGTCTAAAAAACAACTCTCCTATGCTACCATTTCCTACTTACACTTCTTACACTGGTCATGACCCAATATGAGGCTTGTAATTGAATATGAGGATCATAAAGTTACGATTTTTTACCAGCAAATGTTTGATTTGTATACCTATTTTACATTCCTATATACCTGGGGTCGTGTAAAAATTTCTCAGGTGAAAAAGGGTTGCAAATGGAAAAATCCCTGTTTAAAGCATCTTCTCACTACTCTTAATGGACCCAGGAGACTAGAAGAATATGGGAATATACCTCCTGGAGAGTGCTTATAATAAAGGGAAAATAAAGTGAGATGGTTTGCTTGTGAGCAAAAGGTAATGGATAAAAAAAAAAAAGGTTTCATACTTCCATATACATCCCAACTTTCCATTTCTTCCATAGCCACCTGTTCTACTTTATCAAAATCCATACTTGTTGGCCATAAATTCCATTAAAGAGCAAAATATGCCCTCAGACATCTTTCAAAGTTATTCCTAAGAACACTTCAATATTTTCAGGGTTAAAACATTTTCTCCTTATGATTTGCTCCTTGTCATATATAGGGACAAAGGAAAGAAAAAAGGAAAAAAAAAAAAAAACTTTGTCCATCAAATGCCAAGCAATTTATGTTGTGTCGCTGGGGCCAGCATCCTGGACTACAAAAGTGGTGTCTCTCCAGCTTTTGATATCAATGAATAATAGTGGTGAAAAGGGAATCACCTTCTTAATCATCTTCACACATGTTTCTAAGAAAAGAAAGAAAAATTAGTGAGAGAGAGAGTAAAGGGGTTCCAGGATCTAGAAAGACTCCAGCATTTCTTCCCCTGAAAAGGTAAAAGTGTTTTTACCATCATAAATCAACATGAATACATTATCCCTGGAGATCCCAATCATTTCACTGATTTCTCTTAATCTCTTCAAACCTTTGTCAATGTTCTTCAGGGTTCGACCTATAAGCAAAATAAATAACATAGAATTGGGGAATCATGTAAGAATTGAAAAGAATAGGGCAGGGGGAAATGTCTTATAGGAGAAGAAAAGAAGGAATATAATGCTAAAGAGCTAATGTTCCCAATGGTAGGATGGTAAAATAAAATATCCTAGAAACTGAGCTAATTTTGGAACAAGGAATGGCAGTCATTTTTCTCCATTAGAAACTATATCACTCTGGCTTGTACAGATAGGATCTTTCTGGAGTACAGAAACTGGAAGATTAAGTGTTTGGAAAAGAGTAAATATAAAACCCAGGTGTGTGGAGTTAGGAACTGGTCTTACAATTGAAGAAATCTATTTGTGCTACACTTCTCTCCTCCCCAATCCATGGCAATCTATATTTGAGACTGAGTGGAGGCTCGGTCTCATGAGAGCCAGACTGATCATTCTGCTTTTCCATGATCTCCTACATCCACTGTGCTTCTTTAAGGTCATAATTCCCTCTGACTTCAGATCTGTAGTCTCAGCACGTACTAAAAATCTTCAAGACGTTAAGTCTCATCCCTTTCTTTAGGATGGAAATATTCACTATGGCATAGTTCTTATAGTCCGTCTCTATCACATATACTTTCCTAGACCCTGTAAAAGAAAACAAAAGAGTTAATAACTTTTAATATTTGAAATAACTAATCTGAAAATAAAGCAAAACAATACAAACAATATGTGGTAAGGGAAGAAATTCATCAAGTTTGTGATTCCACAATTGGTGGTAAAAGATGAAAACACTGAATGATGACAGGACTCTATAAAATGAGGCATATTAATTCACTGCTGGTAAAACTATAAATTTGCTTGTGTCTTTTAGAAAGCAATAAAGGACTATATAATAAAACAATACACAATAAAAAGTTACCAAAAAACATTCAAACCCTCGAACCCAGTGAACCTTACCTCAGTTTTATTCCCTAAATAAGAAGCAAATTGACAAAAACAAAAGGTCTATGTATACAAAAATATTCAAAGGTGCATTGTTTATAATAGAAAAAAAAGCTGGAAATAAGTAATGTGTTAAATAATTAAGGAATGGCTAGATAAATTGTGGCATATGGATATAAGGGAATATTATTATTCTGTATAGAGAGATATATGAAAAATTCAAAAATACAAGGAAGACCTAAAGCAATAGAAACAGCCAGAAGAATTATAGATTTTGTGGTTATAATTCTATAAATAAAGACCATCTTAAAATGTATCAAACCCAGATTGAATATGAGCAGCTTTAGCTTTTTGAGTCTGATGATGGGAGGCCTAATCAAAACTTAACCTGGTAGAAAGGGAGGGCTAAAAAACATGCATAAGTTTATGGAGAGAACTAGTGCTCATATGTTTCAATAATCCAGGATCTTGGAAGTATTTTATTTGGGATTTTTGAGGGGAGAAAAGGAAGAAACAAAAGAGATAATGTTTTAAGAGTATGAAGGTAATATGATATAATAGAAAGAGAACTGGCTTTGCAGTCAGAGGATGTGAGTTCAAATCCTACCTCTGAGGTTTACTACCTGTGAGTTGTCCTACTACTAGTAAATCACTTTCCTTCTCTGGGCCTCAGTTTCCCCATGTGTAAAAAAAGGAGTGGCGGGTTGACTACATGGCTTCTAAGATACCTTCCAGCTCTAGAATTACAATCTTAATGAAATGTGACAAGATCAAATAGTCAAATTGATGTCCTCAGAGGAAATAATGAGGTGGAGTTAGGGGTGATCCCACAAGATAAAATGGGGCCTCTGGAGCTAAGAAATTAAAAGATTAGGGCCCTAGTTGTGTATTCCAATGCAATATTAGGATAAAGATAAACCAACCCATGTTGCTGAGACTAAGCCAGTTCCCAAGATTACTGATAATACTTACTTGGAAATGCAAACTTCCCTGGCATGTCTACTTGATTGCCCAAAATATTTTCTATAACACATTCATGAAATCTAGAGGGAAAAGAAATACTGTCAGACCAAATCTCCTCCCAGAACATATCCCAAAATTCTTTCTCCCAATACTGTCCCTTATGATCTTTTCATACCCACATTCCCAAGACCTCTTCACTGAAGATCCAGGGCAAGGATATCTCTACTAAAAGCTTGGGCAAAAACCTCCAGATAAAAAGTTCCTCCCAGGGAGCCTCATAGGGCTAGGCAAGTCACCTATGCTGAAAGTGACCACAACCCAGTCTGAAGGGAATGAGGAACTGCTTGTCCTACAAGGAATACTGTAGCTTGAAGGGGCCTTAGACCTCGCTTCTCTTTGTCAAATTCCAGGGTTGTAAGTTCATTGTTCAAGTGAAGTCTTTAAAATAGCAGAGGAAGAAAAAGAAAGTCAACTAAGAAGAAGTTATAGGAAAGTGTCCCCCATTTTTGTCCTTAAATGGATATCTTATTTGACATTCAGTTAGAAGGCATTTCTTAAGGTACCAGGAACTATACTTAGCATTGATGTGTGTGTATGTCTGAATTCATATATGTCTTATTTATATATGATATATACACATAAATATATGTACATATTTATATATGATATATATAACAATTTATAGACTGATAGGTAATTGTGGCTGGATGTAGGAAACTGACTATGACACCAAAGACATCCAAGATGTTTCTGGGGTTAAGAATAAAGGGAACAAATAGAAGAAAACAAGAATTCAGCTTACACTAAAGGAAAGTTAGAAAGAATAAAGAGTGTAGCTCAAATGTTCTAGAAAATATTAGATATTAAGACAGTTACTAATTGCTCACATTTATAAAGCAATATAAGATTTAGAAAACACTTGCCTTACTACAATCTTATCACATTATTATCTCCATTTTATAGATGAGAAAAGTGAGCTTCAGTGAAGCCCTCCATAGTTCGCAAAACTGTTAGTTTCAGGATAGGCCTTTCCTGCCTTCAAAGTCAATGTACTTTCCATTACATTATGAAGCCTCACTTAGCTAAAGGAATAAGGAAGTAGAATGGATGACTGAAAAAGTACACAGAGTTTTCAGGGAATTTAGGACCATGCTACAATTAAAGTGGAAGAATAGAAGAGAAAAGAACCCTTATATGAAAAATGCTGGACAGAAGGTCCAATCAATAAGAGCAGCACCCAAATCTGAATTCTGAAACTATTTTTTTAATGGATGAAAAAACGTTCAATTAGAACCATACTTGATTTCTTTTTTGTTTTATTTTGGTTTTTTCTTGAGGCAGTTGGAGTTAAGTGACTTGCCCAGGGTCATACAACCAGGAAGGGTTAAGTGTCTGAGGTCAAATTTGAACTCAGATCCTTCTTACTTCAGGACTGGTGCTGAATCCACTGTACCAACTAGCTGCCCCCATACTTGATTTCTTAATCCATTAATTTTTCTTGCATGATGTCATAGACTTATTTTCTCTTCACTGCTTGTAGTAGTAAACCTTTCATTAAAATAATTAGCCTGCTGTCCAAAAAGTATGTATAGAACAACTCAAAAACGAAAACTGATAAAGAGGGAGGGAAAGACTGAGGGAGAAAAGAAGAGAAGGATCCATGGAGTAGGGGGGGAAGGTTAAATAACAGCAAGGCAAGTTAATGGGAAGTAGAAGTAGAAGTAAAGTAGAAGAGTTAACAGGGATAGGAAATAAAAGATATTCATAAACACAAAACAATGATCAGGAATAGAATTTATTTTTTAAAAAGTAGTAATAATCATTGATCTCAAACAAAGTCAAACTTTCAATCAAGAGAGAAATCTAAAGGCAGCTAGATAACAGTCGATAGAGCACTAGCTCTGGAGTAGGAAGGAACCAAATTCAAATCTGGCTTCAGACATTTAACATTTACCAGCTGTGGGACCCTGGGCAAGTCACTTAACCCTAACTTCCTTGCAAAAAAAAGAAAAAAAGAGAGAGAAAATTTACATTATATGTTAGCCATATTAATACTGCTTTAGGTCTATGTGTATATGCATATGTACATAAATGCATATATACACACCCATATATATGCATATATGTATATGCATGTATGTATGTGTAGATAGGTATGTGTGTGTGTATGTATACATAAATATATATATCTGTATAATCTGCTTGGAGAAGACAGAGGGGAGAAAAGGGGGGAGAAAGAATAAAGGGAAAAAAGCACAAAAGAGAATAAAAGAAAATCTACAAGGATGCAAAGAAAAGATGGATAGTCATAAATGTCTTCTATTAATATATAAGCTTTCTTGAAATGAAAATATATTGTTATATATTTTGAATCCTCCCTGATATCCTGCTGGGCACATGACAATGTTTTGTTTTGTTTTCCTTTTTCTGCCTTTCTTTTTTTTATGTTGTTTTTTTTTCTTATTTTGCATTTAAGTTTTATATAAATAAATACTTAAAAAAAAAAAAAAACCTAGCCTGAGAGAACATTGCTATCTTAAACTAATTATCAAATTGAGACTCCATTGTCAACACTTACCTGTCAAAAGTAGTTGTCACTCTTATATTATTTTCCACTGGTGTTACAAACACAGCTCCCAACCTCTTGATACCTTTTTGTTTCAAGAATAGGTTAAAATTGGAAGATATTCCAACTTCATACCAAAAGCCTGAAAACTGAAATGAATAGTTCGTTTGGCTTATATAATAATATAATAGCTACTTATTTCCCTCTGGAGAGTGAATTTAGGGAAGATGACTCTGAATATCAATCTGATGGGTCTTTCTCATTGAGGCAAGAATGACTATATACATCATGACTATGTTCTAGATAAGCAAAAGGGAACCTCTTTCTAAACATGAGGAATACTGGAATCACTGGACGCATTCCTTACAGAATAATAATATCCCCATCTTATTCAGCCATTCTCCAATTATTGAGAACAGTTTTTTCCAGCTTTTTAAAAAATTATAAACAGTACTTTATTCTCATTCTTATACATTTAGAGCTGGAAGTCATCTAGAATAACCCCTTCAATTTACAGGAGGAAACTAAAGTCATAGCAGTTAAATAATCTAGCTAAAATCACTCAGATAACAAGTTGAAGATCTGGAACTTGAACCCTAATCTCCTGATTCCCAAACCAGTATTCTCTTCCCTTGTACATCAAAGTCTTCCCTTTAAATCCATGAGAGTAATATCTGTGCATCTGCATGGAGAATGTCCCCAAGGCTGAATGGTTGAGAGATAAATCTGGCCAACCACAGCCTGAATGGCTTCTGGGAAAGTTAGATTCTTCCCAGGGTCAGCTAAATGGCATATTGGATAGAGTCAGTCTTCTCTAGAGTCATTCCAGTTTCAGACACTTCATACATACTAGCTGTATAATCTTGGGCAAGTTATTTAACAAGAAAGAAAGAAAGAAAGAAAGAAAGAAAGAAAGAAAGAAAGAAAGAAAGAAAGAAAGAAAGAAAGAAAAAGAAAGAAAGAAAGAAAAAGAAAGAAAGAAAGAAAGAAAGAAAGAAAGGAAGGAAGGAAGGAAGGAAGGAAGGAAGGAAGGAAGGAAGGAAGGAAGGAAGGAAGGAAGAAGAGAGGGAGGGAGGGAGGGAGGGAAGGAGAAAGAAAGAAAGAAAGAGAGAGAGAGAGGGAGGGAGAGAGGGAGGGAGGGAGGGAGGGAAGGAGGAAGAAAGAAAAAGAAAGAAAGAAAGAAAGAAAGAAAGAAAGAAAAGAAAGAAAGAAAGAAAGAAAGAAAGGAAGAAAGAAAGAAAGAAAGAAAGGAGGAGGGAGGAAGGAGGAAGGAAGGAGAGAAGAAAGAAGAGAAGGAAGGAAGGGAAAAAGGAAGGAAGGAAGGAAGAGTGAAAGGGAAAGAGGGAGAGAAAGGAAGGAAGGAAGGAAGGAAGGAAGGAAGGAAGGAAGGAAGGAAGGAAGGAAGGAAGGAAGGAAGGAAGGAAGGAAGGAAGAAGGAAGGAAAGGAAGGAAGGAAGGAAGGAAGAAGGGAAGGAGGGAGGGAAGGAGAGATGGAGGGAGGGAAGGAAGAAGGGAGGAAGAGAGGGAGGGAGGGAAGAAGTTATACTCCCCTAAATGTGTATGCCCCAAGACAGAGAAGAACAATAGCATGTAAAAGGTTCTGAAACCCCCATCCATTCTTCTTTCCAATTCACCATTAGAGCTTTAGAGTTGGTATTATTTTCCTGGAGATATTCTTTATCCCACGTATAAAATTCATTTCCGGGTTATAATCACTTTCTTCCTCCCCTGGAAGTGGTACCTGAGCAGGACAGATCTCAAAAGCTACAACAGCTCTGTCTGGGATTGAAAGCTGAGTTCCTTCCATACAACTGCTAAATGAAGAAACTGCCCAGGTAGGGCCCATCCTGGTAAATCTTAATCAAGTGTCTCCCTCTCCCCCACTGACAATACCTTTGATCTTCACTCCCAAACAGAAAAACAAAAATTACCTTTTTTAAATCAAATTTCTCCTTGGAGAAAATCTTTTGTGCCCTTAACACAGTGAGCATTCCTAAAAGAATGCTAAGCAAGACAGTCTTCATTCTGTCTATCTGACCCGGAGTAGCCTTAAGAATCAATGATGACTGAAGGAAAGGAGAGTCGCAGGTGCCTACAGTCCCTGGATTTATATTCTTCTGCATGTTGTATAATAACTGCAAGGAACTCATTAAGCAAATCTTGGTCACAAGATAGAACTTAACTGAATTTTCCTCAAAGGTGGAGCTCAATCAGGTGTAAACTCACACCTACCATTTGGATGCTGGGGCTCTGGGTTGAAAAAAGCAATCTGCCATAGGGAGATATCCCCTGTCCAGGAAATATAACATAAAAAAGTGTGATATCATCAAAATCAATCAATCAATCAGCATTTATTAAGAGCCTTCTTTATGCCAGTTACTGTGCTGGGATCTAGAAATACAGTAGTTCTTGTCCTCAAAGAGTTTAAATTCTATTAGGGGAGACACATAAATCAGCAAATACTTAAAAAAAAAAAAAAAGTAATGGGGAGGATGTTTTGAGAGAGATATAGTTCTACCTATGAGTTCCTTTGCTTTATTCTGTACTTTTGGACTAGGCAGAATGGACAAAGTAAGAAACACATAAATGAAGTATTTGGAATAAAAATCAAGCCTGGGTCATTTGTTATCCTGCTGTCCCATTCTAATCACACATTGTAGGGTTGGGAAACTCATCTGCTAGAGTGATAACTTTTCAGACACAGTCCTGGGGGGCCATCATTTTGTTACCACCTGTCCCCAAAGCCTAAATTGGAACATATAGGGCCCTAAAGACAAGAGTCAAGAGTATGGATCACTCCTATAAAATCCTTGAGACAAAAAAAATTTGATAATGAGTTTTTCCATGTCATTAGAACTCCCCAGAAAAATGCCCAGGCTAATAACAAAGTAGTTCATTCAGACAGCAAATGGATCTCTTTGCCCTTTGCTTCCCTAATGCCTCAGACTCATCCTTTCCCCCCATATTTCCTTTCCCCTTTCTTCACTTTCTAAATCTTCTCTTGCTCCTAGAAAAACTACTTTCCTTTTATTCCACAGTGGAAATGTATTTCTCCTTTAGTTGAGGTGGGAGAGGAAAAAAGGCAAATTCAGGTTGTGACGGTTTCTGCCTTTACATGGGCACCCACATTCCCTCTAAATATTGGAGTTTATTGGGAGCTCACCAATATGGACATTCCTGCCAAGGTTAAAGATTATCATCTGTCCATCCGTGAAACTCTTCTCTGGGCCCTGCCTTTGTGGTTCATTGCAGAGAGTCCACCCAGAGTGCGAGGAGTCTTTCTTCCATTCTCCTGAGAATTTCAGGAGATATTCTCCTGATGGCTGGCTATCTATCAGCTATCCTCCATCTCGACCACAGAGAAAAGTTCTTTAACCATATCAGCTCCTTCTAAAAGTCAGAAGAGAAAGATAATTGGGGATATATATATATATATTGCAGGTTGGGGCAAGATAATGTTAGGGGTTGAAGAGGGGGAACCATGAGGAAATCCTCCAAAATCATTTCCATATTTAAACATATCTATGATCTCACAGATCTGGGAGCTACTTCTAACCATACAGCTCACATTTCTTTATATGTGCTCATGATCCTCTCATCCTTCCCATGTCCTTCCCAAAGTTAAACTATAGAAGGACCACCAAGCATGCTGGAGATTCTATCTCATATTCCCCCAACATCTGGAAAGGTACCTCTAAGCACTCTTCTGTCATCCCTCTGTCTTGACAGACAACCAATATAGCTTCTCCTTCTGTCACACAATTCCTCATTGAAATTATTTATTTCTGATCTTTGGAATGTGTCATAATTGTAGCAGCTTGCCACACTCCTGTAGGCACTTTCCATTACCCCCTGATTAATATCACCTTTGGTTCTTCAGAGCTAGTGAGGTCCTAAATCTTGCTTTCTGGCAGTGGTGATTCCTTCTAATATTTGGAGGGGGAAAATAACAGGAATCTTTCCAAAGTCCTTTTCAGCTTTCATCTTAATTAAAGGGACAGGAGAGATTATTAAAAGGTGGGATTGAAGCAAAAGCAAACAAACCATTGAGCAGAAAAGGCTAGGGTGGATTGGGGGCAGGGAAAGGTAGAAGAAAGCCTTTTGCCCGTAGCACAGTCAGACAAGGCCCCTACACTGCCTTTCAGCTGACTTCTGAGACTTCCCATCATTCTTCCAATACAATATACTTCTCAAAGGAAAAATATAACCTTCAAAGTCAGTTAAATAAATAGGACATTTCAGTGAAAAGAGGCAAGGGATCACCAAATTTAGCAGACAGATTTATAAACTGTGACATCGACTAAAACTAACCCATACATATTGTCGTTTTCTTCAAGACAGAAGAAAAAAACATAGCTCTTTTTCAGTAGACAGGCTATACCAATTTTGGTCAAGTATCTCCTTTCTCTTGACAAATAAACATATCCAAACACCGAAAGGTTCTCTTCACACAGACACATGTGCATGCTCACACACACATACACAGAGTTAGATAAATCATGAATCTTGTTTCCACACATTTTATCCATTTTTTCTGGACTTTTGCAGATTTAGGGACTACAAAAGAGATAAAACAGATGTGGATTGAATCTCAGATTATTTATTTAGCAACCATGATCTCACAGGAGCAAGAGCAAAAAAAAAAAAAAAAAAAAAAAAAAAAGTTATATCCCTTCATGAGCTTCATGTTCACAGCAGGTACTTATTTACTGATAGATGATCTCATCTCCTTCCATCTGTTTCATTCTCTGTGCACTGTCCTCCTGCAAGCATTCAAACCCCATCCCTTATGTATGTTCTGATATATATATATCACCCTAACATCTCTCTCAATGACTAAGTCCAAATTCCTTCACCTTGCATATCATCTTGACCATTGTCTACAATAAATTTCCAACCTACTTTTCTAGCCTTTTTTCCCATTATTCCTTTTAATTCTATGTTGTTGCTTAACTAGACAACTCACAATTGTCTCACCTTTTTTTACTTCCATCCCTTTGCTCACATCTTGCTTTTGGAATGCCCTCCCAACCATCACTCTCACTATCACCTTCTTCAAGACTGAGCTTAGTCTGTCAAGTGTCAAGTGTCTGAGACTACATTTGACTTCAGGTGCTTCTGACTCCAGGGTTGGTGCTTTATTCACTGCATTATCTCACACAATGAAGGGCAGGGGACTTACTGTGAAATATCACATGGGATTTTACTGCCCGACCCAATTTCAATGTAAGTGCTTTCCCTCTGAAGTTACCTTCAATTCCACCCTACCCTGCATCCAGGGCCATCTCCAGTAATCCTGATTTATATTTTGTCATTGGACCCATGTGGATCAAAGCATAGTACTTTCACCTTTTTATTTGTTGTTTGTTTATTTCTCTCTTTCTAATATTTTTTCCCTTTTGGTTTGATTTTTCTTGCACAATATGACAAATATGGAAATATGTTTTAAAGGACTGCACATATTTAAGCTATATCAGATTGCTTGCTGTCTTGGGATAGGGGGAATGTAAAGGAAGGAGGAAGAAAAATTTGGAACACAAAATGTTATAAAATAATTGTTGAAAATTATCTTTACATGTATTTAGAAAAATAAAATATTACTGAGGGAAAAAAAATCTGGCTTACAAAGCAATGTGATTTCAAAGACATCTTAAGATCCCTTTTGTCCCAAAATGTTTTCCACATGGCTTTGCTAAGCATGGTATCTCTCTCTTCACTTTTCCTCTGAAAATCAGTAAGTGTTTCCAGTCACTAATGTATTCATAAACAAAGTTGAGAGAATTGTCTCCGTAAGGTCACCTGTTCAATTCAAACATGTTAATAGCAAGGAGCCTTCTTTACTTTTCTTGTAAGACTAACAGGATTAGATTACTTGGCACTTACCCTGGCACCCTGTGGAAATATGTTAAAAATTGGTGGAAGCTCCATGAATAGGAAGTATAGCAGAGAAAATATCTGGATGATAGAGACTGAGGCTACTAAGGAAAAAAGGCCTAGGAAGATCCTTAGGAGACACTTACTTTAGGGAAACTGCCTAAAACTGGAGAATGAAAAATCGGGTTAGAAGCCTCTGCAGTCTGATTTTGGCCTAAATCACAATTTTGCTCAAGACCAACATTTTTAAGAAGTACATAACCCTAGGTCCCTGTCCAGGTAATGTTTTCCATATTTCTCTCCACCCTAAGTAGTCCAGCCTAGACTTCTCTCAGGACACAAAGATCCTAGAAGTCTGTCCAACTCCTACTCAGGATTGATTGATTGTGTCAGGTTTATGGTCCAGGTTTCAGCACAATGAGATCTTTGTGGGTTAGATAAGATGCACAAAGACAATCTGGACTCCTCATTAAATTCCAGAGTCATTTAAAGTTTATGAATTTCAAAGATATGAGGTTTATGGTGTTCAACATGCCCAGCATTAATGGACCAGTGATGCTCAGAGTAGGAGGTTGGTGCACTGCTGGGTGGAGAAGCATGACAAGACTGTCACCATGCCAGATCTGCAACCCAAACAGGGCCGACCCACCTTCTGACCCAGAGGCCAAAGGGGCTTTGAGAGTCCAACAAACCTGCGTCTGGGATTCAGCCTCACTTTCAGTTTCTACTAATTCTCTAAGATGTATTTCCGGGCTGCAGACAAATGGCATTTAAACTGCAGAGGATCTGGGATGAGGTTAGACCCTCCACTTGTGTCAAACCTTTTGAACTCCCAGGAAACACCTGCCTCCTCTCCCCAACAATCTACAGCTTAAAAGGATTTGTTGCCTGAATCCTAGTCTGCATGAGGAAAAAAGTAAAGGTAATGGAGAGGAGTGAGGAAAAGAGTTAGAGAAACTGTGTCTGAAAGAATCATTCTCTTTCACTCTCTCCCTCTCCCTCCCTCCCTTCTTCTTCTTTTTCCTTCTTTCCTCTCCTCCTCCCCCCCACCCTGTACTCTTATGCTACCCAAACAGCCCCTTGAGTGTAGGAGTGATAGAGGGTTATCATTGGACTGCGTTGATGTAAAAACCTCCGATATTTAGCTGTTCCACTAGAAAACATAAAAAGGAGCAATGTGATAGGGTAGTCAGGTAGTGTGTGCAAGCTCCCCTATTGCTCCCAGAGAAGATACTTCCCCACAAACACTTGACTAGAAGATCCCATCAGTTTGAGCTGTTTCTTCCCTCCCTCCCTCCACCCCACACCCCTGCTGAGGCAGTTGGGATTAAGTGACTTGCCCAGGGTCACACAGCTAGAAAGTAACTGAGGCTGGGTTTGAACTCAGGTCCTCCTGACTTCAGGGTTTGTGTTCTATCCAATGTGCTATCTAACTGCTGGTCTTCTTATTACAATCTTTTACTTCATAATGATAAGAGAGGTCGACATTTCCATCCAAATATATCCTGACTTTTGGATTCCCCTTGGGTTGTTCCTTCTCAAGTTGAAAAAGAACTTCCTAACAGAGTTGTCCAGAAATAGAATGGACCAGGCACTGGAGGTAAGATGAGACCACCATCATCAAAATAATCTAAGCAAAGTCTGGGTTAACCACTCTTATCAGAGACATAAGGAGGAATCCTGTTAGGATAGAAAATTGAGCTGAGATCTCTAAGATCTCTTCCAGCTTGGTCCTTCTATTTTTCTAAAGGTCAAAAATTTTAATTTCCCTTTATTATTCTCTGGGTCAAAATGAACTTGATAAAGATGTGTTTAAGGATCTGTCTGGAGCCTAGTTGGAAATCTTTAAAAGTCTATTTATTCAATACAGAAGAAAAAATTCCAGGAAAAGTCCCAAAGCAGGGTCATAGAGGAGGAACAAGAAGGACTCTCCTGATGGAGTCTCCCGGGAATGCTCAAATATCTCTGATTCCTTACTGATTCCATTTTCTCTGTTGGTGACCGAAGAAGTCTTCTCTAGGCTTTTCCCTGTAGTGTAGAAAGGTTAAAGAGTGTTATGGAATATATAAAGCTACCTCTTCCCCATTCCATTTACCCTTTAGGATCTCCCTCTGTTTTTAACATCCCTGGTCAGGTATACGGAAGAGTATGTACTAATGTGCCATATTGGAGTTGATAGAATTCTATGATTTATCCAAAGCTTCTGACAAACTAAGAGATTTAGCCAGCATTTACTAAATTTGATTCCTGCTAGAAAGTGGAGCACAAATATAGAAATGAAAATCTTGACTCAGGACTTAAAAGGCAAGGCAAGAAATTCTTCTTAAGCAATGAAAAACAGCTGGGAATGGAAGACTGAACAGACATGTGGATATGAATTTTCTCCAAGTAATTCCTCTTGCTAAAGAATAAAGTCCAGTTTTTTGTCAAAATATCTGTATGTCATTGTCTTCCCTTAGTGAGGAGGTTGTGTATCATAGTGGAAAGACTGCTAGGATGAGAGCCTGGGTTTGAAACTCACTTCTCATTACCTATATAAGCTTAGGTAAGACCCTTATGTCCTCTGGGCATCAGTTTATTCACCTATAAATAAAAGCGTTGAACTGGATCCCTTCCAGATCAAAATCTATGATTGTTAGAGATAGGGCTAAAATTCTCCAATTTCACTGGAAACTCCAGTTTGTAGGGAACTCCCAATTGAGGAAATTCCCTCTACCCTTTAGGTCAGCATCTTCTTTGTAAGATGTGGGAAAGAGTTTAGAGAGTGGGAAAATTGTTTAAAATACTGAGTGGTTTACTTACAACAATAACTTGCCCAGGGTCACTTGCCCACACTTTGTTAACAGAAACAAAACTAAAAAATTCCTCATTAGAAACTACCCTTCTCAATGGCTCACCTAAATTAAAAGGAGGGAAAGAAAGGGAAGTATTCAGAATCAGAAGGGGTAAAAATTTGGAACTCAAAATTTTATAAAAGTGAATGTTGAAAACTATCTTTACATGTAATTGAGGAAAATAAAATGCTATTAAGTGGGGGGAAATAAAAACTTCAGAATTAAAGGTAATATTAAAAAACAAGATTGTTATTGTTCAGTTATGTCTGACTGTTCATGATCCCATTTGGAGTTTTCATAGCAAAGATACTTGAGTGGTTTGACATTTTCTTCTCTAGCTTATTTTACATATGAAAAAACTAACTCAAACCATACTGATGACTTGCCCAAGGTCACACAGCTAGTAAATAGCTGAGGCCAGATTTGAACTCAGAAGAGGAGCTTTCTAACTCTGAATTCAGCACTCTGTCTACTGTTTCACCTAAATGCCCTAAAAAATACAAGATATAAATACTCCTTAAAGAAGCAGGAAGAAGAAGAAGAAAAGAAAAAGGAGAAAGAAATCCAGGAGGAGGAAGAGAGAAGGAGGAAATGATGAAGGAGGTAGAGGAGGAGGAGGAAAGGGAGGCAGAGGAAAAGAGGGAGGTGGAGGAGAGGGAGAGAGAGAGGAGAAGAAAGAGGAGGAGGAAGAAGCTATTATTTTCTGTCCCAAATGAAATATTCTTCAGAGAGGAACTACTTTGTCATTTGATGCCAAGGCATATCAAACTTAGCCCTCCTGTGTTAGTGACCATAAGATTATCAGGTGAGGTCAGTCAGGATCCTTAACAGGGAACACTGGGCTGTTAGAGATCCTTATACACTTGATTCTCCACTTTTTTTTCTTTTTCTTTCTTTCTTTCTTTTTTTTTTTTTTTTTTACTGAGGCAATTGGGGTTAAGTGACCTGCCCAGGATCACATAGCCAGGAAGTATTAAGTGTCTGAGACCAGATTTGAACTCAGGTCCTCCTGACTTCAGGGCTGGTGATCTATCCACTGAGTCATCAGTGGCCCCAATTCTCCATTTTTTTGAAAAATGAAGTTTCAGGCTGTGTTCTGAAATCAGGATGAATAAACTCACCTCAATGTTTTCCTGGGAACAAGCATCTGTAGAAATAAAAGCAAGTACAAAATAGTTATAAGATAGACTTGAAAATCAACCTCCAAACTAGGTATTCGTTTATTTGCCACACACAACCATGCCCCCTGCTATAAGACAAGGATATTAAAAAACAAACAAACTAAGTGCTTCTTCTAATGCACCACAAAGCAGATAAAACCTCCCAGGCACCTCCGGACCAAATTCAAGCTTCCTTTGGCTCTAAACCAATGAATATAGTACAAGAAAAAGCTCGTCTAGAGATATTCTCCAAGCCAGCACCTGATTATCTGGATTCCCAGGTCAATGGTTGCTCCCCAGAGAAAGTGGGACCAATGTCAGCACTCAGAGTTTATGCCCCTAAAGAAAACTTCCAAGAGGTGAGGGAAAGAAATGTTGTACCATAAGGAATGACAGGAAGGGACATGTAATGTTAAAGCTCTCGAAGGGCAGCTATCCAAAATAAATAACCTTTCTGTCTTCCAATAGAGCTAAGAGCTACCTGCCTTTGTCATACAAAAGTGACCCATAACAGGTACTTAATAAATAGTTTATTATTTGACAAATCGATTGAACAAAATAACCTCAATAAGTATATCTCCAAAGTTGACAGTTCTCAAAGTGTGGTCCACAAATTCAAGTTCCTTTCTGTTGGTCTCTGAGACTCTTCAGGAAGATGTGAAAGGCCAAAATTAATTTCATAATAATACTAAGACATCATTTGCCTATTAAAATACTTTTCCTTTTCCCAACTATCTCTGTGAGGTCAGATTTTCTTCATAGATTTAAACCATATAATGGAAGAGAGTGAACACAGAAGCAGATGTGAGAATCCAACTGTCATCAGTTAAGCCAACCATTAAAGAGATTTGCAAAAATATGTTTTTAAAATACATCTCTTCTCACTAAATTTTTTATTTTTGAAAATATAGTTAGTTTCCATAGAAATATGTAGTTTATGTTAACATAATAAAGTTATTATTGTTTTAAATAAATTCATAAATATTTTTAAATTTTATCTGATTTAATTTTTTATATAGTAAATATCAATAGATATAACTCCAATAAATTAAAACCCTTTGGGGCCCTCAATAATTTCTACAATTGTAAGAATTCTAACGCCAAAAAGTTTGAGAACCTCTGCTAAAAAAAGAAAAAAAGCTATGGAACCTAGTGAGGCAGTTTGGAAAATCTCTTTATTGTACAGCCCCTTGCTGAGATATTCCCAGCGTAGTAATGCCATCTACATGCCTTAATTGTTTCATTGAATAGGAGCCTACCCATCTCCAACTTATATATGTGCTAAGGGATGGGCAACTTTCTTTATCATCTTCAACAAAGGAAATGGTGATGGAAACATCTTCCATAGTTACCTGACTTAGAGAGCAGAGACATCATGTCATCTTCAAGTCCCACAATAGGATAGAAATCCTGAAATGCTCTCAGAGCCTTGCCACTCACACTCTGGGTCCTACCTGTGGGCAGAGAAAGGATGAACATAAAAGGATTAGAGAATCATAAACTTAGATGTATGTAGATTTAGAGCCAGCAAGGACCTCCTAGACTAATGCTTTCATTTTACATATGAGAAACTGAGGACCAGAGAAATAATATGGCTTGCCCCAAATCACACACAAAAAAAGTAGCAGAAGTTGTATTTGAACAAAAGTCTTTTGACTTTATACCCAACACTTTTTTCCCTATAGCACACAAAGGGACCAGCATTACTAGAATAGGAAAAAGAGGCAGAAAAATTTCATGATAGAAGTTGGATCCAGGACTTTGAAAGTCCAAGCAAGGATTCCTTCAGGAGTGGGTTACCTTCTCCTCCCTCTTTCCAAATTGAGATCAAATTTCTGGAAGCTCCTAACCTCAACATCTTTCCAGGGTGGGGAAAGACAATCATGGAAGATTCTCCCTACCCCATTTTCCCCAAAAGAGTACAATTTCCCTGTTTCTTCCCCCTATGTCCCAAGACTTGATGCTCACATACTGAATAGCTGAACCATGGTGCTGAATACCCCATCCAGCTCCTTGTAGATGTACAGAATGCAGTAGGAATTGTAATCAGTCTCAGCCACACGCACATCCAGGAAGCCATTAGCTAGAAAGGAAGATCTGGTGAGATGCAGGACCAGTTTAGAAACCTAAAATTAAGGCACAGCTTGCCTACATCCAGGACTATTGGAAATGTCTTTATAATGATAGCAAATAGCAAAAAACTAGAAACAAATAATAGAATATTACCATACTCCAAAAAAAAATAAACCTGATAAACACAAAGAAATATAAAAAGACTTAAATGAAATGATACAAAACAAAGTAAGCAGGGTCAAGAAAACAACATACATACATATATCTATAAAATGACAACATTGTAAATGGGAAGAACAATTGCAAAAAGGAATGCTGAAAAATTATAATGATTCAAGTTTGGGCCCAAAAAATACGTATAAGAAATTACTTTTCCTGTTTCTTTACAGAGATGGGGAATTATAATAGCTAATAATAATAGTTAAACATTAAGCAGAATTGAATTAGCTCAGGAGAAATGAGAGCTGTGTGAAGTTAGAGAAGCTACCCAAATTTCATAGGGACTATTTGTATCCAACCTATGGCAGAGCATTTGAGCTTATATTGTTCTAATCAATCACAGTTAGACACACTGAAACTCAATTCTAACATAGTGATGTCATTTTGGTCCTCTTTAAGAACAAAGAATAACAATTAACCAACCAATTCTGTACCAGGCACTGTGCTAAGAGCTTTACAATCATTATTTCATTTGATCTCCACAACTCTTGAGTGGTAGGTGTTATTAATATCCCCATTTTGCAGATGGGAAAACTGAAGGCAACAAAAATTAAATGACTTGCACCAAGCTAGCAAATGTCTGAGGCCAGATGGGAATTCAGATCTTCTTGACTCCAAGTCCTCTTAAACTTGTCCACAAGTCAACTCTTGTTCTCAAGGATTGTAAAATTGGAGGATACCTGAGAGGTATCCTCTTTCATTTTGTAGATGAGGAAACTGAGGCCCAAGGAGGTTTGAGTTGCTTACCTAAAACCATACAGTTAATGTGCATGAGTCAGGATTTGATATAGGTTTCTAACTTGTCCCCTTTGATTCCTCCTTCTTCCTTTCTCTCTATAGCCAATTATTTGTCAAATCCTAGGAATCCTACTTCCACTTTTTCTCTTACATCCATTTCTTCCAATTATCCAATCATTAGTTCAGACTTTTTCTCTCATTGACCAGACAATTATTATAGCCACCTAAAGAGTCTTCCTACTTCCATTCTCCTATTTTTCCATTTTTCTAGCCCCTTTCTAACTTATCCTTCACACTATTACCCATATAATCTCCTTAATGAAACATTATAATTCTATTATTACTTTTCTGCTCAAAAAACTGTTGGTTTTTTGCCTTTAAAATAAAACATAAATTACTAATCCTGATATTCAGTCCTCCCCATCCCCCAGAATCCAATTCACCTTTCAAGGTTCATGTTTTCCTTTATTGTATTCCATGTCCTAGCCAAAGAAGAATACTCTCCTTTCCCTATTTTTACCCTGTCCTCCCATCTCTATGTTTTTTTTCATTTTCTCATCCATTGCTCTACCACCACAGACTTTGGACAAATTACTTAATCTTTGGGAGAACTCAGCTTCCTCATCTACAAAATGAGGTAGTTTACATTGGATGACCCTTGAAGTCCCTTCCAACTCTAAATCTATCAACTATGGACTATGCCTTCAATAGACTCACTTTCCTCCCTGCCCCTTCCCAACCTGTTGAAATTCTTCCTTTCCGGAATGACCAGCAGGATGAATACAGAGAGGCTTGGAGAGACCTACATGGACTGATGCTAAGTGAGTTGAGCAGAACCAGATCATTATACACTTCGACAACGATATTGTATGAGGATGTATTCTGATGGAAGTGGATTTCTATGACAAAGAGACCTAACTGAGTTTCAATGGATAAATGATGGACAGAGACAGCTACACCCAGAGAAGGAACACTGGGAAATGAATGTGAACTATTTGCATTTTTGATTTTCTTCCCGAGTTATTTTTACCTTCTGAATCCAATTCTCCCTGTGCAACAGGAGAACTGTTCGGTTCTGCAAATATGTATTATATCTAGGATATACTGCAACATACTTAACATATATAGGACTGCTTGCCATCTTGGGGGGGTGGAGGGAGGAAGGGGAAAAAACGAAACATAAGCGAGTGCAAGGGATAATGTTGTAAAAAATTACCCTGGCATGGATTCTGTCAATACAAAGTTATTATTAAATAAAATAAAATTTAAATAAAAAAAAAGAAATTCTTCCTTTCCTTCAAGACCTAATACATGTGCTTGATACTCCATGAAGTCTTTTCTGATCTCCTTACCCACCAGAACAAAGTGACCTCTCTCTCCTCAAATTTCTTCTTAACACAGTATTAGGAAGAACCTCTTCCCTACACTTGTTAGTCTTCTTTGTAGCATAATTATATGCAAATATGTTATTCTAATTTCCCACTTCACTTGCTCAGTTTGTAATATACTTAAAGGCAAAGACTAAATCATATTTATCTTTGTAACCCAAGTTCGATGCCTTGTATATAGTAAGTGCTTAATAAATGCTTGTTGAATTAAATTGTTTTAAAAACTAGGCTAGACTCATATTGTAGAGAGTCTAGAATGTCAGACTAAAGGAATTCAATTTTTTATCAATAGAAATTAAGATTCATTAAAGATTTTTCAGCAGCCAAATAAGATAGTCCCAATAATATTCTGTTTAACCATGTCACTTGCTCTCTATATTGCCTTGGATAAGTCACTTAATTTTTTTAATCCTCAGTTTCCTTATCTGCAAAATAAGGATTTTGGACTAGATGATTTATCGGCCCCTTTCATCTCTATATCTATAATCCTATGCATTATGAACATTAAATTAGCAAGAAAATGAAGCACAGTTTGAGGTAAGGAAAGAATAGAGATGAGTAAGGAAACGATTAGAAGTGAAAATAACAGTTAGGAAATTATTGCAACCCACATGTACAAAAATATTTGTGGCAGCCCTTTTTGTAGTGGCTAGAAACTGAAAACTGAATGGATGCCCATCAACTGGAAAATGGCTGAATAAGTTGTGGTATATGAATGTTATGGAATATTATTGTTCTATAAGAAATGAACATCAGGATAATTTTAGAAAGTCCTGGAGAGCTGTACATGAACTAATGCTAAGTGAAATGAGCAGAACCAGGAGATCATTATATATGGCAACAACAAGATTATACAATGATTAATTCTGATGGACATGGCTCTCTTCAACAATGAGATGATTCAAACCAGTTCCAGTTATTTAGTGATGAAGAAAGCCATATATAGTCAGAGAGAGAGAGATCTATGGAAATTGAGTGTGGACCACAACAAAGCTTTTTTCATGCTTTCTGTTGATGTTTGCTTACATTTTGTTTTCCTTCTCAGGTATTTTTTTCTTTCTAGATCCATTTTTCTTGTGCAGCAAGATAATTGTATCAATATGTATACATATATTGGATTTGACATATATCTTAACATATTTAACATGCATTGGACTACCCATCTAGGAGAGAGTGGAAGGGAAAGGGGGGAAAAATTTGGAACAGAAAGTTTTGCAAGGGTCAATGTTGACCCATGCATGTGTTTTGTAAATAAAAAGCTTTAATTTAAAAAAAAGAAATTACTGCAAAAATCCAAACTAGAGTCAATAAGAACCAAAGGGAGGGAATTGACAGTAGGAATGGAAAAGAAAAAATATTGCAGAGATATAATTTGCAATCCTTGACAAATAATTGATTATAGAAAAAGCCAAGGAAAGGATAACTAGAAATTGGTGGTGTTAGTTCTGGGGAGGTTAGCTTTTGGGACCTCTGTTTCTCTGTTCCCCCTGCAGGACCTTCTATGAAACAGAATAAAGGAAAAATATCTGGATGGTGGGCAGAAGAAGGGGATTAGGATCCAGATCAGAGATAAGGTGCAGGTATCATTGGTGTTTGCCTGTTTTGTTGCAATGGAAAAAGAACATTCATCTTTTAATCAAGTAGAGGAAAGTGGGGAAGGAAACAGCTGATACTCTTCAGATGCAATCTGACCTACCAGGCACTTTGAAGTGACCTTCAGAGCCTATCTTTATATAGTCAGCATCCATTGTCTTACAGCCATCAGCCCTAGGGGATCAATAGAGATAGAAATTACACACTAGAAAAATCCTTACCAGCTCTTAGAAGGGGAGTTTTCTTCAGAGTCCCCTGAGAACAGATAGATGGATCATCCACCAAGCAGGACAACTGTGTACAGCTTTCCCATCATCTTATTACCACTGTACCTAGCATTCTGTCTCTATGCTAGGTCCAGTCACCTCAACCACCAAAGAATCTTCCTATGCAAATCACCCCCTACATCTCTGCAGAGGATTACAGTGTGCCCCTGTCTGTACCAGAAGGAAGGGAATCCTGAATGTCCCCACCCACCCCTTATTCTCTACTAAGCCAAAGTACTGATCTCAGCCAGGTTTGATTCCCTGGTTTCATGTTCCACGTCTCTGAAGATCAGCCTCCTTCTAAGCTGGGTCATACTGAGCTCTACTGATTCCCCAACCCCTTCCTGTTCCTCCATGAGCTTATAGTCATAGTCTCACGATTCTTGTTAAACCACTTACCCTGCTTCCCCACTGGAAAATTGGTTTCACTTCTGGAACCACTTTGAGCTTAAGTAGGCTAATCAGCTTTGCTCTTAGCTTGCTCTCAGTTCTAAGTCTCCACAACACTTTCTGGACATCAACCTTGCTCCCAAGGCCTCCTTTCTGCTTCCCCTCTATGTGTTGTCTTTCCCGATAAGAACAAAGATTCTCAAAGATTATCTCACTTCCTTTTATTTGTATCCCAGCTTTTAACACAGTGCCTAGCATATGATAATTGCTTAATATAAGTTTTATCTATCCATTCATTTATCTAGCCCAGGGCAAAGGAAAGTGTGAAGGGAGAGGGATAAAGATCCCCAAATGAGGAAATAAATCATGCTCACCCAGGGAAAGCCATATGAACGGTGAGGTTGCCTCCCTCCGTGGCATTTATTAATCTTGTTGACATTAATATACTTTCCTTCTTGCCGAGGAAGACCTTGCAATCTGACACCATGGAAACGACATACCACAAGCCTGAAAACTGGGGAGAACAGTTTGTGGGCAAAACAATCACAAGACATTCTGCTTGTTCATTCTATTCAGGATACCCAGATGGATAAAAAGATCAGAGAAATTGAATGATTTGCTTGAATAAATCACACAATAAGTCAGAACTCAAGTCACAGTAAGTCAAGAATTCCAGTGTATCTGTCTCCTATGTTTCAGAAGGAAAGGAGAGGTTGAATGAATGCAAAATAGCCTTGGGCTCCCTTGCTTCCTGTATAAGGCTTAGTTTGGGCATCCCTGTCCTAATAATGATTGAAAGCACAAGGGAAAATGGAAAGTAATGCTGTTGGAAAAGAGGCAGTCAGTGGCAATGAGCCCATGGGATAGTCTAACCATGAGTCTCCAGAACAGGGCAGTCTAACTCCCATTCTTGCAGAGGCTGACAATAAAAATGGGCTCTGAGAGAGGCACTATGAGGGAGCTGACCCAAGGGCACATGTGACTGTAAGGTGAGACTTTAAGACATTGGTTACCACAGGGAGGAAGAACCCTCCATGTCAGCAACCTGGCATAAAGTTTTATTCATCCCATTCTAGTTACAGCTTTACCTATAGGAAAGATTTTTTAACAATCACAACAATTAATTAACATTAATTAACAATTAGCTAACTAGTAAATAAATGATCTCATGAATACTGAACATGGCTGAGACTTGCTTAGAAACTAATTGTTAAACTGCTAATGACTCTCAGCCTCCCCTGTCAAGAAGGACTTTAAAAGTTCAGTGCCACAGAGTAGGTGAATAGACAGTGAACAGTCTACAGGAAACATTGAATGGATAGGTAAATGGATGGATGGATCATAAAAATGCAACCATTAGTGGGCCATTAGAGAACCACTCATTGGACCAAATTTGAATTTGATAGGCCATATACCCTGTTCTATCACTACTCACTCAGGTGCAAAAATTACTAATTATACCTCATTATGACAATGATACTGACGATGATGACCAAGGTGACTAACTGAATTTGTGTCCTTTACTATTGTTTTGCTTGTCTGACTGGAACAGAGAATGATAAATCACTGGGAGTTTCAGTAGATCCTTTGAAAGGAAGTGGTCAGAAAAATATCTGAGCTTAGGGAAAACTACAAGTAGGAAATGTTTTGCTGAGCATTTAATCTTCCAAAAAGATTGGACTCTCCATTGGAACTGAATACCCCTCCTACACCACCATCCCCAGCAAAAGAAACAAAAAAGCACAACCATTACCTGTTTGGCATCAAAGTCTGGCTGTACTAGGACATCTGTCTGTACCAAAGACACACAAATCAATCCTAGAAGAAAACTTAGCAGGATGGCCTTCATTTTCTTTGATTAGTGATCTATCCACTTCAGAAATCAATAATGTCTTGAAGGGATGGGTGGCTCCAGAACTTATACCCAGGAGTGACCACCACATATCCAGTTAGCCTGGTTTCCCTCCGTTGAGCTGATTGTGCAAGATCTGAGCTAATAACATCCTGCCTGTCTGGGGTATTAACTTCCTGAGTTTGATAGGCCTGACTCTGTCCATTGTACCATACAAGTGGCTAAGTGTTTTAATCTTGCTTTTGATCTTTTTTTTTTTTAACCATTTTTAATGAGGGCTTTATATTGAGAATATACTTGCCCTTTCATTAAATGTGGAGAAGTAGGATCAAAGTTTGCCCTGGAAATCTGTAGTTGGGGTCTCCTGAGTCTCACTCCTGAGAATTTTTATCAAGCATTTTTATTCACACTTTGAAACTTACTGGGGGCCAATTTTCTAAAAATCCTTTTGATTTTCTCTTGGAAGCTGTTGGTAATTCAGTTGGCTTTGGGATTCCAGTGTATCTTCCAGATGTTTGGGATTAGCTAACATGTTTCAGCATGTCTCTTTTTCCTGGAATATGGTCGACCCAGGATATGGAACTGACTGTGACTCCATTGCAACTTTGTGAATTGAACAGTTCCAAAATAGTGTTTTGTAAGTTTAGGGAGACATTTGTCGATGATATAACCAAAGACATCTACTAAAGTTCTATTGACCTTCAGAAACAGTTATTGATTTTAGAGGAATAAAATCATCTTTCTCTTATGATTCTTTTCTAACCCAGAGCTATACCCAGCTGACTGTTTTCTCTCTTTCATGCATGTAATATTCAGTTATTCAAACACAATCCCACAGAGCTCTTCATGCACTTTTCAACCCTGCCTTTCAAACATTGTCAATCTAGGCTTTTATTGGTATTGGGAACTCTCTGATCAGGAAATTCCCCTTATCAATACATATCAGCATTTTTTTCTGCAATTTATCATCCTGAAGAAGACACTGGGAAGTTAAATGACTTGACTAGATTCACACACCCAGAATGTGTCAGAGCCACAATATGAACCCAGTTTTTCCTGGCTTCAAAACCTTCTTCTTGTTCAACTCCATCTTTCAAACACTATCCATATTTGCCCTTTATATAGTCCCAAGGACAGTCACTAATGCATATTTGCAACTCTTATCTAAGTTAACTACCCCCTCAGTAAAGGTGCCAAGGGGGAAAGAGAAGGTAATTCATTCTCCTGGCTTAAATACAGTTCATTTCCTGGACTGCTGCATGGGATTACAGAGCTTACTTATCACTGGTTATATAAGTGTATGTAACCTCCATACACTTCCCTGATTTCAAGAAAGTGTACAGTTTACCAATAGTGATAAGGGCCAAGCAAATGCCCAGAGAAGCAGGTGCAAAAAGGCTCCAGAACAGCCAAGAACTGAACCTTGAAGCTAAGAAGCCCAGAATTGCCACCTGCCTTTAGTGAGATCATGTCCCAAAAAAACTCCTGAGCAAGGCTGCGGGCTATGTACAAAACTCAGTCTAGGAGGGAGTACATTTGGTGCCTCGGGTTCCGGAGAAAAGGTTTCTTCAGCCTACAAGCAATAAAAAGGAGCAGGGCTTTAGGAAAGGTCTGTCACCAAGGTTGTATTTCTCTTCACCTGCCTCAGGGACAGAGATGTTTGGAAATGATACCATACTAAAGATGGCCACAAGGTGGTAGCATGAACACCAACTAAGAAGGTCCCAGGATATTGACTGTCTAGGAAGAAGTGGAGAGAGAAGAGAAAGATTCCCAGATGTAGGTCAATGGTCTGATCCCCAAATATCTGCAGGTCTCATCCTGTCAACTCACACTATTCCAGAAAGCCAGTTGTGAAATTTTCAGTGTGAGCATTTAAATGTTAAGAAATGGCAAATACTACTTATGAGGTCAGAGGGGCAATTCCTAGTTTAAAATACACTTGTGACAAATTCACAAGGTCTTTCTCTTTGCCAAAGAGTACATTTATTTAGGAGAAAAGGTTACAAACAAAATGAAGATGTAAAAGCATTATCAGGAGTTGTAAATATGAAACCGATTTGGGAGAGCAATAGAGTTATCAAGGAAAGAGGTCTGAAAGAAGCTATTAAAGAAATGAAGTATGAGTACGCTATTGATTGGAAGTTTAAATTCATAGAGAAGTTTATAAAATTAATCAAAATTAATCATAATAAAGAGAAAGATGCCATTAAAAGGAAGATACTAAGAGGGAGAAAGAGAGTGAGCACCTCATAGTAGGCAGAGTCCTGGAAAGGACTTAGAAAAGATCTTCATCATAAGCATATTTTTTATAGAGGAAATATAACCTTGGGGGTTTCTCAGGGGAGGAGGGGAAGTACCAGGGAAAAGTGTGATAGCTCAGAGGAAGGGATCAAGGAAGAGCCAATTGGAATCCACCTGACTGACCAGGTTCCAGACCTGTCTAAAGATATGCTAATCAAGATCTCAAAGGTTGTTTAAAGATGTTCAGAGGTTGGAAAGATAAACAATGGAGGCTGATAAAAAGTTCCATCCTTACATCACTCTATATAAACAGGATGGGACTTGGTTATGCCTGATAATAGCCAGATGGGCTTCTTACCAACATGAGAAGAGAATACATTCATTTCAAAGTCCACTTCACTACAAATTGGGCATTAATTTGTTTTGCTGATTGCCTAGATTTAAGAAAGTACTGGAGAAAATGTTAATAATACAAATTAAACTAAAAGCGTGTCTAGAGTATATTTTCCCCCCCTCTGTAGGAGGGGGGCATTTACTAACACATTGCTGATAGGATTCTTCCCATGTGCAAGATGAGAGGCACTGTGAAGTAATGGATAACCAAAATCCCTGGATTCAAATCCTTCCTCTAATATGTATTGACTAACATATATCCAAATCCCTTAATTTCTCAGTGCTCCCAGGCAACTCCCAAAGACAAGAATTCTGAACTCTGTCCTCAGAAAATCTATGAATATGGATGGGGTAAAGATGCATCTTTATTTTCCTTAACCCCTAGCTGTTTAATTCAATTATTTAAAAACATTATTCTCAAAAGGAGTCCATGGGCTTTACCAAATTGCTAAAGGAGACTATAACATACAAAAAAGTAAAAAGTCCCAGTTTTTTTAAGACTATAGGTTACAGATCTTTAATTGAGGGAGTCTCCATTATCATATTCCCTTCATGACTGAAATCATAAGTCTGACCAAAAAACAATGTGCAGATCCCTATTCCTGGCCCTTGGTGTACAAAGACAAAAAAGGAATTGATCCTTGCTTTCAAGGATCTTACATTATACTTGAGAAATAAGTCATGTACACCAATAAGCAAACAAATAAATGAGTAAATAAGTAGATAGATAGATAAATGATTTAATAAATATACAAATATAAGTGAAGCAAGGAATAGATTAGATAAATACATCAGTAGACAAATGAATAAATAAATGCAAACTCTATAAGCTACTGCTCATTTTTGCATATGGACATTTGATTTGCCAAAGGGGAACAAAAATAGGACATTCCTATGAGAAGCATCCTGAGAGAGTTAAAAAAACTGAGAAAAAACTTCCCTCAGTTCAATGTACTAAGACGACCTATTTGAAAGCAGCTTCTGAATGACTCTTGGCTGAAGAATACACATTTCTTCCCATCCCTATCTGTGTCCCTGTCCCTGCATTGCCTTGGCTCTGCTCAGGTTCTGCCCAGGCACTATAGTGGTCTGAATTTTTCCAGTAACTGGGAATACTAGATAGTCTAACATTTTCCAATCAAGCAACACTGGTATCTGAGCCCATGTCACTCATTTATATAATAAAGAAGCATTTATTAAGTATCTTTTATGGAAGCTTACCTGCTGCTGCAGCACCTATAAAATCTCTGTCTGTCTCTCGATATGTGTCTCTCTCTCTCTTTCTCTCTCTTTCTCTCTCTCTTTCTCTCTCTCTCTTTCTCTATCTCTCATCTTTCTCTGTCTGTCCCTTTTTTTCTCTCTGTCTTTCTTTCTCTCTGTCTCTCTCTCTCTTTGTCTGTCTCTGTCTGTCTCTTTCTCTCTCTCTCTTTCTCTCTCTCTCTTCTCTCTCTCTCTCTCTCTCTTTCTCTCTCTCTCTCTCTCTCTCTCTCTCTCTTCTCTCTCTTTCTCTCTCTCTCTCTCTCTCTCTCTCTCTCTCTCTTCTTTCCCCCTCCCTCTCCCCCTCCCTCTTTCACTCTCTCTCTTTCTGTCTCTTTTCTTTCCCTGTTTCCCCATGCTAGAACAAAGGATCTTTTACCTGTTCCATGCATAGCCAGCTGCCATATCCTGATTTTCCCCCTCTCAAGGGCCTCACTAGAACAAAAGGACCATTTCTCTGTATATCTGATCTGAAATAAATCCAATCACAGGGACTCTCCCCATGTATACCTTACCTCCTCTAAGATTATCCAATTTTCCGGCTCTGCCCAATTTTTTCCCCCCTTACTCTCCCTTCTCTATATAAACCCTCATTTTGCTCTGGTGGAGCCTAGGGTATGAACCTCATTAAATGTCATTACTTGATTCGGAGACAGCCTGAGTCTTAATTCTCTACAGAAGACATGGGAACACACACCTGCCCCCCCCCAACCTTTTGGTGTATCCCAGCACTTACTAACACCATGCTAAGCACTAGTCTAAAGCCAACTGGAGTCACACATTGCTGACCTGTTTGAGAACAGGCACACATACAGTTAAAGAACTTGGGCTGCAATTTGATACTAACAACTAGAGAAGATTTATTTCCACCCTGCCAACTCATGACTCCCCACTCCTAAAGATGCAGAGAACTGCCTGGGAGCATGGTATTGATTAGAGAAAAATGAGAACAACTCCATCCTAAATTTTCAAGGTGAATGGAAGGAGCTATTGGTGCCAATGTCAAAATGGTGATTGCCACAAAAAATAAAATGTCTATTAACAAGCATGGATCCAAGATTTACCAGTAAATAATTTTTGCACATGCATCTCCAACATTTGTTTATAAATTTTTTATTTCTGTTGTTGTGACCAGGATATTAGAATCAGAGACTTGAGTAAACCCACAAGCACCAGCTTGGGGGCTAAGAAGCAATCGAACCAATCCAAAGCAGTTGAGGTCACTTTGCCTCAAGGTGAGTTGTGGCTTTGGCCCTTTGGTCACATAAAAACAGTTTTAGGAATGTCTTGGAGAGTTCCTAAGACCTCAAAGAACTTCCTTGCTAACTACATTTAACCTTTTTCCTGACAACTTTCTATTTTTGCTTTCTGGGCTATTCTTTGTTTTGTTGGGTCTTTTTACTCCTTTGGGGATTGTTTTTGCTGAGGGAGAAAAGTAATTAGATAGCAAATTTTTATTAGAGGAATTATTTCAGGTTCTGAGTGAGCCATAGTACCAAATATGCAACCACAACAGAATTATTACTATTAATATGCTTATAACAACTGTAAAACTTACCATACCATTAATAATAAATGTACACAAAATGGTATAGCATAGAGAGCACTGACCTAAGGGGTCAGGAAGATCTGGGTGTGAAGTCACCCACTTTGAGATCCATTAGCTATGTGATCCCAGATAAGTCAATGGACCTCTCAGTGATGAGTCCAATAGTGTCAAACTCAAATAGAAACTTATCTCTATTATTGAGACTATTATTAAAAAAATTCAAAATTAACATTGAATAGGAAGCAAGATAGAGCCATAGTGCATAGAGCATTGAGCATAGAGACAGGAAGACTCTTCTTCTTGAGTTTAAATCTGACCTCAGACACTTAATAAGCTGTGTGTCCCTGGACAAGTCACTTAATCCTGTTTGCCTCAGTTCTTCATCTGTAAAATGAACTGGGAAAGGAAATAACAAACCACCCCAATATCTTTGACAAGAAAATCCAAAATGGGATCATGAAGAGTTGGACATGATTGAAATAACTAAAAACAATATCAAAATGTTGAAATGAATTTTTATTTATTTTGTTAAACAATCCCCAATTACATTTTAATCTGGTTTCTACTTCCAGGTATAGGACACCTTCCTTTAGGCAACTCTCTAAGATTTTATGTTGCAAAGAAGATGCTGATAATCATTTATGGAGGAAATTTCTTCACCTACAACTTCCCCATACCAATATTAAAAATAGCTAACATTGTAGTGGCCAGAAACTGGAAACTGTGTGGATGCCCATCAATTGGAGAATGGCTGAATAAATTGTGGTATATGAATATTATGGAATATTATTGTTTGGTAAGAAATGACCATCAAGATGATTTCAGAAAGGTATGGAGAAACTTACATGAACTGATGTTAAGTGAAATAAGCAGGACCAGGCGATCATTATATACTTCAACAACAATACTGTATGATGATCAATTCTGATGGATGTGGCCATCTCTAGCAATGAGATGAACCAAATCAGTTCCAATAGAGCAGTAATAAATTGAACCAGCTACATCCAGCAAAAGAACTCTGGGTGATGACTATGAACCATTACATAGAATTTCCAATCCCTCTATTTTTGTCCGCCTGCATTTGTTATTTCCTCCACAGGCTAATAGTACACTATTTCAAACTCTGATTCTTTTTTATAGCAAAATAACTGTTAGGACATGTATACTTATATTGTATTTAATTATACTTTAACATATTTAACATGTATTGTCAACCTGCCATCGAGGGGAGGAGAGGGGAGAAGGAGGGGAAAAACTGGAACAAAAGGTTTGGAAATTGTCAATGCTGTAAAATTATCCATGCATATAACTTGTAAATAAAAAGCTATGATAAAAATAATAGCTGACATTTAGAGCAAGCTAATTGTGTATTTTTTTTGATCAAGCAATACCACTACTAGGTCTGTATCCCAAAGAGATCGTTCTAAAAAGGGAGAAAGGATCTATATATTTATAGCATGGTGGCAAACATCAGAAATTGAGGGGATGTCTGTCAATTGGGGAATAGCTGAATAAGTTGTGATATATGAATGTAATGAAATACTGTTATGCAACAAAAATGATGAACAATCAGATTTCAGAAAAACCTGAAAAGACCTGTACAAACTGATGCAAAGAAACAGAATTAAGAAAACATCACAGTATCAGCAAATTTGTGTAATGATGGACTATGATTGACTCAACTCTTTCTCAACAACACAATGTTCCAAGACAAGGAAAATGCTATCCATAACCAGATAAAGAACTGATGGATTCTGAATTCAGATTGAAGCATATTTTTTCACTTGATTTATTCTTTCCCATTTTTTTCCCCTTTTGATCTGTTTCTTCTTATACAACTATGACTAATGTGGAAATATGTTTTACATGATGGCATATGTATAAACTATATCAAACTGCCTACCTTCTTTGGAAGAGGAGAAGGGAGGGAGAAAGGAAAGAAGAAAAACTTAGAACTTAAAATCTTGTAAAAATGAATGCTAAAAATTTTCCTGACATGTATTCAGGGAGAAAAATAAAATTCTTTATAAAATTATTTGATTCTCACAAATAACCCTGAGAGGTAGATATTATTATTGTTTACTTTCCAAATGAAAGAACCGAGGTAAACAAAGGTTAAATGACTTGTTCAGAGTCACACATTTAGTAAGTGTCTAGGGCTAGATTTAACTCACACCTTGCTGACTCCATGTACAGCACTTTATCCATGGTTAGCTAGTTGTCTAATGAACTCACATCCCTAAAAAACCCACATAAACACTAGAAATTTTAAGATGAAATAAAAGTTAAATAATAATTATCCTAGAGTAGAGAGCCACTGGAGTTTATGGAGTAGGATGGTATCATGAACAGATCCCAGAATTAAGAAAAATCTCTTTGGTTGCTTTATGGAGGCTGGATTAGACAGGGGAGAAACTTAAGCTAAAGAGACCAAATAGAAGCCTATGAGAATAATCCAGGTGAGAGGTAATAACCCCCCAAAACCCCCAAACTAGGGTAATGGTTATGTGAATAGAGAACAATCTGATATGAGAGAAATCAGGGAGGGGAAAATGACAAGATTTAGCACCTGGCTGAATGTGTGGGGTCAGGGAAAGTGAAAAACAGCTTAGTGAGGTGGAAAACACACTGGATTTGGAATAAGGAAGATCTAGGGATTCAAGTCCCATCTCAGACATTTACTAGGGAATGAGTCATTTAGTTTCTTTGTGCCTCAATCTCCTCATCTGTAAAAATGAGGGGAATTAGATTCAATGGCCTCCAACTTTCCTCCAGATATAAATTTATGATCCCAAGAGTCAAAGAAAATGCAAAGAATGAGAATTTAGATAACTAGAAAGATATTGATAAACTCAACAGAAATAAGGAAGTTCAATTCAGGGAATGGTTTGGAAGAAAAGATAATGAGTTCTGCTTTTGGTGTGTTGAGTTTGAGCTGCCTAAGAAACATCCAGTTCAACCTGTGCAATGGGTAGTATGTGAAAGGAGACCAAAATTCTGAAGAGAAATTAGGACTTGGATATAGAGAGCTATATATCATTGCATATTAGTTAAAATCCATGATAATTAAACTCATGGAACTGATAACATCATCAAGATAGTGTGCACAAGTTAGAGGGCATGTACTGTAAGTGATCCAGAAAGGAAATTAAGAAGGCAAAGTCAGAGAGGAGAAAGTAAAGCCATGAACAGAACAAATATATAGGAAGAGAGGATGAAGAACAGTATCAAATACTATACAGGAGTCAAGAAATTAAGACTTGGCAATTAAGAGAACAATTCCAACTTAGAAAAGGTTTGGTTTAATGATGAGACAAGGAGAAAGAGAAGGTTGGGAATTTGGCACACGAGAAGAATGTTATTTTCCTATACAGAAAAAAAAGGAAGTTCAGAAGAGGGATGGACAAGGTGTGAAAACAATGGGTACCCAAAGAGATACTAAAGAAGGGAAAGGGACCTCTATGTGCCAAAATGTTTGTGGCAGCCCTGTTTGTAGTGGCTAGAAACTGGAAAATGAATGGATGCCCATCAATTGAAGAATGGCTGGGTAAATTGTGGTATATGAACGTTATGGAATATTATTGTTCTGTAAGGAATGACCAGCAGGATGAAGACAGAGAGGACTGGCGAAACTTACATGAACTGATGCTAAGTGAAATGAGCAGAACCAGGAGATCATTATATACCTCAACAATGATACTGTTTGAGGATGTATTCTGATGGAAGTGGATCTCTTCAATAAAGAGAGCTAATTCAGTTTCAATTGATCAAAGATGGGCAGAAGCAGCTACACCCAAAGAAAGAACACTGGGAGATGAATATAAACTGCTTGCTTTTTGTTTTTCTTCCTGGATTATTTATACCTTCTGAATTCAGTTCTCCCTGTGCAACAAGAAAACTGTTCGGTTCTGCACATGTATATTGTATCCAGGATATACTGTAACCTATTCAACATGTAAAGGATTGCTTGCCATCTGGGGGAGGGGGTTAAGGGAGGGAGGGGAAAAATCGGAACAGAAGTGAATGCAAGGGATAATGTTGCAAAAAAATTACCCTGGCATAAGTTCTATCAATAAAAAGTTATTAAAAAGAAAAAAGAAAAAAAAAAGAAAACAATGAGTAAGGGGATAGAAATTTTCTTGTGCAACTGAGTAGGACTATCTAAATGTAGTTAACTTATAACTGTCTTAGGTATGAAAGCCCACTGTATAATGACTGAAATTTCAATCTCTGAAACTCAGGGATGTATCAACACTGAAAATTTAACAATCAGTCCAAGAGCTGGCTTCAGCACACCACTCTGGCAGGGTCCCAGCTTTGGAGACTACTGTTGTAAGAAACCTGGAGCAGAGCACCAGTCATAGCAGCCAGCCCCAGGATAAGTAAGCAAACTTAAGAACAGATAAATTAGTCCTTTAGATAATCTGGTACAGTGATTCTCAAAATGTGGTCCCGACTATCGTAGGACCCTCTCAGAAGGCCTACAAATTAAAATGAGTTTTTATTTCTAATATGGTAAATATAAATGCAATTCAAATAAACAAAAGCCCTTTGGAGAGATCCTCAATAATTTTTAATAGTATAAAGATACTGAGAACAAAAGTTTAAGAACCATTGATCTAGAAGACCTCACCTTTGTGAATCAACCACTTTGGGAACAGACACATTACTTTAGCATTCATTTTAATGATGTCACCTACCACTAACCCCTTAATCTATAATTAAGGTTGGAACATCGAAATTGATCTCATTCACAGGGATTCTGAGCCCCTTCAACTCCATAGCAGAAATAAAAGACCCAATTCTTCTGAAGTTAAACTACGGGGTTGAGTTTGGAGGTAGAAGGAAAGAGAAGAGTCTAATTAATTTTAAACTCGCATCATCCTATTGGCACAATCCTAGATATGGCCGCCAGGTGACAGCACAAACATGTCAGATAAAGAACAGGAACTTCAAACCTTGAATAAATGGCCCCACAAGAAAAAGGTGGGAAAAGGCTGAATTGTAAGGGATGAGAGCTGTCCCCTCAGGTTGTACCAGATGCTTGGTCTCTGCCAACCTAACAGTAAAAAGCTGAGACAACACAATCTCAGAGAGCATTGAATAGGAAATGGAGGAAGGGAAACTACAACCAGGCAGAAGGAACAGAGGAAAGAACAGAGGGAGAAACAGCACATCAGTCCAGAAAAGGATCCAAGCACAAATGGTAATTTCAGAGTTGAACTGATTTGTTTCTGGCTGAGATGCGTGTGGAGACCATAAGAGACGACTAGAGTTTATTGAGCAAAGAGATATGATCATTAGGAAAATCACTTTGAAAGTTATGTAGAAGATGAACTGGAGATGGGAGAGGCTTGAAGCCAAAAAAGATGCCTAAAAACATAAATAAGATTATGAAAATTAACATGGTTTGGTAAAATTGCCTTTATAAGATATTCTGCTAATAATGCCCAATATTTGTGAATATTACATAAATGTTGAACTCTGTTAATGTAAAACCAAGAAATCCTTGATTTTCCATCCAGAGAGATACCCCCTTTATTTCCTGTTTCTAAGTTATTGACCATGAAAGTACATGCACAGTGCACATACACATACACACACATACACCCTTAGAATATTGAATAAGTACAGGGTATATTTACTAAGAACAGGGTCATATGTCCCAGGTAGACTTAGAACTTCTTTTGACCTAGGCAGGTCACCCCAGTAATTAGAAGCAGCTTCTAGTAATTACCAACACTGAATTATTGCTAAAGAACATGACTATATCTTCCTGGATTCACCTCATTCTGAGATTTTCTATTCCCCTTGTACTTCTTTTGTTCTCTGACTTATTCCAGATTGTTTGGGCCAGGTTGTTCTTTTCCTTTGGGTGCATTTCATGGTTCTCTAGGGCAATTATGAGACATCTCTATTTCTGTGTACTTCCTGCTAGTTGTCTCTCTGTGCCCACTAACCCCCTCATGACCATCACTCCTTCCATGGTCTTTCATTCCTCCTCTTTCTCCTATGCCCTCACAGAATCAAAGATCTTCAAATCTAAAAACTTGGAAGAGACCTCAGGGGCCATTTAGTCCAAAGTTTCTTAAAATGTGAGTCATGATCTCATATGGGGTCTCATAATCGAATGTGGGGATCATAAAATGATTATCAGTAAATGTTTGATTTCTATATCTATTTTATAGATTTATATGCCCAAAGGGTTACAAATGGAAAAAGTGTAAGCCCTAAAAATTCTACTCCAGCCTCTCACCCTAAGCAGCATGTTTCTCAAAATCATCTACAGATACAGTCAGCTTCTGTTAAAAAAAAATACTTCCACCGATAAGAGAGACCACCACTTCATTTTCACCACCTAGGCAGCTGGTAGGTAGAGTGCTGGTCTTGAATTCCTGTGTTTAAATCCTGCCTCAGATTCTCCAGTAACTCCTTATCACCTACAGATTCAAATATAAAATCCTCTATTGGGTGTTCAAAGCTCTTCACAAGTTTCCTACTTTCCCCATTTTTCCAACCTTTATACCTTGTGTCCCCTTATCTGCCTTTTAATTTAATGACACTGGTCTCCTCTCTGTTCTTCCAAGATACTTCATCTCTTAGATCGCAGCATCTTTGTTGTCACCCAAGTTTGGGATGTTCTCCCATGTCATTTCTGCTTCCTTCAAGTCCCAACTAAAACCTCATCTTCTACACGCAGCCTTTCCCATAATCCCTCTTAATTCTCTTGCCTTCCCTCTATAGCTTGTTTATATTATCTCTTCCATTAGACTGTGAGCTTCTTGAAATTCTTTTGTCTTACTCTGAGGTATCACTACACACCTCTCAGACTGGCTAAAATGACAGGAGAAGATAATGACAAATGTTGGAGGGCATGCGGGAAAACTGGGACACTGATACATTGTTGGTGGAGTGGTGAACTAATGCAACCATTCTGGAGAGCGATCTGGAATTGTGCCCAAAGGACTATCAAACTGTGCATACCCTTTGATCCAGCAGTGTTACTACTGGACTTGTATCCTAAAGAGGTCATAAAGGAGGAAAAGAGACCCACACATGCAAAAATGTTTGTTTCAGCCTTTTTTGTAGTGGCAAGAAATTGGAAATTGAGTGAATGTCCATCATTTGGAGAATGGCTGAAAAAGTTATAATATGTGAGTGTAATGGAATATTATTGTTCTATAAGAAATGATCATCAGCAGGATGATTTCAGAGAGGTCTGAAGAGACTTACATGAACTGATGCTAAGTGAAGTGAGTAGAACCAGGAGACTATTGTACACAGTAACAATATTATGTGATAATCAATTCTGAAGGACTTGGCTTTTTTCAACAATGAGATGGTTCAAAGCAGTTCTGATAGATTTGTGATGAAGAGAGCCATCTGCATCCTGAAAGATGTCTGTCAGGACTTTTGGGACTGAATGTGGATCACAACATAATTTTTTCACCTTTTTTTGTTTTTGTTTGCTTTTTCCTTTTTTTTTTTTTTTTGTTTGGCTTTTTGTTATTTTTCTCATTTTTCCTCTTTTCAATCTAATTTTTCTTGTGCAGCATGACAAATGTGGAAATAGGTATAGAAGAATTATACATGTTTACCACATATAGGTAAACATGCTGTCTAGGAGAGGGGGTGAGAGGGAAGGAGAAAAATTTTGAAAACAATGTTTTACAAGGGTAAATGTTGAAAACTATCTTTGCATGTATTTTGAAAGTAAAAAGCTATTTAAAAAAGAAAAAAAGAAATTCTTTTGTCTTGGGATAGCTAGGTGATGCAATAAAACAAAGCACTTTACCTAAATTAGATTTATTTTCCTGAGTCCAAATCCAGCATCAGATATTTAGCTGTGTGACCTTGGATAAGTCACTTAACCCCAATTATCCCCAAAAGAAAAAGAAATAAATCTTTTTGTCTTTGTATCCCCAGTGCTTAGTACAATGTGTGGCACACAGTAGGAGCTTAATAAATGTTTGTTGACCGACTACTAAGTTGTGTAACTTTTGAGTAATTCATTTAACTTCTATGTGCTTCACCTTCCAAAAGTATAAAATGGAATTAATATCCCATATTTAAAATGCACATAATATCCCACATCTCACAAGATTAGATAAAACAAGATAACTTAGGGTAAGGAACTTTGCAAACCTTAAAATAACATATAAATGGGGGCAGGTACCTGGTGCAGTGGGTAGGGTACCAGCCCTGAAGTCAGGAGGACCTGAGTTAAAATCTGATCTTAGACACTTAACAATTCCTAGCTGTGTGACCCTAGGCAAGTCACTTAACCCCAATTGCCTGAGGGGGAGAAATCTATGTAAATATTAGCCATTATTACTATTTTGAAGCAGTCAGTTCAGTTTCATTGTTTGAAAATTCTATTAGAAAATTCTTCCTTATGTCAAGTCCAAAGCTATCTCCCTGTAACTTCAGCCAATTGCTCTTCTGCTGCCTACAGCCAGCTCCAGAAAATGCCACTTCAATCTTGAAGTTACAGTGTGTCATCAGACCCTTTGGGTGCATTGGAGTTGATGGGAGAAGATGAAAAGACAGTGAGGTTCTCTCCAGATTCTGTTAAGGAAAAGAAGGGATGAAGGGAAAGACATGAGCCACTCAGCTAAGACTGAGCAAGCTACCCTGGCTAGTTAAGGAGTCTCTTTGTTCTCTCAGCCTGAGCCCCTTGAGAATCTAAAAAGGTGCACTGAAACTCAAGGAAAGAAGCCAAATTGCCTTTTCCTTTTTAGAAAAAAAAATTAGCTTTCTTTCTGTGATAAAAATATTTTTCTTATATTTCAGTTAAAAGTGAATGCTTTTATATTTTTATTAAATATTAAAACAATAATTCTCTGAAAATAAAAGCTACTTTCCAGATGACCCAGTTTTCAAGGAAGCTTTAAATAATAGACAGGGCCTACTGATATTTAGTGTTTGATGTCCCCATCACCCTTAAGTTTGTCAGCAATGATCCAATGAGGGTGACAAGACACAAAGAACATCTATCTTAGATGTGTGAGTATAAATGAAGGGGAAGAAGAGAAGGCTCATGGCTGCCCAGGTTTATTGAAGGATAACATGTTGAAGTTGAATTCAGATGTCTCTTTTCCTTCTTCCTAGTGTATCTCTTTGCACATGCTAAGAATTTAATAAATTTTTTTATTCATTCATCTCAGGGAGCATAGCAATTCAGGGTGAAAAGCTAGGTAATGATGCTATCCTTCCTTCTGGAGCAAAAGGGGAAGGGGCTCCTATCTACTTTGTCCCTGTCACATTCCAGCTCCCTGGGAGGAGATCCAAAGACCCTGCTATGCTTCTGGGAGCTAAGTGGGCCGAAGCTTCATCTCACACACTTTGTAGGAGTAGTTGTTCCCGTGACCTGTCTTCCAGTTGATTCCATCAGCTGGGCTCTCATGGGGCCCTTTCAGGTACTGACCATTGAGGTTGGACACGTGGCAATCATTGTACCACCAGGCCCCCTGGTAGATCATAGCACAGTTGCCCTCATATGCATCATTGTCCCGGTCTCTGGTAGTGAAGCCAAAATGGTTATGATACATCAGGGAGTCACCTGTAGAAAGTCATTGTTTGCAAATAAAGAGAGGTCATTTCCCAAAGTGAATAACAGACAGTACAGCTATCCCTTCTTCATCACAGGGGTTAGAAATATCCACAAAATTATCTATGAAATCCAAGTAAAATTTTCTGGTCCTCCCTTTGTACCAGAGAAGAATTCTGAATGTTTTTTTCGTTTTCTTTTATGGAGTGTTTATGATACCTTATTATAAAATTTGGGTTAACTATATTATATAATAATATACACATGTTATACATTTCTGAGTCTCTAAATTTTTTCTGGATCTTCTGCTAACTTTCATGTATCATCTGAGAGTTCAACAAAACTCCCCCAAAATTCCCATTTAATTTCTTATACCAACCCTAAATATATCAAAAAGGTGATGAGGAAAATCCTAGAAATGTTGTGTCCCAAGGAAGAAGAAAGGAACAAAGGTGGACAAAGTCAATGAATCACTGACCCTTTTTGAGGCATTTGGAAAAGGGATTCTTATGGATTTGCTGAGTTATGAAAATATCTATACCCCTCTAAGCTCCTTCTTAAAGAGTACAGTGTGTTATTTATAGCACCAGATGAAGTTAGGAAACAGAAAATTCTACAAGCATAAGGTGGTTTTAAAAGACCCTTGAGTCACAAAATTGGGGAGGAGGAGAGGAGTGATATCTAAGTGGCAGCTAGGTGGTGCAGTGGATAGAGCCCCAGCCCTGTAGAGGCAGAAGGGCCTGAGTTCAAATTTGAGCTCAGACACTTACTAACTAGGCAAGTCACTTAAACTTAATTGCTTCAAAAGGGAAAAAAAAAAGAGCCTGAGTTAAGAATCACAATACCTGTGTTTTGACATCAATTTTTCCATTCACTGGTTATATATCAGCAAATCTCATGATCCCTTAGGCTTTCATATCCTCATCTATAAAATGGGTATGATAATACATGTACTACAAGTCCCACAGAAATTTTGTTCAGATAGAAGTGTTAGTATCTTTCTAACACACCATTATATTTTATTTGGTAGAAAGTAAGATCCTTGAACTTGAACTTGAACTTGAAAGTGCAGGAACTATTAGTCTTTTGTTTTTATTTGCCCTCATGAGAGGCAACATGACATAATTGACAGAGAACTGGTCTCTGAATGAGGATGACATAGATTTGCATCTTACCTCTGACTTACATGTCAGACTTAATCTAGCTAAGTAACTCTCTTCAGTCCAGAATAGTTTCAGAAAAACTTTAGTAGGAGCTTTGTCATCCAGGAGCTTCCTATATCAATGAAATCATAGGTCCAGTCTCTATCCCTGTCCTATTTCTCACTATAGAAATGCCCTACAGCCCCATGGCTCCTCCTTTGATTAGTTGATTATTCCCAGACTCTCCATTTTACGAAGAAAGCTCAAGTCAACTACCTTTACATTCCAGGCTCCACTCAATAGTCACAGGACTTTCTCTGTCACAGCCCCTCCATGAGTAACTCTTTGACTTCCCACTATTTCACCAATTTTGGATGTGTTTCTTCCGTCATTAAAATGTAAGCTCCTTATGCCCAAAAGGCTATAAAACTGAGCATATCCTTTGATACTGCAGAGAGATCCTGCAGTATCTCTACTAGGACTGTATCCTAAAGAGATCATTAAAAAAGGGAAAAGAACCCACATGTGCAAAAATGTTTGTGGCAGCCCTTTTTTGTAGTGACAAGAAACTGGAAACTGAGTGGATGCCCATCAGTTGGGGAATGGCTGAATAAGTTATGGTGTATGAATGTTATGTAATATTATTGTTCTGTAAGAAATGACCAGCAGGATGATTTCAGAAAAGCCTAGAAAGACTTACGTGAACTGATGCTAAATGAAGTAAGCAGAACCAAGAGAACATTATGCACAACAACAAGATTATGTGATGATCAACTGTAATGGGCGTGGCTCTTTTCAACAATGAAGTGATTCAAGGAAATTCCAATAGATTTGTGATAGAAAAAGCCACCCACATCCACAGAGATAACTATGAGGACTGAATGTGGATCAGAGAACAGTATTTTCACCTTTTATTATTGTTGTTTGTTTGCTCATTTTGTTTTTCTTGTGGGAGGGTTTTCCCCCTTTTGATCTGATTTTTCTTGCTCAGCATGATGAATATGGAAATATGTTTAGAAGAATTGCACATGTTGAATCTATATTGGATTGCTTGCTATCTGGGGGAGGGAGGAAGGGAGGAAAGGAGAGAGAAAAATTTGGAACACAAGATTTTGCAAAGGTGAATGTTGAAAACTATCTTTACATGTATTCAGAAAAATAAAAAGCTATTATAAAATATAATCTTTTTCAAAGCAGAAATTTTTTTGCTTTGCATCTAGCTTTTAAAAAATTTCATGAAATTAATCTTACTCTAGAATTACTTATGAACCTCCCAAAACTCCTATTAAACTAGTAGTTCCCTAAGAGCAAGAATGGAGTCTTTTTTTGTATTTAAATCTCCTCTATCACTATGCTGAAACAAATCAAAACATACTATATTAGGTGAAAAACTGCTCCAAAAAGTAAAAGTACTCATGAGTACTAATAAAAATATTAGACTCTGATTAGCTGACAGAGCTGGGAAAAGATATTTGTGCACTTTTAAGCAATGAAACAATATTATATTTGTGTGAGAATTAAGTAATGAACTTAAAATTCAAAACATTTGGGTTCAAATTCTGCCTTTGATATTTACTACTTGTATGACCCTGAACAAAAGATTCAACCCCTATGGGCATCAGACAGCTCCCCAGGACATAACTACTATGTTATATATAAAGTGGTAATCTGTGTTAGTACAAAGAGCCTCCACAGTGAGGAAATCACAGATTTTCCCCATATTTACAAATTTTCACAGTGATCTTCTGGGTCACTATGTGTTCTGTTCTACTCCTTGATTTTTCTCTACCTTGTAGGGTTATAAATCAATCCTTTACCTACCTGCATTTCCATCCACAAAGGCTCCCAGATTCAGTTTGTAGTTGTCAATCTCCCCAGCAACCTGGAACGAACTGTACTTGGCAAAATGGTGATTGTGGTCAAAGTCTTGGAGATCGATACGGAGTTCACTGTCATCTAAGTGAGAAAGTTGGGTAATATCTCATCATGTCTCATTTTCCCAAGAGTGTTGGGAATAGAGACCTTAGGTTCCTGGGAGTAAGCACAGCAAAGCAAAAGGGAATCCTTTCCCTCCTTAGCATCTTTCTTCTACTTCTTTTGGACCATCAGTGCTCATCAGACCTAGAACATTTGGAGGGTTCCTGGCTCACAATATGGGAAATAAGTGCAGATTTTATGTTACAGTGGAGTTGAAGGGATTCTAGGATTGAGCAAAAAGTCTAATGGATCTTTGCATATCTCTCAATGTCTTGCCAAATCTCAATCCCAGGCATTTTAAATCAGATTAGAAAATTACATCTCATGTATTACTGTCCACAGGATGAAAAGCATCCTCTTCATTGTAAAATAGAAAAGATATGATTACTATCTATAACTCCTGAAGGCAGAATTTTCTGTAGCTAAACATGTTTGCATTTATTTTTAAAGGACTATTTTAAATGATATCCTTTGTTTTGTCTACATACATGTTTTACCTCAGACAGTCACTTGTCTGGCCTACCTTTGTCCCAGTCCTGCCTCTCAGGGCAGTTATCAGGGATAGCCATTCCCCAAAGCTTGGTCAGGACCATCTCATTTCACTAAGGAATTTCCCAGAATGCAGCTGCCCCATAACTTCTCCAAGCTCCTTCTGATCTGTCTTTCTGGGTGGACATCCAGGGATGAGCTTGTGGACCCAAAACTTCCACATCCCACACCCAGGAAGAGAGGAGAAACCAGGCAGTTATCCCAGAACTGCTCTTCCTACAGACATAACCCCCTGAAACCTCACCCTGAGTTGTCAGCAAGTGAAGATTATCATTTCCCAGCCAAAACTCTCCCAGCCTGCTTCCAAAACCCCTCTTATAAGCAGTCCAGGACCGGAAAAAGTTCACAGATCCATCAACCCGTCTCTGGAAAACCTGTAGAGAAATGGAAGCACACACCCCCCCCCCAGCCCCAAATAAGTGTTCCTTCTTCCCCTTTCCCCTCTCCCTCCCAAAGACAAGGTGAAAATATAAGCACCTGACACCACTAGCATGAGCTTTTTATCGGTCTCCCAAGAGCAAGGCCCAGGAATCCTACTCCCGTAGGGTACAATTCCCCACCCTCCAATGGGTTGAGGGCTTCTCTCCTCAAGAGCATACACCAGGCTGAGACATAGTTTGGATTATGCAAAGAGAGAATGGTTCAGCTGGGCTCTCCAAAGCTGAAAGCATAACCCTAGGCCCAAACAGGCCCTACCTATCCTGGGCTCAGGCTATCCATCCCCCTGAGCACTGTCTCACAGTGGCCACACATTGACCATGGAAACCTCCTGTTCTGTCTTCTAACTCTTAGGCCCTCCTTCCTGGTCCCTTTCAAGCTAGAGCTGCTTGAAAGCCTAGCCTGGGTGCTTGGATATAGGTGGGATCAGAACTGAGACTCCAGGTTAAAACTGCAAACTTGACTCTTTTAGAAGCATCTGTTTCCTGAGAGACTTTGGGGGGAAAGAGAAGGGGAACAATGAGAGCAAACTGCAGCAGAAGCACTTCTCCAAGGCCGGGGACAGACAAAATGACTGAGCTGGGATCATACTCACAGTCCAGCCTCCTCCATCAGTGTTCATGTCACACAGCACAGTCAGAGACTTGCAGTCAGAGAGGTAGATGGTGTACCAGCCACTGAGAGTATTCCCTCTGCCCAGCAGTTCCTTACAATTTCTTGCCCCTACAGAGAAAAAGGGTTAGAAATGGAAAGCCACATCCTCTGCCACTCCAACTTTGGGAGCAGTGGGAAGGCTGGACGGGGGAGTGAGCAGCTATGGAAGAGCAGTAGGTTGACAGAGTCTCTCAGAGTCCCCTAAGTCCTGGGGAAATTTAGACTCCTTTGGGAAGAGTGAGGAACTGGACTCATCTGAACCTCTGCTCCAGTCTTCTGAGCCCTTGAGTCAAGTGGAGGGATAGGAAGTCAGGAAGCAATCACCTGTCTTGCACAGCTGAGTTTCCAGCTCCTCACCTATACATGGGGAAAAATAATCAAATTCTTAGAAAACAAAATCTTCAGTCAAATTTCACTCTTAGGCTGTGATTACATACATTACAATACAATAACAAAACACAATGCAGTAGACATGTATTAAAGACTTACTATAAATAAAACACTAAGGAAAGGCAAAATTTTAGATAGCTATTATTATCTGAGAGGAACTCTGAGAGGAAACTGAAACTCAGATTTTTCCCATCTCCAGGTCAAAGTCAAACATTCTAGTCCTCTAATCCCAGAAACAGAGTTCTTTCCATTGTCCAATCTTGTACCCTGATCCAGTGATATTTTCCTATCTCCTCAGTAGAATTTCTACACTAATACAGATGTCAGGACAGCTAGATTATACTATAGTGCACAGAGTTCCAGGACTGAAAGATTTGAGTTCCAATTCTGCTTCATACACTTACTAGATAATTGATTATAAGAAAGTCACTAAACCCACCTCTTCAGTTTCCTAATTATATGATGGGAGTCATAATAATAAAAGCTTCTATTGTTCTGGATTGTTGTGAGAATCAAAAAAGATATATATATATTTGCAAACCTTAAAGCACTTTAAAAATATTAGTTATTATTGTTATCTTATTTATATTTACACATTTCATAGATTTATATGTTTCTGTGCTATGGTGCTCTCCCAGAGAACATAAACTCTTAGAGGACAGGAATTTTCTTTCATTTTGTCTTTGTTATGAAGAATAATTAAAATTTCACCCTCCATCTTCTAATTTGCTTTACCTAAAACACACTCCCTACTCCTGGGCATGGTTATGCTTTGTATTTTCCTTTACAAAAGCTCCTTTGGAGAGAAAGGGTGAACAGAGAAAGAGAATACAATAAATGGTTAGAAATACAATTAGCAATAATAATTGTAAAAAGATTTTTGAAGCAAGTTTCCCCATAAGACCTTGTTTCTTAAAAATATAGGGAACTGAGTCAAACATATAAAAAATAAGAACCATGACCCAATGGTTAAATGATCAAAAAATATGAACTATGCCAAAGGGCTATAAAATCATGCATATCCTTTGACTCAACAATATCACTACTTAGGCATGAATCCCAAAATTTTTAAAAATAGGAAAAGTAACTATATGTACAAAATATTTATAGCAGCTCTCTTCTCAGGGCAAAAAAAATGGAAACTGAGGGGATGCCCATCAATTAGGAAATGGCTGAATAAATTGTGGTTTGTGATTGTGATGGAATATCATTGTTCTATGGGAAATGATGAGCAGGATATTTTCAGAAAAACCTGGAAAGTTCTCCATGATCTCAAGCAAAGTGAAATGTATTGTGTACAAAGTAATAGTAAGATTCTGAGATGATCAACTGTGAATGGTTTTGCTATCTCAGCAATACAATGATCCATGACTATTCTGAAGAACTTATGATAAAAAATCCTATCCATATCCAGAAAAAGAACTGATTGCATCTGAATATAGATTGAAACATTCTCTTTCTCTCTCTCTCTCTCTCTCTCTCTCTCTCTCTCTCTCTCTCGCGCGCGCGCGCTTTATTTTTCTTTAAGGTATTTTTTGAGCAGGAGGGGAATGTACATTTTCTTTTACAACATGACTTTAATGGAAATGTTTTGTATAATTTTACATGTTCTTTCTTAATGAAGGCTAGGATTAGAGATAAGGAAAAGAATCTGGAACTTAAAGTTTTAAAAACAAATGTAAAAAATTGTTTTAAATATAATAGGAAAATGTTTAAAATTTTAAAATAAAATTTAAAATCATTTTTAAAATTTAAAAAGGTAACTGGGAAAAATAAAAATATCAATTTAAAAAAAATCTCCTTCCATAATGTAACATCTTAAAATCATTATCATTGAAAATTCTTCAGGTCTAATGTCTATATATTTCAAATGTAAGATTGATTGGTTGTGGTATAAACCAGAGGACTGGTAATAGAGTCATATGTTCCTAGAAATAGAGTCTTACCTATTCTTCCAGGCTTTCCTGGATCTCCTTTGTCTCCTACAGAAAGAAATTGATTCAGAACAAGATAAGTAATTTAAGATTACAATTTTTATAAGAAGTCAACTTGGGAGACTGTCAAAAAAAAAAAGGAATAGGACCATTGGTATTGGCTATTTTCTGAATAGAACAAATAATTTGGCACTGACCACTTTCTGAGTGGAGACAATTACTGTGCCTGACAACTGAGATAACTTGAGATATACCCTCATGAATCTTCTCTACAGAATCTTTATTTCCATAGATTTAAACGCAGCTTGCTTTCTGGAAGCTTGTTAACTAAGTTAGATGCTGGTTTCTTAGTTTATCATGTGCCTGCATTATTGAAGCAAGTTAGAGGAGAAAGATATGGGGTTCTATTTAATTCAACTTTGTTTCCCACTTTGCAAAGTATTCCAAATCTGGGTTTGAGGGAAGACAGAAGCCTGGGAGTTTTGCTCTAGAGACCTACCAGTCATATGAGCCTCTGGACCTAGAACAGAAAATTCATGTTTTTCCCATGAGGGAGAAGTTGGGTCTCTAGGAATGAAGAATCCAGAGTGGATATTAAGGAGATCTTCACTGCTATTGCTCAAAAGAAAGAGAGTCTGGAGATATTTACACTTCAAATTATCTTAGGAGAACAATGATTTTAATCCTGTATTTTTGCTGAACTACATTCACTTTGTGACAGTTTTCTGTTTGTAGAAGAAATCTGGAAAGCCTGGACATATCTGACCTACTCTGCCATATTCCCAAAATGCCCCCAAGAAACACACTGAGGTCTCACCTGAAGATCATTTGTCTTCTATTCTCTTCCTCTTACCTTTGGGACCCTGCGTTCCTAATTCTCCTGGGCTCCCAGGGGGTCCTCTTTCCCCTATAAATGACAAAAAGACAAATGCTGAAAACATATCTTCCCAAAAGTATTGACTCCATTAAGGTTCATTCTCTTCAACATTTCAAGTAGCCACCCTTCCCAGCCTAGCTCCTGAGGCTTCCATGCCAACTGTGTGGTCAGCAGCTTTGTGCTTTGGTCTAGCAAATGGTTGTGACAAACCAGCATCTGCCCCAAGGGGATTTCTGGACCTGCTAACAAATCCATGGATCAAGGTTGTACTGCCTATGATAAAAAAATCATTGCATTGCTGAACTAAGAATAAACTAGAAAGTCCCAAACCCTGTACTGTTCGATAGTCCTATACTGGTTTTTTTTATCTTTTTTTATGATTCAACAGAAAAAGTCCTGGATCTGAACACCAAGCCCTTGAGTACTGGTTCTGCCCCTTTGGAGAAAAAATATCTCTTGTCCTCAGTTTCCCTCAACATAAAAAGAAGAAGTTCAATCACAAAATTGCTGATTTAACTGGAAAAGACCTTTTAATAAGAGTCCTTTGTTGTTAAGTTTTGTTTTTCTGCTTAAGTCTCACTCATCAAACATAAGGCAAGTATGTGCAGATAGCTTTTCCTCAGCTATCTTTCCTTCCTCCTCTTAGATCTGGTCTTCTTCCTATACAGATATCTTGTATAAGGCCAGATAAGAAAGATTTTGCCTTGGAACTATAATAAAACTCCAAGTTCAGAGTCAGTGGGAGGCCTAATGTACAAAAATATCTTTAGAACTAGAAACTAAGAAGATGCCTCTCAATAGGAAAATATTATTTTATGCATTTAGAAAACTTTATTCTAAGAAAAGGCTTAAACAGACTGTCCTAGGGGCCTAGGACATAATATTGCACTATAAGAATCAATCAATTAATCAATATTTATTAAGCACCTGCTATGTGCCAGGTACTCTGCAAACTTCTGGGTATACAAAAATAGACAAAAACAGTCCCGATGCTCAAGAAGCTTACACTCTAAAGAAATGGTTCCAGAAAAATCTGGGAAGACTAGTATGAGTAGATAGCATGAGTAGAACCCCAGGAACAATTTATACAATAATAATAATCTTGTTGAACAACTTTGAAAGACTTAAAGCCAATCACAATTCCAAAAGACTAATGATGAAGCATATAACCTATCTCCTGAGAGAGAGATAATGAACTCAGGATGCAGAACAAAAGAGATGTTTTGGGGTTTTTTTTGGTTTTTTGTTTTTTAATATGGTCAGTGTAGGGATTTGCTTTTCTTGCTTATGCTTATTTACTGCAAACTTCCTCCCCTCTGTGGAAGGAGCAGAAGGTTAGTGGAAGAGAGAGAAAAATAAATATTTATTCCTATAAAAAATTAAATTAAAAAATAAAAAAGGAAAGGAAGTAAAAATAAACTGTGACCTCCAAAGTAGGGATAGCTATAAAGACTATTCAATTTATTCTTCTCTGGACTTTTAAGCCTGAACAAAGAAAGAAAACAGGAAACAAGTGAAAATATCTTTCTGAAAAATACTTTAATATTAGAAATACTCATCCAGAAAATGATCCTTCACTAAATGATACCCACACTGCCATTTTCTTTGCACAATTATAAGGTTTTCCAAAATTCTGATTTGCTGAATATTACGCTATTTGTATAAATATCACAAGACTTGCTGGGAAAGCCTCAACTTTCGTGTTCTGGAGTTCTAAACTGCTATGACCTTCATGATTCTTCCTGCCCTACTTCCCTGTTCCTCCTTGGGTGAAAACTGCTAAACAACTCAGTTAAAAAAAACTGTTCTACTTTTCTCATTTGTGCCTTTCAAAAATATTCAGAGTAAGAAAGTATCTGTTATCTCAAACATGCTCCCGGGAGAAGGCCAGGTCTGAGAGTTCCATGGGCCAGACGTGAGGGATTAGCTAGTCATTACTATGCTGACTAAAAAACAATTTTTAGCCATTCAAAAACAAGCACAAATTAATTTGTACATAATAGATGAGTTTAATAGAGAGAAGGGAAGAGTAACTTAGGACTGTAGTTGTCAAAGTAACTCTTTCCTGCATGGAACAAAAAAGACAGTAACAGGAAATGATGTTTTTAAAATACATCACAAGGCTTGACTTTTTCTTTCTGGAGTTTAGAATGTGGAGTGAGTTGTGGAATGAAGAAAAAAGGGGAATATATTAAGGGAATTAAGGGGAAAAGTTTTGTTTGGGCAAGTAGAAACCAAATTCTATCAAAACAGACCAAGGTGCTCTAAGAATTAAAAAGAGAACATTAAGGAAGATATCCCCCCCAAAAAAAAAAACAAAAAACAAATAGTTGGGTATTTTCATATATATAAAGCATATGTAACACATAGGAATAGAGACTGGACCAATGATTTCATTGATATAAGAAATTCCAGGGTGAGGAAACTCTCTTTATCAATAAAGGTCTATAGCTTCTCTGCAATTTATAATCTTAGAAAATTATCTCTAAATCACTGAAAGAATAAGTAATATTACCAAGGTCATACAGTCAGTATGTTTTAGAAGTAGTATTGGAACATAGACTTTTATGAACTCAAAGCCAAATTCCCTATTACCCCAGCATTGCCTATAAGATGCATTATACATACAAGTATAAATTAATTATAACTTATGTCAATATAATTATATTAGATTCTTATAGTAAAAGGAAGCCTAACTAGATAAATGACTAGATAAATTTACTAATCTGCACCTCTTGATTATCTAAGCTCAGAGAAAGCTTGGCCAATTGGTCCAAACAATTATTAATTTCCTTGTATCATTTAGAAAGATAGATAGGTAAAGTGTCTAGAATTCTGGAAACAATTCACTTCTCTAAGGCTGGAGCACCAACACACATGTCACTCCCAACTTCTATCAACATCTCTGCTTAGAAAGATACCTATCATTCCTGGAGGCCCAACATCTCCTTTTGGACCAGCTGCTCCAGGAAGTCCAGGACAGCCTTGAAGAATAGCAAGTTTTTCAGATGCTCCAATACCTACAATCTTCACATCTGCAAAAAAATGAATCATAAATTCACCAGACATTTCTTAACTTTGGCATATAGGAGTATAAAGCCATTGTCCTACATCTCCATCAATTTATTTTTCAGTACCAATTAAAAAGCAGGGAAATCTTTTGTTCTGATTTTTCTCTTACAATCTTTACAATAATGTAAAAATATGTTTAAAATCATTATGTATGTATATCTATACCAGACTGCTTGCTGTTTTGGGGAGAAGGGAGGCAAGAGAGAAAGAAAAAAATAGAACTCAAAATCTTACAAAAATGAATTGTGAAAACTATCTTTTTTTTTTTTTTTTTTTGCTGAGGTAATTGGGGTTGTGACTTGCCCAGGTCATGCAGCTAGGAAGTGTTAAGTGTCTGAAACCACATTGGAACTCAGATCCTCTTGACTTCAGGGCTGGTGCTCTACCCACTGTACCACCTAGCTGTTCTGAAAACTATCTTTACATATAATTGGAAAAATAAAATACCATTGAAATTAAAAATAAAATAAAATAGCCAGGGAAAAGAAAAAAGTCATAAAGACTTTTTTGTCTTTGTTTGTTTGTTTGTTTTGATATTCCCAGCTCCTAGAACAGCCCCTGGCATATGATTGGAACTTAATTAATAAATATTGGTTGACTGATTAACTTAACATACAGCCTCACATTTGCCTACTACTACCCAAAAGAATTATTGAAGGGATACATCAAATGTGAGAATGATACTAAATGGAAAAGCATTGTAAATTGTAAAGCAGTACACAAATGTTGACTATTGTAATAATAATTTCCCTTTGTATATCATTACCTGTATATCAGGTAAATTTGACTTGTTCTTATATGTTTTCAACCTTGTCTTCCTAATAACTATTAACTTCTGGGAAGAAAGAAAAAGAGGATAAGTTTAGCTCTGAAGGAGCTGTGAAATGAAGGCAAACATGCAAGTAAATATAAAATAATGTGATGTCATTCAGAACCTAAACATTCAATGAAATCAAAGTAAAGGTTTGACCAAAGATGAGTCTTAGTCTGGTTCTTAAATGAGTTTAGGATCTAGAGGGATAGAAAGGAGGAGAGAGATCAGAAGAAGCAGAGCAAGCAGCATGGTCAAAGGAAAGAAAATAAGAACAAGAAGAATAAGAACAAAAAAAAGAACAAAGAACAATCTTTGGGAAGAGTTAGAGACTTGTAGGAAGTTAGTTTAGAGAAGGAGGTGGGCCTTGGATGTCCAGATGAGGAGACTGGCTTTGTTAGGAAGCAATAGAGAGTCTTACTGAAGCAAGGAGGTGACATGATAAAAGGAAGATTAATGTAGCGGTGGTAAATGTGGGATGAAGCCGGGAAGATCAGGAGACCAGGGAGGACACTGAAGTAGTAATCCTGCAGTGAGGCAATAAAGGTGTGGATAGTGTCTGAGCCAATGAAGAATAGCAGAGTTCAGTAACCATCTGATCTAATCTACCTATAATAAAATAGGCTCCCTCTACAACATACCTGGGAGGGCTCCATCTAGCTGCTGTTTGAAACCCTCCAATAAGGGGGAACCTCTTGATAACAGCCCATTCCATGTTGGGACTGCTCTAACTATTAGGAAGTTTTTCCTGATGCAAAATCTAAATTCATCTCTTTGTTACTTTCTCCCATTGGTCCTGGTCCTGGTCCTAACCTCTAGAGATGAGCAAAATAAATGTAATTTTTCTTCCACATGACAGTGAGTCAACAAGCATTTTATGCATCAACCTTGTGTCAGATATTGCTAAGTCTTGGAGATAGAAAGAAAGATAAAAGACAGACCCTGCCCTCAAAGAGCTCACAATCTAACAAGGAGGACAACATGTGAACTATGTACAAATAAGCTATATGCAATTTTACAAAACAAGGAATAAATGACAGAGAGAAGGTACTGGAATTAAGAGGGGTTAGAAATGGCTTCCTATAGAAAGTAGGATTTTAGCTAGGATTTGAAGAAAGCCAGGGAAACAAGGAAGCAGAAATGAGAGGATAAATTCCAACAGCCAGCCAAGTAAAAAGTCCAGAGTCAAGAAATGGAGACTCTCGTTGAAGGAATAGGAAGGTCAGTGTCACTGGATAGGAGAATATGGATCTGCACTGGATCAAAGGAGATAATGTAAGATATAAAAAGAATGGGAAAGTAGGAAGCAACCAGGTTAGGAAGGGCTTTGAATACCAAACATAATTTTTTTGGATCCTGGAGGTAAAAGGGAGTCATTGGGGTTTAGCGAATAGGATGGATAACATATTTGGACTTATGCTTTAAGAAAATCACTCCAAACCCTTCGTACTTTTCAAAAGCTTGAAGACAGTTATTATATTCCATCAATTTTTCCCTTCCCTAGAAAAGTCCCTTCCCTAAGTTAAGTATCTTCATTTCCTTCAGCTGATCCTCAAATGACATGAATTCAAAGCCCTTCACTATCCTTGTTGCCTCCAGCTTATCAAAATCCTTTCTAAACTGCAGTATCCAATCCCCAAACAGATAGGGTCTGCCCTGATCGGACCATCAGTGTAGAACTATTGCCTTCTTATTTCTAGAAACTCTCTCTTAATTTAGTCCAAGATCACATTAGCTTTGGTTGCCATGTCATTCTGTTGACCTCTGCAATTTAGTTTCATTTTATCATAGGATCTTAGATTTAGAACTGGAATATAGCAATCAATAAACATTTATTAAGTGCCTAAGAGGTAACATTAACTGTGCTAGACGCTAGGGGATCTCAATACTGCCCATAATAAAGCAAAATCTCAAGCAGCTTGCATTCTATTAAGGGAAACACCACATACATATAGAATAAAAACAAAATAAATGTAATGTAATTAGTAAGGGAAGGCACTGACAGTTGAAGGGATTAGGAAAGAAGGAAGAAAAGAAAGAAGAAAGAAAGAAAAGAAGAAAGGAAGGAAAGAAGGAAGGAAGGAAGGAAGAAAGGAAGGAAGGAAGGAAGAAGAAAGAAAGAAAGGAAGGAAGGAAGGATTAAGCTTTTTCTAATGCAGTTGAAAAGGGCAGAAGATATATAGTTGAAGGAAGGAAGGAAAGAAGGAAAAGAGGGAGGAAGGAAGCAGCTAAATTTTATCCTAGAGAAAATAAGGAGTCACTAGAATTTACCAAGTAGAGGAATGACATAGATAATCACTTAAAGAAAATCACTTTGTTAGCTCATGGAAGATAAACAGGAGTGGGAAGAGACTTTCAGCAAAGAGACCACTTAGTAAAAATGAAAAAGGTTGAGCCATGGCCATGATTTTAGGAGTATAAGGAAGTGGTTGGTATGAGAAATGTCAAAATAACATCTGGTTTGATATGAGGGAGAATGAAAATAAAGAATAATAGTTGTTTTAAAACCTGGAAGATCAGAATAGTGGTAATTGGTACCTTAGAACTACATAGACAAGTCTGAAAAACAGGTATTTTGAGGGGGAAAGAAAATGTTCTATTTGGGGCATATTGAATTTGAGATATCTATAATACATCAACTTTATAAAATGTTTGTTACACAGTTGTGATGGAGGAATGAAACTTAGGAAAGAAATCAGGACTGGATCTATACATCTCTGAGTAATTTGCATAAAGATGATAGTTAAAAATTATTGGAATTGATAAGGTCACTAAGAGAATGAAGACAGAAAAGAAGAGTCCTTAGGACAGAGCCTTTAGGTAAAATTTATGTTACTGATAATAAGTCAGTAAAGGAGATTCAGTAGGAAGAGAACCAGGAGAGAGTAGCGTGACAAAAACCCAGAAATTTTAAAAAAGAGAGTATCCAAGAAGAGAAAATGATCAACAGTGTCAGATGCAGAAAGGTCAAAAAGGATGAGAATTGAGAGAGGATACTCAGATTTAGCAATTAGAAACCACCATAACTTTGGAGAAACAAATTTCAATTGAGTGATTAGGTCAAAAGACATAATTACAAAAGACTGAGGAGTGAAAGGAAAGGAAGTAGAGACAATTAAGCTTTTTCTAATGCAGTTGAAAAGGGCAGAAGATATATAGGAAAGAATTTTAAAGGTCATTTGATTCAGAAAATTTCCATTTTCTAGATGAAAAAATTAAAGCTATAAGAAGCTAAATGACTTCCCAAGATGACACAGTTATTATGTGGCAAAGATAGACTTTGAACTCATTGTCTGAGTCTAAATTCACTTCTATTCTCCACTGAGACACCCTAGATTCAATCCAATGTTCTTGTCTTCAAGCATATTTTTTGGATATTGAATCTGTCAGTAGGGTTAGCTCTACTTCTAGTTTTAAGTCATCTTCAAACTCCACAAAGATTCTACATATTCCTTTGTTCAAGTAATCTATAATAATATTAAGGAGAAGAAGAAAGTCATTTCTGGAAAGAAAGTATAGGACCTAACAAAGCTGGGGAAAAGGAAGGATAAGGAGAAGAATGAAAGAGAATTCTAACATTTCAAGCAACCCCAAAATGCCATTAACAGAAATGAGGAGTTATATGCTTGAGAGAGACAAATGAACGTTTAATTTGAGGTGACACCGGTGTATCTCTAAGTAGAGCAGCCTAGAAGGCAACTAGAAATGTGAACCTGAGGATTGGGCAAAAAATTGGGAGAATCTCAATTTGAAAATTATCTGTCTAGAGACACTAGAAATAAAGGTAACAGTAAGATTTCTAATTTTCTTAGAATCTAAAATTATCCAACAGAAAATTTGCTCAGCAGATAAACTCAAAATCTCATTTGATTCCTATAGATGTTTCTGACTGATTCTATGAGATTAAGATGAGCTCATCCAATGGAAATGGTCTGAATTAATTAGCATTTTTGATCTTCAGTAAGAACCAGATCTGTTCTCACTTTTTATGGTTCAGGTAGTGACTGACACACAAGAGAATGAATAAATTGTGAGGAACAGGTAGAAACTTAAACCTATTCATAACTCCCCAGTCACAGACAAGGGAAATCAGAAGAGACTAAATCAAATTGAGAAAATATACCTTCCTTCCACCTTTGTATTTTTTGTATTTCTATCCTTAACAGCACATAGCAAATAATAAATAAATAGTTGTTAAATAATTGATTCCTTGCAGAAGTAGGGAATTATGAGTATGGAATATTATGTGTGCATATATATATATATATATATATATGTTATGAGATATGACTGAAGTATTGATTGATTTTTGCCAAACTGCCTTTTCTTCTCTATTTTTTTAAGCATTGTTGAAAAGAATGGCTCAATGAGTAGAAAAAGTAGAGAGAAGTATTCAAAAGTGAAGGCCATATAAAAACAAAAAATCAATAAAATAATCTATTTTTGAAATCTATTTTAATAAATAAATTAAGTTTTAAAAATCTATTTTTTTAATTTAAAACTAGAAGAAAATAAATGGTTTGATTTTCAGTTCCTCTCCTTTGACAGCAAAATGTATAAGGAAATTTAACATGCATCTCTGAGGCTGCAAAGATAAACCCAGAAATATCAAATGCCCAAAACCATCTAGAGAGTTTCACTGACCTGGACACGTCTCCACAGCCTGAACAGTCAAGAACTTAGCACACAGAAATATGAGTATTTGGGCAGCCTTCTCCATGGCAGCTCTATCGGGATTTTGACCCCTCAGGAGCAGATCCCAGACTCTTATAGGGAAGAGAAATCCAACCCTAATCCCAGCCTCTTGTTTCTCTTCTTCCTGTGGCACCAACATCGCTTATCGATTAAGCAAAAATTACATGTCCCCCAAATTAGACCCCTCTTGGCTTCCTGTCTAACTGACCTCACCTTCCTTCCTGACAGTGTTCTCTGGAACACTTTCTCGAAGGCCCTCTCAGAAAGTTGAGGTGGGAAAAGAAGTTGGCTCTGAAGTCAAGGGATGCAAGCTTGGCTCTCAGCATTGCCACTGACAACTGGTATGATATTTTGGTCCTCAGCATCCATATCTGAAAATGAGGGGGTTAACTACATCATCTTAAACAGCCTTTCCAACTCTAAACTCTAAACCTATGGTCCTATGCTCAGGTGTATTGGTCTGAGTGGTCACAGGTGGGCTGTTGTTTACAAATGTGGTTTCTCCAGGCTCTAGTAGACAGGTAGGAGAAGTATCAGGACATAGGAGAAAGAGGGCTAAATCTGATGTCAGAGAATTTGGGTTCGTTTGCTACCCGTGTGAATACAGGCAATTCAAGTAACTTCTCTGGGTATCAGGTTCTTCAAAAGGATAATGAGGAGGTTGGACTAGATAACTCTAAGTTCCATTTTAGCTCCTAGATCCTGTGAGCCTCAAAGACTGGCATTCTAAGACCATTTCTTTTCTGTCATTATTCAGGAGAAAAACAAATTCATTCTGGTTTTTTCTAGCCCAACTCTTCTAGCTACCCACATATAAAACTGAATTATCTTCCACCGTCTCTGATGTTCTACATCCAAACTATTGCTAGGCTTAGTTGATTTGACTTTCATCATAGCTTTCAAATACTTCCTACTCTCCACTGCCTTTGCAGTGGAGGCCTGTATAATCTCACAGTTGGAAAATTGCAACTTGTACCTACTCCATCCCATCTTCCACTTAGATACTAAAATGATCTTCCTAAAGCACCTACACTATTCAGTAAACTCCAGTGGCTCCCCATCCCTCCTGGGATCCAATAGAAATTATTATCTGGTATTCAGAGACTTTCCAAAGTGCTCATCTGGTCAGACAGGCTATCCTACCAAGCCCTTAACATACATCCTCAGTCCACCCTCTAACTCTATGTTCCTGTTTGATATTAGGACCTTCCTCTGTTGCAGGCACCCTGTCCCCCCAGGAGCCTTCCCAGTTCAAGGAGTCTTTTGAAGGTGGCAGAAAGTCCAGTGCTCCAAAGAGAAGAGAATTTTCACCTCCAACTTATCAACACAACCCGTCAGAAGGGTCAAGCCAGTCAAGCTGAAACTCCCTGTGGCTCCAGACAGAACCTTAAGGAGACATGGGCCTCTTTACATTGAACTTGGGCCCTGGATTCAGCAAGAATAGTCCCTGTGTGTACACTACAATGGGGCATTTGTATAACTATACAGAAAACCATATTAATCCCCAAATTTCCCCCATCGTGTTACACAATTAGACCTTAAGCATGGGCAGACATTTAATCATTTCCTCCCAATTCAGATCTGCCTGCCTCTCTTTTGGTAAAGCAACAATACAGAGCAGTAGCTAGTGTTGGACTTGGATTTAGGCAAATCTGGGTACAACTTCTCCCTGACTAGGTGTATGGTTATAGATAGATCACTTAACCTTTATGGATTTCAGTTTCCTTATCCACAAATGGAGATAAAATTAATCATATCAACATCACTGGATTATTATGAGACTCAAATTGGACTCATAGTATTTTCAGTTCTGATTCAAGAGTTACAATCTAATCTAGATGATGCCCTTCTGGGGTCCTTGAGAATCCAGTCTATAATCTCCATGGAAACGTTCCTCTGTAGATTTGGAAGGTTTAAATAGCAGGGAGTTATATATAAAGCACTTTAGAAATGTTGCTTGTTAAATGGAACCTTCAGGGGAACCAACATTAGCCCTAATATTTGCAGGGGAGGGGGTCTATCATTTGGGACTCTTCAGACTGTGGGGCTCCAAATGCATTAAGAATCTCCTGGACTATAGTTCTATCCATGCATATCTTCCTTAGTGGAAGTGACATGTTCATTGTCTGGCTTTTGCTGAAATTTTCATCAGTCCTGCCATCATAGGGAAGGTGGAGAATGTGAGGAGCTGAACTTTGAGAGACCAAGGTCAAAGCTGTTTTCCTTCAAGGCCAAGGTGGTGAGGAGGACCTGGACCAGACACCAACGTGAGTATCCGAGTAACAGAATGGTATGGTCCATGTTAAAGATTCTACTCACACTTCTTTCCCCCTCCTGCTGCATTTGCCAGAATAAGGAAGGGAGCACGCATCCGATGAGTGACAACTCATTGGCTGACTTGGGTATCTTCAAAATTCTTCTCAAGGAAATTGCTACTGGGGAGAAAGGAAACAAGTGGTGCTCTGACCTCAAGGTACTGACAAGAACTCGGGATTCATCAAGTAGACAGAGACTGAAGATGTAAGAACACAGCTGGTCTCCGCAGTGGTAAACCCACATGTCACAGAGTAGGTGCTGTGATATCACAACACCAAAATCTAACTAAGCCTCCAAGTGCTATACAAAAGCCAGCTATTGTTATTTCAGTGACCCTGAGTCAAGACAGATTCAGGCTAATCTAGCTTTTGCATCAAAAGCAGCAGACTTAGAAAATTTAATTCAACACACATTTTCAGATGTTTACTATGTACAGAATGATGATGACAAGCAATTCGAGTCATGTAAGCATGTTGGCAGTTCAATGGGGTTCTTAACCTGGGGTTCACAGATTCCTCCTTACCCCAAGGGTTCCATGACTTTGTGGGGTATGCCTACAAATTTGTTTTTAAACTTTTTTTTAGGCAATTGGGGTTAAGTGACTTGCCCAGGGTCACACAGCTAGGAAGTGTTAAGTATCTGAAGTCAAATTTGAACTCAGGTCCCCCTGACTTCAGGACCAGTACTCTATCCACTGCGCCACCCACCTGCCCTGTTTTTTAAATATTTTAATAATTTATTTCAATATAATTGTATTTTAATTCTATTCTATTTAATGCACTTTAAAAACTTTATTCTGAAAAAAGGGTCCAGAGACTTAAGCAGACTGCCAGAGGGGTCCAGGACACAAAAAGATTAACAACCTTTGACTTAGAACCATTCTATAGACTATGAGAAATGATATTCAGAGGAATGATTTCAAGGCCTTAAAAAGGGCTCAGTCAGGAAAGAGAAATTCTGTGATGACCACTTGAATCCTCTTAAGAAAAAAGGGGTCTTAGGCATCACAAAGATATGTTAGCCATAAAAGTTGAAACCCAAAGAATTTTTTGTAAATCCTTGAGCTGCTCAGAAAATGCAAATCACCGCATCAATTAATGTCAATATCACCTGATATTCTTTAGTCTGGCTTGTTTCTACCCATCTTGTCAAGTCAAGTATCATTGGTAGCCTAAATCATCTCCTTTGACCCTCTTAACAACTCTGTGAATAAGGTGCTACAAGTATTAACACCCTCATTTTGCAGATAAGGAAACTGAGTGTCCAAGGGATTAAATAAATTACCTATAGTCACACAACTAATAAAGTATCAGAGATAAGATCTGAGCCTCCTGATTCCAACTTGGATTACTACTCTACTTACTTTACCATGCTGCTTCTCACAAAGGACTTGTCAAGAACAATTTGGACAGTGGTGTTTTTTTCCCTTAAATAAATCTATACCATGAGTATGTTTTCTTTTAATGTGATGCTTTTTTCTCTAACCCAAGAATTATCCATGGCCCACTGAGTTCCATTTAAACAAGATTGTGAAACTGGGAGGCTGTGATTTTTCAGTCATCATCAGATAGAACAGGATTCATTCCTTCAAGATTCGACCAGGATTTCTCTGCTTTTGAAATAAACTTATTCAAAATCAAGTTACTGGCTATTAACCAGATCCTCTTTATCCTAGGATAAACTAGCCAGTCTATTAATTGCCTTTCTTTTAGCTTCAATTATCTTCCTTAATTTCCCTTATCTCTAGAGCTTACTGGTCTGGCTAGTAGAAGATGGGTAGATTTGAGAGAAGATGGGTAATCTCAAGAGTTTCTCTTGTAAGAGCCTGAGCCCAAAAACAAATGGGAAATACAGATTCAGATCAGTTTTCTGCATGATCAGCATGTTTTAACACTCTGTGTTCTTTCTGCCTTCTATGTGTGAGAGAGACATACTGAAAGTTGGGTTTCCACAGAGTTGCAAGCTTCAAGGTAATGTAGGATAGTAGAAACCACTGACCAAGAAGTTTTCAAAATGTGAAAGGTTAAGGAAAGTTAAGACTCCACAGAAGAACTAAGTGTTCAATAGAAGTTTGAGCAAACAAGGAATTGGGGGACTAGGAAGGCACAGATAGATTCAGGTTGAGAAAAATCACAAACTTAAGATAATAGCCCAATGCAGCCCAAACTAATTGGGGTCAATGACTAGTGAGCCTGCTTAATTGGTTAACTGAATATTAAACAACCCCATAGAAGGAGTTTTCTGCCATTTTTGAACATGGGATATATGACAAGGGAAGAGGAGCCTGTTCATACATATTTAGGGAGAAGCATATAGTGGGAGCATAGAAAGATTGTAACCCAGAAGGGAATGGTCCAATCCGTTCTCTGAAAGGAGGGACTGTGCCAAACTAACAAGTATAAAGCTTCTCTTGCTTCTGCATTCAGGATTCCCTCTTCCCAAAGAGGAGCAGACCCCACTTCTAGTCAGAAATATTAAGACGATTCCTTAAGGTTCTTCTTTTTCCCTTGAAACTTTTTAGATCTGGAATGAAACAAGTTGGACTCAGAGCAGTAGGTAGAAGTGGATAGTCTGATTTGTAATTATCTTTTGGGAAGCCAAGCAGTTTACCAGGGTCACTCCCTATCTTTGTCTCTCCCCTCTTTGTTCCAGAGGTACAAATTGTGAGTGTCAGACAAATTTATCATCTTCCAAAACTGATTTTCTTGGAGCACCAGTGCCCAAAAGAGAAGCTGGCACAGGAGGATTGAAGGATTTGTGTGTGAGCCCAACAATACCAGGGAAAGATGGGAAGAAAAGAAAGGATGTAAATGATAGGATAAAAGGTCACTCTATCCCTTGCCATCATCAGGAGAATTTTCAGAGGACCATCTGACATAATATATCTACCTCCAACCACCAGTAACTGTCCCAGTTCCTTTCCTTTCAATCTTTCAACCAGGCCTGTCCAATTCCCCTCTCAGATCCAGTTTTTAACCTCACACCTATTGTAAACACCATCTCTGTCCTTGGCTGTGTTTCCATTCCTACCTCAGCTTCTATTCTAGTTCTTGTCTCCATGGTTTTTCTACTTGCCATTATCATTCTCCAAAATATTCAATAAGAAGCCCTGATGTAAGTTCCAAAGCTCATCCCTTACTGGTTCACAGGACAGCTGCCCTCTCGTTTGTTCTAGCCCTGACCTCCACCAATAAGTACTCGAGGAGTTTCATCTTTACCATGGATCATCCTGAGTGTGGGTTCTTCCATTTTTTCAGGAGAAAAGGGCTCCCCAAGGAGCCCAGGAAAGATTAGGCCCAAAGGAAGCAAAGGTAAGAGATGACAGGTAATATATTTGTTCATTCACAGTTCTAACCTTCTTGGCACAGATCCTAAACATAATGTTCCACAGTAATTCCTGTGGAAAGGAATGAGGAATGTAGCTCTACTGGGAAGGCAGAACCAAATTATGGAGAGAAACAGCTGGTGAATATTCAGTTTTCTTCTCTGACATCCTAACATTCAATTTCTCACTCATAACTTCAGTCCTCAGGGTTTCTGTCTTGTCCATTAACCAATTTCCCAGCATTTTCAATGGGACCTCTTCCTCCAAAGATCAACTCTTCTCTCCCTCCCCCTGAATGGAAAGAAAGTAGAAATGTGAAAAATATGTTTTCTTATCTGTAAGATCAGTATGTTAAACTAATTCACATCAAAGTTTTTTTTGCAGTATTAAATGTTTTTGACTTGTATGTTTTCCCCGGGAAAATCAAGGCTTCAGGCTCTTTAAGAACCCAAGGTAAGGGAGGTCTCAGCACAAGACTGATCCTTGGCTTTAGGGAAAGTCTCTTGATCAAACATGGCCTTTTTGAGCTCTACCCAGAGGGCTGGAAACTAGGAAAAATTCATACCCTAGAAGGCTTACAGCTTTGGAGAAGTAAAAGGGCAACAAGGAAGAGAAAACAGCCCCTAGAATCCCCTAAAATGGAAGAAATAGGCTGTGTAATTCCTGTCCCCAAAACTGGACATATTGTTTCCTGGTTTTTCCTCTATGGATTTGGGAGATGAGGAATGTTGTGAGCAAAAAGGAGAAATGATTATCCCTGCATTACCAACCCCTAGATTCTCTCTCCATCCCTTAGTCCCAATGTCATACTTCCATCCCACAACCCAACCTCAGTGTTCCTCACTTCCCAACAATCCCTCTTCTACTTCCTCTTACAACCCAATAATCTTCCCTCATCTCCAGTGTCCTCCTCCATCCCCTATAACTTAGTGTCACCCCCTTTCCCTTCTCCCAATATTGCACTACTCATTCCTTCTTGGAGCAGATGGCAGCAATAACCAATGCCCACCATCCATAGCAAAGAGCTGACTCAGCTGATCTGGGTTTTACTCTTGTGGCCCTCCGCTGCCGGTTCCCTTCTACTATCACTAATAGTGATAAAGATAAGAAAGGTAGCAGTGCATCTTTTAGCTTCCTCCACTATTCTTAAGGAACCAAAGGCACAGTCCCCATCCCTATATGTGGGACCAGGAAAAATCACTGAGGAAGATATAACTACTATCCTTGGAAATCTTACAGACTAATGAAGAGAAGGATATAGTTCAGTGAAAAGTAACTAGGAATATATTCCAATCACTAATAACAGGATTATTTAATCAGTGCCTTATTTGAGCAGGAAAAAAGATCTCCAGGAACAGAGTCTGAGTGAGAACATTCCCAAGTCCCCAGAGTAGAAGAATTTTTTCTCCTCCTTTATGGATATACTGAGGTCTCAGTGATTCTGAAAACTAGAAAGGTAGTTCCATAGGACTGGAGTTGGAGAAGGAAATGGCTAATCACTCCTGTATCTTTGCCAAGAAAACTCCAAATGGTGTCATGGGGAATCAGACATAATTACAGAACTAAACAACAACCACCAACCTGCATGTGCCAACCCTAGAAGTGCAACATAAGGAATAGCTGTACAATATTCACTAATCACTTCAGCACAAAATGGGGAAAATACTAGAAGGAAAGGTGATGTGATACCCAGATAGCTCTTTCCCCATTATCTTTTTTTTCTCTTTTTTTTAAATAATTTTTTATTGATAGAACACATGTCGGGGTAATTTTTACAGCATTATCCCTTGCATTCATTTCTGTTCCAATTTTACCCCTCCCTCCCTCCACCCCTTCCCCGAGATGGCAAGAGTCCTTTACATGTTGAATGGGTTGCAGTATATCCCAGATACAATATATGTGTGCAGAACCAAACAGTTTTCTTGTTGCACAGGGAGAATTGGATTCAGAAGGTATAAATAACCCGGGAGGAAAAACATAAATGCAAGCAGTTTATATTCATTTCCAGTGTTCTTTCTCTGGGTGTAGCTGCTTCTGTCCATCTTTGATCAATTAAGGCTCTCTTTATCGAAGAGGTCCACTTCCATCAGAATACATCCTCAAACAGTATCATTGTTGAGGTATATAATGAGCTCCTGGTTCTGCTCATTTCACTTAGCATCAGTTCCTGTAAGTCTCGCCAGTCCTCTCTGTATTCATCTTGCTGGTCGTTCCTTACAGAACAATAATATTCCATAATGTTCATATACCACAATTTACTCAACCATTCTCCAATTGATGGACATCCTTTCATTTTCCAGCTTCTAGCCACTACAAACAGGGCTGCCACAAACATTTTGGCACATACAGGTCCCTTTCCTTTCTTTAGTATCTCTTTGGGGTATCCTTCCCCATTATCTTGATCCACTTCTCTAATGAGAAAGGTCATGGAGACCTTCTTTCAAAGATTATTAATCCCTCCTAATTTTAGGACCTGTCATTGTCTAACATTATCATAAAAACCTCCTCACACTGGGCCATTGTGTTTAGGGCATCTCTAAATTCCTGATTCCTTTCTTGGGAGCTTGTATTGGATATAGAATAGGGTGGAGATAAACAGACAAGAGAGAGAATTGAGAAAGAGGCCTCTTCTTCACCTAAGAATTTGTCTGATGTTTATTTTAGGTTTCTACAAAAATGGGAATGAACTCTCAGCTCTCAAGCAAACATTCAGACTCACAAAGCATTTACAAAGGATAGACTTTAACAACATAACAAAGATTCACACATGAGACCATAAACAAAGTACCTTTCCTTTTTCTCCAGGGGTTTTTCTCTTCTTCTAGAAATCTATAATTCTCCAAATTTAGGATCCCTCTTTAAACCTGGGAGACATTCCCCACTAAAAGAAATGCAATTCAGATGCTAGCATTGAGCAGCTCTCCTCTAGAGGAGAGGTAGATCAAGAAGGGTTTTAGACCCTGTTTAGGGAAATTCAATGCTAGAACCAAATTCTGTGTACTCAGGACAATACCTGGACACACTATATAGTTTTACAGTATATTTGGAAGATATGTGTGTGTGTGTGTCTGTGTATATACACAATGGAGTTGAATGTTGCACGTAAATCCTAATACTACTTGTTGTATAGGAATAACTCTGTCTAACCTGCTATCTTTCCTCCTCTTCTCATTCTTTCCCCAGCAGAAGAATTGGGTTTTCTGCTGTGTCAGAGAGATGAGTGTGAACATTATTGCAATAAACCTAGATTCTTGAATCTTTCCCAGTATTTGTTTTTTTTTTTTTACTATTCATACCCAAAAAATTTAATATCATGCTCAGTTCACAGCAAAGACTTAAAAATGCTTTTTCCTTCATTTATTTATTCTTTTTACTGATTACATAATCAAAAGATGCTTTGGCCATAGAGGAAGTGGGAAGGAAAGGGAAGGGGATTGTATTCATTCTAACACACAATGGAAACTCTAAAATAAAACCTGGGGAAATAAAGAAAATCCTTTGATACCACTAGGACAGCTATAAGTAGCCAAGTACAAAGATGTAATGATACTTGGCAAAAGTCAGGGGACTTAGGAAGAAAAGGAATAAAAAGTCTTATCTATTTCTAAATTAAGATCTGAGGAATCAGAAAGACTGATGGAGTTCTTATAATAGCAGGTTGTCTGGACCACATGGAGCATGGGGGAAATTTTCCCATGTTATCTCCAGCAATGGCAGATGCTAATATTTACCTTTCAATCTGGAAAGATCCTCCTAGGCAAGGTGAAAACAAACATAGCTCTCTCCCTTATTTTATTCACACTGCCATGGTCCTTTTTTCTAGTCATTAAATAAAAGAACATATGGTCACAAAGAATTGGAAATCAAGGGAATGCCTATCAATTGGGAAATGGCTTGGACAAATTGTGGTATATGAATATAATGGAATACTCTTATTCCATAAGAAATAAAAAGCAGGCAAATTTCAGAAAAAAAAACCTAGAAAAAATTACAACCAGAAATGCATTCTACATAGTAATGGTAACATTGGGCGATGATCAACTTTGACAGACATTTTTTTCTTCTTAGAAATATGATGATCTAAGACAATTCTAACACTCATGATGTAAAATGCTATTCATATCTGGAGAAAGAACTATGGAGTCTGAATACAGATCAAAGCATGCTATTTTGACTTTTTTTGTTTTTGTTTTTTCTTTCTTGTGGTTTTTCCCTTTTGCTTGATTCTCTTTCATAACATGACTAATATGAAAATATTATTAATATGATTGTACATGTATAACATATCAGATTCCTATCTTGGGGAGGAGGAAGGGAAAAGAGGGACAGAGAAAAATGGAAATCAGAACTCTAAAAAAGGAAATGTTGAAAACTTTAAAAAATTCCAATTTTTTATAAATAAATTTTTTTTTATTTTTTATAAATAAAATTCTAGTGAAAAAAATGGATAGCCACTTAGAGGTATAAAGATCCTATGTTTCTATATAGCATGAAGACCCTGGGAACTGAAAACTGCAATACAAATTACCTCTATCACAAGCTGTCAAGGCTTCACTCTGACCTGATGATGTCCCAGTAACTTCATAGCTAGCACCTGAGCCCATGAGGTGACATATGTTGTTGCTATTGTTTATCCTTTGTTCTCTAAGAGGACCATGACATCAGAGAGATGATGCTATGATATTCAAGAGAACTGGATTTAATGGGAGGGCTGGGCAAGGTCACCTGCCTCCCTTTCTCCCTTAAGGCATCTGGGTCCAGTGGCCAGATATAGATCAGGATGACTGGAGATGGTAACATATGCAAGTATCTCAGAGACAGAAATGTTGGCAGCCTCTCATGCTTTTAAACTCATTCTTATTCCCAGACTCTGACAGAAGGTGACACTTCCTGAGAAATCTGGCTCCATAGGACAGAAATAGTACCCAGACAGGTTCCTCGAAACCTGTGTCTTTGAGAGGGTGATGTGATCAGAAGCCAGACACTGAAGAGGGTTAAGTGAGAGGAGAGGAAGTGGAAGCCCCTATCATTTACAGCTTTCTCAAGAAGTTTAGCCACAAAAAGGAGAATTAATATGGGACATTAAGTATTAAAGGCTTACAAGTGTCCCACTTTCAGGATCAAAAGCTTTAACATTCTTCTATTTGATCATAACCTACTCTCATTTTATTATTCTATATATCTTACTCCTCCCAAACCTAATTTTTGTCCTCTCAAATGTTCTAATTCCTCCAACTCTCAGGACTTCAAGGCTATTTTATTCTTTCCTTCCAAATCTTCATCCTACAGTTAAGCAACTCAACTCAATCTGTCCTTTATTCTCAAATCCTTTGCTCTCTTGTTCTATGAACATTGATGCCTTGTCAAATTCCAACCCAGGGTTATTCCTAACATCTGTCACCATCCCTACTCAAATGTAGGTGAGCAGAAGAACTAAAGGAAATCATGCAGTCAAGTTAACCAGGTCCACTGCCAATTTATATCAGCCAACTTCAGTTAAGCCCTCCCTGTAACAAGGCAAATTTTTTAGTGATCCCAAGGAAAATCATCTCAATATTCCTTCAGATCTAGACAGAAATACCCAGCAGTACAGCAGAAGTACCCAGTGGAAAACTAACTAGGTGGGTTAAAGGGATAGCCCAATTTGAATGGAGTAGAAGGACCTTTACTATACTTATCACTGATATACCAGTACAACTTTACTAATATCCCCATAAATTGGCACAAGTCAGGTAGGGATATGCCCAAAAGACAGAATCTAAAGCTTATCTGGAACTAGTTGGTCATAAAGAATAGGATCATGGGGAGAAAATGAAAAAACCAATTCCCCACATCTATCTCTTTTAAAAAATTGCACCCTTTTTCTTGCTATCTTTCATCAGAAATTTGGCTACACAGGGTATTCACCTTTAAGGGGACAAGTATGCAGAACTTCCACTCCTCATTTTATCTACCTGAAAAGGGACATGTCATTAACCTTCAAATGATTAAACTAATTTTGCAAAATCCAGTCATAGGTCACATCCTCATTAACCATTATTTGAAGGATTCATTATATTTCTTTTGAAGCTACTAAATCTCCTTTATATTAAAAGCCTTTATATTATTTTAAGGACCATCTTAGGTCCCCATTCTAGAAGTAACTCAAAAAAGCAACAAAACAGGGACAAATAATGGAGTAAAGCTGAGGGCTTATTATTGGGGAGAATTTAAACTATTTGCTATAATTCCCATTCTTGTTTATCTTTAATTTTATTATTCTCTTTAATAGCCTCAATTTGTGTAGAGCTCAAGGCATTCTTCAAAGAAACTTAACAGGCAGCATGCTTTCTATCTATTACCTATTAGTCCCTGCTTCCATTAACATTGACCTCTTCACCTGGGTAATCAAGTCTTTTAAATGGTTCTGTGCTTTGAAGGCAGCTTTTTAAAGATTAAATGGTAATTTGCCTCTTTATCTGCCAAATACATAAGGACAATTTACTTTATCCTCCTTTCATTGGCAATCCAACCTTTCCAATTAAATTATAAGAGCTAGTAATGTGGAAATTTATTTTGCTAGATCATGTAGAGATGTAATGAGGGATTTATTTTTCAGGTTTAGGTTTGGGTTTGACGGGGAGGAGGGGTGTGTGTGCAGATTTTTACTCACTAGGAGTTAGAGGAATAGAGAAAGGGACAAATCAATACAATAACTGTTATCTGAAAAAAATAAAAATAATAAATCGTAAAAAACTAATAAGAGTTATGGAATATTTTTGGCATAAACTTCCTCAAAAATATCTTGTAGCAATCCCACAGGTCAATAGGCATTTTCTTTCTCTTTATTCCAAAAAAAAGACCTTTTTATATATCTTGAACATTTTTTGTCACTGGTAAATGAAATTCTGTTTCTAACCATCCCATTATCTAAGTTTCCTTTTCTCCATCATACCTTTCCCCCACTTAAAATAAAAATTCCTTTAACCATAGTGCCCAGACTACAAAATATAGTGTTGCTCCTATCACCTTAACTCATTGTCTCTAACCTATGCTATAAAAGCTTCTATGTGGCCTTCAAGCCCTTCACAACCTGACCTCAAACTATCTTTGAGTCTGCATGAGGACTCGATAAAGAGAGAAAATTTGATTAGGCCATGTGAATGAGTTGTGGGATACCTTGCCATCTGTGTAATAAATGTCTCTTGATTGATGACATATAAAAAAGAATGAAATTGAATAATTAAATAAGTATTCACTAAGTATAGCCCCCTTTCCAGAATAAACCAGCAACTTACTTTTAAAATTTGGGTCTCCATGCTTAACATATATTAGACTACTTGCCATCTAGGGGAGGGTGTGGGGAAAGGGGAGGAATTGGAACACAAGCTTTTGCAAGGTTAATGTCAAAGAATTATCCATCCATATGTTTTGAAAAAATAAAAAGCTTTAATATAAAATAAACAAACAAAAAATAAATAAATGAATGAATAAATAAAAAAAAATTTGGGTCTCATAGTTTCAGATAGCTCTGATTCCACACTCCTAAAACTACAGCTTAGAAGCCTCCTCCCAAATGTATTTATCTTTACCCTAGACCAAAGGTGTCAAATTTACAGTCCAGGGGATCTCATATGGCTCAAAGCACTACTAAATGCTGCCAAACCAGATTAAAATATAGTTTCTATATGATTTTAATGTTTTGATGTGTTAATTTAAAAAAAGAAAACCAGATATGTTTTCTAAGTCAATAAGCAACCTAAAGAAATCCTCCTAGATGGTTTGGTAGGCTTCATTTCTGCTTTAGTTTGAACACCACTGCTCTAGTCACCCAGATTAGTTTAAGGCAAAGATATTTATTGAAATGACATAGAATGGTCTACAGGAGGGATTCCCAGATCAAATCCCTACTACATAAGTACCTATTGTGTGTTAGGTACGATTCAAAGCAACTGGTATACAAAGAAAAGACATAGTTCCTGCCTTCAGCTAGCTAGTGTTCTATTGGGGAGAGGGGGAAGAAGGACATGTACATAGAAAATTAAATACAAAATTTGTTACAATGTAATTAACACCAAGAGAGAGAATTTTTCTATATGAGATGGCAACTGAGATGAATTTTGAAAAAAGGGATTATAAGAAGTAAAGGTGAAGAAAGAGTATATTATAGATTTGGGGAACAATGTGAGCAAAAACAGAGACAGGAAATAGCTTATGGAAAAGGAATAGCAAATCTGAATAAAGATTGAAATATTATTTTTTCACTTTTTTTTTTGCTTGTGTCTTCTTTCACAACATGACTAATACGGAAATGCATCTTGCATGACTGTACATATATAATGTCTCAAATTGCTTACCATCTCAGGAAGAAAGGAGAGAAAAGGATAGAATTCGGAACTTGAAAATTTTAAAAATTAATGTTAAAATGGTTTTTACATGTACATGGGAAAAAATAAAATGTTATTCAAAAAAAATTTTAAATGAAGAAACAGAAAGCCAAGCATTTTAATCTGGACATATACTTTACATTGTTTTCCTCATTAGATTGTGAATCTTTGGAGAGCAAGGATTGTTTTTTGCCTCTTCTTGAATTCTCATTGCTCATCATGATGCCTAGATCATAATAGATGTTTAGTAAGAGGAAGTCACAGGTTTAGTCCCCTCCACTTCACCCAGAGAAAAATATTGTTGCATAATTTTGCCATAATTTATTTAGCTTTTAATCATGTTTTTGTGAGAGGATGTTTTTAGGCTTTGTGAACATTCTTGAAGCAGTTTTTGGGGGGAGGTTTGTTGTTTGTTTTTTGTTTTTTGTTTTTTGCTGTTTTGACAATATGTTTTACAATAAATTCACAACAGTGGAATTAATAGGTCAAAGGTAATGATTATTTTCTTAACTTTTACTTCATGTTACCAGATTGTTCTTCCCCTAAAAATTCTGCAAGTTTGCAATTCTATTGGTATTGAATGACTATGTTGGCTCTTGTACAGCCCTGTCAGCATAAAATTGTGTTGCTTTTCATTATTTTTTGCCAATTTGGTAGATGTGCAATGAAACCTCATAGCTACTTTATATATTTTTGATTGATAATAAAGTTAAACATCACTAACATTACAAAATTACTAATAATTTGTCTCTTCTAAACAACATTTTCTGATCACTTATTCATTGTAAATGGGGGCTTTTGTTTTTGTCAGCACCTAATAATTCCTTATGTATTTTAGATAGTACTCTTTAGATATTTATCATATTTGCTATTAATATTATTTCCCAATCTTCTGTTTTAATTTTTTGTTGTACAAATATTTTAATATAGCTAAGAATATCCATTATCTCTATAATAATTCTTTGTATTTGTTGAATCAGAAAAAATTGTTATCCTTCCATAATGGAGTTAAATATTTACAACCTTTGAGCCATCCTTAAGTCTTTCTTTCTCATCAAGCCATTCTCCAATTGATAAATGATCAAAGGATATGAACAGACAATTTTCAAAGGATGGAATTGAAACTATTACCACTCATATGAAAGAGTGTTCCAAATCATTATTGATCAGAGAAATGCAAATTAAGACAACTCTGAGATACCACTACACACCTGTCAGATTGGCTAAGATGACAGGAAAAAATAATGATGAATGTTAGAGGGGATGTGGGAAAACTGGGACACTAATGCATTGTTGGTGGAGTTGTGAACGAATCCAACCATTCTGGAGACCAATCTGGAATTATGCCCAAAAAGTTATCAAACTGTGCATAGCCTTTGATCCAGCAGTGTTTCTACTGAGCTTATATCCCAAAGAGATCTTAAAGAAGGGAAAGGGACCCGTATGTGCCAAAATGTTTGTGGCAGCCCTGTTTGTAGTGGCTAGAAACTGGAAATTGAATGGATGACCATCAATTGGAGAATGGCTGGGCAAATTGTGATATATGAATGTTATGGAATATTATTGTTCTGTAAGAAATGACCAGCAGGATGAATACAGAGAGGACTGGCGAGACTTACATGAACTGATGCTAAGTGAAATGAGCAGAACTAGGAGATCATTATACACTTCGACAACGATATTGTATGAGGACATATTTTGATGGAAGTGGATTTCTTTGACAAAGAGACCTGAGTTTCAATTGATAAATGACGGACAGAAGCAGCTACACCCAAAGAAAGAACACTGGGAAACGAATGTGAACTATCTGCATTTTTGTTTTTCTTCCCGGGTTATTTATACCTTCTGAATCCAATTCTCCCTGTGCAACAAGAGAACTGTTCGGTTCTGCAAACATATATTGTATCTAGGATATACTGCAACATATCCAACATATATAGGACTGCTTGCCATCTAGGGGAGGGGGTGGAGGGAGAGAGGAGAAAAATCGGAACAGAAATGAGTGCAAGGGATAATGTTGTAAAAAAATTACTCTGGCATGGATTCTGTCAATATAAAGTAATTATTAAATAAAAATTAAAAAAAAAAGTCTTTCTTTCTCGCTTCTTACATTTAATTAGTTGCCAAGTCCTCTTGATTTTTGTGTTTCTCACATATGCCCTTCTTCTGTATTCATAGGATCACCACTATGGCCCTCTTTATTTCAAACTTCGATGCTGCAATACCCCCTGCCTTCCAAGTTACCATTGGTCTCTTTGAATTGTCTTTCTTTCTTTTCTGATCATTTCCCAGTTTCCAAAATGATGCTCACAAAGCATGTTGCTCCCTGATTTATGATGACACACTCCAGTGGCTTCCTTTTCTTTTTAAGATAAAATACAAAATCCTCTGCTTGGCTCTGAAAGTTCTTTAAAACTTCTACTTTCTATATGAGAGAAGATGGAGAAAAAAAAAAGATACAGGTAGAAATCATCTGAATGATGTGAGATTAGAAAGAAAAGGGAGTTCACAGAGAATGGCCTCATTTTTTCTCTGCGAAATATGAAACAAGGTTTTCAGTTGAACACATTAGGGGAGATGAGGGAGATGTGGGAGGTTTGAGGAGAGAGGAAAAGTTTGGAAGAGCTACTGTGGAGGGAAATAGTGAATTGATAATGTAGGTATAGTCAGATTGCCTAACAGCAATAAGATCCCAATTAGAGTTATATGACAAAAATTTGTAATAGACTCAATCATAACAGCTGTATGATTTCCTCTAATTTTGTCCAACAGCATGCGTGTGAGAGCAGAGACTACAGACGGTGGGAATGATCCAATGCTAGGGTTTGGTAAGGTATAATCAGATAAGATAAGGGAAGCAGGGGCTCAAGAGAAGAGGAAAGTATAGAGTTAAACTGGTTCACTAAGAGGTCAAGATGGGGAGGAAAGAGGAAAAAATAACTAGTGTGGGGGAGATGACCTGGGAGACAACTGAAGAGTGAAGGAATTAGATATCACAGCATGCATGGAGAGGAGGGCTTGGTAAGGAAAGGCAGAGGAAGAGGAAGAAAGCCAATAGATTGTATTCAGATAAAGATATTTTGGAATTCTTGAACACGGAGATGTACACTTGTGAGTAATGGCAAGATCAAGAGTATGACCTTCTTTGTGTGTGGCCAGCATGGAACGGAGGGTTAAATAAGTCATGGGAAGTGGATAGGTTGAGAAACTGAGTGGATAGAGCATTTGAAGAAAAGTCAAAATGTGTGTTGGAGTCCCAGAGGGCACGAGCTGGGGAGGAGAGAAAAATTGTGAAGCAGGTACTGAACTCACTGAGGAAGGAAAGGAAGCAGGTCTGGAGACAAGTGACGTCATTTTGATTGGATGGTAGTGAATTCTTCGTGTGGAAATGGAGCTTTCCACCAAATGGAACTTGTCTTAGTTGCCTTGAACAAAGAAACTGAGTAACTTTTAGGTGGCAATACAGACAGAGCACAAAGCCTAGAGTCAAGAAAACCTGAGTTCAGATCAGACCAGAGAAAATTTAGTAGCTGTATGATCCTGAGTAAGCCATTCTAACCTCAGTTTCCTCATCTATAAAAAGGGGATAATAATAGCACCTGCACCTGAATTCAATTCTGCCTCAGGTACTTAGAGTGTGACTCTGAACAAGTCACTTAACCCTGCTTGCCACAGTTTCCTTATTTGTGAACTGAGATGGAGAACATTCCAGTATTTTGTCAAGAAAACCTAAATGAGGTCAAAAAGAGTTGGTAATAAAGGAATTGAACAACAACTCCCAAGGTTGTTGTGAAGATCAAATGATCTTTTAAGCATCAGAGACTGGAA